>NC_138862.1:48659814-49340539 GCF_965194805.1 Balaenoptera borealis
ACTTAAACCGTGTACTTTTTTTGAATGTGATTTTCCTTTTTATTTTTCCCATTTGCCCCTCTTCTCCCTATTGCTTTCCCACATCTCATCTGCCATGAATACGCATCTTGTATAAAATTTTTACGGTGCCCTACTTTAATGATCCACTTAGTGGCCCAGCTTACTGCTGTGTATACTTAATAACTACAAATAAAAATATAAACGTATTCATAAAACGTGCATTTAGAAAGTATAGATCCTTAAATATAAAAATCAACTACACTGGTTCCTAAAGCCCAGCTATTTAGGTGGTAGGTAGCTACTATATCAGAAACTACCATATTCCACTTTCTATGTTAATTGGAACCCTGAACATCACATTTACCAGGTTTGGACTTGGGCACATCTGGACTAGGTGTGGTTTTAGGGCGGGGACGACGACCTGGTCGTTTGGTCTTTGGTGGAGCTGAAGAAAGAAAATCAGCTAGTTAATACACGAACGGTGGCCCTACAAACTGACCATCAATACTGCGTGTATCTTAGAAGCACATTTAGGCCCTTTGATTTATTGCAGATATGTATCCTTCTGTTTGCAACTTTCTATCATTATTTACCCATTTAAATGAGGTCTTGAATAATGGATTTTTATTTTTTGCCAAATATTTATAAATAACTGTTCAAAAGATCTCTCTATTCTATTTTGAGTTGGAAAACTCAGAACTTTGTACAGCTTGGAGAAGACAGTCTCATTAAATTTTTGAAGGTATATGTTCAACAGGAACATGAGAAAAGCTACTTTTAGAAGCCACTAGGGATAAAAACTAAAATTTATTTGGCCTAAGATTCAAAAGGAAATGTTTTTCGCTTAGCATTTAAAAATCTGCAAATCAACATGGGGTGGGGTGGGGGAAAGGGAGGGTGGGATGAATTGGGAGATTAGGTCTGACATAAATACACTACTATGTGTAAAGTAGATAGCTAGTGGGAAGCTGCTATACAGCACAGGGAGCTCAGCTCGGTGCTCTGTGATGACCTAGATGGGTGGGAAGGGGGGTGGGGTGGGAGGGAGGTCCAAGGGGGAGGGGATATATGTATACTGATACATATATAGCTGTTTCACTTCGGCGTACAGCAGAAACCAACACAACATTGTAAAGCAATTATACTCCAATAAAAAAAAAAATCTGTAAATCAGTAACATGTGCAAAAAGGCTTTGAATTCTCAAATTATTTCAGGGAAGGCAACTTTTAAAGAATGAGATATAATTTTTAGACTATAGGATTTAAAATTTTTCTCCAAAGGAATAGAGAACACACACACACAAATGGACATTAATGAACAAATCCATTAATGTGAGCCTGTTAATAAAGATGCCAGCAGGCAGGAAAAGGAAAAAAAGGTAGGTCACTCACTGCATTACCTAATGTTGTTGTTGAAGGTTTAGTTCCCAGTGTTCCAGGTTCTAAGACTGCATGAAAAATGATCAAGGAATCAAAATCAACGGAAAAATGATGAACTGTATTAAAATATGAAAAATGCTTAATTTTTAAATACTAAGTTGAGCAAACATAAATGGTGAAACTTTTATCCATATAAGAAATTCCTTTTTTATGTAAATAGATTCCTGTGTTTTTAGACAAAATGAACAAAAACGCAGCTGGTCAGTTAAGTTTGGAAAGAGAAACGGAAAAAAAAAAAAGGCATGACTCTCATTTGGAAGATGTAAATGCAATAAAGTAACCAACAGCTCATGTTATGAAGGAAAATGTGAATAACTGGCTAAGACGGCACTAGCAGAACAGTTTTTGCTCTCTTGAAGAAAAAGAAGCTACATAGACTGGGGTGAGTTTTTATATTTCTCTCATTTAATGAATTTCCTAGTGACACATCAGGGTATTTAGATCTGGAAAGACCATAATGCTTTTCAAGAAAATCTGCAAATGTCAGAGTTTTGAAAGTAAGAAAAACACCTCTAAAAGTGAAAGCATAAATATGTCCTGGGGAAGCCATGGTCCTCTATGGGAAATAACCAGGTGAAAACAAGCTCAGGACATGGTCCTCAAATATAAGGAGGGACAACAAGGAACGGGACAAATCAAAATCAGTATGGCTTTCATGGCTGTCTCAGAGCTTCCACTTAAGCACAGGCAGGGAGTTTATCTTCTGGTGAAAATGGCTGAAAGAAAGATCTGAAGGACAACAAAGAAATAATTTTTTGAAAAGCCAAAGCTAAGCACAAAGTTGAACACAGAGGGTGTGAAAGAAAGAGAATTCTTTTTCACTCACTAAAGGAAACTTCATTACCTATTGGCGGCTGTGATGGTGGTGGAGTCTCAGGTTCCAGGGCTGCAATAAAAGCAAGTATTATCAAAGGGGATGCTGATTAGCACCATTTAAGCTAGAAATTAAAGGTCCTTTACCATAACAAGTGTCCTCTCATTGGTGAACCATCAGGTTCTATTGGCTTATGAAATAAAGCTCAATCACCCTGCAGCCTCTCCACAAACCACAACAGAAGAAAGAATAGAGAACTCTAATTTTTGTTGTTGATTTTTAGCTATTTTCCCCACTACTGCTCCTCGTGCCTGAGGAGATATTACATTAAAGGAAGTCAGTGTAGCCTCTCAGAGGTTGTTCACCTGCCATTTTATTTTCATGCAGGACAGTCGGTTTCACCCAAGAAAATGGGAAGAGGCAACAGACCCATCAGACCTGTGACCATGCCTGAGCTCTGTTAGTTTGGGATAATTTTCAGCCTGACTTGATCTGATATTCTTTCACAAAAATATAGGAATGGAACTTACAGTCTAAAAAGGGCCACAAGTGTTCATACGGTGTTCCCCGTATTTACTAGTATCTATTGCTGGTGAACAAATTGATTTACACATGAAATTTATTCCATTTAAATTGGCAAATCAATAGAAGTCAGAAAGTAGTCTCAGATTTCATCAAATGCTGAATAAATTGAACTATATTATATAAATATTCTGACAGATAAATTCTCCAATGCCATTCAGATTGGCAGTAAGTAAATTATACCTCATGCTGAATATAGTTTGGTTACAAAGTCTATTTGGGTTTTTTAAAAGAAGATCATCCAATAGAGGTTTCCTATTCTGTAGAACAAAAAGAATTCTTTTCTTTCAAGAAGAAAATAAAAAAGGAAATCAACTGTTGAAATACAAAACAAAGTGAAGATTCTTTGACTCTTTTTTTCTTACAGAAAGAAACCAATTAATATGGCACCTACTGACCAGCTTAACAGAACTTAAATCATTTTGCACTTATATATTCCTTATATTACATTTACCAGGAGTTATCTCTGACATTTCTGGACTAGGGGGTATGGAAAGTTTGGGGGAAGCATGTAGTGACTCTTTAGCAACTAAAAAAGAAAATATAATAATAAAAAATTCGGATAGAGAATTTTCATTTATTCTGAAAGCAAGGCATAATAGCACAAGGTGTTACTGAAACGTAGCATCATTCATTAGAATGTCTGTGGCCAAAAAAAAGAATTCTGATTTCTCAAGAACTTGTCAGAAATAGATTATAACAGATGAATGGCAGAGCTGCAGTGATGTACCAGATAGAAGTACACTAGGCAAAGTAAAAAGAAAAGTGTGTGTGGGAGGGGGAGGGGGCGTGGCTAAATGTCAGAGTCTACAGGAGAAAGGGAAATAGTAAATATCAGTAATTAAATATAATAAATATCAAAAAAGCATTCACATCTGAAAATAGCAAAAAACAAAAATTCCCTTGAAACTTTGAGGTTGTAATTCAGGTTTTAATTTCTACAAAGTTGCCTTCTAAAAGTGTGAAAAAGTACGATTTGGTACTTGTAGCATCTTTTGGCTTTCACAAAAATCAAAGAATGCTGTCTTTGAATTTTATAAAGAAAAATCAGCATTTTTCAGTTCCTGAGACTGAGGCCGAATAGGTATGGAGCCCCATCAATTAAGCTTCCAATTCACCTGAATATAAAAATATTAATAAAAGTCAGTGTTTATTAAAAGTAAATACATCTTCTGATAAGACTTCCTCTATTTCATAGCCTTAAGGTATTATCGATAAAGGTACAAAAATGTTCCATAAAAAAAGCTGAGTGGCATGCAAATAACTACACCACTCACCTCAGCAGAAAACAAAGAAAACTAAAACTCTCTCATGGATTTGTGACTAGCAATGACTACAATTTACTATTCTGTCCACCGTGTCAGAGAAATGCGTACAACAAACAGCTGTAATGGGAGGTCTCTCCCTTTTTTTCAGATCGTTAAAAGCTTGAAGAGCCGAATGTCATTACAATCTTAATAATTAACTATGAAGGAAACAATTCTCATTGGATGAGGCAGACAAGTTGGGACATGGTAGATGGCTGGGATTTTCAAGAAAGCGCTGGATTCTGCTTATAAAACAAACCAAAACCAATGTGGGTTTTTACTCGTTAGCTTAACCTCAAAGGAAAACCAAAGGAAAAGCAGCCTGTATGGAAAGTGAAACAGAAAAACAGGAGAGTGTGAGGAGAGGGCTGAGAAAGGCAATGAACGACTCAAATCAAAAAGCTTTTGGTGGTTTATTTGCTCTCTTGAACCCTGGCAAGAAAAGAAGTATTTAGCAGAGCTATAGTGGTGGTTGCCATAAAATAAATACATTTTAAAAAGCTAAAACCCAAGCAATGGTTTATAGAGAACCAGTCATTACTGTGTGTTGCCTCAGACCACGCAAAGTCAACCTGAGTTAGCTTAAGTTTAGGCACAGATTCTGAAGTGGTGATACTTGCTGTTAGGGGAAAAGTGTGGCTATTCTTAGGTGATTAGAAGGTAGAAATCAAAGGAATATAAACCCATTAGCTTCCAAATAATTTCCCACATTTTAAAGGGAAATGCCAAAGTAAGAAATCTCTTTGCTCAAATACCTTAGAGTGATAAGAATACACTCTCCCACCCTGATTTGTATTAATGAATTTCCTCTCAGAAACCTTTTATTCCCCCAGAAACCACTAAAAGTAATAATATAGCTTATCATGAATAAATGGTAATCAACATTTGGAGACATTTTTTGATGTTTTCAAATTTTATCTTGTAACAACAGAAATAATTAGATTGGAAAAGCATTTACTTAAAGTTGGTGACCTCAAATGGCAGGGGGTGGTGGTGGGATGAATTGGGAGATTGGGATTGACATATATACACTAATATGTATAAAATGCATAACTAATAAGAACCTGCTGTATAAAATATAAAATAAAATTCCAAAAAAATAAATAAATAAAGTTGGTGACCCAAACATAGAGTAATATTTCTCGATCTGCTTGGTAATAGGTCCCTATTCAAAATACAGCTTAAATGTAATAGTTTCTACCTTATTCTAAAGTCCTCTGGGCATAATTTTAAAATAAATGTACATGAAATCCTTCTCTCAGATAGCTGACTGTCAGAGTTCTATGATTTAAACTGCTAGGGCTCTTGAGTTTTATTAGCTATGCTTCTTTCTCCTAATAACCTCTCTGAGTTAGCGTACTTCATTCCATTTCTCTGACTTGGAGACCTCACCCCTGGTCACAGCATCAACTATACTCCCTTTGCCTAATCCATAATTTCCTTCCCTCTGACACCTACAACACCTGGAAATCTCACTGCCTCTTTAAAAGGAGTCGTGAGAATTCTCTTTCTGAGCAGTTACACTTTTCTTTCTTACCCATGTCTTTGCAAAATACAAATCATGCCCACTTAAGCAGAAAACCTCTTGCTTTAAAAATCCTACCTTGTAAATACACATTAACGAAAAATCCATATTACTGTGAGAAATATATTCTTCCCAGAGCTAAGGGGTTAAAGCTTTGATGAAAATAATGAGTTGTGATGAAGTTCCCCATATACAATCTCATAAATCAACATTTCAGACTATTGTATACATTCTGGATAGATGGAAAAAAAAATTTGATCATTTAACATGTCCTGCAATCCTTGTGCAGGGAATTGTCTGTTTTTAATTACATACACAGAATAACCCCTCCCTGCAAAAAAGAAGAAGAAAAAAAAAAGCCTTCTTTTCTTCAGCAAAACACCATTAATGTCTCCTGAGAAGTAAAAAGAAGTCAGTGTTCGGAAATCAGACCCAATTTAGAAAGAAGCCATAGAACATTAGGAAAATACAACCATTGCTAGTCATGCAGCCTGAGAACCGAGAAGGCCCCAAACAAGGCAGAGTTCTTAGGGGATGGAAAGACTTCTTCACTTCTCAGCTGAAAGGTTACTGTTTAGTGTGATCTGAATTCCAATCAACTTTGGCACTGGAAACTATTTCACAGTCCTAGACAAGGGAGTCCTCAATCCTTCCCACCACTCTATTTCTGTGCTTTCTCTGTGATCGTCATGAACATAATGGAACACCACACAGCTCAGAGAGATGCTATGATAATATCAGAGGAGTTGGCTATAAATGACATCATTTCATCGCACTTTCACTCTTTTCATGGAAAGTTGTATCAAATACCAAGATGCAAATCAGAGGTTCTTGCTCCAAAGAGTGGCATAAAACAATTTTTCAACCCTACTTTTGGAATATCAAAATAAAGCTCAGGGTAATTACCAGGTTTGGTGTGTGTCACTTCTGGACTGAGAGGGATTTTAGGTTTCAAAGAAATAAATTGTGTTTTACTGGGAGCTGGAAAAATAAAGAAACAAAATAATCAACAAATCAATAATTAGGCATTTCAGTGTCTAAAACCGCAAAAGGAAAACCTATACCTCAAGTGCTATAAACCCATCATCTTGGGTGATTTTGGATTCCATTAAAATAATATTTCACAGAGCACCATTTAATGAAAATACAGTAATAAATTTTCATCTTTTTGAGAAAGCATTTCAAGAGAAATAACATTGCCACTAGTCACAACTACCCAAAGACAGTGATTTTAACCCATGATTAGAAAACCAAAATCAGTGTAATGATTTTGCACCTTATTTCACATTTCTCAGCCACATCTAAATCTTTAAGCACCAGAAAAGAGAAATGTTTTAAAATTAACATTTACTGATAGGTATAATGTCATGATCTACGGCATAAAGAAATTTTACTAACGCCATAACAGAAAGCTGTTTTTCCAAATGAAGTTGAACTGGAGGGCCTTACTCAAAAAAATGGAGAACTGTGTATAAGACGCAGCTTTAAAAACAATGGTTGCATAGAAGATGAGAAATCATCAGTGGTTTAACAGCTCTCCAAGGTACAGGACGATGTCTAAATGCTGAGTTCACATCAACCACCACATGGCCAGCTACCCAAAACCATGAAAGTTTTGGAGTTGATGTGCACTATGAGATAATTTAGTACTGCTGAAATGATCCAATTAGAACAGTGATTGAGACATTACATAAAAGCTGGCATACTGGACTTTCCGTGGTGAAATGAAGTAACATATTTACTAAGGACATATTGTTACCCAGTGTTGTCCGTGTAGGTTCAGGGCTTTTAGAAATTTTAGATGTAATTGTTCCAAGACTTGTGGTTCTTTCTGGTGGTGGAAAGGAAAAAAAAAAAAATTAAAATATTCTAGAGACAATAAAAAAAACCCAATCCTCCAAAGAGGAACTGAATGACCCTTTTAAAATCCTGTCATATTTAGTCAGTGTTTACAAAGTATGCAGTGAGTAAAAGTTTGGGGAAAGCATTTTAAAATTCAGTCATAATAGTATAGCTATAAAAAAATTGTAATAAGCAATGGAATAATCAAAGCCTGGTTTGTTGAGCATGATTCTGAGTGTACTCTTCGACAATGAAGAATATCACATCCAGGTTGATAAACTACCTTTACCTCAAACTCTGTGCCATAATATATGTTGTTCCCCTCTCCTTTTCCTCTAAACCCTGCACATATTCTGAGGCTTACATCCTCAACTCTTACTTTCTTTTTCTGAGCTTCCACACAGTATTATAGTTTCACAAGCAGGTTGTATAATCTTACGTTGCTCTCATTGTTCATGATATAATCTTAAAAAAAAAAACAATACAAGCAATTGGAAAGCCAGAGTCATGTCCTCTGCATCTCAGCCATCGCCCTAGTGCAAAACTGAAAACATAGTAGTAGGCAACGAAAACAGGAACTGTCTGCCTAATAACACTTAAACTTAGATGCATGCCAGGAAAATAAATTACAGTATATCACTGTGACAGTAGGACTTGCTTCTATGTTTATACCAAAATTTGCATGCAAGAACATCATTCACTAAAATTGATCTAACAAGAAACAGCAGCGTATTACTTAGAAATGTGGAGGTAAATACAAAAGAAACATGCTAAAGAATTGGAGAATGGGTCTCGGGTAGAATAGGGTAGGGCAGTGGACTCCTCTTGTTCAATCTAAGCCTTGTAGTACTTAAAAAAAAAAACTTTGTGTATTACTTTGATTAAAGAAGAGTATTTCCCAGAAAAAAAGAACATCATTCACATAATTTTCAATAAGATCTTACTGAAAATGTTTGATACTTGTTATTTTGCATTAATTATTCATCTTCAGTCAATTCCAAATTTTACAGAGAATGTTTAATCTATAGAATCGTTCTTTTTATAAGTAGATGGACATTATCTATTTGGAATTAAATATCCTGAAAAGTTAAAGAGACAGTTATTTACCAGGTTTAGTTCTTTGTGTTTTGGGCCTGAAGCGTCGTTTAGGTGTAGAAGGGACAGATGTAATTTGCAGGGGAGCTGAAAGGAGATTTAATATAGCTTTGATAAATGGTATTTCCCAGGGGTCAATCAGGTTGTAACTGTAAACTTGTAAATTTTCTGAGGGCAAGAACTGCTTTTTATTTCTTTGTATCCCTAAAATGCCCAGCACTGTGTTTTATACACAGTAGGCGCTCAATAAGTAAGTGTGGATTGAGCCAAAAGGAATTAAATGTCTATATGAGAATTGAAGGTACATTGTTCACTTAACTGTACTGGAAAGGGAGGACCCTTGCGGGATTTAAGAACACAAGGTACAGTTAAGAACTCAAAAGGTGATTTACCGAACAGCACGGGAGAAGCACAAATATTTGAGATTTAGAGAGTGGAAGGTTCAGAACTTCTTTAATTCTATATCTCACTACTAACCTCACCAGGAGTTAATGAACTTCATTATTCCAATAATTTTCTATTATAGAATATATGTTGTTTTACTCTTTTATTCATCTTTCTTTATCATATCCAGGATTGCAGAGCCTACTTGGTGCTCTTTATCCTTAGGCTACTTTGAGAAAAATAGTCTGACCAAGTGGTATCTAAATATGCTAACTGAAGGGAACATATTTTAAAATAATTATTATCTATAATTTTGCTGCTATTTTCCAGTGGCAAATTTGAAAGAAGTATAGGGAATAACAAGAAGAAAGGGAATAATACTTCCCTTTCTTAATAATACTAAAAGAAGAAAGGGAATAATACTTCAAAACAATGTATGCAAAGATTGAATTTTTATGTCATACACCTGAAACTAATATAATGTTATATATTAATTTTACCTCAATTCAAAAAATACAGAGACACCAAGATCATGAAAATTCTTCGAGGATTATCACAAGGCTAAGTAGGACAGATAACCCAGTTCTTTGAAGAATTTCATAGTAGAGAATGAAGGGAAATGTTTACTACTGAAAATATTCTGAAAAGGCCAACACACGACCGATTCTTTTTGTCACTTTATCCATTCTTTCAAAGCACACAACTATACAGACGTCGTTAGTTACCAGGTGTTGTAGGTTGCATTTCAGGACTGGTAAAGATTTCCAGGTTTTGAGGAACGAACGGTGTTTCACTCGGAGCTGAAAACACAAACACCCCATCCCACCAAGTAATTCCGGTTAAAATGAGGTATTTTAAGAGTTTCAGCATGCTTTTAGATGGTGTTACAAAGCACATGCTACCAGGACATGATTAAGGATGAAAAATGCATGAATGTTGTCTTGAAAGCTGGTGGATGAAATGATAATTTAAAGTGGAGAAAAGGTCAGAATGAAATTGTTCAGTAGCTGACTCCAGGCAGACTCAATGCATGGAAGAGAGGTGATACAGGCCACAAACACACGAGATGGGAGGATATGGATGATGAAGGTGTCCATGCAGTTTTCAAAGCTTTTCATTCCTTTAAGGATGGAAAAAATATCATCTATTACAGTTTTAAAAAAAAAAGAGAGAGAGAGAGCCCAAAATGGAACATAAGATGCCTGCATTACAGGAAAAAATATATATATTATATCCAGAAATAGGAAAGAAATAAATGATTAGATGTGATGGAATGAAATGGTCATTTGGAAGAAAGGCATTTACATGGATTTTCTTTCGATGGAAAACAAGGCACAATTTTTCTGTTTAAAACATTACCCAGTGTTGCCCTTGGCTGTTCAAGAGTTCTAGAAGTTTTAGATGGGACAGAATCCAGAAATGGATCGCTTGTTGCTGTTGGAATAAATGTCAACATTTTTAAAAGCAGTAGAAGGCCCCAGGAATAAAATACAAATTCCAGAGTAATAAATTATGCCTCAAATGGGGAAAAATATCAACAGCACTTGAGAGATTGCTGACCAACATTTTAAAACTAGTGATTCATTAGGAGTTGAAGATGAGCTCATTTTTAAAAACATGCAAACTTCAAATGTTAAACCATGATAAAACAACGTTTCATATATTGAACTGTTTTCAAGTGGTTTTTCTGGTTCCTTCCCTCTGTTTCTTAAACTGCTAGCTGAATCTACTCTTAGCATTCTATTTCATTTCTTAAAATTTTCTGCTGCTGTTTAAAATGATTTGCCTTTATTTATCATGGCGCCAATAGAGCTAAGATAAGGCTACACACACACACACACACACACACACACACACACACACACACACACACACACACACACAAATACCAGACATACGTCTTTGTGTGGCAGAGACCAGTATTATTTACTTTGAATCTCCTGAAGTACCTAGTTTAGTAAGTGCTCAATAAATACTTGCTAGAAGGAACTATTGGACTGAATTAAACTCACTGTAGACAGATCAGTAAGTGAATGCCAAAGATTAGACCCAACTGAACTTCTATAGACAAATGAGTGACATGATTGCTCTAGAGACGGATTTCTCACCTTGGCACTATTGCCCTTTAGGGCTGGATGACTCTGGTGTGGGAGCTGTCCTGTGCATTGCAGCGGTTTAACAGCATCCCTGGCCTCTACCCACTAGATGCCAGTAATACCTTCCCCAGATACCAAAAGTATATCCAGCCATGGCCGAATGTTTCCTCAGGGGGAAGGGAGCAAAAGCACCCCCACTGGAGAACCACTACACCAGGGAAAACTAAGGATCTAAAAGCTTTTTAGAATGACTCTGAACAACAGAGAGATAGGCCATTATTTTACTGTGCCTCAGTGGCAACCTAATCCATCTGCACCTCCCACATGTGGCAGAGTTTATTTACTGATGGATGTGAAGAAATAATCATTCAATGGGAGAGGTTGGGTAGAATTCACCTCCCTGACACAGATTGCCATGGCTCTCCTGTGGAGCTCTAGAGAGCGCACTTTTTCATTCTGCAAAAATGAAAGGGAGAACTAGGTGCAGTACTGTCAGAATACCTGGCATCCACAAAAAGAACTGAGAGGCTGGTGTACCTGTGTGGGGCTCTGATATTTCAGGCTCATCTGATGTTGTAGGGCTTGAGAAAACATCGTAAGTGGCTTTTAAAACAAAAGGTAAAACAAAAAAGAAGATGTTAATTTTAATTTTAAAAGATTTCATGACGTATTTTAATGCTGGCTGAAAGAGGACATTTTCACGTAGGTGTTAGTGAGCTTTGGCTGTGGGCTACTGGTCAGGTCAGCAACGTGTAAGCAATCACTAAAAGACTTGCCTCTAGTCCTTCTTGCCTTGAACTAAAGGCCTTTATGCAGTGAGCCCTGACACTGGCCCCTAGGGTGATGTGAGCATAGTGCTATTTACAAGGAAGTAGTGCCAGCTGTAAATCAAATAGCTTCAAAGAGTACAAACATAAATGAAATCAGATGGCAATTTGAGATTTCCAAAGAAGGAAACAGCAGTCACACTGAGGTAATTTGCACAAAGACTACAGCTTGGTCTTTGTACTTAGTAAAAGTTACCATCATGATGTCTGGATAGTACTTTACAGTTTGCACAGCACTTTGCAGGTTGCACAGCACTATATAGTTTGCACAGCGTTTTCTCATATATCAACTTATTTAACTCTCTTAACATCCCTGAGAAATAGGCGAAGTAGACATTAGCCCCATGTTATAGACAATGGGGTAGTATCTCCATTTTCTAGATGATAAAATTGAGATTCACTGGGGAGAGGACATTTGTTAGTGGTCACGCACTGGGACTGTCAAATTCGACCTATTTCCCATTCCATTAGCAGGGCCAGGAATGGCAGAGTTAAGACCAGCACCTTCCTCTTGTACCATCCTTCTTGCCATTTTACCTAGAGGCAGCTTTCTACGTTCCTCCATGGAGCCAAGAGCCCATCTATAATCTAGGTGGGTTTAAAGATAAATTTTATATTCTACATAAAGAAAAGTAGGGTGACCTTAAAAATACAGGTTGATTTTAATGTAGGGATAACTTTCACGTTCACTTAAGAATTGAATTTGCAAGCAAAAACAGCATCAAAATTAGAAAGTTCCCATTTCTGTACAAAGAGCTGTCACCATGGTAATGAGAGGTATAGAGGAAGCATGAACTGTCAGGAGGCAGGTGTCACTTCCCTTGCCCACTGAAAACGGCTGTACAGAAATAAACTATAAAGGCAGGAGCTCATGGGAAAATTTACACACTGGGGTTACTTGTAATTTAGTGACAATGTAATGATACTGAACCGTTGCTAGTTGAAGCTGTAGGGAAGCTAAGATCAGACCATGCGACACAGTCTGATAATGCAGAGGGTAATTATATTGCACTCCATACAAAAGAGGCAGGAAATATATTTCAGTTTGTGAAGGTGAATCTACTGCTTTGCAAAATCTTCAAAAACAGAAAGAATATTATGAGTTAAAATATGCAGATATCCCAAGAGTAAATTTATTACCTTGCAATGTAAAGTTTTCTTTAGTCTAGCTACAGTTTCAAAGGATCAGATAAGAATGACTCATCTTTTAAAGGACAAAAATGTTGGCAGCTGCTGATCTTAGGTTCACTTTAAGCCAATTTCAAATCATGGATCCAGCAAAGTCAGCTCGCTCTAACTACTAGACAATCAGGAAAACTTTACCAACTTGTATTTAAACCCCTTGTACTAGCTAAGAAATTGTGAATTAATAGCTGACTTATTTATATTTTATATTGTTGCTTTTGAAAAACACCATACTGCCTTTATGTTATCCTAACTCCCGCATTTCCCTTCCATCTAGTGACACTGGACCAACTTTCTTATATTCTTGTACTCTATTCCAAGAGATGATATTTATTCAACCTCTTTCTACTTCTTTTCCATATTTACAAGGCCCTTCCATTCTGGAGGTTCCAAGCCAGGCCTCCATCTTCCCTCAAGTTATTCCCAGAAGACACTGTCCTGGAGAAAGAAGCCCTCCTTCCATCATCCTCTGGCAATTGTGACTCACGTCTGAAAGTTCCAAACTGTCAGGGACCTCTTACTTCCAAACATTTTCTCAAATATACTTAAGATTAAAATCACACATTTGCCAGCAGGTTTGGTCTCTGATTATTTCTATTTCTGGAGTTTCTGATAGCTGAGTGCTAAAACACACAAACACCACTCGCTGGAAGTTTTATGTTATTTGGGCAGCTCTGAGAAGCACACTACTACCTCATTTCATGGGTTAAACAAGAGTTTTTGATTCTGAAGTAATGGATGTCAGAGGACAGGACAGGGTGGAAACTGGAGTTCTCCAAAAATCAACCACTCTTGACTTCTTTGCAAAACTCTTGATACAAACAGATGGAGAGATATACTATGTTCTTGGATTGGAAGAATCAATATTGTGAAAATGACTATACTACCCAAAGCAATCTACAGATTCAGTGCAATCCCTATCAAACTACCAATGGCATTTTTCACAGAATTAGAAAATTTCAGTTTATATGGAAACACAAAAGACCCCGAATAGCCAAAGCAGTCTTGAGGGAAAAAAATGGAGCTGGAGGAATCAGGCTCCCGAACTTCAGACTACACTACAAAGCAACAGTAATCAAGACAATATGGTACTGGCACAAAAACAGAAATATAGATCAATGGAACAGGATAGAAAGCCCAGAGATAAACCCACGCACCTATGGTCAACTAATCTATGACAAAGGAAGCAAGGATATACAATGGAGAAAAGATAGTCTCTTCAATAAGTGGTGCTGGGAGAACTGGACAGCTACATGTAAAAGAATGAAATTAGAACACTCCCTAACACCATACACAAAAGTAAGCTCAAAATGGATTAGAGACCTAAATGTAAGACCGGACACTATAAAACTCTTAGAGGAAAACATAGGAAGAACACTCTTTGACATAAATCACAGCAAGATCTTTTTTGATCCACCTCCTAGAGTAATGGAAATAAAAACAAAAATAAACAAATGGGACCTAATGAAACTTAAAAGTTTTTGCACAGCAAAGGGAACTACAAACAAGACAAAAAGACAACCCTCAGAATGGGAGAAAATATTTGCAAACAAATCAAGAGACAAAGGATTAATCTCCAAAATACATAAACAGCTCATGCAGCTCAATATTAAAAAAACAAATAACCCAATCCAAAAATGGGCAGAAGATGTAAATAGACATTTCTCCAAAGAAGACATACAGATGGCCAAGAAGCACATGAAAAGCTGCTCAATGTCACTAATTGCTGGAGAAATACAAATCAAAACTACAATGAGGTATCGCCTCACACCAGCTAGAATGGGCATCATCAGAAAATCTACAAACAACAAATGCTGGAGAGGGTGTGGAGAAAAGGGAACCCTCTTGCACTGTTAGTGGGAATGTAAACTGATACAGCCACTATGGAGAACAGTATGGAGGTTCCTTAAAAAACTAAAAATAGAATTACCATATGACCCAGCAATCCCACTACTGGGCTTATACCCAGAGAAAACCATAATTCAAAAAGACACATGCACCCCAATGTTCATTGCAGCTGTATTTACAATAGCCAGGACATGGAAGCAACCTAAATGCCCATTGACAGATGAATGGATAAAGAAGTTGTGGTACATATATACAATGGAATATTACTCAGCCATAAAAAGGAACGAAATTGGGTCATTTGTAGAGACGTGGATGGATCTAGAGACTGTCATACAGAGTGAAGTAAGTCAGAAAGAGAAAAACAAATATCATATATTAACACATATATGTGGGACCTAGAAAAATGGTACAGATGAACCAGTTTGCAGGGCAGAAATTGAGACACAGATGCAGAGAACAAATGTATGGACACCAAGGGGGAAAAGTGGAGGGGGAGGGGTGGTGGTGTGATGAATTGGGAGATTGGGATTGACATATATACACCAATATGTGTAAAATGGATAACTAATAAGAACCTGCTGTATAAAAAAATAAATAAAATAAAATTAAAAAAAAAAAACCCAAACAAAAAAACAAAAAACCCCACAAAACTCTTGTAAATATACTTCTTTCTATACCAGAATGAAACACAGGAAATGCTTAGGTATCCCTGGATTTTAAAGGGCTTCTCCAGCTATAAAATTGATAAATAGCTAAGAGGGGTAAACCCTTTTATTTTTTAGACTCTACATGGCATCATGCATTATTGTTTAGAGGCAAACATCTTCTGTCACCAATGTTTACTTTAGTGGGTGCCATTCTCCAGCCATTTGTCATTAAGCACCATTTCTAATCTTGCATTCACAGAATATAAATGGGACCAAAATTTGTAGGAGAAGTCTAATGTTAGTAAAATAGGCAGTTCAATTCAAAGGCTATAAAAAGCAATTTTAGTTTCTTTCAAAAAACAGTAATGGCTTATAATCACGATAACTAAATTTTAGTTTTATATTTTTCAGAGAAAAAAATAATATGAAATAAGACACACTACAATTTTCTCATTTGCTTATAACTTCCTAAAACTACATTGCTAAATTATGTTTTGTTGGTTGTACATTTTATTTTTACTTTTAAAAAACTGATTAGGGGCTTCCCTGGTGGCGCAGTCGTTGAGAATCTGCCTGCTAATGCAGGGGACACAGGTTCGAGCCCTGGTCTGGGAAGATCCCACATGCCGCGGAGCAACTAGGCCTGTGAGCCACAACTACTGAGCCTACGCGTCTGGAGCCTGTGCTCTGCAACAAGAGAGGCCACAATAGTGAGAGGCCCATGCACCGCGATGAAGAGTGGCCCCCGCTTGCCACAACTGGGGAAAGCCCTCGCACAGAAATGAAGACCCAACACAGCCAAAAATAAATAAATAAATAAATAAAATGTTTAAAAAAAAAAATCATCTGTTAAAAAAAACAAACAAACTGATTAGATGCAAATTCCATAATAAAAATACTTTGATATTGCTCTGGAAACATGATGGCACACAGACAAGGCCTTTACAATGATCAAGAATTCATCAATTTATCTTATTCAAATTCCATGAATATTAATAACTATGTGAAAGACTTTTTTGTTGGACTGTTTCTAATTTATTATTTTTTTATTGAAGTATAGTTGATTTAAAATATGTTAGCTTCTGGTGTACAGCAAAGTAATTCAGATATATATATATACATATATATATATATATATATGTATTTTTTCAGATTCTTTTCCCTTATAGTTTTTTTTTTAAACATCTTTATTGGAGTATAATTGCTTTACAGTGGTGTGTTAGTTTCTGCTTTATAACAAAGTGAATCAGCTATACATATACATATATTCCCATATCTCCTCCCTCTTGCATCTCCCTCCCACCCTCCCTTATAGTTTATTACAAGATATTGAATATAGTTCCCTGTGCTATACAGTAGGACCTTGTTGTTTAACTCTTTTATATATAGTAGTTTGTATCTGCTAATCCCAAACTCCTAACCTCCTCATCTCCTTTCCCCTTTGTTAACCATAAATTTGTTCCTATGCCTGTGAGTCCGTTTCTGTTTTGTAAATAAGTTCACTTGTATCATTTTTTAGAGTACATATATAAGTGGTATCATATGATATTTGTCTTTCCCTGTCTGACTTACCTCACTTAGTATGATAATCTCTAGGTTCATCTATGTTGCTACAAATGGCATTATTCCATCTTTTTTTTATGGCTGAATAATATTTGACTGCATATGTATAAAGACTCCTTTTTAAACATAAATTCTTAGATGAAAGACCTCGTGACCTCATTAGGATAGAAACTGTGCCTGTCATGCTCTTTATGGACTTCAAGGTTTACCCCAGAGCCTTGTACATGGGAAGACTCAATGGAATTAATCGGCAAGATTTCCATTACAATGAACAAATAACAATGAGTTTGACAGTTGGGTAGTTTATGCTCTTAGTAAGGATAGATGAGAATAAATGAACAGATCCTTTAATTATTTTATAACACACATATGTGTGCACACAAATCTCTCCCTCTACTACACAATTACCTGCGATATGCTTGTGTGGCCATACCCTGCCATGGAAATAGAATCCTAAACACACATATAAAGACACAAGGGGAAAATACAATGGGACCATCGATAAGTAGCTGGATGAGAAAAGCATTTATAAACACCATACACAGAGTTCTCAGTACCATTTAAATAAGTGCATAAAGCTCTCTTCATTTCATGGAAAAATAAAATACCTTTCCGGTTGGCCTTGAAATTTGTGAATATATTGCCTGCAAGAAAATGCTCATGAAGCAAAACCAAAGGCTGCGGTTGTAAATCTCTAAGAGGCCACTGTAAATCTGTAAGCCATCTGCTATACTTAAATTCTATTTTCCTGATCTCAAAGCATCAACACCACCATTTTTTCCTATTTTTTCTCCTCTCTAGGGCTTAATTCAGCCCAGTGGGCCAGATCTATGCTAATCAACACCTCATAGGACGACAATAAGGTCCAAATGTAGAGTTCAACCTCTTTTCAACCACTGTGAGCAAACCACCTGTGGCTGAAACTTTCCAACCAGTATACCGCTCCTCAGGCATGCTGATCACTTCAGCTTTCAAGGCTTTAAATAATTTATAGAGCTTAAGTGCATATAGCAATTTACTAAAGTTCTACAAAGTACTGAAAGAATGAGACACTGAAAATAATTAGTAATGAACTCCTAAAGCGAGCTCCCAAAGTGGATTCTAATGAAAAGACTGAGGCAGACCATCCTCAGTTCTGCCAAGGTAAGTCTCTAAAGATAATTGTTTATTGCTCAAGGGGAAATAATTATGCCAGAAGGAGCTGTCATCTTAGTAATAAGTTACTGTACAATTAGAGGGAAAAGTCAATTTGTCTGGGCATGCTAGGGGAAGAACAGGCTGGAGAGTTTTCTAAGGATGCAAATAAACACACTGGATCATCTTGGGTTATATGAAGAAACCATTTTTTTATTTGATTATGGTTCAAATCCCTCCTGGTACTAAATGATGATCTTTTAAGGGGATGGCCAAGTAAATTAAGGATGCTTAACACTGATAGCATTAGAAGCCAGAAACAAAACATTGATTTCTATCCTCCTTCTCCAACCATGTTCTACTGGCTACCTTCCAGTAGAACATAAGACCAATTCTATTGCACCATCAGAAAGATTGACTTTTTTGAATGATTGTTACAAGCACTTAAGTATTTCTAAAATATGGCCAACTTTCTTTTAATATAGAATTTATAAATAAGTTTGCATTCTGGCATATAGTTAAAGAGCAGATTTTTATAATTCCCTTTCTGTACTTTAAGAAAAGGTGGATTTGCTAAGGAAAGCAAAATCAATCAATCCTACTTGAACATACTTTAGGGAAGGTTTAAACAAAGTACAATTCCAAATAATGAGATCACAAAATGCAGCTCTAATGAAGGATTGGGGCCAATAGACTAAAAGTAGGGAAGAATTTGTTTGATGGCTGCACTTCTCAGATTTCCTAGGACAGTCCAAATTCCAAATACCCTGTCCCACTCTTGCCATCAACTACTGAAATGATTTCAATATTCGACATGCAAGTTAGAATTTCCACATATCTTTTTATAGACAAAAGTAATACAGAAATCTTTTTAAGAGCATGCATTCTGATTATCTGATACAGAGTATGAAGTAAATGTGGAAAACAAATCTAGTAAACGTTGAAGGAAAATGAGTTTTACAAAACGTACTGATAAACCACGTTTAATGGTTGATAAAGAAACAAGCAGCTCCTGGCATCCAGGTGCTGGCCAGGCACGCACATCTAGGCTGCTGTGTTCACCTACGGAACATCGACAGTTGAAAAGAACATCAACCTCAGACAAGTTCACTTGGTGACAAAGATGGACCAAGACAAAAACAAGACCATTCTGTAACTGTGTGGGACACAAACGTGTGAACACAAAAATTACTGTCCTCATATTCTGGTTAATATCTTTACCAATCACAGCTTTAGTCTCACTCCTCTTTTCTTGCCTTCTAGTTAAGAATTCTTAAGATATTCTGTCACAGATTATTCCCATTTTCAGACAGCATCCAATGCAGAGCAAAGCTTCGCTTCCTTGAACACTCCCCAGAATCACCTAACACAAGACTAAATCCCATAACATCCTCTTACTAACAGATCCACAGTTCCTCATGGTCTGCATTCTCCATTGTTACAAAAAGTAAATAAACCTAACTTTGTTCGAATACAGGTGTGTTCCTGGTGGTCTTCGGCTGAAGGCAATTGACATAGTAAATATAGATGCATTGCATGCCAACAGAGAAAGCAAAATATGTTCATTTTGCTATAATAATGTCATTAATACCAGCTGAAATATATCATTTCTTCAAAAGATGTAACAACTAAAAACAAGACCAATGATTTTATGGACCAGCATTCAAGTACTATCTCTGCCTCTCTCTCTTCTTAATTCTCAAATAATTGCATTAGGAAGCCATGTGAGTAACTGGAAAATACAATAATCATATATGTTGAAACTAAACAGGAAATAGAAACTTAGTGCCTGTGTAAATTCACACAAAATCAATTGAGAAACAAAGGCTGAAATGAATAAAAGGGTTGTATGAATGTATCAACTCTTTAAATCACAAGTAACACATTTGATAAATTTTAATTTGGAATTTAACATGTTAGGAAGATGCCACAGAACATTTATACAAGAGGTAGATGGGAGTGTTAAAAGTATTAGCAGAAACAAGAAATACTTAATCGCCCACTTTAAGAAACCAATTTTACATTGATTTCAGGCCTCCTGTCCTATAACTGACCACATTCGATGCTTCTTATCTGTACCATGTGAAGTATTACAGACTACGGTGATAAGGCAGTGCTTCTTAAACTTTAATGCTCATACAAATCATCTAGAGATCTTGTTAAAAAGCAGATCCTGATTCAACAGATTTGAAGTAGAGCCCAAGATTCTGCCTTTCTATCAAGCTCCCTGGTGATGCCAATGCTCTCTCTCCAAACATCATACCAAGTAGCCCAGTCATAACAATTCAATGTTGCAAGGGCAGGCTAGGAAGTTTCTGTGGCTGACGCTTATGCCTGCAATCATACCTACTGAACTGTTACAGCCCATGACAGGCCCACACACTTCATCTAGAGACGGCTGGCAGTCGGCAGTTTTTGGAAGTTCTCTGGCAGCCTAAGGTGGGCCTAGCAGGAGGGAAACAGCTGAATAATGAAACTGCTTCCTGCGGCGTTAGCAACTATTCATATTCCACCAGGGCAAAACCAGAATATTCCTTTTCTGTAATTAAGGCAAAAGGAACCTTTCTTTTACTGGGATTTCCAATCTCATCTATCTTTGTCTCTTTGTAACTCTACAACATTCACCTGCAAACATATTTTCCCTACCCCCCAAAGCTTGCTTCAATTCAGGCTTATATATATAATTCATATCCTAGGCATTGAAATTTCATAAGTGGTTTCCTGGAGGTTTTGGTCAGTTTGCTCTTAAATAATCATAAACACCAACAATCTAGAGGCTGCTCAAGAGAAACCAGGAAGACCTTCTATACCCTGTGTTTATAGCCCGGAAGTTGAGAGATAAAAGGGACCTAAGTGTTCTACTAACTCAGTGGGCCCCAACAATCTTTGGTTTGGAAGATGTGATACTTGGAAAGGACGTGGGGGTCAGGCCAGCTGGGCCACAGTGCAGCAGATAAACCATCACACACGCCCGCAGACCAGCATTGTTCCACCGTCTGCAGTGCAGCTGGGCCTCTGTGTTAACGAACAGAACTAGAGGCTCAGTATGAAACTCCACCCAGAGCCTGGATTTTAGACTCAGGTGACCTGAATTCTGAAGGTGTCCTTACACCCACATGAAGTAACGGCAGTAGAATTTCAGGGTCAGTGACATGGGGAATCAAGGCTTAGAAAAGACCCAATTTAAGGCTCCTCTGTGTTGGCTGACAACTATAACCCACTTAGAAGTGTTTTCCCACGTGAGAAAACTAGGGAGGACTGCAACAGACATGCTTACTTCACTTGATGCCATCCTGGTATCTTTTGCTAAGATCTGAATCAATTACACTCACCAGAGAAAGGATCATTTGACTAAGCTCTATGTGTCTGTGGGCTCGTTCTCATCCTTTCTCAAACCAGTCCTGTGCTGGACTCCTTTCTGGAGAATACCACAGAATGGGGGTGTGTTTAACATCATTACGTGAACTTCTAACTACATTATATACTAATTATATGTACTCAAAAACAGCACCACTAGAAGGTTCACAAAATTAAAATACAAATAAGTAAAACAAAAATCATAGAAGTAATCACACAAAATGGTTTGTGAGGTTTTCTTATAATTCTCACATGCTGAATATTTTCTTTAGTTGACCACTAGACATCAAAGAAAAGACGTAAATGCAAAAACTCTTTAATTGAGAAAAATCTATTTTTTAGAAAGGAAGCTATTTCACTCAATCAATTTTAGTGTTGGAATACAAGAATTCTCGGGAGAAAAAGCCAATTGCTATAGTTTACAAAAGAGCAAACCAGGATCCAGGAAAGTAGAGAAAAATAGCTCAAATAGGTGGTTGGTAGTAAAGCCAGAACTGGAACCAAGGTCCAGTGTTAGTGCCAAGACCTGTGGTCTTTCCTCTATATCACAATATGTTTACATATTTTAGGACTCAGTAATAATATCTTGCACAAAGTAAACTCTCAAACGTTCATTGGATATTTTACTGAAAAAGAAATATCTAACTGCAAGGGAAATATTAAATTCATACTCTTAAATCAGATCACGATGGGATTCTTATTTTTGTTACTGCTCTCATGTCACTAAAGAGATCTCTAGAAATTCAATGAGCCAATTCACAGTTCATCTTCTAGCCAGACTTCTAACTGTATATCCAGACATTAAAACACAGATCTTTAAAACAAATGCAAAAGCATTTTGCTTTTGTATTGAAAAAAATGAAATTCATCTAAGCATCAAGAATGGATTATAACTTTACCATTTACTACAAAGTATATGGATAATCAGCTAAACAACCTATAAAAATAAAAACGAGAAGTTATTCCGTACTGTTGCTCCAATCTATTTTTTAAAAATAGAATGCAATTACCAGTTTGAGGCAGTAGAATTTTGGAATCTTCAGATATTTTACTTGTAGGCACAATCCATGGCTTTTGACTTGAAGCTACAGCAAAAAAGAAATGGAATTCACTGAGAATTTTTTTGAGAGGATAAAGAGACAGAAATAGGTTGCTGGTGTGGTTAAGTGGCTACCAGTAGCCTGAAATAAAAAACACATACTGATCCAATTAAACATCATCACATATCAAGAAGAAATCAATATACACCCGTTCAGAGAGCATTTGAGTAGAGACTAGAAGGAAACTAGAGTTTGGTGTCATACTCTCACCTTTTTGAGGACGGAAAACTAACTAAATGGGCTATATATGGAATTAATAGATTGATAATTGTTACTGAATTTGTAGAAAATCCAATCAGAGAAATAGTTGTTTTTGGCTTTTTTTTTTTTGTTTAAACCAAATCAACCACTTGTTTGGCTAAGCTGACTGAATTCAGCAGTTCATTGAGGTTTGCATAGATAAGATCCAGTAAACGTGTTCTACAGAATTAAGCAATCACCACCCACGTTGTAACACCAGATTTAAGGTGCTGTTATTACCCAAGGTGCCCCCAGGTTTCTCAAAAGGGAAGGGTGTTTTTGCCTGAGGAAATTCTGGAAGCCTTTTCGGAGCTGCAATGAAACACACAAGAAATGTTATGGCTTGAAGTGTGAGAGAAAAGGTTTTTAAAATCTCAAGCTTCAAAAACAAAAAACAAACACACAAATGCAAATTACTCAGGTAAGGTAAGGGACTGTTAGTAGTATATATTTCTTACTCTTGTGTTTCAATGATGGATAATATAAGACAGCTTCTTTTTCTATTTTGTATAATCAAGCCACTGCATGTGAGGAGTTTGGGTTCTTCTTTTCACCCTTATTAAACTAGTGTCCTAATTTCTTCAGCTATGCGTACGTGTGTTCTCAGATATATTAAGTTTAAACTCAAGTCAAGCACCAAACACATATGAAGTAGAAAATGTCTGTCCAATAGTTTTTAAAAATAGAATTTCAGTAACTACATGACTTTATATTTAAGCTCCCCCAACAACTTTTTTGATATTGCACGTAAATTCTAAGAATTCTAAGAAGCAGTCTGCAGAAATACATAAATATATCTTCTCTTTCAAGAGAAACAGTTGAGTAAAAAGATATTTAGGAAAAATATAGAAAATAGTTTATTCAGTGACACAATAATGTTGAATTAAAAGAATCAAATATAATATCAAAATATGACTACCCCCAAGAAAAATTACCAAAGGATTTGTCATAGAGAAAGACTCTTTAGGATCCTAAATTATAAAATAAAGAATTTATAACATTTAAGGGCTTAGTATTGGAGAGTTTATTGTTCTATAAGCCATGTGTCCCTTCTTTTCTGTGAGGAGATAAATTTGAATGAATTAGCCTAAGGACTTCTTTCAAGCATGCATAATATTTCCAAGGTAATAATAAGCTGCAGTGTTTAATAATTTTTACCTAGAGTGCTCAGTGGCAATTCAAACCTAGGTATTAAAATAGTTTGCGGTGTTTCGGGGGTCCTTCCCCTGAGAACTGCAATAAAGAAGAATTCAGTTAGAAACTCCCTGAGTCAGGATTTGACATTGTGGCTTAACCATGTCATGTGAGGCATGCTCATAACAGAGGGTGCTTTGGGCAGCTGATGCCTTTCATGGAAATAGCTGGCTTTCCCTGGAAAAGTTTTACATAGTTATAATTTGAAGATATACGTTCAAATGGCCATGGTGTGGCATGGAAGATCAACATCACAAGTACAGAACAAAATAACGTACATGCTACTCCTTTTTTTTTTTTTTTTTTTTTTTGGAGAAGAGAATAAAGCAGGTTAGATTCTCTTGGGCCAAGAAGCAGCTAACTTGCATGACATGAAATTCTTAGTAAAAGGCATGACACTTTTGGGGATTCTCCTTAAGTTTAGTACACACAAGACTTGGAAAAGCCAACTGAAATGGAAAGCACAGACATAGTCAAGACTCTCACTCCTCCAAGCTTTGTAGGTTAAAAGGCTGGCATTCTGTTTTTCTATACCTCCCAAGAGACTGGTAAAAAGGGTGTACAGTTAGCATATAGCATCCAGAGCTGCCTAGAATATTAGTCATCAGGATCAAGGTATGTCGTTAACTCTTTAATGGAATTGGTCCAAGAAACAGAAGATGAACTACTGCCAGTAAGGTAGGAAAGAAAGTGGGGAGGATGGGAAGCCAAGGCATTGGGTTTACTTTTGTATGAGGGTTGGGAGGTTCTTTTTTTTTTAAGAAAAAAAGTTCTTAGAATTACCCGGTATTGTTTCTGAAATGTCTAATGCACTAGACACAGTGGGTTTAGTGGTTCTTGGAACTGATTCAGGAGTCACTGGAAGGTAAAAAAGACGACTTTACAAATTAAGATAAAATGATGAAACAACTCAAGACCATAAGGCACTTTTGTTGCCCTTTAGAATTAGAACTGACACTTACACGGACTAATTCTTTTCAAGTTAATTATGTTAAGGGCTCCCTGGTTTGTGTCTGAACTGACACCTCCTCCCAACCCTTCCTTTCTGGGTTTGTCCACTTTCCATGTGTTCCAAAAAGCACGTGGAATTGACCCCCATGGAAGCATTTATCAGATTAATCATAATGTTGGGTCTGCCCCTTTTTCTTAGCAAGAAGTCTGGGGTATAGTAAGCAAGCACAGGATAAATATTTATTAAGCAAGTTAATAAATGGGCAGATAACATAATGACCCAGGTCAAAAAGATTTATTTAGAACTATTACATTTTTAAGACTTCTCTCTTCCAAACTGTAGTCAACATGCAAAGCTTGGAACTGGGTTGAAATTATGAGGATTCAAATGCTCAGTCACAGCGTTGTTTCAAGTGCTAGATCAAAGGTAAAGATGACCTTCAGGTAAATAGTTTTTGAGGAATAAGAACCAGGATCACTGAGATCTGGAATGAATTGTGAGCTACACAATTCCAGAATTTTGTAGGGTAAGGATATGAAATAAACACAGTAACACTGAATAATGAATTATGGTGTTTGCCTAAGTGTTTCTGAAGTGGAAAATCCTGAGGAAGGTTTGGCAGAGAACTAAGAAATCTGTTGACTCTCCCATCAGATACTATGCCAAGAGAAGAAGTGTAGTTGGGAATGCTTTTCTTGGTATTGGCTAATTATATTGAAATCAGAAAACTACCTAGGAATTTCATTCAAATAGCTTATTCCAGCATCAGAGTCTACCCTTGCTCCAACTCCCATGAACGTGGGGGATGGAAGGTCCATTTCTCACCTTTAGGTAGGACCAAGTACTTCTTACTCTGTCAGAAATATTTCTACTTGAATAGGTTTCTTGAAATCAAGCCATTTTATTTCCCCACCAATCTTTATTTCCTCTGGACTAGTTAGGAGTCCAAGAGTTTAGTACAAGGTAAATATCACTGATATTTCAATTCATGGCAATTTTATGGGTTAAAAAATTCACTTTAGATTGGAGTTACTTTGCTAAATGTAGATTTGGAGGAATTCTTGCCAGATATTTGTTTCACAGAGCTCTGGATGAAGCGGTATTGCTCTGGCAAAAACTCTGTAGTTCAGAGAATAACGTGTCCCCAGTGGGCTGGACTTGGGCAGTTCATTCATAGAAGACATGCTGAATGTTTGTTAGTAATGGTTGATAAACTGGGGAAAATGCATACTGCGTTTATTCTTTAAAGGATTTTTACAGAACTATTAGGTATTTTCTACCTGAGCATTGTTAATCTTCAAGAGACATTATTACTAAATGATTCCAAGGTATTTTCATAGATATTAAACTATGGATTTATGAGGGATAATGGCATTTTGCTAAACCAATCACTTGTGAAAGTGAAGAAATGAAAAAATGCTCTCGTGTCTTCTTATAAAAGGAAAGCACCAAAACCATGGTATTACATCTTAGTATAAAAATATTTCAGAATGTTGCGGTAACAACTTTCACTTAAAGTGAAAAATACAGCTTCCATATTACATATCAGTTATAGAATTCAATGGTTCATTTTGCATCTGCTGTTTTTCCAAACATTAAAGACCCAGAATCTCCTACTGTTGTGTGCTTATGATCAAAATGAATTTCCTACTGGCTCTTCACTGCAAAAAAAATACAGGCTTGTCAATCAGTTACTATTTGAAAAAACATATTATTTATTTTCTCAAAGTTAATAACGTAGGGCTCTCATTACCTGTTACGGGCTGTGCTGGGATTTTTTCTACCTTTGGTGTTTTAGATTCAGCAGGCAGTGCCAAGGTTTCATTCTTAGCTAAAAAAGTCAGAAAACAAACAATTTATCTCACTTCCTCATAATAGAGTGTCCAAATATAATTCCCTCAAAACAATCAAGCAACAGACTATTTCAAGAAATCTATTCTGCTCTTATCCCTTCCCACCAGGCAGTCAGTAAATTCATTTTGCATTTCTACCAGGGATTAGTATTAGTAGTGACAGTCTTCAGAATTCCTTCTCATTAACCCTAGATAATTCTTTAAGATCTAAGTTGGCACTGGAATGAGGAAAAAAATCACAACCCAGTACTTGGATAGCTCTCAAGTCATTCTGACTCATAAACAGAGTTTCTTGAAGGCACAGGCTGTAAGGCATAGCAAATGCTCCCTGGAATTTTATATTCAATTACTCCTATTTAAAAAAAAAAAAAAATCAATGAATAGAAATTATCCATTATTATGCATGGTAAAAAATATAATAGGCTCTGGCTCTAAAGTTTTAGAAAAACATGAATAACACACATAGGAAACTAAGTTATTTGAAGATATTTGTGGTTAGGAAAAAATACCAACAGTTATTTATCTGAACCTCATGTTAACATAGATCTTTTCTTTGGGTCTGTGTGGGAATTCAGTGTAAAACAATGAAGTCTGATTTTTTTTTTTTTTTCTATTTCTTTTCTCTTCTGACAATTAGTCAGGAAACTTTCTTCTAAAATTTAGGTATTCCTTTTCAAAGGAAGTACATTTCTGTACCAGAGTTGCCCAATGATTAAGATATTCTCCATATTCTTCAAAATGCACTTAGGATTAACTTGATTCAGCTATTTAGCACACTGAATCAATGACCTATTTATAATATTTTGAAACAGTCTAGTGGCATGAAAGAATTCATTCATCTTTGAGATACCCTGATCGTGTCACCTTGAACTGATTATAATCAGATGGGATTTTTTAAGAGTCCTAAGGCTGTAAGGAACTTCTTGGGTTTCTCAGCTTTGGCACTACTGACACTTAGGGCTGGACAATGTTTTTTATGGGGGCCTTTCCTGTGAAAGGTAGGATAATTAGCAGCATCTCTGGCCTTTACTCCCTGGATTCCACCCTTCCACAGCTGTGACAACCAAAAATGTCTCCAGACACTGCCAAATATCCTGGGGAGGGGACAAAATTGCCCTCTGTTGAGAACTACTGATCTAATCTGTTCTCTCAAAGTTCTTTGAGGATGTAAATTTTGTAACTTCTTCCTATAGTTCACATCACTGTTGTAAAGACCATTTTCTTCTTTTCAGTTAACATGGGCACAAAATATTCATTTACTTCTGATGGACTTAAAGACAATTATAAAGTCATCCCCTTCACAAAGATCATGGAAGCAAATCAATTTTCAATCTGTATTATGGAAGTATATGATAGATTCCTAGAGCTTATGATTTTCGGGAGTGATTTGAGATGCTAGAAATAGGCGTCACAAGTGCTAGTGTACTTGCCATAGCTATCAGTCAAGTGTGTGTTCTGAATTGCTGTGCTCATGAAGCTGTACAGCATGTTTGTACAACAGAAATGTTTAATACCGTTGCTCAAATTAATTTAGCAGGGCATAAAGAGAAGGGACTCTTTCTGGAATAACTACAAAAATAAACAGATCCAGTATAATTTTATGATAAATTCTATTTTTTACATTTCTAAATCTCATCAACATTTTTTTCCTTCTTCTTTTGTAGTCACAGCTTTGGTTTAGGACCACTGTGAGTGTTAGCACAGGAAAAAACGTTCAGATTACAAATTTTGATGAGCTCTAATCCTGTTATTTTCAGCATGTACCACAGGAAGTTTTTTTTTTTTAAACATAATTTTTTTCAATGATCTCTTCTTTTGCAGTGTCCTCTTCTCCTTCAGGATTATTTTTGCTAATCCTTTCCTTCCTGTGTAATATCCTACACTCTTGGTGTTTCCCTGGCTGACTCAGACTGTGTATTTATTTATTTTAAAAAATTATTTATTTATTTTAACCTCCAGATTCTACACTTTCAGGCAATGCTCTGAATTGCTTTGCTTTAGCTCCTTATGCATGCCCTTATGGGGTAATACCATTAACCTAAAATTAGGCTGCTAATGAAGAAAAACAGTAAACTATCTTCCCAAGAGGTGTTTGTATTCTCTACCCATCACTAATTCCTTATAGAGGCATACCCGTATTTCTAAACATGGCCCTTCGGGCGTGAGAGAAATTGATTGAAGGGAAAGAACTTGAATGGGGACTCTTTGTGACTCCTATCAAACCATGAGCATTCACCTACATTATCTATGTACAACTGGTCTTGGCAACAGCAGAGTAAAATGCCATTAGAAGACGGCCTAAACCCCAGGAAATTCCTTTTCCTCTCTGACTCTTCTGTACCGTTTTTCAACACAGTTGTTTCCTTTCATTATTGGCAGGCTAAGTCTTGGCTTTGGCAAACCCTTTTTATGCCCCTGGGAGGTGTGTGTATTACTAGCTTTCTTGTTTATTTCTTTCATTATTCATACCATGTGTTCTTAGAACAAAAGCTATTAATTTCTTGATGTCCCACATTGGGTCCTGCTGGAATGAGGATATTATTTTTAGGATTTACCCCCTCACACAGTAGGACTTCTCTGAATTGCAGTGATAAATAACTTCAGGAAACTTTATTTCTCCTTCATTGGTATAAAGAACTGTTTATGCTCACACTCTTCATAAAAACCAGTAAATCTAAAATGGAATTTGTAACATAGTCTAAAATGGTACATTTGATGGGTTTACTGGACATCTTCAAACATACTGCCTATCAGTCTCTTCAATGTGTAAGAAATTCACCATGTATTCAATTTAAGATAGGTGCTTCCCTAGAAATAAGTTTTAAAATACATTTACTATTTGCATTTTAATTTGTCTTCATTAAAATCACACTTAATCCTGAAGTTTTAGTGATTCGTATCAGAATAACAAAAGCAAAAAGCAAAGCAAACCAAAAAATCTACTGTTTAATTCTCTAAATTAAAGAAAATGAAAGGCTTGAACTGATATTAAGGTAGCAGGTGGAACTTTGCAAAAACAAAACAAAAAATTTAGGGAATAGTCCTTAAAACCAAGAACTAAGGAACAAAACACATTTCAGTTCAACAGTGACATTTCTCCAAAGACGACATACAGATGGCCAAAAAGCACATGAAATGATGCTTGACATCACTAATTATTAGAGAAATGCAAATTAAAACTACAATGAGGTATCAGTCACACCTGTCAGAATGGCCATAGTCAAAAAATCTACAAACAATAAATGCTGGAGAGGGTGTGGAGAAAAGGGAACCCTACTACACTGATGGTGGGAATGTAAATTGGTACAGCCACTATTGAGAACAATATGGAGGTCCCTTAAAAAACTAAAAGTAGAACTACCATATGACCCAGCAATCCCACTCCTAGGCATATACACGGAGAAAACCAGAATTCAAAAAGATACAGGCACCCCAATGTTCATTGTAGCACTATTTACAATAGCCAGGACACGGAAGCAACCTAAATGTCCATCAACAGAGGAATAGATAAAGAAAATGTGGTATATATATACAGTGGGATATTACTCAGCCATAAAAAAGAACAAAATAATGCCATGTGCAGCAACGTGGATGGACCTAGAGATTGTCATACTGAGTGAAGTAAGTCAGACACAGAAAGACAAATATCATATCATATTGCTTACATGTGGATCTAAAAAAGGGTACAAATGAACTTATTTACAAAACACTAGTAGAGTCACAGATGTAGAAAACAAACTTATGGTTACCAGGGGATAAGGGAGGTGGAGGGATAAACTGGGAGATTGGGATTGACATATACACACTACTATATATAAAATAGATAACTAATAAGAGCCTACTGTAGGGGGCTTCCCTGGTGGCTCAGTGGTTGAGAGTCTGCCTGCCAATGCAGGGGACACGGGTTCGAGCCCTGGTCTGGGAAGATCCCACATGCCGCAGAGCAACTAGGCCCGTGAGCCACAACTACTGAGCCTGCGTGTCTGGAGCCTGTGCTCCCAACAAGAGAGGCCGCGATGGTGAGAGGCCCGCGCACCGTGATGAAGAGTGGCCCCCGCTTGCCGCAACTAGAGAAGGCCCTCACACAGAAACGAAGACCCAACACAGCCAAAAATAAAAAAAAAAAAAAAAAAAAAGAATCTACTGTATAGCACAGGGAACTCTACTCAATACTCTGTAATGGCCTATATGGAAAAAGAATCTAAAAATGAGTGGATATATATATGTATAACTAATTCACTTTGCTGTATACCTGAAACTTACACTGTAAATCAACTATACTCCAATAAAAAAAAAAAGTGACAGGAGTGGTGTGGGAAAAATTCTGCTCATTTTCGGTCTCCTTCACAAATCCTGGTTTTTGAATTTTGATGAACAGATTAGGGACCAAATCAGTAAGAGACTGGCCAGCTCCTTCCTTTTCTTCTCCTTCCGAACAACTCTTTCCCAAGAGGCCACAACTAGAAACAAGAAAATCACAAATAGGAAAGCTCACTGGTAAAGACAAACATACAGTAAAAGCAGGAAATCATTCATAAACAAACATGATATCAAAACCAGCAACTGTGAGAAGAGGAGAGTACAAACGCAGGAAATCAGAATTGCATTTGAAATTAAGAGAGCAGTAACTTAAAACAACCTTGTATATATATAGACTGCTTTATCAAAATCTCATGGGAAATGCAAACCAAAAAACTACAATAGATACACACACACAAAAGAAAAACCTACCCAAATACAACACTAATATGGTCATCAAACCACAAGAGAAGAAAAAAGGAAGGGAAGGAAAAAGACCTACAAAAACAAACCCAAAACAATTAAGAAAATGGCAATAGGAATACACATATTGATAATTACCGTAAATGTAATTGGATTAAATGCTTCAACCAAAAGACACAGACTGGCTGAATGGATACAAAAACAAGAACCATATATATGCTGCCTACAAGAGACCCACTTCAGACCCAGGGACACATACAGACTGAAAGTGAGGGGATGGAAAAAGATATTCCACACAAATGGAAATCAACAGAAAGCTGGAGTAGCAATACTCATATCAGACAAAATAGACTTTAAAATAAAGGCTGTTACAAGAGACAAGGAAGGACACTACATAACAATCAAGGGATCAATCCAAGAAGATAAAACAATTGTAAATATATATGCACCCAACATAGGAGCACCTCAGTATATAAGGCAAATGCTAACAGCCATGAAAGGGGAAATTGACAGTAACACAGTAATAGTGGGGAATTTAACACCCCAATTACACCAATGGACAGATCATCCAGACAGTAAATTAATAAGGAAACACAAGGCTTAAATGACACATTATAAAAGATAGACTTAATTGATATTTATAGGACATTCCATCTGAAAGCAGCAGAACACATTTTCTTCTCAAGCGTACACAGAACATTCTCCAGGATAGATCAAATCTTGGGTCACAAATCAAACCTTGGTAAATTTAAGAAAATTGAAATCATATCAAGCATCTTTTCCAACCATAGCGCTAGGAGATTAAAAATCAATTACAGGAAAAAAAAACTGTAAAAAATACAAACACATGGAGGCTAAACAATATGTTACTAAATAACCAGTGGATCACTGAAGAAATAAAGAGGAAATCAAAAAATACCAATCGACAAATGAAAACGAAAGCACGATGATCCAAAACCTATGGGACACAACAAAAGATGTTCTAAGAGGGAAGTTTATAGCAATACAATCTTACCTCAAGAGACAAGAAAAATCTCAAATAAACAACCTATTCTTACACCTAAAGCAACTATCTCGAGAAAGAAGAACAAGCAAGTCTTTCCCAGGCACCGGGCTAAGTATTATATAGGCTCTGGGCAGAGAACAGGTGAGTGCAAGGGTCCTGAGCTCTGGTTCTAAACACAGGTTCACTCAGGGAATTTAAGATGGAAGCTTCCTGGCTTTTAGCACAGCATTTAGATGATGTAGAGTTGAGTCTCAGGGTTTACAGGTAAACAGGAGGTGATCAAGTCTGATGCACAAATTAAAGAAATAAAGCCTAGAATCACTTGTCTACATTCTTGGAAGTAACTCACCATAGGACTAACAGGTATGAATGTTTTACAGTAAAAATGTAACAGCTGCACAAAACCACAAAGATTTATGGGCAAATATGTTCATATCTGAATAAAATGGTGATGCATAGATTTTGAAAAATTTTCCAAAATTCTAAGTCCACTAATTATGCTTTTCTACCCACTTATTAAGGCTTTGCTCCTCCTTCTTCCAGGAAGTTCTCAAATTAACAGCTAAGGAGAACATAAAGGTTTACCTTTTAGAACTGTTACAATCTGATTGCTTAACATCAAACAAGTAAACAGGTCAGACCTCCAATGAGGGAGGAGAAATTAAGCCTGAGGTTCCTGTGTGGGTGGGTCCCGTGCCTGTGTAAATCACAATTATGTCCCGAGCCACTTGCAGTTCTGGCCCCGAGTAATGCTTAATAAATATTTGTTGAATAAATGTTGCCAAACAGGGGCTTGGGCCTGTTTCCACACCCATAAAATGTGAAGATTCAAGTATATAAGTACTGAAGTTCTTAGCCATTGCCTAGTTCAAGGAAAATATTCCACATTTTTAAGTCTTGTTCAATTTCCACCACATCATGCCACCTTCTTCCATATTTATCAGTGGCCCAAGACATTCTCCAGAGACTTTAGAGGGGTGGTTCTCAAAGTGTGGCTTCCAGACCAGCAGGACCAGTATCACCTGAGTACTGGGTAGAGATACAAGTTCTCAGGCCCCACCCTAGACCTACGGAATCAGTATCCTGGGGGTGAGCCCAGCAGCCTGGGTGTAACAAGCCCGCCAGGGCTTCTGATGCTTCATCAAGGGTGAGATCCTCTGCTATGGAGAGAATTCAGACCAATGTGATACCCAAATGCAGCAACTAGCTTAGCCCACTGGCCACCTCAATTGTTTCCTGGACTCCTTTTACAGAATTTTGCTGTTTTTTCCCCCAAATTGTTATGTTTTATGTTTTTTAAGCACTAAAATCATATCAGGTGCTTTCTAGAAGTAGGAAGCAGTATCAATCTCAAAGTAAATAATAATTCTAACAGACCTGACCCTTACCTCAGTTACCACTGAAGACCTCTAGTGGCCCCTTGACAGTATAGTATAATAAGTATAATTTATAACAATGACTTCATTTGAAAATTATACCTGTATAAATGTGTATATTTTGGTTAATTTGATCATTCACTCTTCTTTCATAAATATAAAATAACTATTTCCCTATAGAATGTGATTTATATGAATAACTCCAACACTCCATCCTATCTACCCTTTACTTTTTTTCCAATTTTTTTTTTAATCGTGGTAAAAGATACATAACAAAAAATTTACAATCTTAATCATTTTTCAAGTGTACAGTTCAGTAGTATTAAATACATTCATAATGTTGTGCAACCATCACCACCATGCATCTCCAGAACTCTCCTTATCTTGTAAAACTGAAACTCCGTACCATTAAACACTAATTCCCCATTTTCCTCCTCCAGACTCTGGCAGCCACCATTCTACTTTCTGTCTCTATGAATCTGACTACTCTAGGTGCATCATATAAGTGGAATCACACAGTCATTTTGTCTTTTGTGACTGGCTTATTATACTTAGCATTATGTCCTCAAGGTCCATTTATACTATAGCAAATGTGAGAATTTCCTTCCTTTTTAAGGCAGAATAATATTCCATTGTATATATATACCACATTTTGTTTATCATTTCATCTGTTGATGGACACTTGGATTGTTTCCACATTTTACTTATTGTGAATAATGCTACTATGAATATGAGTGTACAAATATCTCTTTAAGACCTTTTCCCCACCCACTTCTTTTGGTTATATACCCAGAAGTGGAATTGATGGATCATATGGTAATTCTATCTTTAATTTTTTGAGGAATCGTCATACTGTTTTCCACAGCAATTGTACCATTTTATATTCCCATCAACAGTGCATGTGCCTGTCCCTTAGTTTTTACTTTGAGATCCCCAAACAGCTCATTTGCTAGATCCCTTGGATATCCTAGGAATATCACTGTTAGTACTGTCACTGCAAAGTTCACCTACAGATCTTTGCTGCTTACCTAACTGTGTCTTGATTGCATCCGAAATCTCAAACATTATGGAGGTAGGAAGTTTTAGGGTGGTTTCATTAAGACCTGGAATAACAAGGTGGACTGAAAGAAAACAAGGAAAAGAAAATGCATCCCATCACAAAGTTCAGAGCATTAGAAACCATGAAGTTTAGTGCTTATTTTGCTGAGTCAATTTTAACCCCCCCCAAAAAAATAAAATAAAATAAAATAAAATAAAATAAAATAAAATAAAATAAAATAAAATAAAATAAAATAAAATAAAATTTTAACCCAAACTTTAAAATGTTGGAAAAAATATGACAGTAACTTTTATACAGAATCTTTTTCATATTCAGAACTGAACAACCAGAATATTCTGGCTTTTAATCTATAGACTCAAGAATTGTAAAATGGTTGCTTAAAATGTGTGAACAAACACCATTATTGATAATAACTTTTAAAAGAGTAATTCAGTATGACAAAGACTCCCTCATAACAGCAACAGCCCTGTGGGGTAGGCAGGAGGGAGCCATCATGCCCAACAGACACAAGCTAGAGTTGTTTCTCTAACACACTAGGATAGAGGTAGCATCTCGTGGATCCTAGGCTGGAATGGACACAAGCCAGGATGCTAAATACTGAAAGTAAATGAACCAACATCAATTTAACAGACCTGCTCACAGTGCAAAATTCCATAAGGCCTTATTATCAAAAAAAGAGCCTGACTTGACTAATGTAGGTGTAGATTTCAAGATAGACTCACCCAGTATTGTTCCTCCATAGGGAGTCTTTTCTGGGGATTTAGTTGAGGCCCTGTGAGTAACATTCTGAATCACTGTTGAAATACCAAAAGATAACAGTGTGAATGGAAAAAAAATAGTCAGGAAGCAGAAAGAAGCTAATAACATGACACCATCTGCACTAGAGAAACCCTGATCTAACTTTTTAATTAATAGAAAGGAACTCATTGGGCTGGCTACACAGGCAACGAAAGGTCTAGAAGGCACATCTTTTTTTCTTTTTTTTTTTTAAACATCTTTATTGAAGTATAAAAGTATAATTGCTTTACAATGGTGTGTTAGTTTCTGCTTTATAACAAAGTGAATCAGTTATACATATACATATGTTCCCATATCTCTTCCCTCTTGCATCTCCCTCCCTCCCACCCTCCCCATCCCACCTCTCTAGGTGGTCACAAAGCACTGAGCTGATCTCCCTGTGCTATGCGGCTGCTAGAAGGCACATCTTAATTCCTGTGCCTTTAAGTAATGAAAGTGTTCCGTTCTAATTAGCTAAGAATTTCCTTTCTCAGCTCTACTCCCTGCAGCCTACCCAAGTTAAAGAACTAGCACAAAATGAGGCAAAGACTGACTCAGTAAATGAAGAGATTTAGGAAATGTATATTTTCAGAGCAAAGAAGCTGGATAATTCCAATACTGACTGACACTGTTTTGAGAATACACTTGGGACACTGTGTTTCCTTAAAATGAATAACTATTTTAAGTGCTCAATCTCTTCCACCAAGAAACTTTCTGGAAATAATGGAGTCATTTAAATAATTTGAAAAACTGAAAGTCAAAACAAAAATGAGTGGATGCTGAAATAAAACATAACTCTTAAAACCTGGGTTTCCTTACTTTCCTTAAAGTGACCTCTATATCATGGTTATCATTTCATTAATCCAAATATCCTATTAATGATTTTCTACATGTAAGCTATCTTAATCCTGAAGAAAGCCACATATATTTAATTGGCTTTTTAAAACTTAATGCTTGTTAGGCTTGTTCTGTCCCTTGTTGTCCAGACAATGTGCTTTGCCAAGACCTGGCCTAACAGTACAAGAGTCAAAATTATCTGTCAACTTCTAATTTACTAGACTGATTTCTTCAAACTTTTTCTGAAAAATAATCAGAAAAATTGAAAAAATATGTGCTATGTTTAATTATCTCAGTTTAAAAAGTATATTAAAATAGTTCTAAACACATATCCAGAGCAGACGCATACAAATTACCTTGCTTGATGATTGTTACTGGGATTAGCTTTCTTGGGACATATGCTGGCTGAAAAGAGAGGAAGAGAGTCAGCTTCTGAGTTACTGTTAACTTAAAAAAATAAATAAGTAAAAAAACTGGAAGTAGACCTTGTCTTTAGTGAAGTTCTCCATGACACGGGTTTAACAGCTGCTGAAAAGATCTTTAGTACATATATCTGCCTCTATTTTATTGTACTCACTTGGTTTTCCCCATAAGTGTCCAAAGATTTGACAGAAGCAGTTTCTTCAAAACTCCCCTTAGTTTAATTTACTTAGAAACTGCAATGGAAAGAAATTAAATCCTCTGAATTGAATACTAGTTTATTTTCACTTCATTTGAGATGCGAACCAGCCAAATTCTGTCTTTACATTTCCTCTCAAAAAAAGATTTCAAGCTACATATTCTTTTAAAACCAATCAACATCAATTGTCTGAGGATGCCCCGCTGCTGCCCTGCTACTTCAGACACAACTGCTGTGAACTCCTGATGCCAAGTATTTCCTTGTCCATGAAGGCAGAGCTGGGACTCAGATCCAGACATTTCTACTTCCAAAGCCTGTACTTTTAACTATTCTGTACATATTCATGCCCAGAGGACCTCAAAATTGGAAGGGCAGGTCCCAGAGGACTGTGCATTCTCCCTTCTTCCAAGTTGCCTCAGACGTCCCACAGGAAGTTTTGACGCCATAGAGTGGCTTGAGCTAGGGGCACGTTTAGTGTTAACTTTACAGTGGAGCCATCACTGGAGATTGTGAGCCAAGGATAAGACGGCCGTGGGAGAGACACGGAACAGGATAAGAGAAGGGCAGCAAATATACAGAGAAGAATTAGATTGAGGTAAAGGCGTAAGCATGACGTGCATTTTTTGATGCTTGATTTAACCTGTATGCATGGTATAGATACTCCATGTACTAGATCTGCTGACAATCCAGGATATGCTCAATGAGTTACTTAACCACATAGGTGTTTACAGCTGTGAACAGAAGAGATTTGCTAACAGGTTCCCATTCTAATAAACCATATGCCCGTAATAAAGAAGTGCCACGACACCACATTAACTGTTAGCTATTTTTCTTCTTGTAGTAAAGTCCTTATGTTTGAAAAACACAAACAATAAAAGTTTACTTTTATCAGATTATTTTTAAAAAGAAGTATCTATACTTCTTGTACTGTATATTGGCCCAGCGCTGTAGACTGAATGCTTGTATCCCCCCAAAATTCACGTGTTGAAACTTAATCCCCAATGTGATGGTATTTGGAGGTGGGGCCTTTGGGAAGTAAATAACTCATGAGGGTTCCACCCTCTTGAATGGGATTAGTGCTCTTATGACAGAGAACTCCCTCCACCCTTCCACCGTGTGAGATGGTTGTCTGTGAGCCAGAAGTGAGTTCTCCCCAGACACCAAATCAGCCAGTGCCTTGATCTTGGACTTCCCAGGCTCCAAAACTGTGAGAAATAATTTACTGTTTAAGCCACCCAGTCTGTGGTATTTTTGTTATAGCAGCCCTGATGGGCTAAGACACCCAGTAATTTCCTACTTAGCAGTCTAGCCTAAGGAAGTAATCAAAGATACAGGCATCATTTACGTGTAAGGGTGTTTATTACCACAATGTGAAACAACCTCCTCATTCCAAAGCAGAGGTTTTGTTAAATAAATTATGGTTCAAATTTCTGACATCTATTTACTAAAGTGGGAAATACATACAGTATAAATACAAAGGACACAAATTTATACTCATAGTATAACGTAACTGTATAACAAATATGTATAGACAAAAGACCAGAAGGAAATAGCTCATTTTTTTTTAACATAGTTATTTCTTATAATCTCATATTTTATTTTGTGTACCTTTCTATATTTTCCAAGTTCCTTACAAGGGTGAATTACATTTATAACTAGGAAAAGCTATTTTAACCAGCAGTCTCTTTAGCTACTATATATGCTTCTGTACTGCATAGCTCATACACTCTTGGTCAATAGAGGAATGATGTAAATATAATTTATACACAACTTTTCCCAGGCAAGGGGAGGGGAATAGCAGGAATGCAAGTATAACCATCAGTAGGAAAAAAAAAAAGTCAGCTTTGAGGTCACACTGGCAGAAGACCTCTGGATTTATCATAAGAAAATTAAATAAATGTACCTGCTCACAGGACCCTTCCCCAGAGAGGGACAGGCAGGCCCACGGCCCTGCACTGGTGTGTCCACCTTACGTCCACCTGTGCTGCTTCAGCGAAAGGGTTGCCACACGTGGCCTCTATCATTCCTGAGCATTTAACCCCTGCTGCGGCAGCCTCCGGTTCCACGGGGGATGCTGGCCCGCGGAGCCGCACTGTCCTTCCCGGCGCTAATAATCACGTTCGACAGAGCTGCGTCTACCGTTCCAAAGACTCTTGAATGGCTGGTCCTCTGTTTGCCCAGTGAGTCCTGCCATGTAGTGTATACTTGGCAGAGTGTGAAGTTTTTCAGACACACATCACATTATAGCAGAAACGCCTGTGGGTTGCTGTGCTGATTGCCTTTGAACGGCATTATCCCAATTCTTATTTCCTTCCCTGTGGATGATTTGTTTTAAACAAGTTTTTGACAAAAACAAATGGAAAATAGTCCACTCTTCACCTGAATGGAACACAGTGTCTGTTCGAGTTCTTACATGGGTGCAGACCAGTGTTCTGTTAAGATGATGACACGACTATATGGGTAGTGTGTGCTGCCAAAAAAGCAAGGAAACCATTTAGCTGCAGAATCCAGTTCTTTCTAGACCTATAATTATTCTCTTGCCCAATGTACAATCCAAAGATGCGCCAAGACTAATGAGCAAGTACTAGCTCCCTCTCTGTAAGTAGGGTTTTTTTTTAGTTGAAATATAGTTGATTTATGTTGTGTTAGTTTCAGGTGTATAGCAAAGTGATTCAGATTATACATATATAAGAATGTACATATATGTGTGCATATATATATATATATATATATATCTGTATATATATATATATATTCTTTTTCAGATTATTTTCCCTTATAGGTTATTACATAACATTGAGTATAGTTCCCTGTGCTCTGCAGGTCCTTGTTGGTTATCTATTTTATACATAGTAATATGTATATGTTAATTCCAACCTCCTAATTTATCTCTCCCCTCCCCTTTCCCCTTTGGTAACCATAAATTTATGTTCTATGTCTGTGGGTCTATTTCTGTTTTGTATAGAAGTTCATTTGCATCATTTTTTTTTTTAAGATTCCACACATAAGTGATATCATATGATATTTGTCTTTGTCTGGCTCACTTCACTTAGTATGATAATCTCTAGGTCAAGGGCATCAGGAAAATCCTTCTGCCCAAAGTGTTTAATGCTGAAGGCTCTAAAATTCCCAGTAAGAAATCCACACTATGAATTCTTTCCCCGTGTCTTTTTATAAAAATGTAGGGAAACATCTGTAACCTGGACTTACTGAGAAATAAAATATTATGATAATTTCCAAGTTTAACAGTATGTAACCAATTACAACTCAATTTCAATTGAACTGTTTCATGTATGATGTTGTTTATAAAGTTACCAGTAACCTTTCCTTACAGTCACAGGTTTGCTGTTATGAGCATCTGTCAACGTGCATAGAAGTCTCAGTGCAGCTGGTGTCGGATGTCGGGGTGGGAAGCGAGGTAGTGAAAGTCCCGCATCCCACAAGATGCTGCGACAGTTTTGCTGGGGTGGCCTCAGCACAGTACTACTGCTTCCCACGGACACCACCCTGGTACCAGTTTCCTTTCTTAGGCCATTTCCTCCCTGGCTCTCTTTTCTCTGCTGCTTGCTGACCCCATTCCTGCAGCAAACCTCCATCACCACTTCCTTCCTCAGCTCTCATCCCTCCCTTCAGCAATTATTTTTAAAATGTTTATTGTATGTCAGGAAGTGAGCATATTTCTCTCCTACCCTTTAAGGGATTAATTATTGTTTTCAGTTTTGAGAAATGCTATTCCTTAAGAACCCAGGTTGTGCTATATCCTGAGCAGGGTGACTGGCTAAGGGAATTCATTTTTACCATTTTTCTGGGGACACTGTGGCTGAGTATCCAGTTGGTGAGATTCAACGGGGAGAGGATGCTGAAGTGGTCAAAGGCAATGCCCCTGAGGGCCAGCCCAGCTTGCTTTCCAGTCCCGGTTAGGGAAAACCTACACTCATCTAGAAATAACCACAGCAGCAGTAGCCACATGTAAGATTTTGGATTCACCCTGCATTACACTACCTTCCTCCCGATATTATTTTGAAAATTAGCTTTAATAAAAGTAGTGGTAACACCAGGGTGCTGTTCTTTGCAAGTTACTCTTTACAGGTTTGTCCATTTGATATTTTTGTGGCGGCAGCATATCCATTGTAGATTTAACTTTATTCTTAGGCCCTGAGATAAAGAGGAACTGTCCATTTGGGGAGTGGCTAAGGGTTGCTCAAAATCAAATTTCAGTGACTCAACAGCTAAACAACATGAGAAAAACTTGGGCATGTTACATTCTGGTTTTAATTCATTTTTTGGATGTCATGATGAAAGTTATGAAATATACTGATTCAATCTAACATCTGACTAAAAGTGAATCTAACATCCTTCTTGCGAAAGTCTCCGTATTTCCAGTCAGCTAGGGAGGAATCAGACATACACCTTTGGTGATATCAGTGGCCTAGATATAAAATTTTCAAGTTTCTGCTCAGGACAATGATTGCTAAGAATGGAAGGACACCTGATGTACTCACTGCATACAGTCTTAGGGTGCGGGTGGGGACCACACCGTATTTTTCCCTATTCACTCATCTGCTAACTGTTACACTTTAAAAATTGATACCACTTCTCTTTTTGCCAATGATTGAAATGGCTTTTTAAAAAGGTAGGTGGATCTCTGATGGAAAAAAATGGAAGGGTGAAAATAGATGTCATATTTTAGGGGAACACTTATTCTAAGGAGATTTGGATTAATTCAATAATTAAACTTATACTTTAAAATACCTGTTAATAAATGCTACATACTTCAAAAATTTATTGTTTGGTTAGTGAACTAGTTAGATAACTAAGTTTTTTTAAAATATAGAGAGAATGTATTAAAGTTAGGTCCTTTTAGCCATCGTTCCTTTTTTTTAATATATAATAAAACCTAATGAACTTATTTACAAAACAGAAAGACTTACAGATATTGAAAACAAACTTATGGTTACCAAAGGGGAAATGTGATGGGGAGGAATAAATCAGGAGCTTGGGATGAACATACACACACTACTATATATAAGACAGATAACCAACAAGGACCTACTGTATAGCACAGAGAACTCTACTCAATATTCTGTGATAACCTACATGAGAAAAGAATCTGAAAAAGAATGAATATATGTATATGTATAACTGAATCACTTTGCTGTACACCTGAAACTAACACAACATTGTAAATCAACTATAATCCAATAAAAAAATTTTTAAAGAACCTAATAGTAAACACTAGGTTTCACCTTGATAAAAAGAGTGTTCTTGCTTCTCAACGTGAAGAAAATAGCACAATTATCATCTGTTTTTTCTTCCGCAGTTACATGGATCTCAAGTGATACAACTTACATGGGAAGAATCAGGGTTATTGTTTATGCATACATCTTTTCTCTGATTTTTCTAGAGGTGTAGGCAGGGATGATACTGAAAGTATTTAACAAGCAGTAGAAGGAAGGCACTAACCTATCAGAAGAGACCCCTGCTAAGTGTCCCCTGGCACAAGTGTACTGGGACTTGCCTGCAGAACACATGCTTAGATACATGAATTACAATATATAATGTAACAAGATGCTTAAGATGGGGCTGTATTTAACATTCAAAATTTTAATCTAAATATTATTTATCTGTTAAAAATGGATCGCCTCAAGTTCAAATTGTTTTTCACATTTCCAATCTCTTTTCAGAAGGTGTGAAGGAGTTTCTGTTGCATTTAAGTTTTAGGTATAAGCATGCATATATGAATAAAAACATTTTTCAATGTATCTTTTACTTAAAACTCTGGAATTAATTTCATATCTCTTGAAATACTGCCTTCTAAGATCAGTCTCAGAGAAGAGATGGGTAAACATTGGATTGATATCGACTTATTAAAATATACCTCTAAAGTATCAAATCAACTTTCAGAATCAATTCTAAATGATCATATAAGATGGTCAAAGGCTATCCCAGCTGGTTCCTTTTCAACTCTCCCATGTTCCAGAGCTACCCAAATACACAGAAGGCAGCTTGGGAAACATTTTTTCTGCTATCTAGAAGGTAACAATGAAGAAAGGCTTACAGAGAAGCCTTAAAATATCTTTTCAGTTAATTCGACTTTTCCTTTGGAAATACCCAAGAGTTTCAGAGCACTGCTCATTAGAGCTGGCTGCAGTTTGGGGTACTCTGCCTCACAGCTTGAAGTGATAAAATATCTGGCTCTGTGTCATAGATGCAGGAAGTTTCTAACTGGACCTTCTTGCCATGGTTATTTATGATGTGGAAAATAAATTAAATTTCTTGGAAATAAAATGTCAATCATCTTTCCCAATCTTGGTGAGTAACTCACCCTAAGTGAAATATTCTGCCAAAAGAAATACAAATTATTGAGATATGATTGCTGAGAAGAAGGAATGAAAGAAACGACATCGAGTCACATGTAAGATAAAGCAGGACAGCCAAGAGGATGGGAGATAAGATGTGCTTCCTAGAAAACCACTCACAACAGTGAGGATTGTTCTAGAAGAGAATGGAAAGCAACTCTATTCCCTGTGATTGGATTTAAGAGAGACAAAGACAAAGGGACCTTAGGGAATGGCAGAATTCAATACTTGGTGCTAAGCCAATTGGTTAATTATTTGGGAAAAGTATATAACCTCATCAATATAGGACCTTACTACATATAATATAGCAAAATAAAATCCACATAGGTTAGAGTTTAATTACTACAAAATCAAACCACTTATAAGACAAAAAAAATAGAGAAATATTTATCTGATCTCTGGATAGGGAAGGGCTTTCAAAAATATAAGGCAATTGGAGGTATGACAATGGAAAAGACAAATACCTTGATTAAGCAAATTAAGACTTGCCTATTTCACAAATTCCCATAAACAAAATTGATAACGAATGTGCAAATAATGTTTCTAGATGATATCACAAAGAGTCTTTGCTCTTTAAAGTCTTTAAACTATTCAATAAAAAAAAACCATGAGATGCCCAATAAACAAAGAACTGAAACTAAAGGTCATTAAGTGGAAAATACAAATGGCTAATAAATAAGTGAAGAAAGTGCTGCTTTATCAGCAATCAGAAATAGAAATTTAAAAACCATTTTATACTATTATACTAGCCAAAATTTTAGGGATGGAAATACATAATGTTGAAAATCAGGGTACTACAGAAAGATAACTCTGATCCATTGCCAGCAAGATTGTAAATTGGTAAAACCTTTCTGGAAAGAAAGTTGACCAAACATATTAGAAAGTTTAAAAAAATGTTAAAACTCTAAACTGTTAATTCCTCTTCTAAGTATTTACTTTAAGGAAACAATCAGAAATGGGAACAAAGATTTATGATCATAAATGTTCACCATAATGACATAATTAAACTATTAGAAATAACTTAAATGCCTACAAATTAGAAACAGATTGAGTAGCTGATAGTGTACTTAGATTATGTAATACACAGCAATTGAAACTATGTATATGAAAAGTACTTAATGACATGAAATATGCTAGGCCATATTTTGGCTAAGTGAAAAGAATGAGATATAAAATTGCACATATAGCATGATTTTAATTTTATAATGAAAACATGCTTGAAAAAAAATACTATGTTCTAAAAGTTTTAACAGTAGACCATAAATGGTTTTCTACTGGTCTTTATTTGGCAGTGTTATAGGTAATTTTGTTAATTTTTCTTTTCTCATTTTTATACATTATAAATCTTTAAATGTCAGATAATTAGGAAAATAGTCAAAACCAAACAGAGAAAGAGAGAGAGAGAGAGAAGAGATGGAGGCAAGAGAGAAAGAAAATAAATGAATCAATCAATCCAGGTCTCAGAATTTACCTACAATCTCCTTTCTTATATTTTGATTTTAAATATACCAAAATACTGTCCTGGGCAGTCACAATAATTTAATAATCATGACAATAATTTCCCAATATACACACTTTTCTGCCAGTTCAAACCAAAGAAACATTTCCTTTATCAGCAGTAATTCTCAGTTCTATTTTATCCAAACCCATTTTCTGTCACTGAAAAGAATCTTGCATATTTTTATTCACTGAGGTATGTACTACCTTTTCTCCCCCACTGGGCTACATGAACAGTGGGTTATTCTGTGGACTATTCAGTAGACATAAAAAACCATCTATCCACATACATCATGCACACATTGAATAGAACAAATTTGCAACCCTGAATAGAGTCTTTGCGTGTTCACTTGACTGTAGAATATTTCCCTGGCTGCATACTCCCAATACATAGAGACCAAAGCCAGCATCAAACTCCCCTCTTCTCACCAAAGTGCCTTCTCTACCTGCTCTGTGATGTAATGTTCTTTACTTTATAATTAGGCATGTGATTTCAATGGCAAATGACTCTGTGATGGTTCTAACAATGGCTTACATTTATAACAGGTAGTATGGAACTGATATAATGCTTCCTGAGAACAGATTTTGAAAAGTGGAGGGAAAAGGAGAACAAGGGACTGAGCTCCTAAGGTGAGAGAGAAAAGAGTTCTAGATGGGGAAAATGCTGGGCACATAAAATATACAAACATTCACTGCACTGAATAGAAGTTGGGCATGTTACAAAACCAAACCAGTTGCTTCATCATTTTGAAAAGGGTTGGTTCTTTTAAGTAGGAAATGATAGAAAATAGAGGAAAGATTTGAACAATCGCAGGGTTAAGTAGTGCATGTACCTATTCACTCTTGAAACATGTTATAGTAAAAAACAACCCACAGGACAGAAGATAATAAGAATAATCTCAAAATACCTGGAATACTGAAATACTAGATAACTATACAGAATATCAGAATTTTAGAGCTTTAAACATATTAGAGATAATCTGATCTCATGCTTCCACCTCCATTTTCTGAGAAAGAAACTAATTCCTAAAACATTATGGATCAAAACTTGACCCAAAACCCTATAGCTAGGCAGTTAATTCAGTTTCAGTATCTCATAATAGGACTACTTCCTTATTTAAATGAAAGTATAATGCAGACACATTTTTAAAAGAACATTCTTGAAAATAAGCTGGTACATACCACTGTGTGGACTTGGTCATAGGTACTTTGGATTTTCCCATTTACTTTGTTTTTACCTGACAAAAACAAGAGGAAAATGACATTCTTTTCATTCTTCTTTTCCCTAAATCAATTCTTACTAGTCATTATGAAGACAACTACAACTCCTGCTCTAACTTGGGCATATTATTTTATTTGCTCTCATTTCAAACACTGATTCCAATGATGTTCGAAACAAGGGATGATAGGAAGCAAGCCCAGCCCCACAAAGTCTTTGCACGTTCAATTCCACTGGCCCAGCTTTTTAACTTAGCATTTGTACACGTTATTGATTTTTGGCTCAGTTAGTGTTCATAGGTCAGAGGTTGATTTAAAATATGACAATGGCCAAATAAATTGTTATCAATGATTGCTACTGTCAAATATTAGTTTACCATTTAAAAAAAAAAACACTCATTATAAAAAAGATTCTGAAATATCAATGCTCAAATTCTGTTTACTTTTGTATTTTCATAAATATGGATAATGAGAATTAACTCATTTCCTATTATGCAACTAATAAAATAATTTAAAATTTGATAATTAGGAAAAAATATTACAGAAAGCTCACTCAAATAGTTCTAGGTACTTACTTCCAACAATAGTCTTGTGGTTAAAAATCTTACTCCAAATTCCACCTTCTACATTGTCTTTCACTCCGAATTCATAAACTGTGTCAGGCTTTAGATTTTCCACAATTGTTTCAGTGGCCGGACAGAGTTGAAAAATCCATTTCTTTTCCTTATCCTTTTCTCTATAGCGAATTGTATAAAATCTGTTGAATAACCAAAATATGCTGTAAAACCACAGGGAGATTCAGAATGTACTTCAAGTTTCTTAATACATCATAGACTCCCACCTACTCTCAAGATTTAACATTGGCTTCTGTTTAGATTTTTTCTTAATTTTCAGAGAACATGAAAAAGTTTCTCGGTGTGTGCTTAAGTTTTTAATTTCTAATTGCAAGTTAGGGGACTAGGTAACAGCACAGTCCTGGTCTAACAGAATTCCAGATTTCTCAATTCTATTATTTGATACTTTCCAAAATGAAAGTTGGAAAACACTAGGCATTCATTTTTTTCTAATTATGCATAGAGAAGAACATAGGCATATTTTTATAAATATTTAATAATATAGTTTCATAACTGTATGGGTTTAAGCCCATGGAAGGTACATTAGAGGTAATATCATTTAACACCATGGAAGGTACATTAGAGGTAATACCGTTCAATTTTGTAAAAGAGGAACTTGATGCACTCTAATGCATCCAGGACTTTATTTCAAGGGTGAAATTTTCTTACTATTAAAAAAAGGATCAACACCAATAGTCAAGCTGAGAGTACAATGAGAAAAATCAAACAATGCAAATTCAAGATCACTGTTACCTATTTGCTTAGGGCTTCATAATATTCAGACATATATATCACAAGGTACTAATAATCCTCACTACTATTTTTTTTTGCACCTTTATCACATGGTAGGTTTTATATATATTATCTCATTTAATTGTCACAAAAACATCTTAAGTGGTAGAAATCATTAATCCTATTTTACAAATATGAAAACCATGTGTCTGAAAGATCGCTTAACTTGCCCAATGTCATCCAGCTAGCGACTTTTACTAGTGGCAGAAACAGAAAAGCAGGAAAAACTCCTCTGGCTCTGCTCTAAATAGTCTCACGAAGTGGGGAAGCAGGTCAGGAAAGGAAATTGCATTGCTACTGGATACAGCAATGAGAATGAATGAACTAGGGCTACATGTATCAATATGGTTAAATTTTACAAACAAAATATTGAATGAAAATAGCAAAATGACGCATGGAGTTTCACATCATTTGCACAAAGCTTAAAACACTCACACAGGGCTTCCCTGGTGGTGCAGTGGTTGAGAATCTGCCTGCCAATGCAGAGGACACGGGTTCGGGCCCTGGTCTGGGAAGATCCCACATGCCGCGGAGCAACTGGGCCCGTGAGCCACAATTACTGAGCCTGCGCGTCTGGAGCCTGTGCTCCGCAACAAGAGAGGCCGCGATAGTGAGAGGCCCGTGCACCGCGATGAAGAGTGGCCCCCGCTCGCCACAACTAGAGAAAGCCCTCGCACAGAAACGAAGACCCAACACAGCCATAAAAATAAATAAATAAATAAACCCAAAGTTAAAAAAAAAAATTAAAAAAAAAAAAAAACAAAACAAAACACTCACACAAAATATGTTACCATATATCATTCCTGGCAGTGTAAAGGGACAAGAAATACTGGAACGATACAACATTTATGATAGTGCTTTGGCTCCCAGTGAGCAAGTAGGGAAATACATGAGACTAGAGATGGGGCCAACAAATAAACTTCATTTGCTTTTTATTCTTAAATAAACATCTTAAGTAAATAGAATAAAATAATAATTGTCATGTATTAACAATGGAAACATACATGCTTGTTATACTATTTTAGACTCTTTTTTTACATTCTAAATTTTCTCTCAAAAATTTAGTACTTCTCCCCAACTCCTCACCCTGACTAAGAATCAGGTCAATTGCTTTTATTTAAAGCCCTAAAATCCCTCATTTACTCATGCTAAAAATGTTTATTGTGTCCCCTCTAAGTGCCAGGCACAAGCTCTTGATACAAAAAAAAAATCACCCAGAATCTTTGGAAACAAGGGCCAGGACTGGCTACATCATTTGTGGAGTTCACAGCAAAATGAAAACATGGAGCCCCTTATTCAAAAATGATTAAGACTTTTAAGATGGTGACAACAGAGCATTAAACCAAGCATGGGCCCTGCTAAGTGGGGAACCTGTGTGACTGTACCGGTTGCATGCCCGTGAAGTCAGCAAGGGGGTTACAGTTTCTTAAGTACAGAAAAGGGATGTATTCGTACATTCAGCCTACTTTCTTACTAGTCACAAACTACTGAAATGCTCGAAATCATTCATTAGCTTGCTTCTTCCTCGTAAAAGCAGCTCTCTGGGCTTCATACCCCATTCCAAAGTCACGAAAAACAGAACAAGTGAAGGAGGCTGTTCCAGCCAGAACACTAACTGCTACTGAGAACAAATGTTATAGAATACGAATGCTCTGTGTCCCGTGAGTTGAACCATCAACAGTAGTTTATGAAACACATTTGTTGACAAGTACGTCGAACAGAATTTCTGTTGTTTTTCCCCTGCCCTGGCTATTACAGGACTTCAGGGAAGTGCAGAGAAACTAAAATCAGACCAGATGGGCCTCCAGAGTTATGCGTCTCTAGTTTGGATACATTTCTGAAGTCCTGAACTGCTTGCATGATCTGGTAGGGGTGTGGGGCAAGGCTAACAGAACTACCAGAGGCCAGATTCCAGGATTCCCAGGAAGTTTGATTTTATATCCTCTTCCTAGGAATAAAATGAGACAGACGTGTTCTAAGACTTTGTTAAAAAAAAACCTAGCTTGTAAATTTTTTTCTATTTTGATCACGAAGCTTTCTAACTAACCTCTCTTGTACCAACTTGGTCAGGAAAAATAAAAGTACAGGCAGCTAGTCCTTCTCCTAGGCTTCAGTTAGGTTACCCTCACCAACATTGGCTTAATTGATACTTGTATAATATAGGCAAGTTCTAAATTTTAAAAGAGATAGTAAACAAGGCTACTTAGCTATAAAGTGGTGAAGTCTATTTTCTTGATTTTAAAGCAAAATATAGGCCTTATGATGATAATACTGTACAACCTAGCACAGAGTAGGCACTCCATATATGTCGTGGAACAAATAGAATGGAAACTTAGGTGCTCATAGGGTCATTCTAAAATTATAGTTGCTCTAAATGGCCAATGACTCAATCACCAAAATATACTGATTTAAGCCATTAGGTCTACAATTATATTTTGCAATATGTCGTTGCATAAGAGTTCATTTACCAAACCTCAGCATTCTTACAGAATCAATGCAAATGGAAGGAAAGTTCAATAAATGTCTACATGGTACATTTGCAGAGGGCTTAAGATTTTTAAATTTATTTCCATGTATTCATACAATAAATTCTGAAATGAGCACAGCAAGAATTATTATAGAAGAGAGAGGCCAAGAAGTGTCTAAAGCCTGAGAATCAGTGACAGAGCCAGGCAAATGGCTGTTTTCTGACTCATAAGCTAATACCTTCTGTGTTGCATTGGACTATGTACTGCAGGGCTCAGCAAAAGGAGATGCAAAAACAAGGTAAAATGACCCAGAATGGAAGAGAAGTAAAAAGAATCAGAAGTTCTTTTAGCATTACTTAAGGCTTTCACATAATCACAGACTTCCCAATATTGTCTGAGGACATCCAGGATCAAATGTTGATTGCACTTTTTTTCTGTGGTTAATTAAATTTGGACACAAGTGCATAGAGAGGCAACAAGCCTATTAAAGACAGAGGTTAACAGCCAGTGAATGTCATCAGAGCAGACCTCTGCAAAGCCTGACTAGCAATTTGGATTTTAGAAACAAGGATATCTCACATCCTAATTAAGTGGTAAGCAACTGTTGAGGGCAGTGTTTGGTTCAACTGGCAATATTCTGTGCTTGGGTCTCCCCAAGAGTCTCAAAACTGACAATAATCGTTATTATAACTTAAAAAATACCATAGCTCCTCCAAATGTAATGGAGAAGGCAGATAGTGGCTTGGCTTGGATATCTGCCAGCTGCAAACTAGTAGCACGCCCTCAGGAGAGTCTCTTTGCCCACTTATACATCAACTTTCTACTTTGAAAAAAAGGGGTTGGATTAGACAATCTTTGAATCCTTTCTGTTTCTAAAATCTGATTCTAGCTACAAATTAGACATTCTATTCCAATAAAATACAGAGGCATAACACAGGCTAGAAACTCCAGAGGCAGAAATCCCATAAATAAAATTTATGATGTAACTGGCATTGAATTCTGCCAAGTGGAGAAATTGAATAGTGTCAATAAATTTAGTCCCTTCACAAACTAGCCTGGATTGATGCACATGGTTGGCCATCTTTGGGACTTTCTATACTTTTTTCAGCAATTCTTTTATTTCTATGTGATTAATTACTATATTTCCTAGAACATCTATTCCACACATCACACATATTTTTTTGCTCTCTTCACATCAAAGGACACTTCCTGACGCCCCCCCCATTGTCAATATCCTTGCTTCTTGCCTTACTGAGACTGTGACTGCTGATATAAAATCTGCCCTCACTCCCTTCCTCTCAAAGTCTCTCTCTCCCCCTTCACTCTCTCCTTGCCCCTCTCCGATTCCAGGATTCTCCCTTCTTCTGAAAAATAAGTGTCTTGGTAATTTTATTCCATTTTCTTATTCCACCTACTCTGCATCCTTTCTCTTGATTCTTCAAGGACCTTTCTCTGAGTCAAAAAGTTGTTTAACTATTTTCTACTATATCAAAGCAAAACTAAAACTAATACTCACTTCTTATTCCTGCCATTACCTTTTAATACAAGATTTCTCAAAATTAATCTACTTTCTTCTGTTTTCTTACCACTCATAATGCCTAAATCTCTTTGCAGTCTGGTGTCTGACCTGTTAGTACAGTAAAACCTCATGGTCAAATCCAATGATTTGATCATCTGTGAACTTCATAACTACTTTAAAATCTACTCATCTTTTCCAAATCTGTTCCTATTCCTGTTGTCTTCACATTCCTTCTCCCCGTGTTCAATCAGTTTTCAAGTCCAGTTATGTTTCCCTGAGTGATACCTCTTGCACTTGTCTTGCCTCTACTACTAAGTAACACTTAAAGGACCAGTTTGGGTCCTTACTATCTCTGAACTCTTAGAATAATTTTCAAAATGGTAAACCATTTCCAAAATCTTTTTATCACTCACTGCTGGCTGGTTTAAGCTCAACAAGAGAAAGAAGTTTCTAGTGATTTTAGCGCTATCTAAAATGGAATACCTTGCTTGAAGTGGCAATTATCACATAATATAAGGTAACTAATATCAAAAATAACAAGAAGACTAGCAGCAAACTCAGTATCATTTCTTTTTTTTTAAAAAACATCTTTATGGGAGTATAATTGCTTTACAATGGTACATTAGTTTCTGCTGTATAACAAATTAAATCAGCTATACGTATACATGTACCCCATATCCCGTCCCTCTTGCATCTCCCTCCCACCCTCCCAATCCCACCCCTCTAGGTGGTCACAAAGCAGGGAGCAGATCTCCCTGTGCTATACGGCTTCTTCCCACTAGCTATCGATTTTACATTTGGCAGTGTATATATGTCCATGCCACTCTCTCACTTCATCCCAGCTTCCCCTTCCCCTTCCCCGTGTCCTCAAGTCCATACGCTACATCTGAATCTTTATTCCTGTCCTGCACCTAGGTTCTTCAGAACCTTTTTTTTTTTTTTTTTTAGATTCCATATGTATGGTTTAGGATACGGTATTTGTTTTTCTCTTTCTGACTTACTTCACTCTGTATGACAGTCTCTAGGTCCATATACCTCACTACAAATAACTCAATTTCATTTCCTTTTATGGCTGAGTAATATTCCATTGTATATATGTGCCACATCTTCTTTATCCATTCATCTGTTGATGGACATTTAGGGTGCTTCCATGTCCTGGCGATTGTAAAGAGACCTGCAGTGAACATTGTGGTACATGTCTCATTTTGAATTATGGTTTTCTCAGGGTATACATCACTCTTTTTGAATTATGGTTTTCTCAGGGTATGTGTCCAGTAGTGGGACTGCTGGGTCGTATGGTAGTTCTATTTTTAGACTTTTGAGGAACCTCCATACTGTTCTCCATAGTGGCTGTATCAATTTACATTCCCACCAACAGTGCAAGAGGGCTCCCTTTTCTCCACACCCTCTCCAGCATTTATTGTTTGTAGACTTTTTGATGATGGCCATTCTGATCAGTGTGAGGTGATACCTCATTGTAGTTTTGATTTGTATTTCTCTAATGACTAGTGATGTTGAGCATCCTTTCATGTGTTTGTTGGCAATCTGTATATCTTCTTTGGAGGAATTTAGGTCTATTTAGGTCCTCTGCCCATTTTTGGATTGGGTTTTTTTTTTTGATATTGAGCTGCATGAGCTGCTTGTATATTTTGGAGATTAAGCCCTTGTCAGTTGTTTCATTTGTAAATATTTTCTCCCATACTGAGGGTTGTCTTTTTGTCTCGTTTATGGTTTCCTTTGCTGTGCAAAAGTTTTTAAGTTTCATTAGGTCCCATTTGTTTATTTTTGTTTTTATTTCCATTTCTCTAGGAGGTGGGTCAAAAAGAATCTTGCTGTGATGTATGTCATAGAGTGTTATGCCTATGTTTTCCTCTAAGAGTTTGAAAGTGTCGGGCCTTCCATTTAGGTCTTTAATCCATTTTGAGTTTATTTTTGTGTATGGTGTTAGGTAGTGTTCTAATTTCATTCTTTTACATGTAGCTGTCCAGTTTTCCCGCACCACTTATTGAAGAGGCTGTCTTTTCTCCATTGTATATTCTTGCCTCCTTTATCAAAGATAAGGTGACTGTATGTGTGTGGGTTTATTTCTGGGCTTTCTATCCTGTTCCATTGAGCTATACTTCTGTTTTTGTGCTAGTTCCATCCTGTCTTGATTACTGTAGCTTTGTAGTATAGTCTGAAGTCTGGGAGCCTGATTCCTCCAGCTCCATTTTTCTTTCTCAAGATTGCTTTGGCTACTCGGGGTCTTTTGTGTTTCCATACAAATTGTGAAATTGTTTGTTCTAGTTCTGTGAAAAATGCCAGTGGTAGTTTGATAGGGATTGCACTGAATCTGTAGATTGCTTTGGGTAGTAGAGTCATTTTCACAATGTTGATTCTTCCAATGCAAGAATCTGGTATATCTCTCCATCTGTTTGTATCATCTTTAATTTCTTTCATCAGTGTCTTATAGTTTCCTGCATACAGGTCTTTTGTCTCCTTAGGTAGGCTTATTCCTAGGTATTTTATTCTTTTTGTTGCAATGGTAAATGGGAGTGTTTCCTTAACTTCTCTTTCAGATTTTTCATCATTAGTGTATAGGAATGCAAGAGATTTCTGTGCATTAATTTTGTATCCTGCTACTCTACCAAATTCATTGATTAGCTCTAGTAGTTTTCTGGTAGCATCTTTAGGATTCTCTATGTATAGTATCATGTCATCTGCAAACAGTGACAGTTTTGCCTCTTCTTTTCTGATTTGGATTCCTTCTGTTTCTTTTTCTTCTCTGATTGCTGTGGCTAAAACTTCCAAAACTATGTTGAATAATAGTGGTGAGAGTAGGCAACCTTGTCTTGCTCCTGCTCTGAGTGGAAATGGTTTCAGATTTTCACCACTGAGAATGATGTTGGCTGTGGGTTTGTCATATATGGCCTTTATTATGTTGAGAGTTCCCTCTAAGCCTACTTTCTGGAGGGCTTTTTATCATAAATGGCTGTTGAATTTTGTTGAAAGCTTTTTCTGCATCTATTGAGATGATCATATGGTTTTAATTGTTCAGTTTGTTACTACGGTTTATCACATTGATTGATTTGCGTATATTGAAGAATCCTTGCATTCCTGGGATAAATCCCACTTGATCATGCTGTATGATCCTTTTAATGTGCTGTTGGATTCTGTTTGCTAGTATTTTGTTGAGGATTTTTGCATCTATGTTCATCAGTGATATTGGCCTGTAGTTTTCTTTCTTTCTGACATCATCGTCTGGTTTTGGTATCAGGTTGATGGTAGTCTTGTATAAAGAGTTTGGACATATTCCTCCCTCTGCTGTATTTTGGGAGAGTTTGAGAAGGATAGGTGTTAGGTCTTCTCTAAATGTTTGATAGAATTCACCTGTGAAGCCATCTGGTCTGGGGCTTTTGTTTGTTGGAAGATTTTAAATCACTGCTTTAATTTCAGTGCTTGTGATTGGTCTGTTTATATTTTCTATTTCTTCCTGGTTCAGTCTTGGAAGGGTGTGCTTTTTTAAGAATTTGTCCATTTCTTCCAGGTTGTCCATTTTATTGGCATATAGTTCCTTGTAGTAATCTCTCATGATCCTTTGTATTTCTGCAGTGTCACTTGGTACTTCTCCTTTTTCATTTCTAATTCTGTTGATTTGAGTCTTCTCCCTTTTTTTCTTGATGAGTCTGGCTAATGGTTTATCAATTTTATCTTCTGAAAGAACCAGCTTTTAGTTTTATTGATCTTTGCTATTGTTTCCTTCATTTCTTTGTCATTTATTTCTGATCTGATCTTTATGATTTCTTTCCTTCTTGTAACTTTGGGGTTATTTTTTTCTTCTTTCTCTGATTGCTTTAGGTGTAGGGTTAGGTTGTTTATCTGAGATGTTTCTTGTTTCTTGAGGTAGGATTGTATTGTTATAAACTTCCCTCTTAGAACTGCTTTTGCTGCATCCCATAGGTTTTGGGTCGCCATGTTTTCATTCTCATTTATTTCTAGGTATCTTTTGCTTTCCTCTTTGATTTCTTCAATGATCTCTTGGTTATTTAATAGTGTATTGTTTAGCCTCCGTGTATTTGTACTTTTTTACAGATTTTTTCCTGTAATTGATATTTAGTCTCATAGCATTGTGGTCAGAAAAGATACTTGATATGATTTCAATTTTCTTATATTTACCAAGGCTTGATTTGTGACCCAAGATATGATCTATCCTGGAGAAGGTTCCATGAGCACTTGAGAAGAAAGTGTATTCTGTGGTTTTTGGATGGAATGTCCTATAAATATCAATTAAGTCCATCTTGTTTAATGTGTCATTTACAGCTTGTGTTTCCTTATTTATTTTCATTTTGGGTGATCTGTCCATTGGTGAAAGTGGGGTGTTAAAGTCCCCTACTATGATTGTGTTACTGTCAATTTCCCCTTTTATGGCTGTTAGCAATTGCCTTATGTATTGAGGTGCTCCTATGTTGGGTGCATACATATTTAAAATCGTTATATCTTCTTCTTGGATTGATCCTTTGATCATTATGTAGTGTCCTTCTTTGTCTCTTGTAGTAGTCTTTATTTTAAAGTCTATTTTGTCTGACATGAGAATTGTTACTCAGCTTTCTTTTGATTTGCATTTGTATGGAATATCTTTTTCCATCCCCTCACTTTCAGTCTTATGTGTCCCTAGGTCTGAAGTGGGTCTCTTGTAGACAGCATATATACAGGTCTTGTTTTTGTATCCATTCAGCCAGTCTATGTCTTTTGGTTGGAGCATTTAATCCGTTTACATTTAAGGTAATTATCGATATGTATGTTCCTATTAGCATTTTCTTAATTGTTTTGGGTTTGTTATTGTTGGTCTTTTCCTTCTCTTGTGTTTCCTCCCTAGAGAAGTTCCTTTAGGGTTTGTTGTAAAGTTGGTTTGGTGGTGCTGAGTTCTCTTAACTTTTGCTTGTCTCTAAAGTTTTTAATTTCTCCATCAAATCTGAATGAGATCCTTGCTGGGTAATCTTGCTTGTAGGTTTTTTCCTTTCATCACTTTAAATATGTTCTGCCACACCCTTCTCCTTGCAGAGTTTCTGCTGAAAGATCAGCTGTTAACCTTACGGCAATTCCCTTGTATGTTAATTGTTGATTTTCCCTTGCTGCTTTCAATATTTTTTCTTTGTATTTAATTTTTGATAGTTTAATATGTGTCTTGGCGTGTTTCTCCTTGGATTTATCCTGTATGGGACTCTCTGTGCTTCCTGGACCTGACTATTTCCTTTCCCATATTAGGGAAGTTTTCAACTATAATCTCTTCAAATATCTTCTTAGTCCCTTTCTCTTTCTCTTTTTCTTCTGGGACCCCTACAATTCGAATGTTGGTGCATTTAATGTTGTCCCAGAGGTCTCTGAGACTGTCCTCATGTCTTTTCATTCTTTTTTCTTTATTCTGCTCTGCAGTAGTTATTTCCACCATTTTATCTTCCAGATCACTTATCCGTTCTTCTGCCTCACTTATTCTGCTACTGATTCCTCCTAGAGAATTTTTAATTTCATTTATTGTGTTGTTCATCATTGTTTTTTTACTCTTTAGTTCTTCTAGGTCCTTGTTAAACGTTTCTTGTATTTTCTGCATTCTATTTCCAAGATTTTGGATCATTTTTACTATCATTACTCTGAATTCTTTTTCAGGTAGACTGCCTATTTCCTCTTCACTTGTTTGGTCTGGGGGGTTTTTACCTTGCTCCTTCATCTGCTGTGTGTTTCTCTGTCTTCTCATTTTGCTTAACTTATTGCACTTGAGGTCTCCTTTTCACAGGCTGCAGGTTCATAGTTCCCATTGTTTTTGGTGTCTGCCCTCAGTCGGTACAGTTGGTTCAGTGGGTTGTGTAGGCTTCCTGGTGGAGGGGACTGGTGCCTGTGTTCTGGTGGATGAGGCTGGATCTTATCTTTCTGGTGGGCAGGACCATGTCTGGTTGTGTGTTTTGCAGTGTCTGTGAACTTATTATGATTTTAGGCAGGCTCTCTGCTAATGGGTGGAGTTGTGTTTCTGTCTTGCTAGTTGTTTGGCATGGGTTGTCCAGCACTGGAGCTTGCTGGTCGTTGAATGGAGCTAGGTCTTAGCGTTGAGATGGAGATCTCTGGGAGAGTTCTCACCGACTGACATTACCTGGGGCCAGGAGGTCACTGGTGGACCAATCTCCTGAACTCGGCTCTCCCACCTCAGAGGCTCAGGCCTGACACTCGGCCAGAGCACCAAGACCCTGTCAGCCACACGGCTCTATAACTCTGTCCAGTGTAGTTTTTGCTTTGATAGTTCTTATCCACATGGAAAATGAATTATGTCCCACAGGATTTGACTGGAGGTGTCACTCGCGTCAAGTCACAGGTCTCAAGTGATGCACTTTGGCAGGAATATCATGCAAATGATGCTGTGTTCTTCCTGCTGCATCCTATTGGGGGTGCACAATTTCAATTTGTTGCATTCCTTGTGATGTTAACTTTGTTTACTTGATTAATTTGATGAAGATGGTCTCTGCCAGATTTCTTAGCACTCAGAATCTATGATCCAGTTGCTAAGTGGGTTCCTTGCTTTGGGATGTTGCAGTCCCTCTCAGTGGATAAACCTGAGATGATGGTGGCTTGGATGAGGGTGGCAGAGGAGGTAAGAAGTGGGGGATTCTGGGGAATTCCCTGATGGTCCTGTGGTTAAGACTCTAAGCTTTCAGTCCCGAGGGTGCAGGTTTGATCCCTGGTCGGGGAACTGGAGGCTCTTGGGAAGAACCTGCTTCTAAACTCATTCAGGTTGTTGGCAGAATCCAGTTTCTTGTGGCTATGGCTCCGAGGTCCTGTTTCCCGGCTGGCTGGGAGCTCGGAGCTGCTCTCTGTTCCTACAGGCTGCCTGGACTTTTTTCGTGTGCCCCCAAACTCATCACGCCTCAGTATCATTTCTTGAGTATTCATTGCATGCCAGTGAACATAGCCACATTTTACATGTGTCATCTCATTTAATTCTGACAACACTATGAGATATTACTGTTATTACTCCCATTTTACAGATGAGAAAATCAAGGCTTAAAGCATTTAAGTAACCTGTCCAAGGTCACTCAGCTAACAGAGCAGAAGTCTGAACTTAGGTCAGTCTGACCAGAATTTATACCCCCAGCAATCATGCTATGTACCATCCCTGGAGATACTCACTGTGACGTCTGTTTGAGAGATGTTTCAGAGGAGGTTCAAGGGCTGAATGGACTAGTTAGATGATTTTTAAAGCTAGTTTTGGACATTCCACTTGCCTATTCATTCATGCATTTGTTGAGAACTACTGTTGTAAAGTGTGATGCTACGTTGTATGTGTGACGGAAGACAAGTAAGACGCTGGGCATAAATTAAAAAATGAGTTCACAGAATAGGGAAAGAGGCAGGTGTACATTTGCATATGACTAAAGAAGGCAGGATGAAAAGCAAAGCATCTGAGGGTGGCTGGGCATGGCACCCTGCAGCCTGAATTTGTAAAAAGGCTACCTTGTAAATCCCACCTCAGTGGTAGATTTAGAGCAGGAAATCCTACCCAGATCCAGGGAAAGCAGAGTAGGCCAGATTTAAACCCCATGTCAGGAGCATGACTCGAAGATTCCTTGAGATAGATTCTTGGAGAGAATCTATGACCTTTTTAGTTTTTTACCAGCCAGTGGGAACCTGGGGGAGATTCTTCAACAGAATCAACAGGTAAATAATAATAAAGTTATTTATTTAAATATAAATAAAGTTGAGCAGTAATGAAGGAAGTTAGATTTATCAGCAGTTGAATAATCAGAGAAAAACTGGAGGGAGGAATCTTACTTTGCTGTAGTCCAGATATGAGATAACAAAGGAGTGAATCATGGAAGGAATAGAATGAAGGGGAAAAAAGGAACAGATCAAAGTTAAATTGATGAGACTAGACTCCTTATGGGATGTGGGTGCCAAGGGAAGTGTAAATAAAAATCAAAGCTCAATTTTCAAGCTTGAGAAGAGGGAAGTTAAAGAAATGGAAAAGGAGGTTTTTTTAGTAGTATAGACAACATTGATTTAGTTTGAGTTTGAGGTGCTGAACGCTGTTACCTGGTCATCCTAATGAAAATATTCCACAGACAACTGAAAATACACTCTTAGATCTTTGGAATTGGGTCAAGGTCAGAGGTTTAGCATTGGAAGTCATTTACATCCTTATACCACTCCTGCTGTTCCTTGTAGAACAGCAACGTCAGAAATTCCTAGGAGGTTTTAGAAATGCACAATCTCAGGCTCCTCCTCAGGACTGTGGAATCAGAACCCACATTTTAACAATATCTCCCACATGATTTGCAAGTACGTCAAAGTTTGAGAATCACTGTTCTCTATATAGAGGTGATAAAGACATGGCTTATAGCTGAGATAAGGAGGATACATAGGTGAGACATCCAAGGATATATCTGTAGTCCACATTTGAGAGACAGGATAACAAGTAAGCAAAATATAAGAGGAAGAGGGTAAGAGGAAAATCGAAGTAAAGATTTCAAAGGAAGAAAGAATTCAAGAATGGGAGGATGGCCAAAATTCCCACAAAGAGGTTTAAAAGGATAAGAACTGAGAAAACTCTACTGGATCTAGCAATTAATTGACCATTGATGATCACCAAGAGAAGTTTCAGTGGAATGGTAAAAAGAGGACCGAAGCCAGCGAAAGGGAATGAAGACTGTGAGTGTGGTAGAGAAGTCAAGAATATGAGAGCACATTAATCTGAGAAGTTTTGGAATTAAGAGAAGAGTCTGAAAAGTAGCCTAGAAGATATAACACAGTCAACAGAAGATGTTGTTTGGGACTAGGGAAATCTTGAGCATGTTTGTAAGCAAGAGGCAGGGCACCAATATCAGTGAAGAGGCAAATGTAAAAGAGCAAAGGCTTATAGAATATGGAAGCGACCAGATGATGAGCATTGGCTGAAGTCAGAAACATGTTCCTTGGTAAGAACCGAAGAGAGTTAAAACTAAATCTGGGATGAAGAAGCAGTGAGCTGACGGCGAATAGCCTAAATTTTCTTCAGTATTGCAGAAACCAGGATGGATTGGGATACGAAAAGAGTCAGGGTCAGTAGCCAGGATGCTATTCCCAGGATGCAGGGTAAGGTAAGGAGTGTCTGGATTGGAATCATTGACATGGAAATGGAGAAGCAGAAGATAAAGATACTGATATGGGTACTTCTCAGAGGCAAAACCAATGTAACTCAGAGCCTCAATACCTATAGGAAATGAAGAATTTAAAAATTCATGAAGTTTCAAATTATGGAGAGTGAAAGAATTATGATACTTCAGAAAGTAATACGGGAACTGATGTTTCAAGAGAAAAGTATGAGTTCAATTTTGTCCTAAGTTTGAAGTAACAGTAAGGAATAAAAGTGAAAATGCTAACATTTTACTGTTTATTCATTCAGTATAAATTTACTGAAGGCCTACTATGTGCCAGATGCTGGCCCGGGGACTGAGGAAACAATGGTGGTTAAGATACCCATGGTCCCTGTCCTCACAGAGCTTAAAATTTACATGGCAAGACAAATGGGTAACAAGGCATTGGGCTCAATCAAGTGAGAATTTCCAGACATCAAAAATATTCACTTCTTAACAACTTGGGATAAAGAAAAAAAGAAAAAGGCAAGAGTCAACCCGGGACCAGCCAAAAAGGAGGGCCCTCATTCTACATTAAGAGCAAGTAAGTACAATGTGAAAGTGTTAGAAAATGTGAAAAGAAAATTCTAAAAGAATCATAAAGCTTTAATAAGTTGGCAAAGGAGTGAGAACTAAGGCAATCTTGAACACTTTAACAAGCTGGAAACATGGGAAGGAAAAAATATGCTATTAATGGTGAAATAAATTGTGGTTTTAACACTTCATCTGGGCCAATTTGGAAAGCTTTCTTTTGACCTTAGATATATTGAGGGCAAACATGTACATTCTTCCTTTCAAAACCCATTAAGAATAAAAACTGTAAATTAGGTACATCTACTCTCCAAAGAATGTGAACTCAGAAAAGGCTCTAAAAACATGGGAGAACCATATGGACCCTATGCAAATAGGAATGGAAACACACAACCAAAGATAAAGTGACTCATTAATGTTTCCAAGCTTAAAACAAATAAAACAGAAAACAGAGGTTTTCTCACTAGAAACTCACTACACGAGAGCTTTGATATATAAAGTCAAAAGTCAAAGTATAATGTAAAGAAACCTTTCCAATAAATTACTTGCATTTGCATAGTAATATGCAAATTACTAAATGATGCTATACAAACCAATGTGAAATGATTTTGTTTTTAAAAAAATCAAAGACTTTACACATAGTGCCAAATATTAGAGTTAAGTGGATTAAAATGACATCAGTTGATGTTCCTGTGGCAAGCCAAGGGCATTCAGATTCCAACGGTTTTGTCAGAATATGCTCCTGAAGGAAAACTTGAGCTGTACTAATCTTCTAATTTTCAAGGAGGAATCATTCCCTATAACTATTATTGCTTACTCTAACCTACTGGATTAATCTAAATTCTGAAAAATACCATCTACATAATCATATGAGGGTGGATTTCTCCAATTCTGCATCTAAGTACACCAATTGAGTTGTTCTGGTGGATTTATTTGGGTGCTTATAATATGTACAGTATTTCCAGAGCTTTTAAATAAGGACTATTATTTTTTCTCAAATGTCAGCTCTTTATTAACTGTTCTAACTAGGGAGAAAGGAGGCATGGGTAAATAAGATTCACAAGTACTCCAAATGCTTCTTTTTGTCATTACCATTTAATTCTTCGCCTTTAGTCATGTCCTAACAATTCCCTATTTCTGTCAAGGATACTTTGATCCTCCCACTCACTCAGTTTTGAAACTTGGCAAGCATCTTGACATGTTATTATTGAATCTTTTAAAAAACTTCATTCTAGGTAGAATTATTTATTTTAAATATTGTGATTTGATGGGCATGACTCCATCTATTTGATGAGAAGAGCAGAGCCAGGGTGTATGGGCAAGGGGATGAGAGGGTGAGGTGTACACGTGGTCTGAGTAGCTTGGGGCCTTCAAGTCAATTGCCTTGGATAAAATTCTAGCTCTATCCGGGCAACTGTTCCTATACCTTCTTCATATTCATTATCTCCTTGTGCTGTCAAACCGTGGCAACCTCTATCAATTAGAATCAATCATCAGATAAGTTGTTTCATGGAGGGGTCAGAACCAAATGACATTGAAGGAAAGTCTTGAGGACAGGGGAGGAAATCGTATCCAAATCCTGCTATAGGAATTTGCAAGTTACTGAACCTCATGGATTTATCAAGCAAGTTGAGTAACCATTAAAATCAGCTACGTTTTGTTATAAGAGTATCAGGTCTCCTTCCTTCCCTTCTTCTACCCTTCCTGCCCATCCCCTCCCCTCCTTTCTTTTTTTTCCTTCTTTCTTTCTTAGTAAGAGATTAAAAATAGGAAAAAGAAAGCAACCCGTAAGTGTTTGTTTTCTCAGCACTGGCACCCTGTGAACCCATTAGAAACTGAAGTTATCACAAGAAAGAAAGTTCTTTCAAGAGTCCATTTCCAAACAAAGTAAGTTATGGGTTTAGTAGTGGTTGAAATAAGGAATAGTTCAGATTCTTTGAAACAGCTCAAAATTACTTTTCAAAAAATTTAGTTTTGGCATATCTTCTACATACTTTTTCCAAGAATTTCTTCCTTCAGAACTATGGACATGTGAAAGAAAATTTAATTTTTTTCTTTCTTAGTTTAGACTTCTTAATCAAAGTCATATGAAAGGTACTTCTGAAACTTACAAACATTTTAAAGCTCTTTCCTTTCTGTCCAATTAAGACAAATAAAAAGAAATAAAGCACTACAAAAAATAAATATATGGCCAAAAAGTACATGAAAAAGTTTTCGATATCTTTAGCACAAGGGAAATACATATTAAAATTTTAATGAGATATGACTACACTAGAATAGCTAAAATGAAAAATGTTGATGACACGAAATGCTGGTGCGGATGTGGAGCAACCAGAACTCCCATGTACTCCTTGTGGGAATTTAAATGGAAAAATTAGGTCAAAAAAAATCAAATATACATCTTCCCTGTGACATAGCAATTCTACTTTTAGGTATTGATCTAAGAGAAATTAAAAGATATATCTACAAGAGTCTTATACAAAAATGTTTATAAAATTTATATTCAAAATAACCAAAAACAAGACACAATTCAGGTGTCCACCATCAAGAAAATGGATCAATAAATTCTGAAATATTCACATAATGGAATACTACTCAGGAATAAAAAAGGAATGAACTATTTATACTTGCAATGTCATGAATGAATCTCAAAAAACATGCTGAATAAATAAGATAGACACAAAAAGAGAACATACTTTATGAGTCTGTTTATATGGAATTCTAAAGTAGGCCAACTCTCTAGTACTTTCTGGAGTAATGACAATGTTTTATGTCTTGATGGGGTGTACAGTACATGGTTACACACCTTTTTTTGTAATTGATTAAATTGTACACCTAAGATCTGCATTTTACTAGGTTTAAATTATTCCTCAATAACAAAGTTTTTTATGTAAAAAATAATGAAAAAAATCTTAAATATTTAAGTCACTTTGAGTATTTAAAATTTAAAAAAAATCTTTTAAAATAAAAACTCCTTGGTTGAAGCTTGAAAATTTTGATTGTCAGATGCTAAGTTTTGAATTTTGAAGCTACTGTAGTAAATATTTATGAAAAGCAAATATCATCTTATACCCAGTTCAGAATCATGGTTCAGTATTTATACAGCGCCCAGCACATAGACAATGCCAACTACATGTGCTGGATGGACGAATGGCAGTAATTTTAAAATAAACTTAGGTTTTTCTTATTTTGTTCTGCCAAAGATGGTAGCTTCACTTCCAGCTGTGCTTTTCCTTGACCTACATTTCTCCATGTGTTCCTCCCTCCAGTTTTCTAAGCCAGTGATCCCTAAGCTTAGGTGGAGTTTCTGATTCAGTAGGTCTGGAGACCTGAGAATTTCCATTTTTGATAATTTCCCAAATGATGTTGATTGAGGCTGATGCTGCTTAGTTTAGGGACCACACTGAGAGAACTACTGTTTTAGCACTTTGTCAACTGACAGATCAAAGATCCATCCTTTTCAAACCAAAGATCAAGCTTTGCAACTTTTAACAGTCTCTACCAAGTGCTTTCAACCTCATCCTCTGATTTTTTTTACACTTATCACTGATAACCCCACTTGCTTTTTGGCTTATTTTCCCTTCTAGTTTTTTCTTCAGAAAGAAAAAATACGTGCATGTGTTTTCTATTGAGATAGACGATAACTCCCTGAAGGGTAGGGGCCCTGACTAATGTATCTTCATTCCCCTCACACCTAGAACAGGCTCTACAGCTAACAGCTGATCTGTAAATACCGATGCTCCTGACATTTACACATTCTTCTAAAGCATGTGCAGATACTACTGAAAGCAAGTGCCAATTTTCAGATGAAAAACAAAATTTTCCATAATGGTGAACTACCTGTCATTGGGACAGTGACTTGGCAATGTCCAGTCGTGGTGAGGGTTGATGAGGAAGCCCCAGGACAGGAAGACTGAGCTTGGTGTCAGAGTGCCAACCACCAGCTGGAGAGGTTTGCGAGATCGTGCTTTACCTGCGGAGGTAACGGACAGGTTAATTCTCGTTAACATTTAGTGTATTTTCTTTTTTTTTCATAATTTTTAAAATATTTATTTATTTGGCCACGCTGGGTCTTAGTTGAGGCGCGCGGGATCTTTAGTTGAGGCATGCGAACTCTTAGTTGTGGCATGTGGGACCTAGTTCCCTGACCAGGGATCGAACTGGGGTCCCCTGGAGTGCAGAGTCTCAGCCACTGGACCACCAGGGAAGTCCTTTATGATTTGGGTAAAATAGACAAAGACAATTTAGCAAGAGATGAAGAATGTGAAAGCATTAAGTTCCTTTTCTTTTTATATAGTGCACAAATATTAATAATGGTTTGCCCATGAATTTAAGCAGGAATCAAATGAAATACCCTTTTGAGATTTACGTGTGTGTGTGTGTGTGTGTGTGTGTGTGTGTATACACATATAAACTATATCCATTCCTAGTTTTTATTTGCTTGTGAGTCAGGGATGAATATGGAGGTCTTGGCTATTACCAACGAAATAAACACACACACATACACATATAGGCATATATATATATATATATATATATATATACTCACTTTTCTTTTACAGACAAAATAAATTATGCTTTTTTCCCCCAGGGACTGTGAATTAGTGTGAAATAACACCTTAGAAAAGAAAGCTTACCATGTAGGTTGCAGGTTATAGTCTGTTTTTAAAAAAAACTATTTGGAAGTGTAAAATCCCTCGTGAGACCATTGCAATAGTCTTTTTTTTTTTTTTTTTTTTTTTACAGTGAGTATCTAAATGGAAAAGGTGCACACATTTTTAATACTGCTGGAAGAGTAGGAATAATACAGGAAGCACAGTTATTCTGACAAGACTAACTGGATTGGGGTAATGCCAAGAGTGATGCTGATAAACCACTCTAGATTCTTTCCAAGTATGTGGTGGGGGGCGCAGACATTTGCTTTTTCAAAAATATTTGAAATTGCAGGAATGGGAGGAGAGTGAAAAAGAGGATGGAAGATTTTCAACCATGGAAACCAACACTGGCTCATAAAAAAAATCAGGGTAAAATCTAATAGGATTAATTAAAAATCCAATGGGGCCTAATAAAACTATGCAGCACTAATGTAAAACATATATGCTTTGTATTTCCATTAATTCCCTTTTTCATTTCATGATACTATGTATATTTGCTATAAAAAGAAATTTTGTTATCTTCATCTACTGTGGTGGGAGCCAAACAGCAAAATGGCCTGTGACCTTTATAAGGTGGGTAGGAGGGTACCCCTTGTATGAGCTTAGCTAAGGTTATCTGAACCAAATACCCTTGAAAATTGTGCCATGCCTGTTGCTTCTGTCAGATTTAAGTTGTATAAGTTGCTTTCTAGCGGAAAAGCCCTCTGAAACAAGAATATACATAACCTAGTGGTGGAAAGTTACTTCACTGTGACATAGAGGAATTTTTAAAAGATATTTTAAATAATTTTCAAAGATGGTTATTGTTTAGTTACTTGCAAACATGCAACTATACTTCTCTGAAAATTTGTCCAGATCCACCTGCAACAGTACATTATCTATGATTCAAAGGGTTCAAGTTTGGCCCCCAAGGAGGGCAGATTAGAATCTAAGATAAGGGTGGGGAGCACGGGTAGTTTGAAAAAGCCCTGAGGTAATTCTGATAAGGCTTTTTCCACCCCTGAGTTGATTTTCACTCACATAACACAACTGTCTCATTTTATAGATGAAAAATAAGGCCCAGAGTAGTTTCAAGGTTGTCCAAGGTCACAACGAGAGCAAGGTTGATTCAAATCCAGGTCTCCTGAATTATAACCTACTTTTCTTTTTACTATATCACTGGCTTAGCTCACAATGTATGAAGATAATGCCACTTAGTGAAATAATTATTTGATAGTCATGTAAACCTTAGGTTCCTTGGGGAAAGAAAAATGTACCTTTTTCCTCTAAGTTTGGATCTTACTTTAAAAATGATTAAATAATTAAAATTTATGTGGCAGATACAAATATAAAATGAATGGAAACTAACCCATGACTCATTACATCACTCTGAAATGCAGATTATAAAAACAAAAATTATATCCGTTGCCTGAAAGGAAAGGTGGGGTATTATATCCTGAGCGGGATGAAACAATTTCCTGTGTTGGTCATCATAGTGAAAAATAATCTCTAAGGCCAGTGTCACAGAAGCCCCCAAATGAAACGAAGTTATAAAATGCTATTAAGGTGTAATCACTCTCTTGACCTTCCTTACTTCTTTTTGTATATTTGTTTTATAATCATATTAATATTAAGAAAAAGTTCAGTGACTATGAAGCCAGAATCCCATAGAACCATACTCATGCTTCCTGAATTTATTGTTAAATATTTTGAAATAGAGTCTTGAAACATTGAGAGTACATTTCTTTTCAAGTGTATGGAAAGCTGCCTGGACAACTACCATTAGTAAGTTGTAAGTACTGATTGAAATTTCCCTTGCACTTTGGGATAATATAAGAGGCCAAGGAAAAGGATCTGTATTTCTCAAAATACTTGACTATTTATCGCTTCTCTAAAAAGAAAAGGAAACCAACAGAAGGAGGGGAGGGGATAGTGGCAACTGATTTCTGGTAACCAGGCATGGCTAATACACCTAGGAGACAGAATACAGAGCTGCAAAGGGCGCCTTTGCTCAGTGTATGTGAATATCTGTACGCTCCCCCAACCCTTCTCATCCCTTTAAGAAAGATCCTTTTTTCTGTGTGGTATCCAGAGTACTGTAAAAGACAAATATGATTAGGAAATAATTATTTTGAGAACAGTTCACGTTAGAACATGAAAAAGAAGAGCACTATGATCAACTTTATCTAGAGTAGGAAGATGTGACATCAGATGTTAAAAGCATATTTATAGTTCTATCAGTCCTTCGTAATTGCAATGGCTTCCTTATTTGATCTGAGAAGAAATTTTAGCAGTGAAATTGGGACAACATAGGATTTTTTTTTTTTTTTGGCTGCGTTGGGTCTTCGTTGCTGCACGCGGGCTTTCTCTAGTTGTGGCGAGCAGGGACTACTCTTTGCTGTGGTATGCAGTGTTCTCATTGTGGTGGCTTCTCTTGTTGCGGAGCATGGGCTCTAGGCACATGGGCTTCAGTAGTTGCAGCACGTGGGCTCAGTAGTTGTGGCCCATGGGCTCTAGGTCGCGTGGGCTCAGTAGTTGTGGCGCACGGGCTTAGTTGCTCCGCAGCATGTGGGATCTTCCCGGACCAGGGATCAAACCCATGTCCCCTGCATTGGCAGGTGGATTCTTAACCACTGCCCCATCAGGGAAGTCCCGGGACAACATAGGATTTTAATCTTCCTTAGTCATGCAGAAATGTTTCTACTTTTTTATACATATGGTATCTACTTTCCTGTTTTAAGTCTCCCTACCCTGGGAAGATGGGTGTTGCACTGCTGTTTTATGAACGAAGTCCTATTTTCTATGTTTGACTAAATACAAGAGATTTAGAAGGAAGAGGCGTAAATAAAATCCAAGTTCCAGCCCATTTAACACACACGTAAATGAGTTATGCTTTTGAAATGTCAACAGTTTCCTTCAGCAAAGGTTAGACATCAAATTTTGCCCTAAAAAATCTGAAAGGCACAAGAGTGGGCTTTAGTTCACACATTGCAAAATAGAGACAGGCCAACAGGAGTTATCTAAATGAGCACTTGCTCTGGGTCAGGCCTGTCCTACGTGTTGCGTATTTGTGGACTCATTAATCCTCATGCAGACCCTACCATACGGCAGAATGGAGGCACAGAGAGGTTCAATAATTTGTCTCAATTCCTGCAGTTTGTATGTGGTGAGGCTGGAAAGGACCCCAAGAGCCTCTCCCACCAGGCTATGCTACTCCCCAAGCAGGGTTGTGTTGACGGGGGTCTGCTGGGCATTGTACATCTTCTAACCTACATTCCTGAGACATCCCCAAGCCGCGTGGTCTTTGTGGGTAGAAAAGAGATGAAAAGGCATGGTTTAAAGTTAATTTAAAAAAAAAAAAAAATCAACAAAAATACCTGAGCATGACTTCTTTTGACTGGGAGGAGGAGCGGGCCGCACGACTATCAGATATTTAGGCTCAGCATCTGGAAACAGTAACATTATTTATCAGTAAGATTCTTTGAGAACAAACAGAGTTCACGACAGCAAACCCATTCCTGACTCAGTGTTCCCAGCTTTAGTCAGCTTTAGTCATCGTAACCACAGCACCAGTGGTTGAGAGGGCCCAGGAATTCAGAAAGTTCAAATTTCTTGGGATAGTTCAGGCCATTAAGTTTTTAAAATGAAAATTAAATCCAGATTTTCAAAACCCCATGGACAGGAGTCAGGGAGAGGTCTTAAAAGAATCATACTAGACACAGATTTCATGCCACATTTTCATCAGTCCTCTTCTCTGCAAAGAGATTGTTTTAAAAATCAGATCATATTTCTTTTGTTATCCTACTCCTCACAGAGGGTCAGTCTGGTGCTTCAAAGTCAGAGAAGGAAAATCATACTTGCACAGGACACAAGAGTCTCACCTGTTGAACGATCTGAAATTGCTCACTTTCTTGGTATTCTGAATATTCATAACATCCTACCTATTTTTTTATCCTGTTTCCATAATTTCAGTCTGTTATCACATCCAATCATTTTCATGAACAATTTTTAAACAAAATCACAATTGAAGTTGGTATAATTTTCACCTAAAATATACCAATGGAAAATAAAGAATCTCTTTTAAAAAGATTTAGGTTTTATGAGGGAAATCTGTGGGCTGGTATCTTGACAATTTTAAGGTACACAGGTGTCTGTATTCATCAAAACTTATTGAATAGTAATGACAAGGTCCTACTGTATAGTACAAGGAACTATATTCAATATCCTGTGATAAACATAATGGAAAAGAATATGAACAAGAATATGTGTATGTATAACTGAGTCACTTTGCTGTACAGCAGAAATTAAACACAACATTGTAAATCAAGTACACTTCAATAAATTTTAGAAACCTAAAATAATAAAAATTAAAATGTGTGGACAGTAAAAAAAATAAATAAAAATTAAAATATTTAGGTTTTAAATAAAATGATATTTAGACAATATATGCTAACTCAATCAGGGGCTGATAATTTATCAAAGTTTTTAAAATTAATGTTCTCAAGAGGAATGGTTGGTCTATACACAGTGTATAAATAAGCCAAATGCACTCTGGGCATATAAAATAGCATTTTATAAGCAGCTCTATTGGATTAATCAATTGATTAATGGGTATTATCTACAATATTTCTTCAGTAACTCTGGATCCTAGAACTCATTCTACACCACACTTCATCTGGATGCTGTAGTCAATCGCAGTTCACTCCTACTTGCTCAGACGGAGCTCACGTCTTTGTTTTCTTTCAAATATCTCCCCTTCATGTGTTTGAAGCCCAAGGCTTTATGGGGCTGACCTCATTCTCAGCCAGAGACAACATGGCCTTCAACCATGTTTAATGACTCAAGCCTTTGTCTTTTTCCTGGACACCTCACATGGCCCTATTTGCTATAACCTGCTGCAGTAATTACCACTGCAAAAGATAAACCAGGTAACCTCTTGAATTGACCTCAGAGCTTTGCTCATTGATCGCATTGGTGCCTAATGACCACAATACAGATAAAGGAGCGTTCGCTGTGTTTCAGTCTCATGTGTTTAAAAGCATATCTTGCTTAGTGGAGCTTATATAAGGAAAAGCTCAACTTAAATCAAGTTTTCTAGTAACAATATAATAACCATTTCCTGATTTTATTTGGGATATAGAGCAATATAGGTATTAAGAAACTACTGTGTATTGAGTACTTCCTATGTGCTGGATACATTATATTCATAATTTAATTACTCCTCATGGCAATCCTACCCGACAAGAACTATTCTCATCCCAATTTGTAGATGAGGTCACTGAGGCAGGGTCAGCCTCATGGGCAACATGTACAGTTACATGGGCCCCATGTTCAGAAGGGCCTCACACTTGGTTTAATATCCTGCTGCCACTATCATGAAATTCTTAATACTTTTATCTTTGAATTCATGTTTTATAAGGGCTGTCCAATGGGATAATGGAGCATAAGTGTGAGCAGAGGAGATGGGAACAATAATGCATGTCTGTACTTCCTTCCATCCATTACAGCATTCTAGGTACCCATTAGCATAGCATTCCAAAGGGCCCATGTCGTGTGGCAGTCCAGTAAGACTCAAAGGTCAAATAAGGTAAGCGTATTACATCTACCACTGAGTAAGGGGCTGTGGAAGGGGACACTGACAGCCCTGTGAGGTCACACTTCCATTTGAACCAGAACTTGCTTCAAATGCAGAAAGAAGGCAACAACATTTTAAGAAAGAAAAATGACCAAAGAATCCTATCACGTCCTTTCTTATTCATGTTCTTTCCCTGTGTTAGCCAGCCACGGACGCTGAAAATTAGGACACAGAGGGAAAGGAAAAGCTAGAGAAACCCCTGCTTCCTTTTGTTTTCAGTTCTCCCTCACTCGTGAGTAAGTGGAAGGCAGAGAGTATTAGTAGAATGAGCAAGTACCAAAAAGTTGAGTTCTGTGCATTTCCACTAGTGAGGCAAGAATAAAGTACGTATGCATGTATGAAATACAAAATACAAATTGTGTCATTTTAGTGATTCTGCTTAGGAGTTAAAGGGTCTTACATTTGCATTTAAAACTAGCATTTCTTTATATTGTGCAAGGCTAATAATTTACTCGTAATTTTTCTTTACTTAAATGACCTTAAATAGCAAATAAAATAGCACCATGACAAGTTGAGAGAGAAACTGGGAAAAAAGGAAAAAACTTTATATTTTAGTACCTTTAATGACATTTTTTCCTGGTTTTTGAACCATGGACCCTGTGTTTTTATTTTGCACTTGGCCCTGCAAATTATGTAGCTCTCTTAATCTTGTCCCCCAAATGCCCTTTTAATAAGTCTCTGGAACTCACTTCTTGAAAACAAAGCTAAATCCCATTTTTCTTAAACTGTTCTCATTGTGGCAGAGTCTCTTAGAGTTATCCTTTTATTTCCTTCCTTGATACACGTTAATTCAACTATACCTCAGTGGTTTAAAAAAAAAAAAAAAAAAAGGCCTGAAATACTAGGAAAAATAACACTCATAGAAGCCAAAGATAGTGCCATGATCCGAGACGTATGGTTACATGAGCAATTTAAACGTAATTTTTGTTATGATCACAGCCGTTCTGCATAGAGCATAGGCTGTTACAGCCAATTACAAACTGGAACAGATGTCGGGACTTGGGTGCATATGCTCGCTCTCACTGCTCATTAAAAACTTCCAAATTCATGCATTTCAGTAGTCTTTGCGTTCAGTTGGGAACACAGACGTGGAAAAATAGAACTGAAAAACAAGATTTTTGTTTCTGTTCTGCACTATGAAATTTTTTGTGGATTTGTAGCAGTCTGGAAATATATACACTGTAGCCTGATCAGAAATGTTGGCCACACATGCCAAAATCAACTACTTCTTTATTTAGAGAATGTGTATTATTAAGAAATTTTAAGAAAATGTATAGAATGCAGTTACCTTGACAATTTTTCCATTCCTGACAATGTTGCAGACTAATTAAATCTAATTTGCTTCATATTTTGAATGCCCTGTGGTAGAGGATACGGACAGCTTCCTGTTTAAGGAAATCTACTATTGAAATTCTTTATAAAGTCCTAGATTTTTTGGTAACACAAATAATCTTCCCATACTCGCTCTGCTCAAAAAATCCTAATTCTCACATTTTTGTTAGGGGACATTTGCATTGCAAGCCACACTACTTCAGGATGGTGTCGTGGTGAGGTTTTTTTCCTTTTCCTGCCGCGCGAGTTTCCACAAAAGAAACATAAAATAAGCCAGGATGATCCTAAAGGAAATCAGGTAAGGGACCTGAACAAACAAAATAATATACTTTACCCCTGCCATCTTTTTAACAGTTTGGTTTAATCACAAACTAAATTTCTGGGTAAGAGCATGGACCCTGGAGCCTGCAATCAGCTAGTTGCCAGTACAAGGAAAAATACTTAACATCAGCGCACCTAGTTCCTCACATGCAAAATTGAAAAATCATAATACCTGGGCTCATAGGGGTTTTAGTGATGATTATTCACAGAAAGTGTTAATTTAATGTTAGCTATCACGATGATGATTTCTTAAAAGCAGAATTTTGTGTCCCAAGAGCCCTGAGGACATATTTTAAAAGGAAAATGTTCAAAACCGTTTTTTTTTTTTTTTTTAAAAGCAAGCATCAAAGATTTCAAAATGCAAAAATTTCACTAAAAAAGAAAATTACACACCACCCTGACAGAGATTCTCTCTCTTGACCAAACTCTTATCAGGCTCTTCTGAGCTCTTGCTCAACTAGGCTCTGACATTTGGGCTTCTGTGTTCATTTCTGCATTGTCCAATTAGAGCAGGAATCCTGAGACAGTTTAGCCAGAATCCCCCATCTTCCATACTTGATTACACTTGGTATCCAATCAGTTCCTCATCATCTTCCATCTCACAGATGATATCTGATCACCCTGGCCTGCCTTCATCAAGAACCCTGTTCGGTCAGTTTCGCCAGAATCCTCCCTGACCCCTGATGTTTCCTTTTAGTAATTTTCCATCCATTCACTCCTACTCTGCTCCTTAGCTATAATTCCCACTTTTCCTTGTTATATTTGGAGTTGAGCCCAATTTCTCTCCCTCACTACAAGACCCCACTGCAATTTTCCGTATACCTGTCACAAGAACCCCCTCCCCCTTGAATAAAGTCTTCCTTACCATCTTTAACAAGTGTCACTGAATAATTTTTCTTTAACAATACTTGCTCACAAATATCAATGCAAAAAAATCCTGTAAAATATATTGACAAGCTGAATCTGGCAGCACATAATACAATAGTACATTACAGCTAAGTGTAGTTTATTCCAGGAACGTAAAGAGAAAAAAAAAGCACCGACTTCCACAAGTGCTGAAAAGGCATTTGACAAAATTCAACATCAATTCTTAATTAATACGGATTTAATGGAATACTTCCTCAATATGATAAAACCTACTGTAAAATATCTGAACCACATTTTTTAAACACGCAGGACCCTAAACATACATTTCTGTTGAGTAACTCCCTGGCTTTATCAGAATATTCAACCCTCATTATTCTGTCCCTTTTATTACTAAATATTTTTAAATGTTACACTAGGATTTTATTTTGTAACCTGCTTCAGCACTTTTACTGAGTGCCTGAGACATAGATTAGGAAAATAAACAAAGAATGATGTAACCAATTATATTACATAGTCTTTTACTCCAGTGATGTAGGAATATATAAAATGAGGCATTGGATTGGAAGCATTACTGGAATATTTACACCTAAAGCCAGCCTTACCAGAATTGTGAGTTAGAACAAACCGGCTCATGAAGGCCCCAGATTTAAGCTTCCATGTCCATTTCCCTCTTTGAGGTACCTCTTTACCAAATGTGCTAGTCCTCATCAATCTTATTTTCATTTGTTCTTAGAGAGGATCACAAAAGCAACTATTTACAACTTAGCATGAGTGAATGCATATTAATACAGTACCCCTACTCATGATCTGTTCTATTTTAATTACATAAAAGACAAGCATATGTCCTCTACTAAATATATACATGGCATCAAGTAACCAATGGGGAGAATCTTTTGGCCTAGCACCCTTCCTAATTCCTTTCCTCTGTCCCTGAAATCACAATGTACAGAGAGCCACCTTCTCCATAAGCTAAAGACAGCTGGCTTGCACACATCCTGTCAGAGACCAGATCTGTGGAGGGTGTGCAGGCTTTACTCTAGCAGGAGAGGGCCAGGCACCACTCTGCTCTCACCGTTGTGCTTTAAAGATCTGGAACCCTTTGGACCCAATCAGGGAAGGAAGTGTCTGGGACATCATCCCAGACACTCTTCAAGGCCCAGAGAGAAGTTTCAAGATCAAAATCAATTTCCAAGTAACTTTGAGCCTGTTAAAGACAGTCCATAAACACCTTTTGTCAGTAGTCAGGTTTATTTTTGATTAAAAACAAAAAAGAGGCCAGATTGTTTCTATTGTGATTTGGAGGTTTAAAAAGAACAGTGAGGCTTAATCCACGGTTCATCCCCAAAGAGGGGAGAGACAACTCCCTCTAGGTCCCCAGTGGAGGCTGGAATCTCCTCTTGCTCTCCTGAGGTAGATGGAGTCTTAGGAATGCTTCTGGGCTGGAGAGTAAGACCCTTGAGCTGCCGCCCTGGAAACCCGCCAAGGAGAACACTGGGCACTGAGCCAGAGGCCTGTTCACAGAACGGGTCTCCTCTGAGCAGCTGTGTCCGCCCATGCAGGGATTTTGGCAAGCAGGCACCTGATACGGTGGTGGAGGACCAGCCCACAACAGGGCTTAGTGCAGGCGAGGTGGTCGTGAATGCAATTAAGCCATACAGCATGCAGAAGTTGGATGGGCCTCCATCGGGACTGTACCAGCTCCTTGGGATTTTGAAAACTGTGGGGGCAGTGATAGAGTCTTAAGGAAAATATATTCAACTTTTCATGAATCTAGCAGGTGGAAGTTGACTGGTTTTAATTTGATTTGGAGACATAACATCAACATATTTATGTCTGAACCCCAAATGGTAATTTGACAATATTCAATATAAAGCTGTTTTATAGGAAATGGCATATTAAAAGTTCAGAATACCATACTTCATTTGTTCTAAGACATACTTTTTCCCCAGCTTTTAAAATCTCTCAAATACATTTAACAGTCAGTGGCATGGTACACCGGCCAGGGGCAGTTGGGTTCTTGCTGCCACTGCCTGACACCTTCCAGTAAGGTCAAGAAAGGAACAGCTTCAAAACTGGATGAAGAGGGTCAGTGATTTGGAAGGAAACCCAGGGGAGCAGTGTTTCCAAAACATGGCCTAACCACTGTTCATGCTGGCACAGAGTGATGCGGTAGAAAAACAAGGTTACCAATAACTCTGAGTTGAAGGGTGAGGCACGAAATTTGGATTCTCAAGGTGAAGAATATTTAGCAGTAATTTTTCTTTTGCTTACTTTCCTTTTAATATTTTTTTTAAAGTAATACATCTCTTCCTCCCCAAAACCCCAGTCTAAACATGAGAAAAAACATCAGACAAAACTAAACTGAAAGACATTCTACAAAATACCTAACTACAACTTCTCCAAACCATTAAGGTCATCAAAACCAAGGAAAGTCTGGGAGATTGAGTCTACAGGAGCCTAAGGGGACATGACTAGGTGTGATGTGGTGTCCTGCATGGGACTTTGGAATGGAACAAGATCTTAGGTTAAAATGGAGAAAATCAAATCAATTGTGGACTTTAGCTAATAATGTATCAATATTGGTTCCTTAGTTGTGACAACTGTACCATATTAACATAAGATGTGAATAGGAGAAATTGGATGTCAAGTACACAGAAATTCTCTGTCTTATAATTGCAACTTTTCTTAAACCTAAAGCTATTCTAACAAAGAACTTATTAAAAATAAAATCATCTCTTTTTACAAAAAATAGATAATATAAAACTTATGTATCAGGAGGTGGTTTCAAGATGGCAGAGGAGTAAGACGTGGAGATCACCTTCTTCCCCACAAATACATCAGAAATACATCTGCATGTGGAACAACTCCTACAGAACACATACTGAATGCTGGCAGAAGACCTCAGATGTTCCAAAAGCCATGTGGCTGACAGGGTTTTGGTGCTCTGGCCAGGTGTCAGGCCTGTGCCTCTGAGGTGGGAGAGTTGAGTTCAGGACATTGGTCCACCAGAGACCTCGTGGCCCCACATAATAACAGTCAGTGAGAGCTCTCCCAGAGATCTCCATCTCAATGATAAGACCCAGCCTCACTCAACAAACAGCAAGCTACAGGGCTGGACACGCTATGCCAAACAACTAGCAAGACAGGAACACAACCCCACCCATTAGCAGGGAGGCTGCCTAAAATCATAATAAGGTCACAGACACTGCAAAACACACCACCAAACATGGTCCTGCCCATCAGAAAGACAAGATCCAGCCTCACCCACCAGAACACAGGTACTAGTCCCCTCCACAAGGAAGCCTACACAACCCACTGAACCAACCGTACCCAATGAGGGCAGACACCAAAAACAATGGGAACTATGAACCTGCAGCCTGTGAAAAGGAGACCCCAAACACAGTAAGTTAAGCAAAATGAGAAGACAGAGAAACACACAGCAGATGAAGGAGCAAGGTAAAAACCCCCCAGACCAAACAAGTGAAGAGGAAATAGGCAGTCTACCAGAAAAAGAAGTCAGAGTAATGATAGTAAAGATGATCAAAAATCTTGGAAATAGAATGCAGAAAATACAAGAAACGTTTAACAAGGACCTAGAAGAACTAAAGAGCAAACAAACAATGATAAACAACACAGTAAATGAAATTAAAAATTCTCTAGAAGTAACCAATAGCAGAATAACTGAGGCAGAAGAACGGATAAGTGACCTGGAAGATAAAATAGTGGAAATAACTACTGCAGAGCAGAATAAAGAAAAAAGAATGAAAAGAATTGAGGACAGTCTCAGAGACCTCTGGGACAACATTAAGCACCCCAACATTCGAATTGTAGGGGTTCCAGAAGAAGAGGAGAAAAAGAAAGAGACTGAGAAAATATTTGAAGAGATCAGAGTTTAAAGCTTCCCAAATATAGGAAAGGAAATAGTCAGTCAACTCCAGGAAGCACAGACAGGGCCATAGAGGAAAAATCCAAGGAGAAACATGTCAAGACACATATTAATCAAACAGTCAAAAATTAAATACAAAGAAAAAATATTAAAAGCAGCAAGGGAAAAACAACAAATAACATACAACGGAATCCCCATAAGGTTAACAGCTGATCTCTCAGCAGAAACTCTGCAAGCCAGAGGGAGTGGCAAGACATATTTAAAGTGATGAAAGGGAGAAACCTACAGCCAAGATAGCTCTACCCAGCAAGAATCTCCTTCAGATTCGACGGGGAAATTAAAACCTCCATAGACAAGCAAAAGCTAAGAGAAATCAGCACCACAAAACCAGCTTTACAACAAATGCTAAAGGAACTTCTCTAGGCAGGAAACACAAGAGAAGGAAAAGACCTACAATAACAAACCCAAAACAATTAAGAAAATGGTAATAGGAACATACATATTGATAACTACCTTAAATGTAAGTGGATTAACTGCTCCAACCAAAAGACATAGACTGGCTGAATGAATACAAAAACTAGACCTGTGTATGTGCTGTCTACAACAGACCCACTTCAGACCTAGCGACACATACAGACTGAAAGTGAGGGGATGGAAAAAGATATTCCATACAAATGCAAATCAAAAGAAAGCTGAGTAGCAATTCTCAAGTCAGACAAAATAGACTTTAAAGTAAAGACTACTACAAGACACAAAGAAGGACACTACATAATGATCAAGGAATCAATCCAAGAAGAAGATATAACAATTGTAAATCTTTATGCACCCAACATAGGAGCACCTCAATACATAAGGCAAATACTAACAGCCATAAACGGGGAAATTGACAGTAACAAAATAATAGTAGGGGATTTTAACACCCCACTTTCACCAATGGACAGGTCATCCAAAATGAAAATAAATAAGGAAACACAAGCTGTAAATGACACATTAAACAAGATGGACTTAATTGATATTTATAGGACATTCCATCCCAAAACCACAGAATACACTTTCTTCTCAAATGCTCACGGAAACTTCTCCAGGATAGATCATATCTTGGGTCACAAATCAAGCCTTGGTAAATTTAAGAAAATTGAAATCGTATCAAGTATCTTTTCTGACCACAATGTTATGAGACTAGATATCAATTACAGGAAAAAATCTGTAAAAAAATACAAACACATGGAGGCTAAAAAATACACTATTAAATAACCAAGAGATCATTGAAGAAATCAAAGAGGAAAGCAAAAGATACCAAGAAACAAATGAGAATGAAAACACGACGACCCAAAACCTATGGGATGCAGCAAAAGCATTTCTAAGAGGGAAGTTTACAGCAATACAATCCTACCTCAAGAAACAAGAAACATCTCAGATAAACAACCTAACCTTACACCTAAAGCAATCAGAGAAAGAAGAGCAAAATAACCCCAAAGTTAGCAGAAGGAAAGAAATCATAAGGATCAGATCAGAAATAAATGAAAAAGAAATAAAGGAAACGATAGCAAAGATCAATAAAACTAAAAGCTGGTTCTTTGAGAAGATAAACAAAATTGATAAACCATTAGCCAGACTCATCAAGAAAAAAAGGGAGAAGACTCAAATCAATAGAATTAGAAATGAAAAAGGAGAAGTAACCACTGACACTGCAGAAATACAAACGATCATGAGAGATTACTACAAGCAACTGTATGCCAATAAAATGGACAACCTGGAAGAAATGGACAAATTCTTAGAAAACCACAACCTTCCAAGACTGACCCAAGAAGAAATAGAAAATATAAACGGACAAATCACAAGCACTGAAATTGAAACTGTGATTAAAAATCTTCCAACAAACAAAAGCCCAGGACCTGATGGCTTCACAGGTGAATTCTATCAAACATTTACAGAAGAGTTAACACCTATCCTTCTCAAACTCTTCCAAAATATAGTAGAGGGAGGAATATGCCCAAACTCATTCTACGAGGCCACCATCACCCTGATACCAAAACCAGACAATGATGTCAGAAAGAAAGAAAACTACAGGCCAATATCACTGATGAACACAGATGCAAAAATCCTCAACAAAATACTAGCAAACAGAATCCAACAGCACATTAAAAGGATCACACACCATGATCAAGTGGGATTTATCCCAGGAATGCAAAGATTCTTCAATATACTCAAATCAATCAATGTGATAAACCATATTAACAGATTGAAGGATAAAAACCATATGATCATCTCAATAGATACAGATAAAGCTTTCGACAAAATTCGACACCCATTTATGATAAAAAGCCCTCCAGAAAGTAGGCATAGAGGGAACTGACCTCAACATAATAAAGACCATTTATGACAAACCCACAACCAACATCATTCTCAATGGTGAAAAACTGAAACCATTTCCTCTAAGATCAGGAACAAGACAAGGCTGTCCACTCTCACCACTATTATTCAACATAGTTTTGGAAGTTTTAGCCACAGCAATCAGAGAAGAAAAAGAAATAAACAGGAATCCAAATCGAAAATGAAGAAGTAAAGCTGTCACTGTTTGCAGATGACATGATACTAAACATAGAGAATCCTAAAGATGCTACCAGAAAATTACTAGAGCTGATCAATGAATTTGGTAAAGTAGCAGGATACAAAATTAATGCACATTAATCTCTTGCATTCCTATACACTAATGATGAAAAATCTGAAAGAGAAATTAAGGAAACACTCCCATTTACCATTGCAACAAAAAGAATAAAATACCTAGGAATAAACCTACCTAAGGAAACAAAAGACCTGTACACAGAAAACTATAAGACACTGATGAAAGAAATTAAAGATGATACAAACAGATGGAGCGATATACTATGTTCTTGAATTGGAAGCATCAACATTGTGAAAACGACTATACTACCCAAAGCAATCTACAGATTCAACGCAATCCCTATCAAACTACCAACAGCATTTTTCACAGAACTAGAACAAACAATTTCACAATTTGTATGGAAACACAAAAGACTCGAAATAGCCAAAGCAATCTTGAGAAAGAAAAACAGAGCTGGAGGAATCAGGCTCCTGGACTTCAGACTATACTACAAAGCTAAAATAATCAAGACAGTATGGTACTGACACAAAAAAAGAAATATAGATCAATGGAACAGGATAGAAAGCCCAGAGATAAACCCACGCACATATGGTCGCCTTATCTTTGATAAAGGAGGCAAACATATACAGTGGAGAAAAGACAGCCTCTTCAATAAGTGGTGCTGGGAAAACTGGACAGGTACATGTAAAAGTATGAAATTAGAACATTCCCTAAAACCATACACAAAAATAAACTCAAAATGGATTAAAGACCTAAATGGAAGGCCAGACACTATCAAACTCTTAGAGGAAAACATAGGCAGAACACTCTATGACATAAATCACAGCCAGATCCTTTTTGACCCAGCTACTAGAGAAATGGAAATAAAAACAAAAATAAATGGGACCTAATGAAACTTAAAAGCTTTTGCACAGCAAAGGAAACCATAAAGAAGACAAAAAGACAACCCTCAGAATGGGAGAAAGTATTTGCAAACGAAGCAGCTGACAAAGGATTAATCTCCAAAATTCACAAGCAGCTCATGCAGCTCAATATCAAAAAAAGCAAACAACCCAACCCAACCCTTGGGCAGAAGACCTAAACAGACATTTCTCCAAAGAAGATATACAGATTGCCAACAAACACATGAAAGAATGCTCAACATCATTAATCATTAGAGAAATGTAAATCAAAACTACAGTGAGGTATCACCTCACATCAGTCAGAATGGCCATCATCAAAAAATCTACAAACAATAAATGCTAGAGAGGGTATGGAGAAAAAGGAACCCTCTTGCACTGCTGGTGGGAATGTAAATTGATACAGCCACTATGGAGAACAGTATGGAGGTTCCTTAAAAAACTAAAAATAGAACTACCATACGACCCAGCAATCCCACTACTGGGCATATACCCTGAGAAAACCATAATTCAAAAAGAGTCATGTACCACAATGTTCATTGCAGCTCTATTTACAATAGCCAGGACATGGAAGCAACCTAAGTATCCATCGACAGATGAATGGATAAAGAAGATGTGGCACATATATACAATGGAATATTACTCAGCCATAAAAAGAAATGAAATTGAGTTATTTGTACTGAGGTGGATGGATCTAGAGACTGTCATACAGAGTGAAGTAAGTCAGAAAGAGAAAAATAAATACCGTATCCTAAACCATATATATGGAATCTAAAAAAAAAATGGTTCTGAAGAACCTAGGGGCAGCACAGGAATAAAGATGCAGACGTAGAGAATGGACTTGAGGACACGGGGAGGGGGAAGGGTAAGCTGGGACGAAGTGAGAGAGTAGCACTGACTTATATACACTGCCAAATGTAAAATAGATAGCTAGTGGGAAGCAGCCGCATAGCACAGGGAGATCAGTGCTTTGTGACCACCTAGAGGGGTGGGATAGGGAGGGTGGGAGGGAGACGCAAGAGGGAGGAGATATGGGGATATATGTATATGTATAGCTGATTCACTTTGTTATAAAGCAGAAACTAACACACCATTGTAAAGCAATTATACCCCAATAAAGATGTTTAAAAAAAAAATTTATGTATCAGTGCGTCAAAGGAAGCTCCCTCACAAGCCCCGAGGGATGCAAAAGCAGTATCATTAATCAGCAGCTTTATTCTTTCTTAGATTTATATAAAATAGTGGTATGATTTATAGTTAAAGGTACTTTAGGATTTGATGAGCTAAGGTAACTATTTCATTGGAAGTCAATGTGGCATATCATAAGACTCCTGTTAAGAACAACATCATCCACAAAACGTGAAAAAAAAACATCTATGGTCATGGAAATCTCCATATAGAAATATTACTAGCTTTTCTCTGTATCTGCAAGCGTCCACATGCCACAGTTAGCTGTAATCTGACCTGAGGGGTACAATCCAAATTTAAGTATTCCCTTTAGCTTTTAACATTTGGCAGACAGGTCCTGTGCCTTATTTCATCAACACTGAGTAATGTCTGTTTGAAAATTACCCTTGAAAAGCCTCCTTCTGTTTTAAGCCCAGGCAGAGAGTTCCACTCTGGGACTAGTCAGTTCTTAAAAGGCACAATCTTAAGTGCTGCCATGCTGCGGGTAAGCAAACAGAGCTTCAGGGGGGCCCTTGGTGCTGCAGTTCTGTCTCAGCTGCCTTGCCCGTGCTGCAGACACTGTTCCCTCACCTGCTGGCCCATGAAGGAGGGCTGGAAGAGGGCAGTCTCGCTGAGAGAGGGGTGCAGTCTGGTGAGGGGGTTGGAGGGTAAAAAGACCATAAAATGCTACTTGTCTACTCATTGCTTGAAAGGCTACTCTAAGCAGTTGTAAATTTCAGTCCTGTAACCAACCTTGCTCCCTGCGCCCACCCCCATTCTCACATTCCGGTGACAAAGTAAAGATAACAAATTGACACCACAGCAGCAAACTGCTTTCAGCAATGGGGTACAAATGATTTGTATTTGAAGCAAAGTCCACGTCCATTCTGAAGCCCGGTTACTAGAGAATGAGAAGCTCAAATATCATTGAGGCAACAGATGTATCCTGTCAAAAGGTAGTATTAACAAAGCTCACCACAAAACACATCTGTGATAATTAAGTAACCCTAAACTAATTACATATTAACAAGCTCTAGCAGTGGCCATTGATAGTCTTGACCAACTCAGGAATATCACTGACATCCTTTCAGGACGTTCAGTGTCCCTTTTGGAAAAACACTAATGGGGCATTGTTCTGGAAAATTGGGAAAATCCTGCTAAGTCATAGCTTTGCAAAGCCTCATGGAAGCCAGAAGTCCAAATAGAAGATAGTAGTTGTAAATAGTGTCAGTTCTGCTCTAAATTTACTATGCTTACTGAGTTTATGAATATAGAAGTTTAGCAATTTTTAATAAATCACTAAGTAGATTACTAGTACCTTGCCCTTAGCTGTACATAAAAATGAACGTCTATAGCAATATGAATCATCACAGATAGGAGTCTTCCACCTTTTAGAGTATTTCTAAGCCTCTGTAGGAATATGTGGGCTGAGGATCACGTGGGATCTGGCCCAGATTCAGTTCATATTTTGTTCATTTCTGTACCTTTAAGCCTAGAAACATAGTAATTGCACAACAAACATTTTCTGAACGAATGAATGAATCTTTTTCTCTATCCCTTTATTGTCTGGGGCTGGAGTAAAGATGGAGGAAGTTTGATGTTTTGCAGAAAGAAAAGAAAAATAAGTATAGGTCTGGGAAATAGCTGTCAGCAACAGCAAATAATCTTTTGAAAAGCAGGTAAACTTCAATCACTGAATTCGTCTTTGAGGAGCCTATCTGTAGAACTGATATTTTTTTCCTTTGAAGTTCTTATAAATAGTATGTGGTTTTGTGTGTAAGGATAATCCTTACCTTTCACCTGAAAAATAATTTAGGCCAAATTTTAAAGCAAATCCTACTCATCACTGTTCAGGCCTTATTTCTGTTAAACGTTACAAAATCAGGTAGAAAATGAACAAATGCCCATTTTGACAAAACATTCTGCTATGCCCTGGGGCTCCAAGACGACAGTTCTGGCTTCTCTCAGCCCTTAAGAGGCAGCCTGAGGGCCCTGGTGCCCAAGCAGGGTGGGACAATGGTGAAGGTTAAAAGATCCATAAAAGGCGCAGCCACCTTGGACCACAGAGCAACTGCTAATGCAAAAATGACTAGGAGCACCTGCCTTTGGTGGGATTCTAGAATGTTCAGTCATAGACCACAGAAGGGAGCTGACATGAAGCTCATGTTGGTATGTATGTTACAAGAGGAACTGTTCAGAACTGATGGCAGCAGTAAGAAGCAGCCCCTCATCTCTGTGCTGCAGAGTGAAGCCTCTAAATAAGAGATGAGAACTCAGCTTTGATGAGAAGAGAGGATGCGGAAAAGGTGGAGGTGGGAGGAAGAGGCTCAAAGGGGCTTTTCCTAAACACTAATGTGGACCCCGAAAGCTCTGCCACACTCCTTCACTCTTTGGTTTGCTGTCTGGAAGGAAAGATGCACCCTTTTCCAAACAGAGGAGCATTTCAAAGACAGACTTCAATGTGGAAGACATTGCTGAAAACTTTTTCTGAGAGTTTTCCTATAATTTTGGTGACAGCTGGGGAGGAAAGCTACTGAAAATACACACTTCGCCCGGTGCTTTTACTACGTAAGTTTATGACCCCAGTCAACGCAAAAAATCAAACGATGGACCTGCTATTGTAAAAGTAACATTAAAGATACCAAAATAGAAAACATTTTCTCTCTTTCATGGACTCTGTCTTGACCTGTCATGGTATTTACTGGCTATTTCGTGTTGTGCCCTGCAGAGGCGTGCAAACCCTCACCTCCCCCCATCCCCTCTCTCCTGACTGTGTGGGACCCTTTCCCCCCAGAAGCAGCCTCAGCATCAAAGCACCTTAGCCCACACCTCAGCCCCCAGGGCAAAAAAAAGCCAGTCTCACTTTCCCAAAGGCCCCAAGGGATTGTAACCTCAGTCCTGGGACAGAGCTACCTGAATGGGGGTCGGAAAGAAGCTAATGCACTGTGTCATTGCCAGCCAGTGCGGGGACTGCTGCCACCACGTCCTGCCAGATGTCACCAAGGGGGGAGGTGCCCACCAGACCCTCCCTACATCCACACCCAAGTCCCTGCGAAGGTGGAGGGCAGCAGTAGTTGCTAAGTGGAGGTGGGAAGAGGAAGGCCTACAGCAGCGGGTGAGGGACCAGGCAGTTGAGAAGCAAATTAGGGGAGGGAGCGGCAGACAAAGACAAGAGCCCAGGCGCCAAGCCCTCGGCGCACACACCCGTTGCCCCATCCCACCTCACTGACAAGATAAAACTGAAAGGTAAGCTTACTAAAATTTCCAAGACAGCAAAGCATTAAACTTCACTGCAGCGCTCCTCTGAGTGCACTGGTCACGTGCCCAGGAAGCCGCACCCGACCTGCCCCTCCATCCCCCATCCCTCCCCACATCCTGACCACAACCCAGATGGACCAGGTAATTCCTCATTTCCTGTCATCCTGGCTTTCAGTCTGGAGCTTCTCACTCAGCCACTGTCCCAAGCTAACCCTGCCTCACTTGCAAGCGGTGACAAATTCTCTCCCTGACCCTGGAAACCAATACTTAACAAATTATTTCTCCTACCACTTGCTGCCACAGCCAGTACCCATCCTTTCCTAGCTTAGAGACCTGTTAGACATTAAAACTGTTGACTTCATTGCCGGTAGTTTTTTCCTTGCCTGTGTTTTATATGTGCACCCCACAGAGAAATTTAATGTAGGGTGTTGTCTGTAAACTTGTTTAATGTTTGGCAAGGGCTCACTCTTGATGGAGAGCCTGCACACACACACATTTTCCAGTGAATGCATCACTTTGTTAATGTTATCTCTACAGGAAATATGACTGAAAAGCTGGGACTTTGGATATTTTCCTTTCAAATAATAAAGCTAGATCATGTTAACTATTAGGTGGTAAACCAGAGCCTTCACATCGGCAAGGTGTTTTCTTTCTTTTTAAATGCTCAGTCAGCGTTACCATGCAGGGGTTGAGGGGTCAGGTATAATTCCCAGGAAGCGAGTTTGTACATAGGGTTCAAAGGTCACAGAACACTTAGACGCCATGGGGAAAGCACTATGGCATGGTCGTCAAATGCACGGGCTTTAGAGCCAGCCTGCCACCTGCAGACTCCTTCACTTCTCAGGGATTTACTGTCTTCACTGGGGAGAAGAGGATGCTAATAGTACCTGCATCAAGGGGTTGCTGTGAGGAATCAATGACCCGTCTCTGTAAAGCCCTTGGCCCAGCATGTTGTAGGTGCCCAATGACATTAAAGCATCAGTTCGTGGGTTGGTGAGAACCTCCACTCCAGCACTTGGTGAGCGGCTACCATGCGCTCAGCCTCGTTCATGAAATGCATCAGGCCAACCTGTGGCAAACCTCTTCTCCTTGAGGAGTAGCCCCAGTGGCAGAGAAAAGGCTGAGCTATTAGCTTGGAATCAGGTGATGAAAGACTTGGGGACGATGCTAAGAATTCAAGGCTTTCTCCCACGTGTGTATTACGGACACAATTTTTCAACTAAACTGGGACACTTTGGAGAGAAATGGGAGCACCATTAATAATTAAGCCAGAACAGCAGGTGTAAACCATAACCAGGCCTGAGAAGTAGGGTAGAGTCAACGCTGTAAGCCAGTTACATAATTTTTTTTCTCCTAGAGATTTCTACCCCAGGCAAAGAGGGACTTTATTGTGTTGACTGGGAGACCTGCCCAGCAAACTCCCAGCAGATTCTGGAGAGTCAGTTCCTACACCCACGGATCTATTGACCCTGATCATGGAGTACACGAGGGATGGTGAGAGTCAGCTCTCACTCTGAGCAGCTGTTTGGTTGGTGAGACATGACTAGTGAAAACAAAAACAAAATAATGAAAATGGAACAATCCAAACCAGAATGTGACTAAATGCTGGTGCTCACAGCATAGCACTTCAGACGGGATCAGTATGTGACAGAGTGTTGTGTCCAGAGAAAGTAAAATGTTTAAGGAAATAATATATGGGTAGTTAGGAAACTAGGATTTGATTGTAATCCTTGGTTTTGAGATGCATTCCTAAAAATAAAGGAAATTATAAAGTCTAAACATTATCTAGTATCTGTCCCAGATAACCCTCTAATTTATCCTCCTATTGGCAGCTATCTTTCTAAGACCACTTCTCATCAACAAGCCTCTTGCCATAAATCTGGGACAGGGTATACTTTTGACCCATGACAAAAGGGCCATACGTTATTTTGGGGAACCCTTCTAGAGATAATTAAGAATAAATTTTTAAAAGTTAGATTTTGGTCTCAGTGCACTGTGCAATACCTTTGGAAAAATTGTTGTACTTTATATTAGAATATTGAGTTTCTTTTATTGTATTTCCAAGAAATGATAAATTTGGAGACAGTTTATCTATTGTTTGGTGAGATCAGGAAGACCATGGAAACATTATAGTTGAATCCAATAGAAAAAATAGAACTTTGAAAAGATGTTATCTTTATCAAAACAGGTGAAATGGGCATCTGTTATCAAACAAGGCTTTTCTGGTATAAACTCATGGTGAATTGTTTCAGTGGTGGCATAACATTTATTAAGAAATTGGTACCCACTAGGCCAATTTCTTTAAAAATTCCCCTTTGAAGCTTACTCAAGTTCTGCTAAATTTTGCACCATGGAGGAAAATCAAGTGAGTCCGAGATTCCTATTTTTTAAATGAAAAATCTGGATTAATCTTGACTATTTAAAGCCAAATACTTCCCAGTGATAAAACCATTTCCAGAGAAAGAGCTAAGAAATAGTTTTAAACAGAAGAGAAAAATGCATCTTAAATGTGACCCACAGCTGTTTCAGACTTCCTGCGTCTCTCCCTTGACTCTCACCCATTCATTCATTCATCATGCTTCTAAATTATGACAACATTGGACGTGAAAAAGAAATCTAAGGCTTCTAGGGTCCCTAGCTCCTGGGAGTTTTCTATTTGTATAGAGTCTGGGAACAGACTAGACACACCAAAATAAAAACAAATAGCAATTTATTAAGAATGATGGTCAAAGAAAATGCTTAGCCTCTAGGATATTCACGGAGAGAGACAAAAATGTTGCCTTCCTTGGCCAGATATGGCCTTAGGAAGAGTAGGGTCAGTAGGGCTTGACAGATGGGCAGCTCACAATAAAGAAAGATGGTGGTGGTGGTATGGGTAGAAGAGACCAAGTTTTGGGGACATAGTAACTGCTTTACATATTTTAGCTCATTTAAACCTTAATGAGTTAGGTAGCCAATGGCTCCTTCCATGATACATGGCCTTTCTTTTTGTCTGTTTACTATTTAAAGGACATTATAAAAAGAAAAAAATAGGTAAATAAAATAAAGGACATTATAGAAGCAACAAATCAGGGGCTTGTGTGTACTTTCCGCTGTAGAAGAACAGATTAAAATTCCCTACGTTTTGAGAGACAGTAGAGTGCAGTGTTTTTCAGAGCTCAGGTTCTTGAGCCAGACTTCCTGGGTTCAAACCCTGGTGCTATTTCCCATCTGAGGCACTTTGGGAAGTTTACTTAAAACTCTCAGAGGTTCAGTTTTCTTATGTGTAAAAGGGCACTAATAATACTACCTACCCCTGCATAACTATCATATCCCTCATCTGCATTTTGGGACTACCTTGTATTCACCGCGGGCTGCTATTTTGCTCTTTCCACTCAGTCTCTTGCTAATTCTGCCAGAGACGAGGAGAACTGAGCTGGCTTCAATGGCTGACACTGTATCTTTTCTTCCTGTTAGTTTACCTTGCCCATTTTCACTAGTTATTTTTCAGCTTAATTAATTCCTTATATAGTTTCTTCAGTTATTTTCAACCTCCAGCTATTTTTCTTCAGTGAATCCACCATCACCTTCCTTGGGGCACTTAGCACAATAAATACTCACTTGTTTTTTGTCATTAGGTAATATTTATCCTTCCCTGTAATAAATAGTAGAATATCTATTATTTTGTATTTCATCCCACTTCCATAAAAATGAATAGAGAATGCTTAAATATTTTTATGACGGCGAGAAAAGGACAGCTGAGGTTCTAAGGGGTGCAATGATGAGAGAAAATTGTGCATTTGCTCTTGCTTTCTATACAAATGTAAAAATTAAAACTTGTAAGGGGTGTTAATAATATAGAGGAATATAAATTGCATTTATAAGCATATAATTTTCATATCTGAATCACTGTAAATAAATTTTATTCAAAAAATTTTTAAATTAATTTTCCCCAGTGAAATAAAAGCAAGCAAGAAATGTCAGAATAAGAAACTGATGATTAAAGTTTGGCCTGAACTTGTTAAGATAAAACTACCATCAGTTAAAATAAATTAAACAGTGTCAAGGTCTTATTTTGATCTATATTTAGTAGGACAGTTCAAAATTCTTGCCACTTTCTTGCTAAAAATTGCTTTGTAAGACAGAGACAAGAAAAGTGAAATCTAGGGATGCCAAACCCTTTCAGCTGTATCTTGTGAGGATTCACCTTCTTCTTTGAAGGCCACAGCTGTGAAACTCTAATAAGAGTCACCTGACAACGCTATTCAGCCGATTGCACTGAACGGGAATCCCCCCTTTACAACTAAAAGATGGTGACTATGGAAGACACTTGTGTGTGCACCAAGAGTGTTGTGTCACAGTCTTAGCTTTTGCTTCTTTTGTTTCTTAATCAGTTTGGGGAGTTATCCTTTCCAAGAAAACACTTCTTAGTTGCGGTAGACAGGTAAATATGGTTACTTCTTTTCAGTTACTGACAGCTCTGCTAAAACAATCTACCTCTGCAATTTTACTGACACTGCATCCTCCAAAAAACAAACAAAACAGAAAACGAAAGCACAGGACTATTACTTAGACTAAGGTTTTTCAATCTAAGCGCTAAAATCTTAGAGCTGACCAAAACTTTACCAGTGATTTAGTCCATTCATTACTAGCAACTGAAACAAAGCTCAGAAAGTTAGGTATATTATCTAAGACCACTCAGTTTGTTATAATAGCAACTAACAAAAATGATAAAACATACCTACTCTGTGCTAGGGTTTATGTTAGTGTTATCATAATAATTTATTTATAGTCTTCACAACACTTCTGAATGATTATCTATTTTATAGATGAAAAAAATGAAACTCAGAGAAGTTCAATGACTTACCCAGAACTCCTCCGTAGTAAGTAGTTGTGTTGAGTTTGAACCCAGGTCCTTCTCCCTGAAAACATACATATTCTTTCCCCACATGGTGCTGCCTCTCCAGGCAGAGGAGGATCTTTCCTAGAATGTAGATGTTAGCGTTCTGGTCCAGGATCTCTCCAGGGCAGAGCACCTCAGGGCTACTGGTATCGCGTCCTCCTCCTCCCTAGCAGGAATCACTCTGAGGGGTTACCGGCAAGATGGCGACCAGGACGAGTAACTGAGAGGCTCAGTGTGAGAAACTCGCTCTCTTAGGGCGGTGAATGTAAAGGTTAGCAGCTGTGAGAACATAAGGAGTAAGAAATTTGCCCTCTTATAGCCCTTTGGAGTCCTAACACCTGGTTGGAAGACAAATCCTTAAGTCAGAATTCCTGGTAGTGATAAATATATATGACTTTTTTCCAATTTAAGCTTTTCTTGCAGTAAGGATACTAAAATAACTCCTTAACTTGCTCTACAAAACTGATGGAATGTAACTTTTTCCTTCCCAGGTGACGTTGATTAAAGTGTTTTCAGAGGTCAAGAGAACATAAAGTATGAGTCTATAAAGATTCAATGTCAAAAAATTCTCATTTTTTCCCTTTTTTGGATGTTTGCAAAATTACCAACAGCTGAACATAAAAGTAACAAAGCAAAAATTGAATGTGTAAGCCAGAAATGAGAACATTCACGATGTGGGAAAAAAGGATATGCGAAACTAGCAGATCTATTTTACAAGAATCATGTTTTAGCACATCATTGCAGGACTCAAGGCCATTAATGGTTATTAATAGTCACCTGGGAAAATACTACTTTTTCTACTGCTCCAATTAATCTACAAAAATCTTAGATTCTACAGAAGTAAAAGTTTTACAGACGTTTCATATGAATCTTAATTTCCAAAATAGCAAAAGGGAGTATTTTATGTTTTTTATTTTTACATGTAAGACCAGCAAGTGACTTTTGAAAATACCTCTGTCAATACTAGATAGATAGATAGTAGATATTAAAATAAATGTAGAAATGCTTATAAATGATTATTTAGTAGGAGTATCAGTCCACATATCACTAAATATTAACTTCAATATTTCTGAATGATCAACAGCTTCTCATTTCAGTGGTGGGATCTTTTAAACACATCAAGAAGTGGAATGAGTCAAACAAAGTGACACTTAATATTTGTTTCGAAAACGAAAGTAAGTTACAATATTTGGGTATAGTTTGGTGCAACTGAAGAAATACTACTATCCTCTTACAGAATAAAGTAAGAAGAGGGGCTATAAGTGATGCTTTTTTTCCATAAAGAAATAAAAATTCTTTGCTCCTGCAACTTGGACCCAAGGGATTTCAACTCATCACTTTATGATCATGAATTCACTAACATGCCCACAGCACATCTGTGAAAAATAGACTTTATTACTGTTTTACAGATGAACAGAATTGAGAATGACCATACTGTAAATTGGTAGCAGAAAGGGAATAGAATAGAGACACAAACTTCAAACATACAGTCTGTGCCAGGCAGAATAATAGCCCTCAAAGATTGCCCACATCCTCATCTTCAGGACCTGTGAATATCTTAGGTTACATGACACAGGAGAATTAAGGTTGCAGATACAATTAAGATTGTTGATCCACTGACCTTAAAATATGGAGAGTAGCCTGGATTATCCAGGTGGGCTCAATATAATCACGAGGATCCTTAAAAGTGGAAGAGGGAAGGCAGAAGAGATCAGAGTGATGTGGTGTGAGCAATGTTTGACCCAATGTTGTTGGATTTTTTTTAATTGAAGTATAGTTGATTTACAATATTATATTAGTTTCAGGTGTACAGCATAGTGATTCAGTATTCTTACAGATTATACTCCATTAAAAGTTATTATAAAATAATGGCTATAATTTCCTGTGCTGTACAATATATCTTTGTTGCTTTTCTATTTTATACATAGTAGTTCATATCTCTTAATCCCTTGCCCCTGCCCCCTTCCCTTTCCTCTTTGTTAACCACTAGTTTGTTTTCTATATCTGTGAGTCTTTTTCTGTTTTGTGTGTACATATATATATATACTATATATATATATATATTCATTTGTATTATTTTTTAGATTTGAAAGTAGAAGAGGAATGTGGGCCCCTCTAGAAGTTGCAGAAAAACAGGGAAACAGTTTCTCCCCTCAGAGCCTCCAGAAAGGAATGCAGCCCTGCCTACAACCTTGACTTTAGCCTAGAGAGACCCACATTGGGCTTCTGACATACAGAACTGTAAGATAATAAATTTGTAATGTTTTAAGCCGCCAAGTTTGTGGTAATTTGTTATAGTGGCAATTGAAAACTAATACACAGCTGTTTAATCATTTAAGAGCCATTACTACAATCATAATCATTAAAAAAGACTGTAAATAATCAATTTAAGCAACCAGAGAATAACATTTAATTTGGAAATGCAAGTCCATTTTGAAGTAATAAAAGTAGAAGCACACAGATTCCTTGGCATAAAGAAAGATGGAAAAGGAAATATCTAAGAGGAATGTTTTTTCCTTTTCCACCAGAATACTAGAAGAGAAAGGAGATAAATAAAAAGAGCACATTGATCTAAAGGATAAGGTAAAAGTTTTAAAAATGTTGCTTGCAATAGCCTTCCAGAAGTTTGGGAATCTTTGTGCTTAGAGATCTTTAAGGTACACAGTGATCTGTTCTAGGATGGTTTAGATATATATTAGCCTGATGACAAGGGCCTAGACTAGACAATCTCTCATGGCCTCCTCCAGCCTAAATATTCTACACAGACTTGACTCTGTTCAATTCAATGCCACAATATTTATTACCTATCTACACAATGTAGGTCATCCTGCTATGAATAACCAAATAAGACATAAACTTTGACTTTAAAAAGTTCACAGTTTAATAGTGAACCAGAGTTAAACAACCAACCATATTTAAGCTAGACAATGAAAAGAATCATAAGGGATGGATAAGTGATATATTGATTAAAAATCATTAAATATCTAAAAATCAATGCAAAATAACCAATGCATTCTTACTGATTATAAAACAAACAACAATATCATTGGTCACCACTGCAGATTTCTAGGCATCAATTTATTACGATGAGAATTTATCCTGTCTTTCCTAAAACACTAGATAAGAAAGGTGAAAGAGTAAATAAAATTCTTTCATGTAGAATTTCAGCTAAAAAGTGCAGAAGGAATGATAGAATTAGAGTCTATCTAGAATGTAAAACTACCATTTTACAACCTCTGTATAAAATAATGCATCTGGGCAATGAGCATTGATAGATGCTAAAACCATTAAGTGAAAATTTGATGATGAATTTTATAATGGAGGGATCAGGCTAAGGCCACCTAAACACACCAAACTGCTTTAACATCACTAAGTAAGACACCAGCCATTATGTACCTCTTTGGGAGTTGTTAGGAAATAAACCATACCATCTATAAAGTATTCTTTCCCCCCAAATGCTTAACCCAAATCTAATACAGCCTCCAAATCTAAATATCTTTCACAGGAAAGTCAGGGATAGAGGAGTCAGTTCAAAAAGACATGGAAGCAGTCAGTTAAATACAGAATGTGGACCAGGATGCATAATCCACTTTCTCCAGCAAATCAATGACATTTCAAAAGGGAAGGGAGAGAGGACTGTTATAGAATAAGAGACTAATGAGACATAACAACCAACCTAACATGTAGAACATGTAGGATCCTGATTCAAAAAAGAAGCAACTCTAAGAAGGCATTTTTAAAGATCACCAGAGAAATTTAAATATGGACTAGGTATAAAAAAGATATTATGGGATTATTGTTATAATGTGATAAAAGCAAGGCATTATTAAAATTATTTCTTATCTATTAGAGATGCATACTGAGGTGTTCATAAATTTTACAAATATGATATCTAGTTATGCTTTTAAATACCCCTAAAAATAGCGTGTGTGAAGAATACATGGAAAGAGATTAGCAAAACAGTGCTATGTATTTAAGTTGCATGATGAGACATGAGGGTCATTACAGGTTTCCCTCTCCTTATATGTTTGAATTTTTTCATAATAAAAAGTTTTAAGGAATGAAAATAATTGTAAAGAAATAAAAAGGTACCTAGTCTATTTGATCATCCCTCATCACTGAATTAGTGAAAGCTTGATATATCTGTGCTAGAAATTTTCTTTATAGTTTTCTACATATATTTCTCACTAGCAATCTGACTTCTATCACTTTAAGATTGAATGCCTTCCACGTCATAGGGAAAGGATGTTTCCTACTGACCAAATTTGCAGTCTATATTACCAAGGATAAAAAATTATCATAAGTAAAATATTACTTCTAATGCTCAATAAGTAAAGGAGCAGTAGATCTGTTTCTGCTTGTTTGGGTGTATGTATACAGCTTCCAGTCACTTTTTATAGTGAAAGGTGAATATGGTGGGGAAATATTTGCAAATTTTCAAATTCCTTATGGTTTATGTGGTCAAGGTTAGTGTTGTTACATTTGTCAAAGTGCCTAATTCTCAACTTTTGAGGGGTTACAAACTGTAATGTGTCTGCTTTAAAGTGCTTATCTTATGTAAAATTCAGTCCAGACATTTATAATTAATAATGTTACTCTCTTGCCTAATTTTAAAGTACAACAGAGACTTCTCTATGAGAACAAAGGGCTGCAGGACAAAACAGATTCATCTTCAACATTGCTACATATATGCATGAATGTCAGATCTGGTCTACAGTAGTTCAAGTTATAGGATTAAACTTCGGAAGTTCATGAAAAGACTGTTTAGCAATAATCCTAGCAGTGGAGCAAAATATAAATCTCATCTTAGGCTATTCAGGAAGCCTTTGACAGCATTTTAAATAGATGATCCCTTTTTTAAAAAATGTTATCCTTTAAAAACCTTTTATTTGCAAATAATTTTTCTGGAGAAGGCTTGAAGGTGCCTACATCCTCAAATTACATTTTAATGTGATTAAAAATATTTTCAAAGAAATGTAAAATTTCATAACACAAATACAAACTTTAATCTTTTTGTCTGAAATACCCTAAAATTTTTTAAATGTAATACACTGTCTTTTCTTTTTAAAGGTAGCTTGGCATGAATAGACACCCAGAAAGCTGTAGATGGTATTTTCCACCAGAAGAAAGTAAAGACATAGCAGGTAGGAAAATTAATCCACATTAACAAGCTATGTTACAGAGATTTAAGGTATTTTAGCTAGTTTTTTCCCTGTGCAAGTTTAGTTATGTGGTCAGGGATTGTAGGTATAATGGCAATGAAGTTGATTATTTCTGCAGTATAAGCAGGGTATGCATTACATATTTTTTAATGTAAAAAACTGTGCTATGGGTTACAACAATTACGAAGATGTTTTGTAATTATGGCATTTGGTTCGGCTGAGGGTACAGAAAGAATGATGCTTCAAGATTTATGTATCATATAACACCCATTACCTTTTACCTCTTCTTCCTATGCCTGAAACCCAAAGATCTTACCGACCACGGCCTCAGTGTATTTCCCTTCCGCAGGAAGAGGGAAGTACTGGTTTGGTGATAAGTTGCTGCCATATCCCAGGAGAAAACCTTCCAGTTTTACATTAGGATTTGGACGCAGGAACTTCAAGAGGATGGAGTCACTTGTGGTATTGATGTGGACCTTCAGGTTTGGCCTTTTACCTAAAGATGGGAACGGAAATATAGGTGGCTGTTACTTCACCTCTTTAGCATCCCAAGACAAATTTGGAGCCCAAGTTACTGGCTAGAGGCATTGTTATTGGAAATCGTGATATCTAGCTACTCAAGATCACAGCACACCCACCGAAATAGCTAAAATACAGCTAATTTTGAGATCAAAGAAAACAGACTTAATAACATATAAAGCAAAAGCAGTCTAGAATACAAAGTAAAATCTTAGGGTTTAATATTTTGTAGTTTATTATTGAGCAGGTAAATGGGATTTAAGGCTATCTTGGCTATCCACAGTTGGTCAGAACCTTCATTTTATACATCCTATCTGGGAATGGTGAAAGGATCTGAAATTTCTTATTGGTAAATTGAATTACTGCAATTTAAAACCCCCAGCCTCCTCAGTGCTGGTCTCCAGCAGTATCCTCGCAGGGCTTAGTGATTAACAGAGTTGGAAAGGGAGGGAAGTGGGTGGGGTTTGGCTTAGGGGTAACTGAGATAGTAGAATAAGGGATTCTAAAAGGAGCAGGGCTGAGAAGAAAGATGATTAGTTCTATCTGGAGTTCGCTGGGTCAGTGAGACAACTGACTGTTGTCTCACTGATAGTCAACTTACTGTTGGAAATATCCAACAGTAAGTTGACTATCTAAGTGTGATGCTCGCAAATGGGGTCCAGATCCATCTGGGTGTCTTTAGTTTATAAATGATTATTGGGTGAACTTCCCCAGAGAGACTGCAGAGTAAGCAGAGAAACTCTATATTTTCAAGGCATTATTATTATTATTATTATTATTATTATTATTTAACTATGAAGGCAACAGGGATGGACAATCACACTAACCAAATGTCTTGACCAAGCAATGAGGAAACAACACTGTCTTTTGTCTTTGGGGCCAGAAGGAGCTGGGTTCAAACTGCAGCTCTGCCATATACTTATAAGTGTGCCCTGGCTGCTCACTAACCTGTGCTTGAGCCTCTTCTTTCTTGATCTGTAAATTATGGATAACGATGTCTACTTTGACAGGTTGTTTACAAAGGTTAGTGCAAATGGCAATATCTTAAAGCTGGTACACAGTAATTGCTCGATAATTGGTTACTTCATCAGGTCCATCCAAAGCCCGTTAGTCACAGTTTAGAAATGCAAAAAAGCTTTGTTAGGTTTTTGTAAGTTCATGTCAAACTAATTTGGCAACAAAACTCAATCTGAACTGTTATGAGGCCACTTAGTCTTTCTTTAATCTCACTGAATAGTCAGTGTGACTTATTCACATGTTTAATTATAGGAATCTTTTTTTAAATTAATTTTTATTGGAGTATAGTTGCTTTAAAATGTTGTGTTAGTTTCTGCTGTACAACGAAGTGAATGAGTTATCTATCTATCTATCTATCTATCTATCTATCTATCTATCTATCTATCTATCTCCACTCTTTTTAGATTCCCTTCCCATTTAGCTCACCACAGAGCATTGAGTAGAGTTCCCAGTGCTATACAGTAGGTTCTCATTAGTTATCTATTTTATACATAGTAGTGTACATATGTCAGTCCCAATCTCCCAATTCATCCCACCACCCCTTCTCCCCTTGGTAACCATAAGTTTGTTTTCTACATCTGTGACTCTATTTCTGCTTTGCAAATAAGTTCATCTGTACCATTTTTCTAGATTCTAATTATAGGAATCTTAATTCCTAGAATTAAATGTGCTTAATTAAAGGGTGCTGATCAAGACCCCACTGAAAAGGTTACTTAATACATGGTCTAGGCATCCTAGTACATTTCTAAAATCCAAAGGTTTTCTGAATTCTAAAACAAGTCTGGCTCTGAGAGTTTTAGATAAGAGATTGTGGACCTCAATTATTTTCTTTCTTTATTTCACTGGGAATTCATATTTTAAAAATATTTTACCTATTGGGAAGACTGTATTTACTAACTTAATAATTCAGTCTATTTCTCATTAATCGAAGACTTATATTGTATATATACCAGTCAGGACCTCTAAATAGCATGGGTTTCCCAAAGCTATCACTCTAAATTTATACTATTCCAGTCAAAAGTCATCCTGGGCGACCTCAATATAGCCAATATAGAAGGATTCCATTAGGCCTTTGAAGCAATAAAAACAACACGTCTTGGAGACCAGGCTGTGGGAACCACTGTCTTACTTTAGCAGTCAGTACTACTATTTCCAGGTATGTGCATAGTACTTTGTACTTCCCAAGAATTTGATAAAATTTCTATAACTTCTTGGTTTTCTGACTGCTATTGCTACACTTGTGGCAAAAAACCCAGAGACACTGAGCAGCTTATCCAAAAGTCTGAGGGAAACTCATCCCCAGCTCACCTAGTCCAATTCTCTTATAGGACAAATGACTAAATTGAGGGCAGCCACACCTCTATCACTCTGCAGGTTAAGTGCAGGGTCCAAACTGCATCTTAGGTTCTCGCTAGGCTGGACTTCCTGCTCTCATTTTTATTGAGAACTTTGTCATGACCCAACTGAGTAAGGAGTAGCTAACCCCCATACCGTAATGCTGAAAATGATGCTAACTGATAATGTTTTGTCCTAACTTCATAAGATTTTGATAAGGTGTTTTTATATATATATATATATATATAAAATCACCTTATCAAAATCATAGATAGACAGATAGATAGATAGATAGATAGATAATCTCACATATATAACACAGATTTTGGTCAAGCCAATTTTCCCCTTCTTAGTTATGTGTGTAGATTAACCCTACAGTTAATCTAGGGTTAATATTCTGCTACCTTATAAGGTTATCGGGTCTCACAATAAATCAAAAAACAGCTGGCCTGTTTCCAACACCTGGTTGGGAAGAAGAGATTAGGAATCTTCATGAACTTAGGCTGCACTCTTTTTGGGTTAAGAGCCAAGAGTCACAGCATCATCACATTAGACCTTTGCTCACAGACTGTGACCTGATGTACCATGTTACTCCCTGCCTTGGAAAGTGGGAAGGATGGCTGTACCAACTGAGAAAAAGGAAGGTTGTAAACAGAACTACTGACTAACAAAAGTGGAAGTGTTCTTGCTTCCTCTGCCCAGAATTTTCATGACTCCAGTCTTTCTCCCCTTTTTTTTTTTAATAGAGAGAAAGTCTTATTTATTTATTTATTTATTTATTTATTTATTTATTTATTTATTTATTTTTGGCTGTGTTGGTCTTCGTTTCTGCGCGAGGGCTTTCTCTAGTTATGGCAAGTGGGGGCCACTCTTCATCGCGGTGCGCGGGCCTCTCACTATCGCGGCCTTTCTTGTTTCGGAGCACAGACTCCAGACGTGCAGGCTCAGTAATTGTGGCTCACGGGCCTAGTTGCTCCGCGGCATGTGGGATCTTCCCAGACCAGGGCTCGAACCCGTGTCCCCTGCATTGGCAGGCAGATTCTCAACCACTGCGCCACCAGGGAAGCCCCTTTCTCCGTTTTGCTAATAATTTATGTCAATAAATACATCAACATCATGTAACTTTTTGAATAAATTAGCATTTATCTGACCTACTTTCTCCAAAATTCCAATTCATACTACTCTCTAGAGCTAAACTTTTAAAAGTCCTGAGAAAGCAAAAAGCACACAAACAAATCTTTTCTCAAAACAGCATCACAAATTTAATAGTATTTTGAGACTCTCATCCCAGTGCCTTACTGGATCTAGGAACTCAAATCCCTTTATTATCTTGCTACACATGAATTCTGTCTTTTTTTTTTTTTTTAATTTATTGGAGAATAGTTGATTTACAACATTGTGTTAGTATACCGGAAAGTGAATCAGCTATACATATACATATATCCACTCTATTTTAGATTATTTTTCCCATGTAGGCCATTACAGAGTATTGAGTAGAGTTAGAGTTCCCTGTGCTATATAGTAAGTCCTTATTAGTTACCTATTTGTTACTTCTCAACATCTCTCATTCCTCTTTGGCCAGTATAAATCTTCTCATATTCTGCAATGCATACGAGGCCCTGGCCCTACACCTATGCTCACATTGTCACCCAGCATGGATTCCCTCAATATCCCTTTGCTCACTCAGTTATGACCCCATTGACACTTTCAGAGCTCAGCAAAATGGTTAAGCAATTTTTTTATCCTTTTCATCTGAATAAGTTCCTCAAGTGTCCCTTCAAATGAATGTTTGGACTAGTATTCAATTTTACATTCTTAAACAATTTCCCCAGTATTTTAAGGTATATCTCAGTGCATCCTATAGTAATTTTTCATCTTTGATAAATTTATCTTCACTCCAAGTAATTCTGTCTTAAAGGCCTGGAACACTAGTCATGTAATAACAGTTATCTTTCAACAGTTAGCACGAAGACCTCAGGTGAATGACTTAAGATAGAGATAATAAAAAAAAGTACAACATGATACAAGCTTAACTAGGAAAACATTGATAAGTAAAGTGGCATATATATCACCCAGGAAAGCCCAGGAGTACAGAGAAATAAGAGTACTGGAAGAATATTTTATTGCATCCTATATGAGAAACAAAGCCTATACTAATCAAGAGTGAGAGAAAACGAAGAATGTGAGCATTTCAGGAAAGCAATACTAGAACGGCTGAAAAAAAAGATTGCATGTTGGCAAAGTAGAACTTTGGATCTATGACAGTTGTTTCTAATCCTCTGTTTGCAACACCCTAGGGTATCTCTATAAATATTTCAAAGGGTGTTGTGAAATTTTAAAAGAAAAAAATCCCTTTCAAAACAAAATTAGAAATAATCCCCATTTAATTTTTAAAAGAAAATAAATGCCCTGTGGCATTAAAAACAGTGAGGAAGGTAGTGAGATGAGAAAAATCAGACAAAAGGTAGATCGCTACAAGTTCATAGAACCCTCTGGATCAACCAGAGGAGTCAGGTTGCTATTGCTATTGCTATAGATACAGGTGCTGAGCAGACATTTAATGCTGACCGCAGAATTCTGAGTGCCTGTGGTCAGTGTCAATAAAATTCTGTAAAGAAACATAGCCCAAACACAAGGCACTTAGTTAAGCCAGCTAAACTACCATGGACATCCAGTCACTGATCTGTGAGAAAGGAGTTCCCATCACAACCCGTTTAGTAGGAGGAATTCTTTCATGTCTAATTTCTCTTAAGCTTATCTTAACACTTTCCAAAATATTTCAGAATGTGGTCTAAATTGCTGATATGAAGTTGGTCAAGTTGATAAAACCACTTCAAGAGAAAAACTGCAAAACACGAAAGTTCTCTTCTAAAAGTAAAAAATATCTATTAGTGTAGTAGCTGTAAATGCCTTAGCCTATAAGCTCTCAGTGTTGTAAAACAGTAAATAGCAAGTTTGAGAATAATCAGATTAGCAATTATTTCCATAAGATATTAAGTAAAAGAATAGCTATTATAGTGATGTCAATAAAATAATGACTCAATTGTTTCAGGATTAAAAGAATAAACCCTATTCTTTTCTATAAACCCATAGTATGTTCCTCTTTTTTTACACACATTCTATTTACACTGCCAACCTGTATACTTGTTCAGTCACTTATTTTGTTATACAAAATCAAATTTTCTAAGACATCAAAATAATTAAATCAATTCCCATCAGTTCAGATATGATATGTGAAGCATAGGCTTTAAAAAATGATAAATTGGACTTGATCGAATTTTAGTTTTGAACTTTAAAAGGACTAATAAGAAAAAGAAAAGGCTAACTGCAGGTTGGCAGAAAACATTTGCAGTACATTTACCAATTAGAGGCTTGCATCCAGAATATTTAGAAGAATATTTTCTACTCAATAAGACAAAAAAAAAATTTAAGAATAAAGGGCAAAAGGCTTGAATAGATCCCTCACTAAAGGAAATATATGATAACCAAGAAGCACATGAAAAGATGACATGAGGGTTGTCAGATGTTTTCTGTAAGGGGTCAAATAGTAAATATTTTAGACTTTGCAGACCATATGTTCTCTACTACAACTACTCAACTCTGCCATTGTAGTACAAGAGCAGCTATAGACATTAGACATTATGTAAACCAATGGACATGTTTGTGTTCCAATTAAACTATATTTATAAAAATAGGCAGTTGGCTAGATTTGGCCACCCAGTCATAGTTTACCAACTCCTGGTCAACATCCTTAGTCTTCAGGGAAATGCAAGTTAAAACCACAGTGAGAGATACCATACACATTAAGAATGGCAAGAATGAAAAGACTGTCAATAACAAGTGTTATGCAGAATTTGGAGCAACTGGAGCTCTCATACATTTTGAGTGTGAATGTTAAATGTTTCATGAAGTTTCACCACTGGTGAAAACTGTTGGTCAGTTACCAAATAACCCATCAATTTCATTCCTAGGTATTTACTCAGGAAAAATGAAAATATAAGTTTATGCAAAGGCTTGTGTGCAGATATTCAAAGCAGCACCAAAATGGAAAGAACCTAAATGTCCATCACCAGTTGAATGGATAAAAAATTATGGCTTATCCATACAATGGGATATGACCCAGCAATAAAACAGAACAGCATTTCAATGTGGTTGAATCTCTCTGGTTTGCCATAATGCCACTGTAGAATGAGCCAAATCTTCCTCACCTCTGTAATCACCTTATACAGACTCTCCTGATGGGAGGACATTCAAGCATCTTGCCATTACAGTACTGGTGAAAGTAGTTTTAATAGTGCCTAATATTATTATTCACCATTAAACAAGTGGTACATATATAAAAGCAGCAAGTCCTTTTCAGGCATTACTATGCTCCAAGAACTGAACATTCTAAGTTTCAGATGTATTCTGTGTTCTTCTCAGACAGCTAGCTTGCAAGTGGAAACATTCCAATGCCTTCATGATCAGAGCAGCTAATTAAGGAACTGTCAAGACGTCACATCTCAAGTTTATGTATTAAACAGGGCAGTTACTGTCTGATAACACATTCAAAAGGTTCCCCCCAAAATCACAGCTTGATGGCATAGATTGTGTTTAACTGAACCATAATGCTAAGTTATACAAACCATAATTTTAACATGGGACTTGGCAATAATTTAACATTTGTTTTAATTCTTAGGGAGTGAAAAAGGTATCATATAACAGTGTGCTTACATGACTCTACCTGTCCTGGTACCATGATCCAAGGAAAGATGTTAGAAGGAGAAAGAAAACCATATGGAATTACATTAATTTTTCTGTGACAGCCATAAGGTAAAGGGAGTGGCCAAGGCAATTAGACAGGTGTCTTCAGTTGTTCCTGATCATTCAGTAGAAATGTATAGTCTGTAGTTTATGACATGGCTTTTCTTACCAATAACAAACACCTGAAAGCCAGTGACATGACTAGAAATTTTCCACAGCAAGAAAAGCATGGCACCTTCAGTTAAATATTTTAAGGAGAATGAAGATTAAATATCGCTATTAATCAAATAATATTGGGTATTATAAAAACTACTTCTACAAGTGCTGTAATGGCAAGATGCTTGAATAACCTTCCATCAGAAGGAAAGTCTGTGCAAGATGGTTTCAAAGAAAAGGGAAGTCCGGGCCCATTCTGCAGTGCATGATGGCATGCCAGACAAGATAGGTGGAAGGAATTAAATTGCTTTGGTGATGATGGTGGTGGTGGGGGTGCGTGTATTCAGAGTTATAATTAAAAGCACTCATAGAATTATACTAGACAAATCCTTTTAAAATTTCAAGTTGTTATATTCTTACTATTAACCCCATATATCTCATGGTATCCTGGCTCTCTGTATCTCCAGATTGGAATTCTTCCTCAAAACCCCATAGATTCTCTATCACTCTCTTCCCAACTCTTCACCAAGGTCCAGTAAAGAATTTTTGAGAACTTGCAAAGAGCTAGTGTGCAGTAAACACGGAGCAGCTCTACAACATGTCTTCCAGAAACAGGGATGTCAATGACAGTTGTTTAAGTTGTGCATTGCAAAAGTCTGAATGGCACCGTTCAAACCATCTTTTATTTACGGCCCTATATAGCAGCCACATTCACAAAGATGATGCATAAATAATTGCTATTTACAAAAATGGGCAATTTGGTAAATGTAGCCATCTTGAAATTCTCTAATCTCTTCCCATAGGTCTCAAACTGCTCCCACCCACCCACCCCGGCTTTCTTACTTCATGCCTTTGATTTCTATCTCCCCTGCCTTCTGATTCTGCTGTCACTGGTAATGCGGGGCTTTGGGTGGTGGGTTGCCTGGCATAAGGAAGATAGGGACCTACAAACACTTTCGACATTGTGCTCCCTAACTTACAAATGAAATTACTTCACCAAATATATACAACTCAGATGATGAATCAGGGATCTAAATAAGAACAATAGAGGAAAAGAGATTCTGGGCATTCAGGAAATGATAAATTAATAGCACACAGCTTTAGAGGTGAACAGAAGGCCTCCCTTCTTGTGTTTTTTACAATATAAGAATATATGTATGGAAGCAATCTAAGTGTCCAGCAACAGGTGAATGGATAAAGATGTGGTATATACATACAATGGAATATTACTCAGCCATAATAAAAGAATTAAATTTTGCCATTTGCAGCAACATGGGTGGACTTGGAGGGCATTATGCTAAGTGAAATAAGTCAGACAAAGACAAATACTGTAAGATATCACTTACACATGGAATCTAAAAAATACAACAAACTAGTGAATATGACAAAAAAAGAAGCAGACTCACAGATATAGAGAACAAATTAGTAGTTACCAGTGGGGAGAGGGAAGAAGGAAGGGGAAATATAGGGGCAGAGGATTGAGAGGTACAAACTATTAGGTATAAAATAATCTACAAGGATATATTGTGCAACATGGGGAATATAGCAAATATTTTATAATAACTATAAATGGAGTATAACATTTAAAAATTGTGAATCACTATATTGTACACCTATAACTTACATGTTATATATCAATTATACTTCAATAAAAAAGAAAGTATATAAGAAATACCTTTTAAGAATATGTAAGAAAATATCTGAAAATATAAGAAAAAATCCTGATTAAAATAATTTAGATATATATAAAGCAAGATTTTTATAAATCTAAGGAAAGATGGCATTTTTTAAAAAGTATAGGAAAAAAGTTGTGGTTAAAGTGCCATAAGCCACATGGACAGCTGCCAAAGCCAGGGACTGGGGGGCTTTAAATAAACTCACAATTTGACTTCACACATACAGGATCAATGTCAGCAAGAAGCTCACAGCAGAGCGCCCCGTGATCTCTGCTCCAGCTCCAGCAGAGCAGGCTGTTCCCTTTCCTGTGCCCCGAGGTGAGACTGCCAGCTGGAGGACATGTGCCCACAGGCAACATGTGCTCTCAGAGTTCAGGAAATAAAAAGTCCAGCTTACCTGGAGAGCTCCTCTCAGAAGCCACACCCGAACGATTCCCATAGAGCTAACACCCCCACCCCCACCCCAGCAGTCAACTAGTTAACTTTTTATTAGGACATTATTGTCATCAGCTACACAGAGGATGTTTTGCTATTGAATTCAGAAAGAACTGCCATTTTGCCAAAAATCTGAGGGGGAAAATGTTTTCTTCCTAATGGGGCACTTTATATCTATTTGCCCAGCTGTTTGTGTAAGTGAGTTCCATTTCAGCTAAAACAACCACGGTTTCAACCACAGTTTCCACCTTGGTAAGAATTCCCAATGCTCTGATTCCTCAGGCCAATACTTCACCGTCTGGTGACTTTGGATGACTGAATTAGACTGAACCTGCCAATGTTGATATTTCAGCACCACTTGGCAGGGCTAACAGTTTTACTAAAGGAGCAAAAACTTCATTAACTACTTTATAACCCAACCAATAGCCCAGCAGGAAAATTACTTTTCATAGACTACCTTCTAAATCAATAGCCTCTCATCCTTAAGGAGAAATCTTATCCTGAGACATATACAGTTGTCACTTGCACACACTTCCTTGATCTAATTCTCCCAAAATTAGTCTTTAAAGTCTGAAGCATGCTGGGGTTTTTTTGTTTGATTTTTTTCCACCGGGGGTAGGTAGGAGGGGCAACTACATGCAATCAATGACCATGTATTTGCTATAAGGGAAGGGAGGCACTAATGTGGTTCACTTCAAACAACTACAAAGTCTAAATAAAATCTATATTTGCTTTGGGGAATTTGGGGAATTAGTATTTTTACTCATCTGCTTTTCATTGTATCCATTCACTTACAACAAGGTACTAGGCATTAGTGATACCAATTCAAATATGACCTATCTGATCACAAAGATTGTGCATTCTAGTAAATTAAGCACATAAATAAGTCAACTATTTCAGTGCAGCATGATTAGAACAATTTGTTCAATGCAGCTACAGTAGAGGGGCTCTAGATCTGATGGAAGGGGTGGAACAAGAGGATATATAACAAATGTGTCCCTTTGGTTTTATTAAACTGGTCACCAAAATAGTTTTTATGCCATGAGGATTTGCCAAATTCAGGTAGGAAAGTAGATATCAAAATCTGTTTTGTAATACTTTTTCTGTACTGCTTTAGACAACTGGTAGATTCTTAGTAATTATTAGTTTTTAATACATGTAAAAGAAAAAGAAGAAAAGGCTAAGGGACTTAACAAAACTCAGTCCTTTCTTTTCGTTCTTTTTGTGCTTGATTTCATGAAAATCCTGGAGGTGATTTGCTTACATGTTCTTGCTATTTAAAGTAAGGCATGATAACAATAGGTCCTCCTGACGGAAAAAGGGATAGGTTCCATGCCAGGGTTCTTAAAGAGGAGTCCCCCAGTTAGAGCATCAGGATCACCTGGGAACTTGTTATGAGTACAGACTCTCAGACCCCACTCCAGACCTCTTGAATCAGAAACTTGGGGGTAGGGCAGTAACCTGTATCTCAACAAGCTGTTTGGGTAATTCAGATGCATACTCAAGTTTGGGAACCATTACTCTTTGCAAACTCAGTGCATCAAAATTAAAATTAATGGGCCCAATGTCTTTTGAAAGAGATTTACAGATATGCAATACAGTATGGAGGAAAAAGGACCTCACCCACCATGTTAAATGTCCTGTCATGAGAATTTTATATATATTTTGGTCTTTGAAAAAACTCTGTGAATTACAGTTTTCTGGGATTATAATTTCTGGAGATACAAAAGGTAAATCGTTTTTAAATGTTAGGAACATTTCTCTGACTTCTAGCATCAATTACATGTCTTTAAATCTGACCAATATTTAGAGACTTAAAATGTTAACTCATCTTTGCTTCTATGATAAAAAATTTCAAACATAAGAAAAGTTGTAAGAATTGTGCAGTGCACATCCATAGAGCCACCACCAAGAGTCAATGCTCAACATCATACGGTACTTGTTTTACCACATATTTATCCATCTCTCCATTCTTTCATCCATCCATCCATCTAAGTTTTCAATGAATTTCAAAGTAAATTGCACTTCACTATTCTTCCTCCTAAACACTTCAGTATGCGTATCATTAACTAGAGTTCAATATTTACATTTTTCTTTGGAGATAAAATTTACATATAAATTAAATACATAAATCTTAACTATACATTGCTGATTCTTTCCAAATGCCATACGTATATGTAACCCAAACCTGTATCAAGACTTAGAATAGGGCTTCCCTGGTGGCGCAGTGGTTGAGAATCTGCCTGCCAATGCAGGGGACACGGGTTCGAGCCCTGGTCTGGGAAGATCCCACATGCCGCGGAGCAACTGGGCCCGTGAGCCACAATTACTGAGCCTGCGCGTCTGGAGCCTGTGCTTCGCGACAAGAGGCCGCGATAGTGAGAGGCCCGCGCACCGCGATGAAGAGTGGTCCCCGCTTGCCACAAATAGAGAAAGCCCTTGCACAGAAACGAAGACCCAACACAGACAAAAATAAAATAAATAAATAAATAAATAAATAATTAAAAAAAAAAAAAGACTTAGAATATTACCGTCAACCCAGAAGGTTTCCTCACATTCCTTGTCAGCCCATTCCCAGCCCATCTGCCTAGAAACAACTATTATTCTATTTTACTGTCATAAATTTGTTCTCCCTGTTCTAGACTTCAGTTAAATAGAATCCTACAATATGTACTCTTCCATGTAAGGCTTCTTGCACTCAACATAATGTTTTGGAGATTTATCAGTTCTGTTTTGTGCATCAGTAGTTTTTGCTGTTGTTATTTTCACTGAGTAGTATCCAGATAATTATTAAAACTAACATTTTTATATCTTCCGATGTCTTCACAAAGTATGAACCTCTCTTGATTGATTGATTTTTTAAAATATTGATTATATTGTAATACAAATTTCTCTGAGAACAAGTGAATTTATATATATACATATTTTTTCTTTCCAGGTATTTACATTATGCTATTTACCAGGTAAACAAAACTATTTATAAACTCTCCTATTTACAATAGACACCTAATCATAAGACTTAAATAAAGGTTTAATGGTAAAGTCAGACAAAACTATATAATGATTTCATTTCCACTGGAAGGCTAAGCAGTGGTCACTGATACTCAAGTTCTCTGATATCTTTCCCTGTCACTCCCAGCTAATGGAACACCAGGCCAAGTGAGCCACTTTTGAAAATATTGACTTTCTTATGTCCAAGAGTGATTTTCACTAGAAGAAACTAGTTAAATTTAAACATGTGTCATTAGGAAAAACTAATTGCTTGTCCTGACAATCTCAAAATGATCATGTATCAAAAAACAGAAAAGCTGTCATTCTGATTAATATCACTCTCTTTGGTCAATTTTTCCAAAAGGACCAATATTTCTTATTCTTTTTGTTTCTCAATAACTCCAATATGGCACAGAGTAAATTCTACTGACCAAGTAGAAGTCGAATTTAATCAAAGTGCTTCTTTATAGGACAAAGCAGAAGATGCATAACTTCTACCAGCACTATAAGAAATCCCTCATATATGAGATTATATAGCTCTTGTTAAAACATTGCTTGAGGGAGCAAATTAGAAATACTTTTCATAAAAATGAAAATTTTGCCATCTTGTAAAACACCATCAAACAGTAACAAAACTTCTTACATATTTCTGGCATTCATTCATTTCTGCAAAGTCTCACAAATAAAAACATAAGATGGAGCTGGAACAAATGGTTTCACCTGCCATCACTGTTTAGACATTTGGAATCTTCATGAATTGTTTATAATTTGTGCAGTTAATAAATACCCAGTGCTGATGGTATACAGCTTATTTTGAGATCTCACAGCATCAAAAGCCTTCCATGGGCTAGAAGAAAATGACTAAACCATCATGAGAGTGTGATCAGTGGTACCAAGTACCAAGTACTAAGGCAGGGTGGGCCAGGAGACTCAGGAAGCTCTAGGAAGGGCCATTTGCTAACAACCCCGTAGTAGGGCATCCCATTTTAATATGTTGTGGAAGAAACTGAAGGGGTTCTGGCATCAACTTTGCCTTTCAGCGTGTTTGACCTAGGTCAACTTCCTCTCTAAGGCTCATTTTTCTCCTCTGTAGAATGAATTGGAGAATTCCAAATCCATTCTCAATCACACATTCAAGGATATCTCTAACACCTCATCAAGAAAAAATACTATCTTCCTATTAAAATGCAGGAACATAAATGAGAAACTTATTTATAAAAACACTATCCTAATAATTTTCAGAAGATATTTTTCACATGACTCCAAAATTGTACCTCAGATTTGAAATAGAGAATAAATATTTTCATAGGCACATGCAAAGAATGTGTGTGAGCATCACATATAATTTTGAACAGCTTTTGTGAGGCATAATCACACACCATAAAATTCACCTATTATAAGTGTATGGTTTAAATTTATATTTAGCAAACTTCTAGAATTTACTGAATCCACCACAATCCAGTTTGAGAACATTTTTGTCACTCTAAAAGATTTCCCTGTATCCATTTGTAGCAAATACCTGCTCCCACCCAGGCAACCACTGGTCTGCTTTCTGCTTTTCTGGTAATTTAATATAAATGTGATCTTTGGTATCTGGCTTCTTTCATTCATATTGATGTACAATATTATATAAGTTACATGTATACAATATAATGATTCACAATTTTTAAAAGTTATACTCCATTTATAGTTATTATAAAACATTGGCTATATTCCCTGTGCTGTACGATACATCCTTGTAGCTTATTTTATACATAATAGTTTGTAGCTCTTAATCTCCTACCCCATATTGTCCTTCCCCCCTTCCCTCTCCCTACTGGTAACCGCTAATTTTTTCTCTATATCTGTGAGTCTGCTTCTTTTTTATTATTATATTAATTTTAAGATTATGACTATTACTCTTGCTTGAGGACAACACCAAATTGTGAACATCCAGAAAATGAGCTATATTGTTCTATCACTACCACTAAATATGTTACATAATAAAATTAATAATTTTAAACTCTGAGATTCTTCTTTTTTTTTTTTTTAATAGTAATCTTTTATTTATTTATTTATTTTTAAAAATATTTATTTTTGGCTGTGTTGGGTCTTCGTTCCTGTGCGAGGGCTTTCTCTAGTTGCGGCAAGCGGGGGCCACTCTTCACCGCGGTGCGCGGGCCTCTTCACTATCGCGGCCTCTCTTGCTGCGGAGCACAGGCTCCAAACGCGCAGGTTCAGTAGTTGTGGCTCACGGGCCCAGTTGCTCCGCGGCATGTGGGATCTTCACCAGGGCTCGAACCCGTGTCCCCTGCATTAGCTCAGTAGTTGTGGCTCACGGGCCTAGCTGCTCCGTGGCATGTGGGATCTTCACCAGGGCTCGAACCCGTGCCCCCTGCACTAGCAGGCAGACTCTCAACCACTGCGCCACCAGGGAAGCCCTGAGATTCTTCTTTAGTCATTAATGAAGATAAGACCACTCATCTTGTTACAATAATTATTTTTAAATGTAGTAACTCCAATTTATCCATTATGTAAAAAATGAGCTTTCTGCAAAACAGTACAATGATCATTGACATTCTTAACAATGATTACTATACAGGATAAATTACTGAGTTGTCTGCTCAATCTCCAATCATTTCAGGTTTAAGAATATTTCAGACTACACTACTTACGTGAATATATGTTTACCAGAGAATTAGCCAATTCTGTATACACTACTATGTATAAAATAGATAACTAATGAGAACCTGCTGTATAGCACAGGGGACTCTACTCAGTGCTCTGTGGTGACCTAAATGGGAAGGAAATCCAAAAATGAGGGGATATATGTATACATGTAGCTGATTCACTTCGCTGTACAGCAGGAACAAACACAACCTTGTAAAGCAACTATACTCCAATAAAAAAAATATATATGTAGAACTAAAATTAAACAAAAAATTAAATGTAAGCCCGGATAATATAAAACTCTTAGAGGGAAAAAAAAAAGTGAAATTTGATACAAACTTTGGCCTTGTGAACTAAATGAAAATGACATAGTTGTATTCTCCTGACTATGTAAACAAATAGTTACCTATAGTGGCTTGGGACTTATTTCTATTTTAATACTATTTGTCACTGTTTCTTTTTCAATGAATTAAAATTCAAACAGAATTAAACATTTATGTTTTTCAATACTGATAAGATATTGAAATTTCTGATCATTGTACTTATCTCATGTATATATATATCTCATTATTAACTTCTCTGATGTTTTATGACTAATGTAGCATTTGAACTTTTCTAGACGAGGAAAAGAAAGCCAAAATGGCTTGGTATCATTGCCTACTGGTCTGACATTATTAAATCTTCCCAGCCTGCACAGCAAATGTGACTCAAGCTTAAGACTAGGTACTTAAAATAGAATTTTATAATATTTGTAAAATGTTAGGAACATCTAACTGAATGAACTATTTGGGGGGAATAAAAGTCTTATTCACTTAAAATTGCAGAAATAAGAAGGAAGCCTTCCTCATAACTCTTTTTTATGTAACAAAATTAGGGTGTTTTTTTTTTTCTTTTCCTCGTGTTCAGAACTCAGGAGCTATGATGAATTGTCCCCTCTCTATTCCAAATTCTAAACTACGAAATGAAGAAATGAGATTGTTCTTTGAGGATTCCAAGTACTATTCATGGGCGATTGTTCCTTAAATACTGAAGATGTGAATAATTTAATTCCTACTGGTCATACCATTCCCCGGTGTGGGATGAATCACTTTAAATTGTAAGGGAAGCAGAAGAAGAGAGGTGAGGAGACATAAGGGACCAAAGTAAGTTGAAGTTGAGATAGTAAACTGTTAGGTAACAAGAGCTATGAGGCTGAGAAAAAAAGATAAAGAATACTGGGCGGGACTACCCTGGTGGCACAGTGGTTAAGAATCTGCCTGCCAATGCAGGGGACACGGGTTTCAGCCCTGGTCCAGGAAGATCCCACATGCCACGGAGCAACATGCAGTGTTCCACAACTACTGAGCCTGCACTCTACAGCCCGCGTGCCACAACTACTGAGCCCGTATGCCATGACTACTGAAGCTCATGAGCCTAGAGCCGGTGCTCCGCAACAAGAGAAGCCACCGCAATGAGAAGCCTGCCTGCCGCAACGAAGAGTAGCCCCTGCTCGCCGCAACTAGAGAAAGTCCGCGCACAGTAACAAAGACCCAACACAGCCAAAAATAAATAAATAAATAAATAAATTTTAAAAAATAAATATTACATTAAAAAAAAATACAGGGCAAGGCAGCTTATTGGTAGCAAGAAATAGACACAATGGAATACTAGAGTAAACGCCCAAAGTTCACTGCTGAGGTGCCCAAACCTTCCATAGCACCACAACAGCTATGACCTGAGGCGGCAACAAGTCCAAAGGATGGGTAGGAATCAGTCAGCCAAAGTGTGTGTGCAAATGGGGTGAGGACAGAGTGTGGGAACAGCGTTCTCAGGCAGCCAGAAGAGCAGGAGCAGAGGTGCTGAAAGAAGAAGTAATTGGTACATTTAGAGATCCTAAAGGAGGTCAGCATGGTTGGGATGTGATGGGGCAAGGGGTCGCAATGAAGCTTCGGAGGGTAGGTGCGGCCCCTGTAGGCCACCTTTAAAGATCTATCAGTGTATTAAAAGCAAACCTAAATTATTTCCTTCCACTAAGCTACACATATGCACACATTTCTGAGAAATGAATAATACAAAATGTAAATATTATACAGTTATAAAATATATCCGCATGGTAGAAACCGTGCCTCACATGCCCTTACCAAAAAGCAACAAGGTTTGATCAGGAAAAAAATATGCTGTTTTTTAATCAAAAAACACCAAAGATATTTTACCAATAGATTACAGATTAATGGAATTCAATTAATACAGGTCCCTCCTGTGAACATCAGACGTATTACAGCAACCAATTCAGCCAGTTTTAATTGTGAAACAAGGAAATAAAGGCTTACTCCATTTAAAAAACCAAAAAATCAATTGTTATTAATTCTATTCTTTAGCTAAAAGCTAAATGAAAAGAAACCAACTGCCTCTGTTGTCAGGGACAGATGGAGAGTTACGCTGTTGACAATGTACTATAATTCTGTCTTCCCCAAACCATTCCTGTATGGCACTGTCCACCCCAGGCTGCTAACATATTTCCTATTCCACTTCCTTGCACATTTTCATCTCCCTTTCCACCCCATCCCAATAATAATCCCTGCATTAACTTTTTATTAACTTAAAAATAATACAACTAATGCACACTTATTTTAATTTACAAATTCAAATTAAAAAGTTAAAATTTTGCAAAAGTGTTGCAAAAGAGATAAAATTTGTTTTAAAAATTACTCATTATCTAAGATGCAGAGAGGTATTCTGTAAAGAAAATGTCCTTCCAGATACTTTTTCCTGGTATGATATATATGACAGTATACCAAAATAGGATTCTATTCTGTGCTATTTTATAACCTGTACTTTCTTTAACATAAATACACCTCTATATACTCATTTTTAATGACTGTACTATCTTTTAGCTAATTCATAGGGACCTTTCTTTGACAGCAGATAAACTGATCCCATAACACCTCAGTGAGTTAACAGAGTTTAACAATCATCTCAATAATTTTGCAATTGAATTTATTTTGGTAAAATTTGGTATTAATTTTAGAGATAAGAACTTGATCTTATAAAGTTTGTATAGTTAGTTTGAGCCTAATTTTTCATTACATTTGAGAGCTGTCATATTGAATCCATATGACAATTGGATTAACTTGTTGTATTGTTTGTGAGATTATTGCTAACATTTTTTGGCCATGTAAGCACTAATATTTCCATGTCCTTGAGATTCTCTGCCTGGTCCTATAAGGTGTGGTGCTTTAGGGTTGGAGGGCTGCATGGTGGGAAGATATGAGGTTTGGAGCCAGAAACCTGTGTTCAAGTCTCAAGTTAAATCCACAATTGCCCTTGTCATATGAATAATTAGCCTAAGGTCTGACTGTCACATTCTTCCATCTAAATTAGGATTAATCATACATAGCTACCCTCTCAAGAGTTGCTGGTAGGATTAAGTGAAATAGTTTTGAAAAGCAGTTTTTAAACTGTACAGCTCAGTGATAGTTGCTATCAATGAGACCTTATTCATGGATTCTTTCAATTTGGGTATACTTTGAATTTTTAAAGTTCCCTGCATTTCAACCAGGCATACATTCCATAAATAAAGGTATAGCTTATACGTGATTGGAAGCTATACAAGGACACTGTCCCTGGCACAGAGAGAATATTCAACAAATATTTTTCAAATGAACAAACACATACAACATTTTTATTAAATAGGAGTTAATGCTCAGATAAATAAGTCTCCTCAAAGACAATTGATTATTTTAGAGGGAACAGACATGTAAGAGTTATTACTCAAAACACACAATAAATTCTACATTGGAGAGTAAGCCTCAAGCTGAAGTAATTCAAAAGAACACTGACTACTTAGAAATGGGTGGGTCAGGAGTGGTGTCATAGAAGAAGCAGCATCTGAGCTGGGTCTTGAATGTCAAGAAGGACTTGTCCAGAGAACAGGAGGAAGGGAATTTCAAACTGAAAAATAGTAAGGATGAGTGGGTGTGATGTCTGTGATAATCCATTTTACAAGACACTGTGTAAGGCATGTGCTATCAGTATCTCTTGTTCAAAAGAGTCCTTCCAACCATTCTTTAATTTAAAATTAGTATAAGATTATAAACGTCTGGTGCCATTTCATATTCCCACATGGAAACCTTTCTTCTGAGTGGGGAGTTTTCTAAGGGGTCCAAACATCAAAAAGTGCACGTACTTAATTTCTGTGGTGTGCATCCCGTTCCAGGCATCTCATACTAGCCATTCACAGAAACACGATGTCCAGCTTCATGGAGCTGGAACAGCATGGCCAGGGGCCATGACGCTAAGCCCAGCATACTCAATTCCATCCAATGAGGATGAAGAAATATACCTCAGTTCCCGCTAATGAGCAGTGGTGGGCTAATTCTTAACATTTACCTACTATAAAGACTGTTCATGGGAGAGCAGCTGAAAATCTATTATTTCCCACACTAGCATTAGAACAACTTCAATGGTTTTAATGAGTCTAGAAATGTCTGAGATAAGTCTGGTGCAGATTGGAGAATTCCATGCTTCAGGTGTTTGCTTTAAGTTCCCATTCTTCATGATTTCTCTATAGCATTTAAAACCTTTGACCACCATAACGCATGTGTTTCACATGTGCACCCACACATGCATGCAACCAGCCACCCACAACCATACCCACTTTGGTTTTACTCTGTGACACAATGGTATCCTAGATCTCATTTTTCTAAGAACGCTTCTCCACCTCTCTCCCTTACTTTTCTTCCTCTTCTGGCCCTCATAGCTTGGCGATTCATTAAGATTCAGTCTTTTGCTCCTTCAGAGAACTTTAACACTCAGACTTCAATAATAACTTAGCTGATAACTACTAAATACTTCGCTTACTCTGAATTCTGCGCCTCTAGTTCTGCATACTCAGGTTCAGTCCTCCCAACTTTTGGAACTACTGTTGCTGTCATTGATGACACCAAATACCAACCATCACAAGTGTCCTCAAAAACCAATTTACTTCTCTGCCTTCCCTACTTTGGCCACAGTCCTAGGTACCCGAGTCACCCTCGCAGAGTCATCTTTCATCCCTTGCTATAAAACTGGCATCAAACATGGAGAAATCCAAGTGCAAAGATGCCTATGACTTGGCTTCACTATCATCCTGGGGCTTTGGAGGAGTGCTTCTCTTCTGAAAAGCTTAACTTGAGGAAAAAAGTGACCTTTGCTCTTTTTTTCTCCATACTTAATCTCTTTTTTTTTTTTTGAAAGCCCTTAATATAGTGCCTTTCACTTTGTTGTTGTCTATTATTTTTATCTCTGTTGCTGGGATTAAAATAATTTAGTAGAAGGATTTGAAGATTTATCAGAGAATAATGACCTGGCTAATTTTCAATACCTGATCCTACGATAAGATTAGAGTGAAATATCAGGTATATTACAGGCTCCCGGCATCCTTACTTATTCTTTTTTTTTTTTTAACATCTTTATTGGAGTATAATTGCTTTACTCCATACTTAATCTTGCCCACTTCAGTATAGGTCGTTTCATCGCCCAGTACTTTTATTATAACTGAAGAGACTTTCAAGGAAAAACCACATATAGATTATGGTTTGATATCATTTAAATCACTTGAAATGAGTTGTAAATGAATCAGTGTTTCCCAGAAATTCCATTTCATCCTTTCCTAACCCTTTTCAATAAGATCATTGCTTATTTTTTCTCATTCACCACATTTGTATGCTATCGAATAAAATCCCAGCTCTTCCTATTCGCATCCTAATCTCTGAGGGGAAAAGGCATTTTTATCTTTATCTACAAACAAATCCCTTAAATTTGGGTCAAAACTACCCCTCTTCCAGTTCAATTCATCTCAAAAAAATTATTTTTAGGGAGCTTCTCATGAACAAGGCTCTATACCACACACTAAGGATATAAAGACAAAACCATCTCAACCTTGAATTGTCAGTTTCTCATATATGTAATCTAGATAAATTTTCCATACTATCTGTCTTTTTATTTCTGTAAAATCTTACTTAGTTCCCCTGAGCTGCTTACTTGCTCTAACTTCTTTTTCTCTCTGTTTCTCACTTTTCATTTCCATTTCTAAAACCTCATCCTGCATCCTCTTGATGTCATATTTTTTTTTCACTCTTCAAATACAGTTCTCCCAAACTCCCATGTAAGGTGGCCTCATCCCTCTTTAGGAAATGGGGCCATTGTATGTTCTGGGCCTGTATAATACCCATATATTTAACCTGAAAAGACCATTCAATCTCACCCATTTTTATTATAATCACCAAAGTCATCACATCTCCAATCTATCCCTCTTGATATTTCCAGGTTAATAATCATACAATCCTGTTTTGTTATGTTACCTCTTCCCCCTTTCACCTCTAGCACCAAAACAGTAGATGACTCCCGAAAGCTCACAGCATAAAGGTAAAAATAAGGCTACCCTCATAAATGGGGAAAAAATTACAAAATAATGTTTCAGGCTCAGGGGGAAATAGTGCACATGCAAAAATGAGTAATATACTTCCCACCCTCGCCCCTCAGTAATGAGGGATACTGATCTCTAGGTGTTAACTCTAACACATGGTAAGGGCTATACCCAGAGAGTTACATCTGCAAGGAAGAAAAGGAGTTTTCTGAGGCATGGGAGGAAGATACTTTCAGGAACACTTCTCAGAGGAAATGATACTATTTTTGCCCTTGAGGAGACTACCAGACTATTGGAGAGACTATTGTTATACAAAACAATGTTTGCCATATGAATTTAGAGGGTGTAGAGATTCCTCTCCAGGGAAAGTTTGGTGGGGAAGGTGGTACTTCAGCAGAGCCTTGAAAATAAGAGTCAAATGACAAGCAGGACTTGGAAGAGCATTTCAGGCAGAAAAAGGTAGAAGAAGAATGTCATGTCGAACTCTAAACCTTGCACACAGTTACAGAAAGCAAATAGGCCAGTTTGGCTGAAATGGAAGGTTCATATTCATAGTTACTTGGAATCTCAGAGTTGGAAGGGATCTGAAAGTAACTGCATTGGTTCTCTCTCTTGCGTGACACTAGACAGATACACTGGAGCCAGACCGTGGATTTGCTCTTAGGATGAACTGAGAAACTTCTTCCCTCCTAAACACTAATTTGTCTAACAAAGGGCCAGACATGCAACCCTAGGCACTGCATTTCTGGTTTTCATCAGAATATTTTCCTCTCAAACACGGCATTTACAGATATTTCCGTTTTAGAAATAATTCAGTGGTCATTTGAAAGACTTATTTTCTAATGTGGCATAATAAATCAAAACTTGGAATCAGCAATACAAACAGGAAGCATTAACTTCAGACCATAAAGGCAACAACTTTGATTTTTGGCAAAATCATAAAAAGGCTGAAGAGGGTTGGGAGTCATGAAATCTTGGAATTACCCTTCCGATAGAATTTCACTGGCTAGACATTAGTCACGGAATCACTTCTAATCAACTTAAGGATCATTTTCAATTGCGTGCTCTCCCTAAATTCCCTTCATTACATTTATCTTTATTTACTTATTTTTTAAAATTTATTTATTTATTTTTGGCTATGTTGGGTCTTCGTTGCTGCACGTGGGCTTTCTCTAGTTGCAGCAAGTGGGGGCTACTCCTTCATTGCAGTGTGCGGTCTTCTCATCGCGGTGGTTTCTCTTGTTGCGGAGCACAGGCTCTAGGCACGCAGGCTTCAGTAGTTGTGGTACGCGGGCTTCAGTAGTTGTAGTGCACGGGCTTAGTTGCTCTGCGGCATGTGGGATCTTCCCGGACCAGGGCTCGAACCCGTGTCCCCTGCATTGGTAGGTGGATTTCTAACCACTGTGCCACCAGGGAAGTCCTACATTTATCTTTAGAATGATCATTCCCTGGTAGTCTCTCTCTCTTATTCCTTTCCCCTGTCCTTCACTGTTATATTGAAATATGAAATTTTGCAATGAAACAAATGAAGTAGCAGTAAACTGACTCTGGTAAGGAATCACAGTTACTTTGTCAGACACTCCCATCATTAACATGTGATATGAGACAAAACAAGTTCTAAACAGTTCCACAGGCCTTTATATTACATGTAGACAGTCTTAGTAGATAATCTGCATAATTTAGCATGAAAATGTTATCCTTTTAGGAGGCAAGATATTAATCTGCACTAGTACTCAAGGAATGGTGAACCCTTTACCTCCACAATTCTGGGCCCCAATTAAAGTGCCAGATAAATTGTCATATAAATCCGCAAGACACAAAAGCGCACGCAGTAATACCTATCAGCAGCTCTCATTGTTATCAGAAAACTGCACGTTTCTACCAAGCCTGGAGCAAAAGTAAAATGTGTTTGTAATTCCTTTCATTTTTTTTAACTCCGGTGGGGTTTTGTTTTTGTTTTTGTTTTTTTCACAGAATCATACAGCTTGGCTGGCAAGGGACTGGGCAGGGAAACCAGGACCTGTCTCCCCTTACAAACTCAGCAAAGGTCCTCCATAACCACACAGAGAGCAATCAACACGCGTTATCACCAGGCAGAAAGAGGTAGCGGTTTTGATGTTGAACATCCCTGTTGCATATTTCTAACTCAAAGGTCTTGCTGTCTGCCCAGGAAAACAACAAATAGGGCCCAAGAAAGAAACAAGTTCCTGTCCCTGACAAAAGTGCAAGCACTGCATTCAGTGCATGTCAGACGAGTGTCACAGGAGCATCTTCTGAGTGGGGTGGGCATAGAATTGGCCCTAGAGGCTCTCCTTCCTTGAAGATGAGTGGACTTCTGGAAAAACAAAAACGAACTTTGCCATCACGAATGACTCTGCTGATCTAGTGTCCCTTTGCAAGGTGTTCACTGTGTGCCCTCCTCCTATCCCTCCCACGTAAATACTACTGGAAGATTTCTATTACATTTAACAACTTATTGGAAACCATACTACTGAATAGATATTTGACCTATGTATTTCTGTTATTCATAAGATTTTAAATTAGATTGTTCTCTGCTTGAATCCTCCATTATTTTGATAACTTTTAGAAATGTTTTTCATTTCACAGACATCTTCTAATTAGAATTATACAATAACAACAATAATAAGTAACATTACTGACAATACTTTACATGTAGAAGATTTTGCATCTATTGACAAATCTGTAGGGAAGGTAGGGTTTTTTTTCTTAAAATCATTATAGAAACTCATTCATTCATTTATTTAACAAATGTTTATTGAACACCTAGAATATACCAAGCTCTCTTGTATGAGCTGAGAATATGGCTGTGAATAAAACAAACAAAAAGCCATGTTTTCATTGAGTTTACATTCTAGTGAGAAGTGCTAGACAAATACTAAGTAAGACATCTGGTATGTCAGATGATGGGGCAGATACCACTGCTGTTGTTGATAATCTGATTCCCCTCTAATTCTGAGCACAAGAAAGGAGTATATGTTTCCATATCCTTGTAATTAGTCATGATTATGTAATTAAGTCTCATCAGTAGGTTGTAGGCAAAAGGGATGGTTGCCACTTCCAGGCCAACACATTGAATTGTTAGTGGCAGACCCTCTAACTCTGTTCTTCCCCTGCTGCAGGGAAGCAATTAACCAGATGGGGGCTGGGCCCATGTAGCCCCCATGACTACAAAGAACAGAGGCCATGGCCATTATCAGTGGACATGGAATTGAGCAAGCGTTATATTTTTGTCATTTTAAGGCCATTGAGATTTGGGTGTTGTTTGTTGCTCAGGCATAATCTAGCCTAACCTGACTAGTGTAGAGGGAGACAGATGCTGTGGAAAAAAGCAAATCAGGGAAGCCGTTAGGAAGGCTCAGGCTGGGGAAGAAATACACTTTTAGGTAGAGAGAACAGAGAAGGCTTTTTTTAAGGATAAAGACCTGAAGAAAAAGAGAAGGTGAGTCATTCAGATATCTGGGGGAAGAACTTTACAAGCTGAAGGAGTACCAAGTGCAAAAGCCCAGAGAAAGGAACATGTGGCTACCATGGCTAAAGGAAGATGAGCAAGAGTGAAATGGTAAGAGGTAAAGCAAAAGGTAATCAGGCATACTGATAGAGCCTTCTAGGGAGGATTTGGACCTTTACTCTGAGATGGTAAGTTATGGGAGGGTTTTGAGCAGAAGAAGGATAAGATCTGATTTATGTTTTAACAGATTGACTGTGAGTGTTGTATTGAGAATATTCTGAAAGGCAAAGGCAGGGAGACCAGTTAGGGCACTACAGCAATAATCCAAGTGAGTGATGATGGTACTTTTAATCAGGATGGGAGAGAATGTGAGTGAGAAAAATAGAGAAATAAAAATTTGTGATAAAATTTGAAAGTACAGCTGAAAATATCTGCTGGTGAATCAAATGTGATTTTTATAAGAAAAAAAGGAGTTAAAAATGTCTACTTTTTTCAACCTGAGTAAAGGGAAAGATGGAGCTTTCTTTAACTGAGTTAAGAAAGATTGTAGGGAAGCGAGTTGGGGAAGAAGGGACTCAAGAGCTTCGTTTTAGACATGCTGAAACCTTGGTGTCTATTAGAAAGTCAAGTGGAGACATTGAGTAGGGACTTGGATAAATGGGTCTGAAGTTGAGCACATGGTCAGGACTGGAGATATAAATTTTCCACTTATTAGTATTTTGATAGTATTTAAAGTCACTAGACTAGATGAGGTCACCAAGGGAGTGAGAGGAGAGAAAAGAGATCCAAAAACTCAGTCCTGGGATTTTCCAATTTAAGAGATTGGTGAGATGAGGATGAATCAGCAAAGGAGACGGAGAAGCCGGGGAGAAAGAAGGAAGACCAGACACATGAAGAAACTGAAGCCAGAGATGGTAAATTATTTGCCAGAGGAGATTCAAACCTTAACTGTGACCCTGGGCCTCACTGCTCACAGCTCAGCTCATGGTACAGGGAGACTGTGCTGGGACTCAGCATAACTGCATATTATTTTTTGTGGACTATCTCATAAAAGTAGTCCAAATTGAGAAACATGTGGCTGGTGCTACAAACAGTAAATTGACTGAGAAATAAAACAGAGAACAAAGGAGAAATTATATGAATGAGAGAGAGACGAAGCAACAGTTGGCACAAGCATTTTCTTTGCAGCCTCACTCCATTAGAGTGAGGATAGGTACTTTGAGGATATATAGTACTTCACTGGAGGGACAAGCAATTCAGTGTTTTTATCCAGGATAATTCTGCCATATGACAAATATCCTCTAATGTACTATTTGGGGAAAACTAATGAAAGGAGTATGTATATCTGTAGTTTTAAAACAGAAACATAGTATAAAAGTGTTCCAAAACTTCTCTAAAACACTGAATTTCTGACTTCCACTTAGGATGTAGGAAACTGGATAAAACATCACTGCCATCCTTATAAGAACCAAAAAAGTACCCCCAAACAAACTTTAAATTTGCAAGCTTTAAGAAAATAATCAAAGAGCTGAGGTGGTAGGGAAATGTGAAATCTAAGAAAAGACAAGCACATCCAAGGAGAGATGTCACTGGATGCCATAGAAGCTAGTAAGAAGAATTTGGTTAAAAGTTTTTTTGTTTGTTTGTTTGTTTTCTTTTTTTGGCTGCGCCACGCAGGCATGCGGATCTTAGTTCCCTAACTGGGAATTGAACCCCTGCTCCCTGCAGTGGAAGTGCAGAGCCTTAACCACTGGACTTCCAGGGAAGTCCCTGGTTAAATTTTAATGAATTCCTAAAGGCCTACTGTGGACTATAAAGAGAATATAAAATCCTTCAATTAAAAAAAAAAAGAGAGAGAGAGAGAATATAGAACCCTTGGGAGCCACAGATACAAGAATTTGCAGCCACTTGTAGGCTCTTCTCCATGACCCTCGTGGTTGCTTACAGGAAAGATTGGAAGTAGTGGCAGAGTCCTGAGAAAGCCTCCTGTGCGGGGTAAGCCTGGGATGGGGGGTTAGAGGTGGGGAGGGGGGTTATAGAAGTCACTGTGGGAAAGTCATAAAGTACCATCCAGATCCTTCTTTTCTATCTTTCCTGTGGAACACAAGCCTAACATCCTGGGGGGAAAGATAAGCTTGATGCCCAAGAGCACAGGTGAGGAGCCACTGCAACTGGGAGAAGGGAACAGAAATACATACTTTATCCCTGGGAGGAAGGACAGACCCCACTCCTAAGACCCAGGGCACAGTGCCTTCCTAAGACTAAGGCTTGATCAGAACAACAGAGGGAACCTGCCCAAGCCCCCTAGCAACTGTCTAATAAGCACTGAATTACAAGCAACCCCACGAGTTTAATGCTAATGGAACATCAAGAGCATGGACAGAAACCTTCTCTGAGGTGTAGACTCAAAGGGAAGACAATAAGAAATATCCTCCGAAAAGCCAGTTCTCACTTAACAAGGGAATGCCAGAGAAATTTGAAGTCTGGTGCATTGGAGTAACCATGGCAAAAATGAAATACAAACCCACCTCAACTCATGACACAACTGTCTCAACCTAAAGGCCTAACAAAAGAAAATACATGCTAATTTTCAGGCATAAAAACTATTTTCCTCTGTCTCTACTGTCCTATAGAAATGTGGGATTTAAAACAAAAAAAAATAATGTGAGAGGTATAAAGAAGCAAGAAAAAACAACACACTGTCGAGAGACAAAGCAATCCACAGAACCAGAACTTTGATATGGCACAGCTGTTGGAACTATTGGATGGGATTTATAATATAACTATGATAAATATGTTTAAGGCTCTAGTGGAAAAGACAGGCAGTTTGTATGATCAGATGATAATTTCAGAAGAGAGAGGAAATGTGTAAAAATGAATCAATTGAAATATCAGAAATGAAAAATATGGTAATAGAAAAATAAAAAGAAGTGAAGTTTTTAAAAAGTAGAGAATCTAAGAGGGATGATATGAACCAGTTCAATATACATGTAATTGGAAACTCAAAAGAAGAGATAAAAAATTGAACAGAAGAAATATTTGAAGAGAAAAACAGTTGAAATTTTTCTAAATCAATGATGGACACCAAACCACAAACCCAAGAAACTCAGAAATCATCAAAGAGAATAAATAAAAACAACAACAGCTAGATATACTGTCTTCAAACTGCTGAAAACAAAAACAAAGACAAAAACTGGGAGGCAAAAAGACATATTCCATACAGAAGAAAAAAAAAATATGTTATATTAAATGGTAAAAGGAACTTTGTGGGTGTGATTAAGGTTATGGACCATAAAGTAAAGAGATTGTCATGGATTATCTTGGTGGGCCCAATCTAATCACATGACCTCTTAAAAGCAGAGGACTCTCTCTGGCTGGAAGCAGGATAGATGAGGCATAAGAAGAAGTCAGAGAGATTCAAAGCATGTAAAGGACTCAACCCACTGTTGCTTACTTTGAAGATCAAGAAAGGGGGTCATATGATAAGAAGTATGGATGGCTTCTAGAAGCTGAGAATGACTCTCAGCCAACATCCAGCAAGGAAACAGGGGCCTCAGTCCTACTTCCACATGGAACTTAATTCCACCAAGAACCTGAGTGAGCCTGGAAGTGGACTCTCCCCCAGATCCTTCAGGTAACAAGCCCACACAAGCCAACACCTTAATGTCTCCTGAGACCTAGAACAGAGAAGCCAGCCATGCGCAGCCAGACTTCTGACCTACAGAGCTATAAGATAATAACTTTGTGTTATTTTAAACTGCTAAATTTATGGTAACTTATTATGGCAGCAATGGAAAACTAATACAGAGTCTTTACATGAGTCCACTCAAAGCAGTCTTCGTAAACAGCAAGGCTTAGCAAAGGCAGCTCTAGCACCAACTATTCCATACAATAAGGAATCAAAGAAGGCACCATCTGGGGCCCAATTTCAGGCATTAAAAGGCTCTACCTAATAAAATATACTTCACTCCAGCTTCCCACTATCACATTTGAATCTCCAATTTTGAATCACAGAGTCAATCTTAGAGATAGAAGTTACCTGTATTAATAAGAAATAGAAGATGAATAAGGCATGGTCTCTCCCTGGGCTCATATTAGTTGTAAATGTATATTGCAAACTCTAGGGCAACCAGTTTATAAAAAAAGTATAAATAATATGCTAAGAAAGGAGAGAAAATGGAGTCATATAAAATGCTCAATTAAAACTACAAAAGGCAGCAAAAGAATAGAAGACAAAACTGGAACAAAGAGAAAGGGCAAGAAGAAGAAACAAAGTAACAGATATGATAGATAAAAATCCAACTATATAAAAAAAATATTTGGACATCAAGTCTAAATGAACCAATTAAAAGACAAACATTGTCACAGTGACTCAACGAACAAGATCCATTTATATGTCATCTATAAGAAACCCAGTTTAAATATAAAGATATGTATAGATCAAAAGTAAATGGATGGAGAAAAATATACCATGTTAACACTAAACAAAAGAAAGCATATGACCCAGCAATCCCACTACTGGGCATATACTCTGAGAAAATCATAATTCAAAAAGACACATGCACCCCAATGTTCACTGCAGCACTATTTACAATAGAGAGGACATGGAAGCAACCTAAATGTCCATCAGCAGAGGAATGGATAAAGAAGATGTGGTACATATATAAAATGGACTATTACTCAGCCATAAAGAGGAATGAAGTTGGGTCACTTGTAGAGACGTGGATGGACCTAGAGACTGTCATACAGAGTGAAGTAAGTCAGAAAGAGAAAAACAAATATCGTATATTAATTCATATATGTGGAATCTAGAAAAATAGTACAGATGAACCTATTTGCAAAGTAGAAATAGAGACATAGATGTAGAGAACAAATGTGTGGACACCGTTGGGGGAAAGGGGGAGCAGTATGAATTGGGAGATTGGGAGTGACATACATACACCACTAGGTATAAGATAGATAACTAATGAGAACCTGCTGTATAACACGGGGAACTCTACTCAGTGCTCTGTGGTGACCTAAATGGGAAGGAAATCCGAAAATGAGGGGATATGTGTATACATATGGCTGGTTCACTTCACTGTGCAGCAGGAGCTAGCACAACACTGTAAAGCAACTATACCCCAATTAAAAAATACATTTTAAAAAAACTTATTAAAATTAAAAAAAAGAAAGAAAGCAGAAGTAGCTATATTAAATTCAGACAGAGCAGACTTCAAAGCAAGGGATAAAGAGGGGTGTTACATAACGATAAAGGAGTCAATTATCCAAGAAGACAAAGCATTCCTTAACATATATGTGCCTAATAGCAGAGGGTCAAACTGTATGAAGCAAAAGCTGATAGAATGTCACGGAGAAAATAGATTAATGAATCCACACCAGAGTTAGAGACTTTGACACCCTTCTATCAGAAATGGACAGATATGGCAGGCAAAATATCTGTAAGGACATAGTTGAATTTAACAATACCATTAACTGGGTATAATTGGCATGTATAGATTACTTCATCCAACAAGAGCAGAATACACATTCTTTTCAAGCTCACATTGAACGTTCAACAAGATAAGAACATTTTGGATCATAATACACAGAGTAAAAAATTAAAAGGAAAAGAAATATACACTATGTCTGCTCTCATACCACAGTGGGATGAAACTAGAAATCAATAACAGAAAGATAACTGGAAAATCCCTAAGTATGTGAAAATTAGACAACACATGTCTAAACACATGGGTCAAAGAAGAAATCTCAAGCAAAATTGAAAATATTTTGAACTAAATGAAAATAAAAACTTATCAAAGTTTGTGGAATGCCGCAGAAGTAGTGCCTATTGGAAAACTTCTAGCATTAACCGCATATATTAGAAAGAAGAAAGATCTAAAATCAATAATCTAAGTTTTCACCATAGTAAATTGGAAAAAGAAGAGCAAATTAAATCCAAAGCAAGCAGAAGAAAGGAAATAATGAGAATTATAGCAAAAATCACTGAAATTGAAAACAGGAAATCCATAGAGAAAATCAATGAATCCAAAATCTGATTCTCTGAAAAGATAAATAAAATTGATAAACCTATAGCCAGGTTAACTAAGGACAAAAGAGAGGACACATATTAATAACATCAGAAATGAAAGGTGAGACATCACTACAGACCTTATGGACATTAAAAGGATAATTAAGAAATACTATGAAACGACTCTATTCTCACAAATTTGATAACCTAGATGAAATGACTCCCAGGTATGCAAGGCTAACTCAACATTTGAAAATCAATTTATGTAATTGATCACATCAACAGACAAGAAAAATCACATGATCATATCAATAGATGCAGAAAAAGCACTTGACAAAATCCAACACTCGTTTATGATTTTTTAAAGAACCTCTCAGTAAACTAGAAGACAATAAACTTCCTCAACTTTTGTAAAGAATATCTATAAAAATACCTCTAGCTCCCATCATACTTAATGGTGAGAAACTTGAAGCTTTCCCACTAACGGCAGGAACAAGGCAAAGATAGCCCCCTCACCACACCTTCTCAACATTGTATTGGAAGTCCTACCTAATATAGTAAGACAAGAAAATAAAAAGCATACATACGGCGAAGGAAGAAATAAAATTGTCTTTGTTTGCAGATGACATAATTGTCAATGTAGAAATCTGAAAGAATCAACAAAAAAACTCCTAGAACTAATAAGCAATTAGAGCAAGGTTGCAGTACACAAGGTTAATACACAAAAGTCAATCACTTTCCTATACACCAGCAATGAACAAGTGATATATGAAATTAAAAACACAATACCATTTACATTAGCACCTGCAAAATGAAATACTTATGTGTAAACCTAACACAATATGTATAATATATATATGAGGAAAACTACAAAACACTGATGAACAAAATCAAAGAACTAAGTAAATAAATGGAGAGATAGCCATGTTCATGGACAGGAAGACTCAATACTATCGATATGTCAGTTCTTCCCAACTTGATTTATAGATTCAATGCGATCCCAATATGAATTCCAGCAAGTTAATTTTTTGGATATTGACAAACTAATTCTAAAGTTTACAGGGAGAAACAAAAGACCCAGAATAGTCAACAAAAGATTGAACAAGAACAAGTTTGGAGGATTAATGCTACTCAACTTTAAGACTTATTATGAAGCTACAGTAATCAAGACAATGTGGCATTAGCAAAAGAAGAGACAAATAGATCAATCTAACAGAATAAAGAGCCTAGAAATAGAACCACATAAATAAAGTCAACTGATCTTTGACAAAAAAGCAAAGGCAATACAATGGAGAAAAAATAGTCTTTTCAACAAATGGTGCTGTAGCAACTGGACATCTACGTGCAAAAAAATGAATCTAGACATTCATTTTACACCCTTCCCCCAAAATAACTCAAAATGGATCACAGATGTAAATGTAAAATACAAAACTGTAAAACTCCTAGAAGATGATATAGGAGAAAACCTAGATGACCTTGGGTATGGTGATGACTTTTTAGACACAGCACTGTAGGCATAATTGATCAAAGGAAGAATTGATAAGCTGGATATCATTAAAATGAAAACTTTCTATTTTAAGAAAGACAATGTCAAGATATGAAAAGACAAGTAACAGAATAGGAGAAAATATTTGCAAAAGACACATCTGAAAAAGGGCTCTTATCCAAAATATACAAAGAACTGTTAAAACTCAACAATGAGAAAAAAAATAACCTGATTAAAAAAATGGGCCAAAGACCTTAACAGAGTGACACTTGGCCAAAGAAGATATGCAGATGGAAAATAAGCATATGCTCCATATCATACATCGTCAGGGAAATGCAAATTAAAACAACAATGAGATACCACTACATATCTATCAGAATGGCCAGTGACTAGAACACTGATACCATGAAATGCTGGGAAGAAAGTGGAGCAACAGGAACTCTCATTCATTGGTGTTAGAAATGCAAAATGGTAAGGCAACTTTGGAAGAGAATTTGGTGGTTTCTTACAAAAGTAAATATAGCTTTATCTATGATCCAGTAATCATGCTCCTAGGTATTTGCTTGAAGAAATTGGAAACTTATATCCACATAAAAATCTGTACATGGATGTTTATCACGTATTTATTCATATTTGCCAAAGCTTGGAAGCAACCAAGATGTGCTTAAGTAGATAGCTTAAGCAGAATGGATAAACTGTGGTATATCCAGACAATGGAATATTATTCAGGGCTAAAAAGAAATGAGCTATCAAGCCATGAAAAGACATGGACAAACCTTAAATGCATATTAATAAATGAAAGAAGCCAACCTGAAAAGGCTAGATACTGTACAATTCCAATTATATGACATTTTGGAAAAGGTGAAACTATGAAGACAATAAAAACATCAGTGTTTGACAGACTCTAACTCCATCCACCTCATTACAAATACCTCCATTTCATTTCTTTTTATGGCTGAGTAATAGAGTCTGTCATACAGAGTGAAGTAAGTCAGAAAGAGAAAAACAAATACAGTATGCTAACACATATATACGGAATCTAAGGGAAAAAAAAAAAAAAAAAAGCCATGAAGAACCTAGTGGCAAGACGGAAATAAAGACACAGACCTACTAGAGAATGGACTTGAGGATATGGGGAGGGGGTGCGGTGAGATGTGACAGGGTAAGAGAGTGTCATGGACATATATACACTACCAAATGTAAAACAGATAACTAGTGGGAAGCAGCCGCATAGCACAGGGAGATCAGCTCGGTGCTTTGTGACCACCTAGAGGGGTGGGATGGGGAGGGTGGGAAGGAGGGAGATGCAAGAGGGAAGAGAAATGGGAACATATTGTATATGTATAACTGATTCACTTTGTTATAAAGCAGAAGCTAACACACCATTGTAAGGCAATTATACTTCAATAAAGATGTTTAAAAAAAAATTTTTTTTTCAATTTTACAAGATAAAAAAAAAAAAAAAATCAGTGTTTGCCTGAGGTGGGGAGGGGGAGGGGGAAAGATGAATAGGTGGGAGCACAGAGGATATTAAAACAGTGAAAATACTCTGTATGATAGTATAATGATGGGTATGTGTCATTATACATTTGTCTAAACCCACAGAATGTACAACACCAAGTGTGAACTATAATGTAAATTATGCACTTTGGGTGATTATGATGTGTCAATGCAGATTCATCATCTGTAACAGATGTACCACTCTGGTGGGGAATGTTGATAATGGGGAGGCTATGCATATGTAGAGGCAAGGGACATATGGGAAATACCTGTACTTTCTTCTCAATTTTGCTGTGAATCTACAACTGCTCTGAAAAAAACAAATAATGGCAGCAAAACATTGTCCTCAGCTGACCTCTCATCATCTTCCACTTCCTGCTCCCTCCCCTCCTCTTCATAGCCAAACTTCCCAACATTGATTTTACTCACTCTTTCTATTTCCCTCACCCTTAGCCCACTGTGAATAGCTTCTGTGTCCATTACACAAAAGAAACTGCTCCCCATAAGGTCAACAGTAACTGTATTTTCTAGGTCACTAGATTCTATAGACATGCCTCATCTTACTAGAACTTTGGCAGCATCACACAATGTCGACCACTGTCTCCCTTCAAACATTCTCCTAGTTCTATGACTGCTCCGTTTTGTGTCTTTGTAATCTCAAACTCCTCTACCTGGTAGTTAAATACTGGACAGCCTTGAGCCTCATTATGGAGGCTGTTCATGGCAATTTTATTAGTTAATTGATGTTGACCAACAATTTCAATGTGGTTGAACCCCAGTGTGTGAGATGTTCCTCCATCTCTCTCTCAAGTCTCATCTGTCAGCACTCTCCACTTGCTTGCTGCACTCCAATCACACTGACCAACTTTCACTTCCTCTACCTTATCTGCTCCATCCACAGCAGGATGTCTGCACAGAGCTAGCGCCTCTCCCAAGGAGGCTCTTACTCTCACTCCTCTCCTCACCTGGCAAACTCTTACCCATCCTTCAGACTTGGCTTAAGAGTTCCTTCCTATGGAAGCCTTCCCTGACACCCCAGCCTAGACTTGGTTTCTCTTTGGGGGGCTCTTATTCATGAAGAACATTGATCTCAGCATTCTATTATATAATTAACACCTTCCTGCCCTCTAGAATGTAAGCTACATGAGAGCACAACTGTTCTTTTCACTTTAGTATCCCCAATGCCTGAGAACTGGCACACAAGAAGCACTCAGTAACTCAGAAATGTCAGTTAACTAGGTACCATCCCCTCAAGCTCCCTCCCTCCGTTCTTTCCTTCTTTCCTTCCTTCCTTCCTTCCTTCCTCCCTCCCTTCCTCCCTTTTTTCCCTCTCTCTTCTTCCTTTTTTCCTTCCTTCCTTTCCTTCCTTCCTTCTCCTTCCTTCCTTCTTTCCTTCCTTCCTTCCTTTTCCTTCCTTCCTTCCTTTCCTTCCCTCCATCCCTCCTCTTCCTTTTTTCCTTCCTTCCTTCCTCCCTCCTTCCTTCCTTCACTCCTCCTCCTCCTTCTCTCTCTCTTTCTCTTTCCTTCTTTCTTTTTTTCTTGTTGATTTATTTTATCTTTAATTAGAAAGAACTTGAGACTTTTAAAAATTAATTTATTTTTGGCTGTGTAGAGCTTGAGACATTTAAATCATTTTAAAAGAATAATCATTTGTAGCAAGCTTCTGCTTTATTGGTACTAGACTGGGGGGTGGCAGGGCTTCTATAAACAAAAATTTCAGCATCCTCCTGCCTCCAGTTTTAGTACATTTACCCCAACTCCTGGTTTCTGCCAGCCTCTCTACCACCATGGGTAGAGGCCTCCCTTCCTTAAAGCTCTTGTTGGCTGTCAACTGGAAAAGATCTGAAGAGCTAATTCCTAGTAAGGTGGAAAGACTGATAAAGAACAATGGAGTTTCTTATCTCATGGTAAATGTTCATATCAGTATGGGAAACCAAATTGCATTATCTAACTTCTAGTAGTGTGAGTGCAGTGATCACAGATAACCCGGGGGTGAAGGCTTCTCATTGGTCATTTGTAGCTCTTTTCCCATGCTCACCTCCTCTTCCACACACAAGCCAACCCTTTTCAGTGTGAATATAAAGCCTTTGGACATCTGAATTGGCAAAATTATAGGTCTAAGATAAATCAACTTTAAGGGTCCATGATCCTAACTCATTTCAAGTTCCATCGTTCTCAAGTTCTACAAATCTCTCCTGCTTCAAGGCCTAAGAAAATTGGGTATGGTGACAGAATTCTGGGCAGCTCAAACAGTTAAGCACTCCAGTTTCTTTTAATAGCAGGGTTCATGAAAGAAATACAACTGTATAGTTTTAGCAAATGTCTTTCAAAATGGCCAATTATTGCTGGGTCAAAGTACATCCTAGGAGAATTGCTATAGTAATGACATGAAAACATGGGAAGTCTTTACTCTTTGAATTAAATTAAAATATTTGATTCACCATCAGAAGAATGGGTTTTAGTAAGGAAAGGACTGAGTTTATGCATCATTATTTACTGAGTAACTTCTGTGTGCCAGGCGTTCTGGGTGCTCTGGTGAATGAAATCATGGCATGTTAGTGGCAGATCTAATGAATGAGGTCAACAGAGACCCAGACTGGTTTAGTGATTTTGCCAAAACATCACAGCTGGGGATAAAACAAAGTCCTTGTCCCCAACATGCTCAATTTTGTGTTCTAAATCATCTTTACAAATGATAAATGCTACCATTATTGTAGATGTGTCTGAAACACATAAATTCATGCATCTGCTGTGTCCCTGGGGTAAGGAAAGACTTCATCCAAGGCCAAAGATGGACAAAAAGAAGGCCATGTACCAGATATAGTTTTTTGATTAGCTTAGTTTTCCTCCTAATTTAATCCTAAAAAAGTGACATGAAAGCAAGATCAGCTTCATCATCCTGAGACTGCTTCTGTTCTCCAACCTTAAGGGGTCACATTGGACTCACAACATTAACTGTTTCCATTGTGCCCAGCTGTTATGTCACAAATAGAGAACAATGAATTCATGTGTGGACTATGCAGGCAAGAGATCTGCTACCAATAAGCCCAGTCTCTCTAACTTGATCATCTAGGAAACTGGGTAAGACCTTTATACATTAGCATAACTTTTGCCAACTTCTCTCTGGTGAAGTAAAGGAAGTGAGGCAATGCTATCTCTTAATTTCATGCTCCAAAGGGCAAACTGTGGCTCATGGGCCAAATCCAATCTGCCATCTGTTTTTGTAAAAACAGCAGAGTTGAATATAACAAGTACTGTATGGTTCACAAAGTATAAAGTATTTATTATCTGGTCTTTTACTGAAAAAGTAAAAGACTAGATAGTAAATAATAGTAAAAGAAAAAAAAGTAAAGTAAAAAAGTAAAAAAAAGACCAGATAGTAAAAATAATTAAGCAATAACAAAAACTTAAGCATATTCTTCATTATCACAAGGTTGGATGGCAAATGAAAAGTTGAGACAGTTTGTTAAATATAGTTTCTTACTTAGGTAAACCTATGAAACTATAGTACAGGTTAAGCTATAGGAATTTTATGAACATAAAGATTCAAATACACTTCCCTTGATCCATCACACATAGAAATGACTGGTCTGAGAATGTTGTTCTTTTTCTTTCAAGACGTAATTGGTTAGGGGGCTTTCTTGGTAGCACAGTGGTTAAGAATCCGCCTGCCAATGCAGGGGACACGGGTTCGAGCCCTGGTCCGGGAAGATCCCACATGCCGCGGAGCAACTAAGCCCGTGCACTACAACTACTGAGCCAGCGCTATGGAGCCCACAAGCCACAACTACTGAGCCCACGTGCCACAACTACTGAAGCCCGTGTGCCTAGAGCCCGTGCTCCACAACAAGAGAAGCCACCGCGATGAGAAGCCCGTGCACTGCAACGAAGAGTAGCGCCTGCTTGCCGCAACTAGAGAAAGCCCGCGCACAGCAGCGAAGACCCAACACAGCTAAAAATAAATAAATAAAATAATTTTTTAAAAAAAGACATAAGCAGTTATTTTTAATGTCAGGCTTGGTGGCTTTATATTTATGATTACTTCCCTAGGAGACTCTGCTCTGTCTCTGTGCCTTCCCCACTGCCCCTGACTGCCTGCTGCCATGATGAGCACATGGTCTTGCACTAAGGAACTCAAATGTTGTTGCATGCACAATAAAATTTAAATCTCTAGAATTTGTAAGCCTTCTTTTCTTTCTTTCTTTCTTTCCTTCCTTCCTTCCTTCTTTCTTTCTTTTTTTTTTTAAACAATACTGAAGATTACTCAGGTATGGGAAAGTTACTTATTCTTGTCCTTGACTAGCAGTGTTATCATGGTCAATTGACTTAATGTTCCTAAAACTCAATGTTCTTATCTGTGAAAGGAAAGCCTTGAACTGTATACCCTCTCAGATTTTGGGTTCTAAACTCTAAAGGTAAATCCCATTAGATTCCCATCAATTCCTAGGGACAGATCAAGTTTTTGCTGTACTAAAATTTTGGTAAATCAAATATGATTTGTAATTAATGCTGCTTCATATGTTGGGCCTCTCAACCTTTTGGAGTACCAATATAACAAAGGACAATTTATCCTGAAAATATGCAGTAAATGTAATCAATTCCAGTTTTATGGCGAGGTACCCATGTCTCTATGCAATTTTCTGATTTCAATCCATTCAAAATCAGTTCAATAGGTAGAATGATTACAACTAGCCTGACTTTTAAATTTTATTATATTAGTCTAAGAATAAAAATGTCTCAACAAACATTTTATGAGAGGTAAAATTTTAATCTGCAATTAACCAATAGTTTTCAGTTTTGCCTGGTCTTCATAAAAAAACACATTCACACACATGAAGAAAAAAACTGTAGCTATCTAGGTTAGTAACCACATAGCTTTGTGAAATCTACTAAAATAAATGAGATTAGGAAGAGCCTAATTACCGGATGGCTGAAGCTGGCATCAAAATAGGGCTCAGTGGTTTTGGAGGACAGAGGCAAAGACCGTCATGGTGACCTGAGGGAGTTCTAGTAGAACAATCTGGCTATACCCGACCCGGATTCTGGATATGATTGAAGTTACTTCCAGCTTATGATTCTAATAGTATACAGCTTTGAATCTCAGAATCCTGTTAAGAAATGATACATCTCACAGATCTTAAATATAATTTGCTATCCTAAGATAAATACAGGTTATCCTTTGAATGTGAGTTTTCCTGCAGACGTGGCTTCGTGCATAATTCTCCCTGGGATTTGTTGAGCTTTTCCAAACCCACAGGGGGAGTAATCTATTTATTCTCAGTTCACTGGCAGGGTCACCACTGCCTCATCTTACATGGATCCAGTGTTTGACACAAAGGGCAGGGTGGCACAGACATGATCTAAGCGATGCAAGCTATGAAGCAAGAAAATCACAGACCCGAGTAAGAGCCAAGCCGTCCACACGTGCAGCTGCAATGAGTCACAAAGACAATTCCCAGTGTGTTCTTACTTACAGAGGGCACCATCCTAAATTTTAGAGATAGAAAGGAGTTTAGAGATCGTAGAACACCCTCTTCAATTTAAAGCGGGGGTAACTGAGGCCAAGTGAGGTGAGGTGACTGCTGTAGAGTTCTAGCCCTAACTAGTGGCATTACCAGCATTGGAACCCTCCTGTTCACGAATCAGCCCCATACCACAGACCCCACGCTACCCAATGCAGAGTGAGAGCCAAGAACTAAAGAGATGGGTACATCCAGTAAACATGGCCAGCAGCAGGTCCTTGACTCTGAATTTTATAATAAGCTTAAAAAATTTTTCTATCAATCACATGTATAATAAATGTTGTACTCAGAACAGCATCTTGTTCCAAAAACGTGCATTTGAAAAGAAAGGTAGAGAAACTGTCTTATCTTCAAATCTCCAGGCATAGCTCAGAACAGACAGAAAAGCAAATCTATGTCATCAAGATTTTTTAAAATATGCTTTTTAGAAAGAGAAGAATGGATTTTGCTGGAATAGAGTCAGGGTGGAGGAGAAAGAGTCCACATCTGAGGGTGTTAACTCATTTTTGTAAATCATCTGCCAAGAGTCAGAGGAAATCTCCAACGATACCAGCAGAGGAAAGTTGGGTTTTTTTTAAGATTTAAAGAAAAATGCATTCTGTGCTTCTTTTTTTCCTCCGCATGTAAGGTTAACCCCAAACAAAAAGCTATGTTAGAAATATTCTTTAAAGGAAATCATTATTAAATGATCTTTACTTACAAACTTCATATTACATAAGGATTTACTGAATTTCTTTCAACAGAGCACCCCTATGGATTCCCACAAATACAGATCTCGGCCATCCCCCTAAAGCCTTGGTGCAGCCAGAATTCCCTTACAGCCACATGACTGGATGGCCAACAGCCTCAATAGCTGTTCAGGTCTATGTGATAAAAAAAGGCAAAGGGCACTTTTATCCATACCCATTCTGCTATGGTGCCTGTACTACAGAAGGTAATTAATTCATATTTTTAAAATGAATTCCTACTGCTTTGAAGCAGAAATTAGGCTTCTTATTCCATAACAATAGTGGCAAAATCAGAAGCATCAATTTAGCTTTGAAATGTTTGTTTTTGCTTCTGTCAAAATACAGTGTCCAGTTGGACATCTGAGAAGTTGTTATAGTTCCCCCCAAAGCGAACACACTAAAAAAGATGACAAAGCCCATGAAGACTGACTCCCAGGTATCCAGTTGCAGAGTATTGTCACATTTAGAGACATATGGACCCAAACCGGGATTTGGGGTCTTCCTCTTGCCCCCCTCAAATATTGCAAAGAACCTAAGAACTTGGAGCCCAGCAACATGTATTAAATGCACTTGTTCTCACCCACTCCAGAGAGAGTCCCCAGACTCTCTCCTGACCAGACCTCTCTCATGTGTGCCATCCAGGTGATGCTCTTGCCTTTCTTGTCTCCCTCTCCTCTGGGCTGAGGGCCCATGAGCTCCGGGTTGTTACCTCCCCCTCCTGTATCCATCCCCTGAGAAGGGCAGCTCTTCAGTATGTGCTGAAAGCTTTCCTCTCCCTGTAGAGCATGAGGGAAGAAATACAAGTAGGCAAAGAGGGACCACGGGGGCTGTGAGGGTCCACCTGTTAGTATGGCTCCATCTTGGTATTCAAATGAAATACTGGGGAGTGGCCCACCACAGGTGTTCATGTCCCATGCTCCATGCCAAGAGTTTTTTCTTTAAATCTTAATTTAAACTGAGTTACTCCAAGGAGTTCATCGAACAAAAAGATCTTAAAACTGCTTTCTTGGTCATTATAACTGCTTCAAGAAATTTTGGTGATTGCTGATACCATTTTCTGGATAAATATACTACAGGCTTCTCCCAACATGACTTGCAAGTCCCCTGCAAACATGTATATTATAGTCAGGACTTTCTGCAGTGAAGACATTATTTGGTTCCTTTTCCAGGACCCACTGGACATATAAACAGAATGTCACTTCTTTGGACATGATTTGAGAGACATAAGGAAGACTGTCATGCTTGAACAGATTCTTCCCCTCTAAACCTACTTGGCTGAAATCTTCCTGTTAGAGAAGATAGATCTGATTGTTTTGCATTAAGACTTTATTTATACAAGCATCTTCAGATAAAATGCAAATGTCTCAGAGATATAAGACATTTAGCTATTACCAGCCAGCCATTAACACTTTACTATGAACGAGAATATCAGATTATTTTCAAAGAGTAGGTTAGCAGGAATGGGGCACTGACTACGGATATTTTGACAGGAAATAGTTATGGGATAATCTGGAGTATTACAAGGAGAAGGAAAGTCTGGAGTGGGGCAATAGAAGTCTTCAGATATTGGGCTCCAGAGAGGACAACATTGAGAATGTTTGTGGGCCCCATAGATAAAATGTGCTTCCACTTTCACATTTATGCCTACCACACATTTTGGATTTTCCCCCCTGAATTATAAAACATACCTTACCTAGGATTGTATCACACAATAGAAATGAATATAACCAGCAAGTAAAGAGCCTGATAGATGTTTAACAGATGTTGATGGAAGCTGAATTTCATTCACCTACTTATCGAGGTATTTTTCTTGGTCCCAGCAAAACCACAGGGTTTTTTTGTCTGTTTGTTTGTTTTAATGAATGGATCAAGAATTAGGTCATTAAAAATAGATTTTTTTAAATGGAAATTAAAACAGAAAGGAGGTGTGAGGGTTCTTGCCAGTGAAATCAACTTGCACTTTGTCAGTGAAAGAATCACAGAAATGTGGGCTGAGAAGGCTGTGCCTTCCGAAAAAGGGGTAGGAAGAAAGGCAACCAGGAATGGAATTTCATCCTTCCCGAAAGCACTGGATACCCACAAAAACATTTCTGTAACCTGGTCATTTCACCTCACCAGCTCAAGGCATTGATGTATTTACAGTTTCTTTGATTTTAATAAAGCTAAGATTGCCATTAAAACAACCTCTGTATTGTATTTTAGAAAATGAAACTTATACCATAGAAATTAAAGTAAGCAAAACCAAATTTTTATGTGGAGAAAAATCTACCTGTACTGAAAGGAATCTACAAATAAACTGATGATTGCAAATATTTATAAAGCACCTTTGAGATGTGAAAACTACTCCTTGAGCCAAGAATAGGAGTGATGAATGATCGCTTCATTTATAAAGGACCCTAGAAGACAGCTGCAAATGTTCACAAAAACAATCAGGTTCCAGCAAGCCCTCACCCACCTTAAAGAAATCAAACAATGGAGCTATTATTTTTGCCAGTCAAGACTCTTTAACATGATGTTATCTTCATACGTTAATGCATATTTTTTAAGGTAAACAAGCAGTTCCACTCGGCTATCTGGTTTCCCTAATCTGCTTATGGTGTTTGAGTGAGATATTTAAGTATTGAGATTTCTTTTTTTTTCTAATAAATGTTAGATTTCTCAGCCCCTGACTGGAGAAAACACCCATGCTAAGCAATAATAAAAGCATCACCATGTCCCTTCACACAAACAACACATATGATTCACCCTGTGGAAGAGGGGTAGCAAATACAGTCCATCAATCCTCATTATTAGCAGAATCTGTATTTGTGAATTTGCCTACTCTCTAAAATTCACCTGTAACTCCAAAATCAATATTCACGGCACTTTTGCAGTCATTCATGGACATGCACAAAGTCTCAAAAAACTTGAGTCCCTCAATGTGCATCTTCCCAGCTGTGGTCAAACGGTGACAATCCACTTCCTTATTTCAGTTCTCAGACTGTAAACAAGCATACTGTGCACAGTCTATTTAGTGCTGCATTTTTCCCACTTCTGTGCTTTTTTGGGGGGTGATTTCATGGTTTAATACAGCCCCCAGTGTAGTGCTGAGGTGTCGTCGACGGTATAAGCCCAGGAAGGCTGTGTAGTTCCTTGCAGAGGAAATATCTGGGCTAGATAAGCTCTGTTCAAGCATGAGCTATAGTGCTGTTGGCTGTGAGTTCAGCGTTCGATAAATCAACAACATAGGTTAAATAAGGTGTCTTTAAACAGAAACATGAAAAGCAAAGTTATGTATTGACTGGTTGACAAAAATGTTGTGACCAGAGGCTCATAGGAACCTAACACTGTGTTTCTCCTAGAAATAATGGTTTGGTTGGTATTTGCTAATTTGATGTTTGCAGCAACTTTATAGAACGTTAAGTACTACGAGTGATGAAAATTGACTGTATTATGCTCTGTGCTTTTAGGTTAGGAAACTAAGACCCAAAGAGACTAAATTATTTCCTCCCATGTCACCCATCCTGTTGGAAGCAGAGTAAAAACTAAAATTGAGGGGTTTGTTTCCAAGTCCAGTGATTGTTTTTCTGCCTTATGCCTCCTTTCTCCAATTATACCTTGGTTATGAATAAAGAGAAGGGCGTTCGTGTCTTCATTACATGGGATGCCCCGATTTACTTGGCATTCTCCTACCCAGAGCACTGTCATTCAAACTGTGTCTTTTCGGGACTACCCTGGTGGTTCAGTGGCTGAGACTCTGCACTCCCAATGCAGGGGGCCTGGGTTCAATCCCTGGTCTGGGAACTAGATCCCACATGCCGCAACAAAGATCCCGCATGCCGCAACTAAAAGATCCCACATGCCACAACTAAAAAGATCCTGCATGCTGCAACAAAGATCCTGCATGCCGCAACTAAGACCTGGTGCAGCCAAATAAATAAATAAATATTAAAAAAAAAAAAAAGTGTCTTTTCAAAAAGAATAGGTATAGGTATATGTATAGCTGAATCACTTTGCTGTACACATGAAACTAACACAACATCGTAAATCAACTATACTCCAATATAAAATAAATTTTTTTAAAAACCAAAAAAAAAAAAAACCCCACCAAGGTATCTTTTTTCAAGTGTGTAAATCAGGCTTACATTGGGTCAAAACTGAAAGAGGCAAACAAACAAAAACAAACAAAAAAGTATGTGACAGTTCAATTTAGATTTATAATTTTAACGGGTGGGTTATGATGACTCATGAATACAAGATATAGGAAAGGAGAGAGATAAGAGTAAACTTTATTGAATGTTTTTTCTGTGTGTACCAGGCAAATGTAGCCAATTTCCATATTTTATCTTATAAGAAATTACTGTGAATTTCAGCAAATTAATTTACCTGTTACCTTTTAGGAAAGATTGTGGTTTCTAAGAAAACTGATCTCATATTTTTTTAAAGAAAGATACCTATCAAGTGTAGGCCAATCTCTAAGGTGTAAAGGTGTGGATTCAAAACTTATCTGATTCATTCCTATTATATAGCTCAAATTAAAAACAAAAAACTGACAATATCACATAACGGCAAGGATGTGGAGCAACTGAAAACTTCATACTTTTCTATAAAGAGTACTATAGCCACTTAAAAAGCAGTTTGGCATTTTTTAAAGTTAAATATACACTTAATATATGACAAAGCAATCCCACTCCAAAAGAAATGTATTTCACACAAAGACCTGTAAGTAAATGTTTATAGCAGTTTTATTCATAACTGCCCTAAACTAAAACAACCCAAATGTTCATCAATGGGTGAGTGTGTCAACAAATTGTGGTCCAGCCATATAATGGAATACTATTCTACTAATAAAAAGAATAAACGACTAATACCAGCAACAACATGGATATATCATAAAAGCACTATGCTAAGTGAAAAAACCCAGACAAAAAAGGCTACATAATACATGCTTCTATCATAGGACAGTTTGGAAAGGACAAAACTGTAGGGACAGAAATCAGATCAGCAGTTACCAGGAGCTGGGAGTTGGGGGAAGGAATTAACTACAAAGGAGCACGGAATTTTCTGGGGTGATGGAAATGTTTTAAATCTTGATTAAAACTGACAAAATATTTCTCGGATAGGATGAAACAATGGGGTAGACAAATAGGAAAGAGAAATGACATCTTTAGGGTGTGTTTAAAATTTAGAAAGGTAAAAAAAGTCATTTGTTACATTCCTCTAGATTAAGCTATAACTGCAGAGGACTATTTAGTAATTAGCTGAAAGTATGTAATGTTAAAATAAGTAACATTTATCTTTAGGGTGCAGAGTGGAATAACAGGTATCCCAAGAACGGGGCACTCTGGAACGTCAAACCTGCCCTAAATGTGGTTTGAGGTCCAATCTCTGTAAGACAGAACAGGAAGAGTGTTTGCAGACAGTCTGGACAAAAAACTTCTCCTGTTTGATAAGTTAGTCACTTATAATATATTTATCTGAAGATTATTTAATAATAGATATATTAACAATAGTATAGGAAATTTCTTAAAGAACATTGGTGTAATTATGTTGCCTAAGGAAAAAGAGAAATAAGGATATTGAGAAAGTCAAAACTGTTTACATTTGAATGTAGATAAAAGCTTTTAGTCTTTGGAAGTTACTTCCTTATTTTATTAAACTGCAATAAAACAAAACTTTTGCAAACAAGATAACAAAATTGAACCTAGAAGCACTACGCTCCCACTTCTAATGAATGAGTCTAGAAGAGCAAAGTCATTTAAGAAGTGAGCCCCACAGCTGCCTTGTAGGAGAGGGGCCGGTGAGGATGAAGGGGTCCTACACTTCACGGACAGAGTGGGAAAACAATTCTAAAGGGGTTGATTGCAAGTCACAGTCGTGACTTTTCTAGTAGTACACTGCCTGTTTGGATGACGGTTTCAGATCTGACTCAATTTTTTGCCTTCCCTGACTTTTTCTTTGCCCACAGGATCCTTCACAAGTAGAACCTGCTTCAAAAGCCTGAAAGTTTTGCTTGCTTAATTAGGCGTGTTCATCAAGAGTGGATAAAGCAGTGGTAGGAAATGAGCTGTTTTTACTGCTAAAACAGCTGTTCCTTGGCAACTATGATAAATGCTCTGGGAAGGTCAAGTCCATGGTGCCTTGAATCTGCATGAAAGCAAGGATCACATGGGACCTTGTGATTTCCCGAATGATGATACATATTGGAAGAAGATTCTAGATCCAGACTGGAGTTTGGTCTGGGATGAGGGGCTAAGCAGGTCCCTTGTGACTTGTATCATCCAAGTAACCCAAGTAACCCAGATATTGACTGGCCAAGGAAATAGCCAACTGGATGGAAACTCCCTACCTAATTTTATGTTTTTGTTACATGCTTTGTTAATAAGGTCTTAGTAACTGACAATAAGTGCCTGTGATTTTTCTTTGTAATCGTTTTATAAACAATGGTATTTTTCAAGGGAGCAAATGAGTTCAGCTTAAAGCCCTGATAGCATCCATTAATGAAGTACACTATAGGTAAAATATAGTTAGAACATACTGAATGTTCTGGGAGAGTCCTAGTTTATGAATATGCTGTCTAGTTCTTCAAAAATATCTTTATATTTACCATGCATTCTGGTTTGGGGTTAGAAAAATTTGCTCACCCTCCACAGACAGCACATATAAAGAAATTTCCCACACGAAGTATTTTTTAAAAACTTAACACTTGTGGAAATGCCATAAAAATTTTTCATAATGGCAGAGAAGAGCCTGTCCAAAGTCTTTTCAATTCTTCCAAGCAAAATAAATCCCCTTTTTCTGTACGCCCCATTTCAGCTTTATTCATTCCGCAGTTATAGCCTTTATTACACTGTATTATCCTGTTTAGTTCATCTATTTCTTTTGCTACGATATAAACTCAGGGACAGTAACCGTTTTTCTTCTTTATAACTTCATGCCTCCTACTATAACATTAGGTGTTTATAAAATATTTGTTAGTTTGTTTTTCTGTAAGAGAGAAGAAATTTCACAAAGACCTAACCTGAAGATATAATTACATGAAGAAACTTCAGCATGAGGTCAAAGTTAGGGAAATGAGAGCCTGGCCTGATCCAGGTTTGTCCCAGGAGACCCATTTGCTCCTCAGGGGAATTTAGGGATGTAGGTTAGCTACAGAGTGGATCTTGGTTCTGGTTCTCCTAAAGCTGTCTTGGGTACAGGTTGACTCCTAAATGATAGCAGGACCAATACAGACCCACCCTTGGCCTAAGGCCAGCCCTGAAATCACCTCTGGAATGAATGACAAGGCCATTTACCAAGGCCTTGGAAAACGTGGTCCTTAAGCCACTCTAAACTACCAAACATTTTCCATGATTCCTTTAAAAGGTTATTTGTTCACATATTTTTCCCATTACTCTTTGATCAGCATTTATGCCGAGCTTTTTGTGGTCCTGAAAAGGTAATTGATCCAAAAACTCTCTTTCAGAATTTATTTCCACTTATCCTTTGCCTGTAGGCAAGACTATATTTTCAGAGCCATATGCCAATAAAGACTACATTTCTTATTCTATTTTTAATTCCACTTAAATATTCCTTTAAATTATAATAAAAAGGGCAGCAAACACACTCCCCTTGTTAATTACCTAATGTTGCACAATAAATTAGCCCAAAGCTTTGTGGCTTCAACAATGATAGCATTTGGAAGGAATGCTATTGTGGATCAGGAAGGAACATGGGAAGAGCTGGGTTAGGTAGATACGACTCAGAATCTCTCATGAGGTTGCAGTCGTGATATTGGCCAGGGCTGCAGTCAGCGGAAGGCTTGACTGAGGTTGGAGGATGCACTTCCAAGATGGCTCACTCATATGGCTAGCAAATTTGTGCTGGCTATGGGCAGGATTTCTCAGTCCCTCACCATGGGGACCTCTTCACAGGATTGCTTGAGTATTCTCATGACATGGCACCTGGCTTTCTCCAGATGTGGAGCTTCAGGGAAAGAGCAAGGTGTGAAGTGAACTACAATGTCTTTCATGACCTACCCTCCGGAGTCACACATGTTCACTTCACTTCTTCTGTACTCTAATGGATACACAGGCCAGCCACAATTCCATGTGTGAGGGGACTATACAAAGGGTAAGTACAGGAGGTGAAGGTCATTTTGAATTCTGTACTTCCACATTTAAATTTTTTTGCACCATATCAAAATCAATTACATAAACTGTGTATTCACAGCTTAGTTATGAAATTTGAGATTTTTTCATGAACCATCTCAAAGACCTTTTTGCATGTTTTATGAATATGGTGGTAATCCTTCCAGCCACTCACTTGATGCATCCTAATTCTAACTCAGTGAAAGGCATCTGCCTAGACATGTGGTTCTTAACTTTCATTGGCTCTTAGACTTTGTGAGAATCTTAATATCTAAAGACCAGCTGTGCCCCACCCCCAAAATGTACATAACCACAAATGTGCTATTTTACATACAACTGGAAGACTTTTATGGACTCCTGGAGCTAAGAAAAAGAACTCTAACTTGCAAGCAACATACGCAATGTTTTCAACTGGCTGCCAAATATAAATGTCACAGCTAATGTTCAACAAAAGGCTGATGCCCAGTATTAGCTGAAAGACTGGCTAGTTATCAAGTCTATGTAAGTCAAAATAACAGAGGACTTTCATGTGAAGTACCAAATTCACCTTTTGTTTCACAGTGGTATTTTTCTTAATTGACCTGGTAAAGTAAACTATTCATACTTTACAGTGGGCTATCTTGAGTTTGGGTTACACTTAACAGATGCTTCAGGCTAATATTAGGCATTAACTTTAATATACATATACACAAACAGAATGACTCACTAATATCTCATAATGTCACCCAAACCTTCCAGAGTTAAACATTACTCACCACCAAACAAGGTTAGTTAATGATGAATGCTGCTCATGCTTCAGCTAGCGATGCAAAAATATGGTTTCTAAGTATAAAGCCAGACAGAAGTTCATCACAAGAACTAGAGCTCTCGCTGTCTGAAGCTGAACATTTTCTACAGTCATGTATCATATAATGAACAAGTGAAAAGCACAGGTTCTCCAAATTTATAGAATTATAGTAAGTTAGCTAATTTCCTCTCAGCCACTTTCTTTGAATTAGTGCCCCAGTGCTTGGTACTGATTATATAAACAGATCAGTTTCTATAACTGTGTATTTCTCCATACACAGTTAATCTCATCAGAATCATCAGTGACAGTGTTTAACATGCAGATGATCAGACCTACTAAATTGGAATCTGGTGTGACTATAGTAAGGTTAGAGGGAGCGAAGGGCGGGGTTGGGGGAGGTAGAGCTCTGCATACTTAACAGATTCACTAAGTCGGTGGTTTGCAAAACATGGCCCCAGGACCAGCAGCACCAGCATCACCTGGGAACTTGTGAGAAATGTAAATTCTCTGGACCACCCCACCTCAGGTCTTGAATCAGAAACTCTAGGGATGGGGCGCAGCACGCTGAATGTTAACAAGATGATTCTGATGCTTGCTCAAGCTTAAGGACCACTGCACTCAGTGATTCCTTGCTCCTCAGTATAGTTTGAGAATGATCATCTCCAGGTTTGTTAAACAGCTGTATCTCAATGAAACAAAACTCATGGGTTCCTTTTCCTATTCCCATCTAAATATCTTCTACAACCAGGCCTTGTGGATGGATGTAGGCTGCAAGTACCATAAAGGAAGAAGGGTAGATGGGAGAGACCTTAGAAAAAAAGCAGATAAATGGAGGTACATGTTTCTCCATGTTGTTTGTTTAAAGAAACAAACAAGCAGTCTCACAAAATAAGAAAGTCCCTAGAAAGAGACATCCTTAAAAGGATCTTGACTCAGCTAATGTTTATCTTTTCATGTCATTTAAATTATTTGATAACATAACTTACAGGAAGTTTATTTAGTGTTAACATCTGTGGTTCCTTTGTGGCCTATGAACCTCTGGCCATGAAAAGGAATGTTTGAAATGGATGTTTCTGGGACACCAGAAAAACCTTACAGATGACATGTGAGCCATGGGTTATGATGACTTTGGAAAACACTACAGTAAATACTTGTTGTCTTAATTTTCTGACATAAGTGAAAACAGATGCTTGGATTGAATGGCCGGTGAAGAATAAGTGTTATATAATGCAATTCAGCTAACAAATCTAGGGTCTCCTAAAACTGAATGGTGTTCTTTGTAAACAGCTGAGAAAGGCACCTGAAAGTATTTGAGAAAGCACTGACACATTGGTGAAAAATTGTGAAAGTGGGACTTCTTGCCAAGTGTATGTGGAGAAAGAATTTTGACTAACCTAGATATGAAGTACTGTTACTTCTTTAAGTGATTCAAGGATATTTTTTATTAGTTATTCTGGTGATTCAGTTGTAATATCAATATTTTAAATTTGAGTTACTGTTCCCCAAATAGGATAGTAAAAACAATCACTTGCTCTAGTGAAAGGCTGTTTATAAAGAGTTTTACAACTAGGTTGTTCTGCATAAGAACAAAACTCTAAACCACACTAATACCAGTGTGTTAATCCATCAAAAATCAATGGTGAGTCACACCAAATTTAATCCATTCTAGGACTTTCATCTATTTCATATTTATGTTTTTGATTTGTATTACAAGGAGAACAAATACAACAATGCAGCATGGCACATACATGTGTAAGCACATAAACCTGTATCTGGAAATGTAATTATATATATATATATATATATATATATATATATATATATATATGTATATGTATATGAAATGCCACAACTGTGATCCAGTTGCAAATTAGAGGATCACATTTCATGGGGACAGTTGACACAGAAACTCAGTTTCATGGAAACGTTGGCTACAAATCAAATGAAGAGAAACATGGCATTCGAACTTAAGAGCCAACTCGAGCCACTGGAAAAGGCAAAGTTCTCTGCAAGTTCTTGAAAATATCAAACACCAACAGCTACCCTGGAACAAAAATCCAGGAACAAATAAAAAAGTGACCTTACAAAATAACACTATGATATCTGGCATTTATCATGCATATGTTATTGCCATAATTCATGGGACATACTAACTTATGCCATATTCAAAACCATTTAAGAATGAACTATGGTGTTAATATACAGTATGGTTTGTCTCATCTGGTATGCACAGAGCTTATCAAATTAATGTAAATTTGTGCTTTTTGCAGGCTTGCTGATGCCAAGATAAATGATCAGGAAACCATGATATTTTCAATCAAGTGGAACGTTTAGCATGACATAGAAACACCCATTCCTGCCTTGAAAAAAAATACAAAGTGTGCATTGTCTTCCAAAGGGCTGATTCCTGCTGAATCCAAACAGATGAAGAGTCAACTGTGAGGTGAGGCCTAGGGCCAAAGTGGCCAGTGGCAGAGGTTAGGGGTGGAAGCCAGGAGAATGTTCTGAGGACTCATGGTGTTGAGAGAAGAGGGAAAGAGGAAAGGAGGGAATTCAAAAGGAAAGAGAGAGAGAAGGAGACTGAAGGGAAAGAAGGATTACGAACAAAAAGAGGGAGGACAGAGAAAAAACAAAAGAGTCTCATTAGGGGACTGATCAGTCATCTCATCAGACCAACCGAGTACCTGAGAGCTGACCAACAGACCAGGCATCCAGGAGAAAGTCAAATCACACAGAACCACATCCCAAGCGTATGTGGAGGAAAAAATGACCAAGGACCATGATTTGTGCTCCTAGTTCTTCCACAATAAAACGTAAATCTTCTCTGAGCAAAAGCTTCCAAACCCCTGCGGGAGAGTTGGCCAGGGGAACAGGAGCTTCTGGTGGCAAGAATTGTGTTTAAAAACCCACAGCGCCGTGGCTCCCGTCTTCAGGCCCTGGGTCACTGTGAGGCTGACACCCCACAGGCCCAGACACATGAGACTCTGACTTGCAGCAACAGAGCATTCTTTTAGCTCCGCCTCTTCTCAGGAAACGTCCAGAAGACAAGAGTGTCCAGATCCTTCTTTAGCTGCCAGGGCAGGTGAAGAGTTTTCAAAATTGTGTCTGGCCTTCCACATCTCCTCTTACTTAGGTTAAGAAAATTACTACCAAAAACCATTAAAGTCACCCTAGTATTATTATTTATTAGTGGAAGCTAAAAAGAGAACTGGTATTTTTATTATTCCCTTTTTTCAGGGAAGCAGATCTGATGTTCAGAGAGATCAGGTCACTTGCCAGGCTCACACTGACTCCAATACTTTACCCACTAGCCCCTATTGCTATTTCCCAATATTTATCCTCCCAATTCATAACAAAACTACAGTTTAGGGTAAACCTCAATGGCAGAACATGGCCAGCATCACTTTCCTTCTAATTCTAGTAAAAGCATGAGTAATTAGAGAATTATTCTGTGACAGCAGGATCGTTGGGGTATTTAAAGAGGATGAGCCAAGAGAGGAAGGGAGGGGCCCTTCTTCAGATCATCTGATACATGATCCCAAACTTACTGGATAGAGATGCTTTAACTCCATCTGGGAACGTGAAAGGAGAAGGAAACTCTGTCCTGAATCCCTCACCGGCATATCTGTAACAGCACTGAATTCCAGAGTTCTCTGCCAGCATGACTTTGGCAGTCACCCCAATCCCCTCCTTCAATGAGAGAATCTGCTGCTCTCAGAGAAGGAAGGCCTGTTAAGACTCGCATGCCCACACACGTGTGCACAGCAGACTCTCAGCAGGGTCCTTGGAAAACCAGAATGTTTTCTTATCAGCTAACAGATTGGAAAAATCAAAGGATGGCATTAAAGGAGGAAGGAAATCTGAAACTCCACTTTGGCATCTTGGAAGCAATGTACCCCCAGCTTCGTCCTATCAGGGGTTCATTCTCCACTCAGAGAGATCTTTCATTTTATTGGAGACACAGCAGAATACACTTCAAAGATATTTCAGATTATAAATCATCCTACGCGCTCATAAATTACCCTTAACGTAAAGCACAAAGAAGATGGGCTGGAATGTATATGGTAACATGCACAATTAAAGGAACAATTTCCAAAGGCAATTCACATAACCCGGACCTTTGGAATGGGGGAAATTTATTCAATGTTTTCTCAACTCGTATTTTGCATTGACTGGGATCATAGGGTGCTTGTTCTTAACATATTACATAAATTCATTTTTTCTTCTTTATGTACATAGGTATCACTTAAAGCTAGTGCATGACAACACAATGGAATAGCTTAACCCCTGCAGATTTTAAGAAAATGAGCTTTGTGTGGCCAACGTGTATTAGTTTTAAATAGAACTAATTTCAAACTCCTGAAAGCAGGAAATGTCTAAATCATCCTTATAATCCTAATATGATGATTTAAAAATTATTTTCTTTTTAAATTGTATTTCTTTTTTAAGTTAATTTTATTTTTTAAATAAAAATATTTAAATATTTAAGTATGTCACTCCCCCACCACTGGTAACCACTAGTTTGTTCTCCATATCTGTGAGTCTGCTTCTTTCTCGTTATATCCACTAGTTTGTTATATTTTTTAGATTCCACATATAAGTGATATCATATAGTATTTGCCTTTCTCTGTATGACTTATTTCACTTAGCATAATGTCTTCCAGGTCCATCCATGTTGCTGCAAATGGCAAAATGCCATTCTTTTTTTATGGCTGAGTAATATTCTACTGTGTGTGTGTGTGTGTGTGTGTGTGTGTGTGTGTGTGTGTACCAATAATCTTAATGTGATGGTTTTTTTAAAGTTAATTGAATGACAGAATAAGCAAATGTAAGTCCAGTCCTGAAAAACACAATCAGCCATAGCTTCTCAGATCTAACCTCTGAGATTTTGTAAAAGTAGACATTTGAACTTATGTTCTAACACCAAAAACAAATGTTAATCTCAATTTTAAACATTTTCATATTTTATTTGGCCTGAGAAGGAAGTTTAAAATGCTTCCAAATAATGCTTCAAAATCCAGGAACAAAGTAGCACAAAAGAAAAATCACCTTTAAGTTTGTTTTAAAACTTAAATAATAAAATAATTCACTTGCAACTTTTAAATTTTACCCTGCACTCATCCAGAAATATTTATCAAGCACTTACACATGCAAATTTTCAAAACCTGTAGATCAGTGGTCCTCAACTCTGGCCACATTAAAATCACCTGAGGAATTTTTAAACTCTCCCATCCCAGACCAATTAAATCATAACTGAGTAGAGGACCAGAACAGTACTGATATTTTTGAAAACTTTGTTATTCTAATGCATGGGTTACAACTGCTGAGGATAGATGTTATAGTATTTATACTCATAGTTAACTTATTTTTAAAGTAAACATTGAGTTGCTATATCATAGGTGAAGCTTAAATTAGACCTCAATTTTCTCTAAAATTAATTTCTAATCTGACCAGAAGGTGCTTGGACTGGGTCGATTTGGTCTGATTTTCTAGTGTATGGCTTTAGATGTATAGTCCTTGGTTGGAGAGCAATAATGAAACTTCTATGAAGGCATCACATCTCCTATCTCCTTTCCAGAATTCCACAGGGAGGGATGTTAGTTGACTTCACAGCCTGCTACACTGAGAAGGCCTAAAAACCTCAGACTAGCTTTAAGGCTCCCAAATTTCTACCAAAATCACTGGGAATATAAGTCAGGGTTTGGTTAGATCACGGAAACCTACAACACACTATAAAAATCTCACTGTGGAATGTTCTTGGTGGGGAACCCAAGCGAAAATTATGAGCAGTGGGGTAAGTCCTGATTCAGTCTTGCTGTCCACAGAACTTTTACAAAGTAGCCTGAGACCTTGAAGTTTACCCTTCTCACCATGTACCTCCAAGGCCTTTGGGACATCCCAACACAAGAAGAGACTGTGGGTTATTCTCTATAGAAAATACTCGACAGGGTATTCTAGTATTAACATTCTACAAGGTTCTGGGTGTCACATTAAGAATATATTTTGTGTACAACCTAAATTTTGTGTTTTGATTTCTAGGGCATATGGAAGAATTGTTGTTGTATTCATACCAAAAAGGATCTGAAAGAAGCTCCTTTAGTTTAACCAGTTGTCTCCATCACATCCACTGCTAGAAGTATACTTTCATCCTCCAAACAAAAATTTAATTCGATCTTACAGCAACTCCTCCATATACTGGAAGAGCCACTCAGTGATATTTCAGAAACATATTTTATGGGGACTGTATCATCAACTTCATAGGTGTTAATTGCTTAATATTTGTACATTTTGTCAAAGAGAACTTTCATTTTGTCTTACGTTTTCTCTTTTTAAGAGATGATGGCAGCTGAGTCTTACAAGGAAAGAAAAGTTTCTATTTTGGGGGCATTTACTTTGCATACTGCTTTACATGGGATTGACCACACTTGAGGAATCTAGGCATTGACTGGCCTTTTATATACAGAAAATAGGGTCCACATTGAGCGCTGAATATATACCTTGAGTCTTTGTAGTAGTAAGATATTTATCTCAATTCTCAGGGATTTCCTACAACAACTCCAACCATGGAGGCACACAAATTGGTTAGTTTGCCTGCTGGGCATCTGCCACTAAAGGCTGAACTCTGTGAGAAGTAGATGGGGTGTTAATGCCCAAACCAGTATATTTTTCTGGAGTTAGATTTCCTGTATTCATAGTTCCACTATATCATTTACTAGCTGTGTGACTTCAAGCAGCCATTGGCCGTTTTGTGGTGGGTAGACTCTAAGATAACCCCCAATAATCCCCATCTCCCATTATTGGGTAATCCTCTTGTGTGACAGGACCTGGAAGTTGCTTCTATCCAATAGAATATGGCAAAGGTGATGGGTTGCCACTTCCATGATTAGGCTGTATTGTAATTTCCGTCTTGCCTGCAGACGCATCTGGGCTTGTACACCTTGATGAAGCAAGAGGCCATAATAGAGAAGCCCATGTGGCAAAGAAAAGAGGTGACCTCTGGCCAACAGCCAGTACAGAAATGAGGCCCTTAAACCAATGATCCTCAGGGAACTGAACTCTACCAATAGCCACAAGAACTTGAAAGGTGATCCTTTCCCAGTTGAGACTTCAGATGAGACCTGAACCTGGCTAACACCTCTGTTGCAGCCTTGTGAAAGACCATGAAGGGGACGACCCAACTAAGCCAGACGCAGACTCCTAACCCACAGAAACAGTGAAACAAAAAATGTGTGATGTTTTAAGCTGCTAATTTTGTAGTAATTTATCATGCAGTAGACGATAACATATTCTTTAGGCTTAGTTCCTCATCTGTGAAATGGGGATAATAATATATATTCCATAGGTGTAAGGATAAAATGAGACAATGTATGTAAACACTTAGCATTAAACAGCATGCCTGATACTTAGTAATACGGTTGTTGTCATAGTCTTTAAATGTTATTTTAACAGAATGTACATATTTAAACCATTGTTTTTCTTTTTTTAGCGTGTTCATTCTTTGGCTGATACTATTTATTTTTATATTTTTATTTTACTACTCTAGTAATGTCTCACATTAGATTATCCTATTAATTTTTTAATTTTACATTTATTTTTAGATCACTTTTATTAAGTTCATCTATTTACTTTCCATATTCTCCCTTGCTTTTATACCTGCTTTTATAAATGGCAATCAGGAATCAGGTAAAAGGGAAATCATTCTGAGGATGGTGACCCAGATAGAATAGTTGGTCACATTTGCTTAATGCCCCTCCCTTCATTAGACACCTCATTTTTGTCTTAAAGAAATATTCTGTCAACACACACTAACCTATAAAAACATTTTAACTGTCTTTTCTATAATACAGTATCAATGAATTCGTCTATTCTCAAGTGCTACCCTGTGCCTCATTAACTTTTTCTTTTAATAAATGTATTTATTTATTTATTTATTTTTGGCTGCGTTGGGTCTTTGTTGCTGCACGCGGGCTTTCTCTAGTTGCAGTGAGCGGGAGCTACTCTGTTGAGGTGCGCAGGCTTCTCATTGAGGTGGCTTCTCTTGTTGCGGAGCACAGCCTCTAGGCACACGGGCTTCAGTAGTTGTGGCATGCAGGCTCAGTAGTTGTGGTGCACGGGCTTAGTTGTTCCACAGCATGTGGGATCTTCCTGGACCAGGACTCGAACCCATGTCCCCTGCACTGGCAGGCGGATTCTTAACCACTGCACCACCAGAGAAGCCCCTGCCTCATTAACTTTTGAGAGCGAGAGATAGAGACTAAAATTCCTTAATATTTAGTATCTCAGCCTGATATAGCAGTCTATAAGACTAAACTAAACTAGTGAACGTGTAATTAGCACAGAGACACCTTATTTTTAAGCACTGGGTTCTAAACATGATAGTCTTAGCATCCAAAAACTATATTTGATCAATTTTTACATTCCTAATACAAGTTTCTTTTATCACAGGGGCTGGATCTCATTCAGTTTTACCTAGTAGACAGTGCTTGAATAGACAAATAAATCTATACAACTGCCAAGAAACTAGAGCTGTAGAAAATGCTAATATAATTCCCCTGTGGTTTTCAGACTTGTTTGTTTTCTTTTAGCAGTGGAACCATTTTTTCCTAATGTACTCTTTAATACAGTCCCACCAATATGTAAATGTATACTACTCAAATAAAAGCAGAAATCCACCCATCAGGGTTCTTTGCCCTCCCCACTATTCTTCCCCCAAACTCCTTGTTCTAAGATGGAAAAGACCCTCCCTGGCTCTTTACAGGTATTAACCACCCTCTGGAGAAAGGGACTGGGTCACTGGAGTGACACATTCTTGTTTTGTCAAAGTGAGGTTGGTAGCGCTCCGAGGAGAGTGAGAGCTCGACTCCAGGTGAGTGGCTGGGAAAATTTAGAGTAAGACATGAGCCCTCTTCTCCAAAGACAATCTGCTACTTCTGCTTTGTAATCAATCTTGGGGAGTCAAGACAGTTAGAGACAAGGAAGACACAGTCACATCCAGTGTGGACTCAGTCTTGGCTTTCCCTCTGGGTACTTTAACACCTGCTGAGCTCTGGCCCCTGGAAGTGGCCTGGGCTCTGGCCATGCAGCTACCCCTGTCGGGAAGGCCCTTCCACTACTCTCCTCCTTGCCCCAGTGTATGTTTGTCTTCCAGGCTCCTACTTGGGTGCCTTATCCCCACATAATTTTTGACCCCTCTAGTCTGGATTGGGTCCTTTCTGATTGTTCTCAAAGTTCTTTGTGCTTCAGCCAAATCAGAGGATGTTCTTACTCTAATGTAATTATTCCTTTACAACCCTGTCTTCTCCGTCAACTGGTCAGGAAGACAGGTATCAAGCCTTGTCTTCCCAGCCTCAGTGCTCTGCATATACATGGAATACAGTTTGTTACTTGAACAAATTAACATATCTTTATGTAGAGCAAGGAACTGATATTACATAGAAATTAAAGGTATGGTCTTTTGCCACTTGCTGGCTGGATGACTTTGGGCAAACACTTTGAGGTACAATTTTATCCTCTGTAAATTGAGAGTTAATAAAATACCTGCTTTATAGGGGAACTTCGAGCATTTAGTTAGTTTTCCACATTAAAAATATTTAGCCCTAAATTACCACAAACAATATGAGCTCAAATAATGTTATCTATAATAATAGTGATGAGTTATTGATAGCTATGAGAGTTACTTTTATTAACATGATCTGCCCTGCGATTTTTTTTCTCCTTGGAGTCAGAGATTTCTACCCTGTCAGGTAACAACCTGAGGCCAAAAGCCAGCTGCCTCCTCCCTCTGCACTAGCCAAGAGTCACAGCCAAGAGCCTCATTCCCTCGGGCCATCTGATCACACTTGTATCGGAGATGCTCCTCTCTGGTTTTCCTCACACCTACATCAGGAGGACTGATAGAGCTGGCTAGAAATAGTAGCCTTTACCTTCTAACTGACTGCAATTTTCCAAACACAGGAGTTTCTGCAGAGGTGTGTCAAGCCTCTCATGTCCCATTATATGCTTTTTTTTTTTGGCTCCCTTCACTACATACATATTGTTTTCTGTGGTTTTTATTTCTGCCTGTATGCCAGGAAAAAAAAAAAGTTCTGTGGTGCCAAGAATAAAGAATCCTAGGGGTATCTGGAGCACAGGGGCTTTCAAGGGTATAAAACAATGTGGGAATTCTTCTTCAGGGCCTGTGTATTATGGTCTAATTCTCCTCCTGAAAAACAAGTTCAAGAGGATCTCTCCTGGAGGATCTGTGAGGCTTTATCAGTCCCCACAGAAAAGCTGATCCTAGGGCAAAGGTGCAGCTTTCCATAGACAAAAGCAGTGTTTGAACTTGACAGTCAAACATTGGGTTGAGGAAGTTCGGGCTGGAAAACAGTAGAGTCCTTCTCTCATTGTCCTGCAGAGCAACACAACTCCCTTGCCCCACCTTTCACCAAGAACATGCCACCTCATTTGCTACCCTCCCAGAGGTTTGTCAGATAGTCTGGACACAAGATCACATATTATTTGGTGTGCATATTTTTTTCGGTATTGATCTACTTTTCTGCAACCCAATAAACATTATTTTTGAATACCTGTTATACGTCAGACCCTTTACTAAAAGTTTTGTGACTCTTACCTCATTTACTCCTAAAATACTGTAAGACAGTTATCATTATTCCCATTTTACAGATAAGAAAACTGAGGCTTAGCAAAGGTAAATGATTTGCCAAAGAACATAGTCATCAAGGGGTAGGGAGGAGAAGAGGTCCATTAATAATATTCTCAAACTTTATTCTAAGCTTTTAAAAAGTAACAAAGACTCTTGCAGTACCTTATTTTCTATAACAAAGTATGTGGTTATGTATTTAAGTATGCATAAGACACGTAAGAAGTGATTTCTTATTTAAAAAATAATTTCTTTTCCCTATAGTCAGCTGTATTTATATTTATCAACTATACGCCCCCCCCCACACACACACACACGCAGCAGACAGGTTCTAGGGAAAATGTGAAGATTAGGATAATGTTTAAAATCTTTACAAGAAACCTTTTATTCAAGGGAAGGACAGCATTCATATGTACACTACAGAACTTAACTCCTAAGATTTGGGTCAGAACAGGGCAGAACACAGATATCCAGTCAGGAACCTGGGATCCAGTCCTGGTTCTGTCATCAATGTGGGAAAGTTACTAAATCTCCCTGCATTTGGGTGCCTCCATTTGTAAAATAAATGGTTATACTGGTCAATGGTTCCCAAATATTGACCTGTGATGAAGTTTTCATCAGTCTGTGGTAAAATGAGAAAAATAAAACAATGGACTTATTTGTATCAATTCATTTGTTTTATAAATCTGTTAAAATGGTTAGCTTTTATGAGCAATGGGGGTTTCCCTCCTTTGAACATTCTCACATGGCGTAATTCAAGTATGTCCTCTATAATGGGACCCTGATATTAAAAAGAATATGTATTTTTATGGGTCCATAAATCCAAAGATCTGGGAAACCCTAGCCTAGGTGATCACTAACGTCCTTCCTAGCTCCAAAATTCTATACTCTTCTTAAATGACAAATGATATTTAACTAACTCTAAAGTAGGAAGGAAAAAGAAAAGAAAAAACCTTTTATCTCTTTTTTTTCTTATTTATCTCAGTATTTTCCCAAATGTGAAAAATAAGCCCCTGGCAAGATATAATAGCTATTCCACTAGAAAAAGGACTCTTAGTCAAACGAGTTTGGGAAACAATGGGTTAAAAAGGTGGGACAGTTTTCTTTACCGAGAAATTTTCAGAACCTGTCAAGTTCTAAAGTCTGTTGTGACCCCACCCCAGAACAGAAAAAAGCATGAATGCTCCCCAAGTAATTGATGGGAAGAAGATGTCTGCCCCAAACCCCTTTTGAGGACAGTATACCTATTCCTGGAATGCAGTTTGAAAAAAGGCAACTTCAGCTAAAAGAAAGTCCCTCGGTAGCTTCAATGATAAAGAAAAAACATAGCATTAGAGACAAGGAGACTTGTCATTTATTTTATAATTATATTAATTTGATAGGTTTTTTTTTTCAAATTACTGAACCTATGGATATTTTTTTAAGTTACAAAAGAAACCCGGATGAAAATACTTCAGATTAAAGTGCAATGAGCAAGACAAAAGTTTTGTGGCTGTTTTTGACAATTTTTTTTTTACCATAACAAATAAAGGAAAATTGTGTCATGAGATTTGCATCTAGTGATTGCAACATGATAATTAAAACATTTGGAATTTGCATCAGTCTGCAGTCACAAAATTATGGCTATCATCCCTACACAGTAAATACAAGGTAAAATAAAAACATTTGTAGGTATTAAGCCTGAGAAAAACTCCAGACTTTTCTCAGATGGTGGGTCCTTGTTAAATATTGTAGCAGTAGGAACAGTTAACTCTGAATGCTTGTGGCTCATGACTGATTTATTTAAACACTTTTACTATGATCAAGAAATAGAATGCTTGATAGAAGAGAAAGATCTAATAGTGTATATTTTTATTTTATTTTATTTTATTTTGCAGAGTTATCTTAGAGTTGAAAAGGTTTACTCAGCCATTTTTATTGCTTTTTATATCATCATGTGAAATATCAACTAGCCAAACCCTTCAGCCTTCACACTCTGGATTCAAGTTTCACTGAACACACTGAAGAGAGAATGGTTTTCACTTGGGACAAGATGATCTTGGAGCAAACTACCCGGAGGGAGGACCTAGCAGGATCTTTGGATATTCTGACCTGAACAATCTTTCTTTCCGACTCTATGCACAGCAGGGTTTTGACAAGCCCATGGCTCTGCATTGCCTCTGATATTTTCCATCATAACTGTATGAAAATTCCAGCCTGTTTTTCCTAATCCTGCTGACTACAGCAGTCTGCAACCATAAAAAGCCTTCACAGACCTGAAGTTGGCTTAGAAAAGCGCCTCTGCAAAGGAGCAAAAAAATACATGCAACATTTGTGTTCAAAGATAGGAGAGAGGTGAGCTCTTGTTTTGGTGCTGATGGGCTCAAGAGATTGTTTTTAGAGTCTAAGTTAAGACATTTTCATTTTCTTCTGATGACATTTGTAAACAAAATACCAACACTAAAATGAGAGCAATTTAGCCAGGAAAAGGGGGAGTGTCATGTCCAGCAGATCAAACCCTCTTCCAAATTCCACCAGAGAGAAGTGTCTATATATCAGCACATGACCGTTCTTTGTTGGTGTGCCCTGCCTAGAGTCCTTCAGCCTCCAAGCTAACAGGTATGTGTGAGGTTTACACAAAAGATTCTAGGTTTCAAATTAGCTTCTTTTAAACCTTCAGCTAGCACTGATTTCGTCTCTGAGGAGGGGGATAAAAACACCAAACAAGTCTTTTCAGCAGACTATATAATACCCATCTATACAAAACAATTCAATATACAAATGCTGTAGTTGAAGCTATACCATTCAAGCTACTGTGAACATCTGCTAAATCTAATAAGAAGTTGGTTTTCATCTTTTGCAATAAAGAGATCCAACTGAAAAGTAAATAGAGGGGGGCGTGGGGAAGCAAAAGTTTAAGCTACTTCTCCACACATTTGAATTTTGACTCTCCGAGAAGAACTCTATTCCCCCCCCATCTGGCAAAGCAGATCACATTTAATACCAACATTTAAAAACTAGTATCTTTTAAACATTATTTTGAAAACACAAAACATCAGAGCTACTTGCCTTTTGGCAATTTCTGTGCATTTCCCAGGGCTAGTGCAATACTTCCACAGAGAAGTAGACACCCCAAGCTGGAGAGCATGTTGCATTTGCCACCTCACACGGGGAGTGATGCTGGTGGGAGTCTCGCAACCCTGGAGCTGCATTTAAGTGGACTGTCTCTCGGTGACAGAGGAGGGCGGCTGCACTTAGCTGTGCTGTGGGCTTACTCACAGGGGGTGGAGACAAAATGACATCACACCCTTTCCCACACACACATCAAAAAAAAAAAAAAAAAACGCACAGCAGCAAAAACATATCATCACATTTCCTGCTAGGTTGTAACTGTCTGTCTCTTCTCTTCCCTCTATGATATAAAACTTGAAATTATGGTCAAACAATATTTATGAAAGAAAAAGTATTTGGGCAGTTTTGAAGCATGTGATGAACTCTTTTTAAAAATCCAGAAAAGACATCTTTAAAACCATTGGAACGTTAAAAATATAAAATGAAACTTTATTAGGAAGGAAACTGTTTTTAATTATCTGGTAAACCAATCCCATTCTTCTTTCAAAGGGGAGTAAGCTCATAAAAATTCACTTTGAACCATTTTGAAGTTCCAATATCATGAGAAACTTTTAAGAGTAAGTCATTGGCTACACAGCTATTCATTATATATAATACACATGCATGCATTCATAGACATACACACAGATATATATTGGGTTGGCCAAAATGTTCGTTTGGGTTTTCCCCGACTGATGTTACAGGAAAACGCGCACAAACTTTTGGCCAACCCAATACATATGGATATTCTATAGATGTGGAGATATAGAGAAATCACTATCACTAATTGATCCCCAGCTCTGGGACAGGCTCTGTAATAGTGTCTTTACCTACATTATTGCATTTTAATCCTCACAGTGACCACACAGGAGATCTTGTGTTATCTCTCTTTCACCAGTGAGAAAAAACAGCCTCAGAGAGGTTAAGAGTCCTGACCAAGGCAGTGTATTCTAATGGTTAATGATTTGGATGGGCTTTGGAGTAGAATTGGCTGGGTATAAACTTGGATGCTATGTGCCTTTGAACAAAATTCTCCGTCTATATCTCATCAACACTGGTTACATTTAAGGGCTTGCTCCACGCCAGGCACTGATCTGATCAATTCACATCTATTCATATGTATTCCTTAAAATAACCTAGGAGACAGACATTGCCATCACCCCCACTATACAGAGAAACTGGGCATAGGGAGGTTAAATGAAAGGCCCAAGGTCACGGTGCTAGTAAGTAACAGACCTGGCATTTTAATCAGACAGTTTAACCCCAGAGCTTCCACTCTTCATTACTACACTTTAAATTGAAAAATAGAGATGACAGTACCAATTTCACAAACTTGCTAGCAGGACTTTTGGACAGTACTTACCATGGTGCCTGGCACACAGGAAGCATATCATAAATGATAGTCAATGAAAACAACAAAAATAATGACAATAATAAATCCCCCAATTAAGCAGAACTACGATTCTAACCCAGGTACATCTACCTCCAAAGGCCATGTGTATCCTCTCTCCCGCTACATCACATGACCCCAAATACAGGCATTGCTGGAATGACTGGGTTAATAAAGCACTTTAAATGTTGTCAGTACATTTAAATCAACTCTTTGAAAATAGCTTATTTCATGAGGTTGCTGTAGCTGAACCAAAACAGTAAAAGGGAAATGGAATAATGGTGGTCCAATGAAATTCTAGTCAAAAAACTTACTAAAAGAAAAAAAGACACACTGAAGAGATGGCCCCGTCTTCCAAATAAAGCGTGAGAAGGCACATCGTTAAAGTCATTTAGAGCTGGCCCCGGCTAAGCTTCCAGCACAGGAATGCTCTGGCACTGGCTACGAGGGGATTGGGTTATTTAACAGGTCTTTTTCGTCTCTAATTTTTTACTTGAATAGGCAGCTCTCTCAAACCCCCAGTTTAGACATTCATCCAGCTGGCACTGCTGATTCTACTTCTATATCCATTGCCATCAAGTTAAGCCAGTGAGGCCACTATGCTAGCAGGAAATGACAGGGTTTTTTTTTTTTGAGGGGGGGTAAAAAAGAGTAGAAATATTGGTGGAGAGGGGGGAAGGCTGGTTCTTCAAAACAGTGTGAGAAGCCGGCCGGAAGGTTAGGTAATGGAATTCAGGAATCAGTGTCTGCTTGGCCTGCGGGCTAAATCAGGTCTACGTTAGCAATTGTTATTTGCAGATTGGAACTGACTGGGGGCTAATTAAACAAAGGTCAGTCTCTGATTAGTATTTTGTCAGAAAAAGTTGGTTGCATTACTATAGCTAGTGGGACAATGAACATTCATTGAAGACCCTGAAAGTATAGAGGTCTCCTCAGATCCGGAAGGAGGCACGTCCTAAAGAAACGGACCACGTCAGAGAAGGCATTTTACCTTCTCAACAAACAAAAAGTTTTCTGTCATGTCAGAGTCTCAACCCCAACAGGAGGTAGACAAATAGTCCAGAAGAACTGTTACGGGCCTTGCTCATAGAGGAAAACATCAGGGCTGTGGTCATGTAACCACTGGAGGATTTAAGGCCATTTTTTAAGGAAGTATTACCTTCTGCCTGTGGGTAGATTGGAGATGACGATTGTCGAAGAATTTGCACACACACACACACACACACACACAAACACACACACACACACCCCGTACGTCTCCCAGGTGTCACAAGAGAATGCCAAACCTAAGTCCTGATTCAAATGCCTCTGCAGGCACCTGTGTCTGTATTTACCTGGAAATACAGAAATGTGAAGCTCTGTTTGTGAGATGTAGAATCTCAGATTGAAAAACGTTGTTTTACACATTTATTCAAAGCCCATAAGAGTGTATAACACCAAGAATGAACCCTAATGTAAGATATGAACTCTGGATGAGGACAGTGTGTCATTGGAGGTTCATCAGTTATAACACATGGTAAAACCTCTGGTGGGAGGTAAAACCTCTGGGGGATGTTGGTAATGGGAGGGCCAGGGGTATGTGGTATATCTCTCCATGTCCGGGAGCCAGGGGTAGGTATTTGGGAAATCTAAGTACCTTCTGCACAATTTTGCTGTGAACCTAATAATGCTCTAAAAAAATAAAGTTTATTACCAAAAATTTTTGTTGAAAGAACATTTAGGAAGAACTTCTGGAAAATCACATAAACTATATTTGTATTTTCCCTCTGTTCTGTGAAGCCAGGGGACCATGCCTGTTTTTGTCTATCACTGTACCCAGTGACTAGAATCTGATAGGAATCCCATATGTTAAGATGAATAAGGGTCAAATGAAGCAGCATCCGTCAATTCCTCCATATTGTCGAAAGGTATCAAGCCAGAGAAAGCTAGACTATGACTTGGAATGTACTATTGTTAGGGAAGGGAGGTAATTCTCCAAGAGTCTCTCACATTTCTGGATGTCCTATGAGAAGAGGCACTGATTCCCTGTGCTCCAGACTACCTTTTCAATGATGTTGCTACAGCAAACAGCCTTGGAAGAGAGAGGTTTGTTTACTGACTCATATAATAAAGGTAATGTCTCCCTCTGGGCAAAGGGAACACATGCTCATTGTCTATTATCAAAGATTCAAGTTCCCTAAGCTTAGGTTTCCTTTCTTGCAATACAACCTGTGGCATGTTTGTAGGTATCACCTATACCTCTTGGTGTGGTCCTGTGGAAACTGGGGCTCCTCGAATGAGCACAGATGCTGATATTCAAGCTATGACTGTTTCTGGGAGTGAATAACTGTCCTTTGTCTTTGACCCAGCACCTTGTGTCTCCTGCCAGCATCCGTGAAGTGTGTGGGTTGGCTTGCACATATGGTAAAATCCCAACCCTTCACAATTCTTGACTTTAGCATTGACCCACTCCATAATATTTTGTTAGGTAATCTTTGGTATAGTGCCATTAACTACATTCAAGTTCACAGTAAGAATCAGCCACGAAACTATCGTGCATAGTAAGAGTGCTGCCGACATTGTTTATTAAATCATATAGTACCCTCTTTAGAAAAGCTCTGGGGGAAAACCTCTGTTCTTTATGTCCAAAAAAATGTAATTTTTTTTTCTGATCAGCTGCATTTATTTTGTGACATTGTTCTCTTTTTGCATAGACCGTTAGAAAACCAGAGCCAAATGTGTCCCCCACCCATATTAAGTACATATAGGTCTTTGCAGTGCACATATTTTGACATCATCCCTGGCTTTTTTTAATTCCCACTCTTTTTTCTTGCTTATTTTACTTAGAGTCGTTATGTGGTTTTGTAAGTTGCTTTCATTTTTTTTCTGGAACAAGGTGAAGTAATAAACAAACTCCCCACACTGGAGTTATGTCAAAAATATGTGTCAAAATAGGTGAAGTGGGAATCTGGGAATGTGCTCTCTGCTTTCCTTTTCTACAAAACAGTAAACCCTGATGGATTTCTGGTACAATGATTGTAGAGCATACTTTCTTTATCTATATTTTCTCCTTGGGAAAGTGGGCAAAAGGCAGGAGGATGCCCAGAACACTACTTGTAGTTTTCCATCATTTTATGTTTGGCTTTTTAAGTGTTGAACATTAATTCCATTATTTGAAATGAGACTTCCACTAAAACTCATTCGTCTTTCAAACCTTGCACGTAAACTCTGTGCAGTCATTTTACCCATCTGCTCACACTTTTGAGTCCCTCATACGTAATGCCCTATGCTAAGAGATTTTTAAAGGCTTATAGATCTACAACTAATAAAATGCAAAGATATGCTGTGGGTTTCTAGGGGATGCTAATAAAAATAATTTTTATTATGACTCATATTTGAAACTGGAAACCCAGTGTTCCATGTTTTCAGCCCAAACATTGTTTCTGTAATTACCGTACTGAATGAGATTCATGATCCAATTGGAGGAGTATCCTGCTCCAGTGGGGGTACATCTGACCAGAGCACGAAGTTCTTTTCCACAATGCTTTTTTGGCACAGGGAAGTACGGCCCTTTAAATGCCTAAGTGATGTTTGCAGATCATTCCTCAGTCTGTCTAAATCTTGACTAGATTTTTGGCTTCATAGCTTTGAAGGAATTAGCAAGTTGTATTTATAAAAATCTGTAAAGAATTCTTTCTTTTTATTAAGCTGGAAACAGGCTTCTTTAAGACCTAAGTTGTACATCTCTGAGCTCTGAAGTTTGCCTTCCTTATTTTGTCTGAATTCTGCTTTCTTTGTGGAAGTGCTGAGTACTGAACTGAGCTTGTGCAGGTGAAGGAAATATCTCCCACCTAGGATTTAAATGATATAAAAATTGAGGGAGTCAATTGCTGAGTGGGGAATACAAATTAGTAAACCAGAGAAGGGACTCTGAATAGGAGGATGTGCCAGAGGAGGGTCCCTAAAGTAGAGCATCAGGGAGTTCAAGAGCATGGGAAACGTAAGGAGGCAGCAGAAGGTAGGGCAAGTAGCATGGTGGTCCTGGGAACATAACCTAGATAGGAGATTTTGCCAGTAGACTGACTTTTATACTTCATTGCATGTGGTATATGGGAGGCCTGATGTGTACTAAAGCCTGGGATGAGACAGCCATGATCATGGCCTCCTAAACAACAGAGTCTGGATCTTTTTAATTTATTGTTTAATGGAAGTGCTACTTCTCTGGACACTTCCCAACTTCGTTACATTGTTTTTAGGTGTGACAACCAGGTTACAAGCAGAGTTAATTAAATTCTTTAAAGACATTACAAAATTGAGGTTGAGAATTACCTTGTGGAATAATGTCTCTATGAGAGGATGAACAGAAATAAGGAAATGGAAAAAAAGGACCCCTTTGAAGACAATCTGAGGCCATATCTCCCCCCAGGATACGCATTTGTGGGTCCTTTTGGCCATAGCTACCACTGAAATAAAGTATAGAACAGTATTCCAAAGGGAAGGACACATTCTAAATCCAATTAGAAAAATACACCCTGAAGAGGGGGACCAAGGAGGTGGAGTGTGAGGACGTGGAGCTCAACTCCCCTCACAACACATCAAAAATACGTCGACATGTGGATCATTTCTCATGGAAAACTAACTGGAAAATGGCAGAAAAACTCCTATACAACCAAAGCCGCAAGAAGGATCTTCACGTAACCAGGTAGGACAGAAAAAAAAGGCATTGGGTTGGGATCTGCATCCCTGGGAAGGGCCACAAGGGTGGACCCTCTCCCTAGGGAGCAAGTAGGCCGAGGCTGAATCTGGGTATCCCAGTCCTGGGGTCCTGCAGGGAGGAAACAGGCCCGCTTACCTGGTGGGAAATCCACTGAGACAGATAAAAGGACTGGAGAAACCTAGACTCTACTCTCGAGGAGTGTGTGTGTACTGTTTTGCTGACAATCAGGACAGAGGTCTTGCCACACTTCCCAATCCAAAGGGACAAACATACTGGCCCCGATCACTGCACGTCACAGCCTGGCATGAGATCTGGGCAGAGACTCAGTGTAACTGTGCAGAGACAGACAGGGGCCCCTGGGGTGTGATCTGGGCAGAGCCATAGAGGCCAGTGTCAGTGAGTACACTGTCAGTGCATATAGTGGCAGTGTCACAGGAGCATACGGTGGCTAAGCACTGATTACTGAGCAGACAGACCCTGGGAGAGGACTCATCTAGCTACACAGAGAGCCCAGAGGGCCTGGAGTGTGGTCTAGGTGGAGGAGTGACAGCCATTGTCAGCATGTATGCAGCAGTTCGTCTCCCAGTGAGAGCACCCCAGCTCCACCGACTCTACACTGCAGCTTCGGGCTAGTTCTGGGGCAGACAGGTCCTGGGATAAATCTGCCACAGAGGCAGCCCAGATCTCAGGAAAGAGAGCAGCTACCTCATTTCCTGCAGCCACAATGCCCTGACCCCCAGCCCGAGCCTACTCCCCACTACAGCCTTGAACTAGATCTTGGACGAACACAACAGAGAAAGGGAAGTGAACGTGGGCTGCTTATGAGCAGAACCATGAACACCTGCACAGGTGGCACATAGTTTGCAGTGACTTCAAGGGCCTCACTTGTTTCAGCAATCACCTCCTTCAAGGCAAGACACACACCCAAGGGCAACAGAGCCTGATCAAGCCCAACCCTCAGGGCTTCTCCTCCAACAACTGGGGAGCAGACCCCACCCCTGACAGTATGGTGACAGCCATGAAGCCCTACCTCACATCCAGCACAGGTTCCAGATACTACAACACCAACCATACCCCTTATCAGGGGGACACTGACAAGCACACCCTGAGGAAAGATGTGACTGGTGACCATACCAAAACCAGCCCTCACACCAAAGACATTGGACACACACAGTCTACACAGGGATGCTCCCACACAAAGATACCACTTCAAGACCACAGTACATAACTGTTTCTCCTAAATTCAGAGAGACAGAGAAAGTTAAGTAAAATGAAAAGACAGAGGAATCACTCCCAATTAAAAGAACAAGAGAAATCCCTGAAAGAACAGAAAATGAAAGAGAGCTCACCAGCCTACTAGATCCCAAGTTCAAAAAGGAGGTAATGAAAATGCTAACTAAATTAATAAAGATTATTGATAGAAATTCAGATCACAGTAACAAGGAACTATAAACTATAAAAATAAACCAATCAAAATAGACAATTCAATTGCTGAGATAAAAACCAATCTAGAAGCAATGAATAGCAGACTAAATGACATGGAAGAATGAATAAGTGATCTAGAAGAGAGAATAATGGAAATCACACAATTAGAACAGCAAATAGAAAGACAAATGAAAAAAGTGAGCAACATATAAGACATATGGGATAATATAAAATGTGCCAACCTATGCATAATACGGGTTCCAGAAGAAGAGAGAGAGAAGGAGATCAAAAATGTATTTGAAGAAATTATGGCTAAAAACTTCCCAAACTTAAAGAAGGAAACAGATATCCAGGTACATGAAGCACAGTGGGTCCCAAACAGAATGATCCCAAACAGACCCACACTAAAACATATAATAAAAATGGCAAAAGTTAAAGAGAGGATTCTGAAGGCAGCAAGAGAAACACAAAGAGTCAGTTACAAGGGAACCCTCATAAAGCTATAAGCTGGTTTCTCTGCAGAAACTTTGCAAGCCAGAAGGGAATGGCATGATATATTCAAAGTGCTAAAAGGGAAAAACCTACAACCTAGGATATTCTACCCAGCAAGATTATCATTTAGAATAGAAGGAGAGATAAAGAATTTCTCAGACAAGCAAAAACTAAAGAATTCAGCAACAGTAAACCTAACCTAAAAGAATTACTGAAGGGTCTTCTCTAAATAGAAGAGAAGAAAGAGTCTATAGGAAAGGGAAAATCACAATAGGAAAGGCAAATACATAAAAGGATTGAAGATCACTTAAATAAGTGTGTACATAGATTTAAAAACAATCAAAAATTATAAAAGTGATTATAACTATAATTAACAGTAAAAGGATAAGTATGAGGATGTAAAATAGGACATCAAAATCACAAAATATGGGGGAGTGGAGTATAAAAATTTAGATCTTTTATAATGTGTTTGAACTTGAATGACTACCAGTTTAAAGCAAGTAGATGCAGTTAAGGATCAACACACTTGAACTCCGTGGTAACCACAAATCAAAAATATACAACAGGTTCACAAAAAAACAAAAAGAAAGGAATATACTACAAATATACTACAAAAGAAAATCATCAAACAACAACAGGAAAAACAAAAAGAAGAAGAAATGAACAAAGAAGAATGACAAAAACAACTGGAAAACAAAGATTAAAATGGCAATAAGTACATACCTATCAATAATTAAGTGTCAGTGGAAAAAATGCTCTGATCAAAACACATAGAGTGGGAGTTTGGATAAAATAATCAAGAACTTACAAGATGCTGCCTACAAGAGACTCACTTCAGGGCAAAAGACACACACAAACAGAAAATGAGGGGATGGAAAGAAAGATTTCATACAAATGGAAATAACAAGAAAGCTGGGGTAGCAATACTCGTATCAGACAAAATAGACTTTAAAGCAAAGCCCATAAATAAAAACTAAGAAGGTCATTATATAATGATAAAGGGATCAATACAAGAAGAGGATATTGCACTCATTAACATATATGCACCCAATATAGGAGCACCTAAATATATAAAGCAAATACTAACAGACTTAAAGGGAGAAAATGACAATAATACAGTAATAGTAGGAGACTTTAATACCCACTGACGTCAATGGACAGATTTTTCCAGACAGAAAATCAATAAGGCAACAGAGTTCCTAAATGACACAGCAGACCAGTTGGACTTAATTGATATTGCCAGGAAACTACATTCAAAAAAACTAGAATACACATTCTATTAAAGCACACATGGAAGGTTCTCTAGGACAGACCACATACTAGGTCACAAAACAACCATCAACAAATTTAAGAGAACAGAAATTATTTTAAGTATCTTTTCTGACAACAACAATATGAAACTGGAAATCAAACACAGAAAGAAAAACGAGAAAAGAACAAACACATGGAGACTAAACAACATGCTACTAAAAAACCAATGGGTCAACAATGAAATAAAAACAGAAATCAGGGATTTCCCTGGTGGCACAGTGGTTAAGAATCCACCTGCCAATGCCAGGGACAAGGGTTTGATCCCTGATCTGGGAAGGTCCCACATGCCACAGAGCAACTAAGCCTGTGCACCACAACTACTGAGCCTGAGCTCTAGAGCCCACGAGCCACAACTACTAAAGCCTGCACACTCTGGGGACAGTGTGCCACAACTGCTGAACCCACGTGCTGCAACTACTGAAGCCCACACACCTAGAGCCCGTGCTCCACAACAAGAGAAGCCACTGCAATGAGAAGCCTGCGCACCACAATGAAGAGCAGGCCCCGCTCACTGCAACTAGAGAAAGCTCGGGCACAGCAATGAAGACACAACTCAGCCAAAAAATAAATAAATAAATATAATAGTAAAAATTTTTTAAATTAAAAGAAAAAACAGAAATCAGAAAGTTCCTTGAGACAAATGAAAATGAAAACAAAACCTTAAAAAATCTATGAGATGCAGCAGAAGTGGTTCTAAGAGGGAAATTCAGACCTTCCTCAAGAAAGAAGAAAAATCTCAAATAAACAACCTAACCTACTACCTAAAAGAATTACAAAAAGGAAGAATGAACAAAACACAAAGTCAGCAAAAGGAAGGGAATAATAACTACCAGAGAGGAAATAAATAAAATAGAGATTAAAAAACAATAGGAAAGATCAATAAAACCAAGAGCTGGTTTTTTTGAAAAGATAAAAAATCAACAAACCTCTAGTCAGGCTCACCAAAAAGAAAAGAGAGGACTCAAATAAACAAAATAAGAAATGAAAGAGGAGAAATAACTAATATCACAGAAATACAAAAAAAAATCATAAGGGAATACTAAGAATAGTTATATGCCAATAAATTGGACAACCTAGAAGAAATGGACAAATTTCTAGAACCATACAGCCTGCCAAAACTGAGTCAAGAAGAAACAGATAATTTGAACAGACCAATCACTAAGTGAAATAGTCTGTAATAAAAAGCAAACAAAAACAAACAAAACTCCCTGCAAACAAAAGTCCAGGACCAGATGACTTCACTGGGGAATTCTACCAAACATGCAAAGAACTTAGATCTATCCTGCTCAAAATATTCCAAAAAATTGAAGAGGAGGGAACATTCCCAAATTCATTCTATGAAGCTGCTATCATCCTGACACCAAAGCCAAACAAAGGCACTACAAAAAAAAAATTACAGGCCAATATCTTTGATGAATATAGATGTAACAATCCTCAACAAAAATTAGCAAACCAAATCCAACAATACATAAAAAGGATCAAATACCATAATCAAGTTGGATTTATTCCTGGGTTGCAAGGATAATTCAACATACACAACTCAATCAGTGTGATACACTACATTAACAAAAGAAAAGACAAAAACCACATTATCAACTCAAGAGATACAGAAAAAGCATTCGACAAAATTCAACATCTATTCATGATAAAAACTCTCACCAAAGTGGGTATAGAGGGACTATATCTCAAGATAATAAAAGTCATTTATGACAAACCCACAGCCAACATAATACTCAACAGTGAAAACCTGAAAGCCTTCTCTAAATTCAGGAACAAGACAAGGATTCTCACTCTCACCACTTCTATTCAACATAGTATTGGCAGTCCTAGCCACAGTAGTCAGAAAAGAAAAAGAAATTAAAGGTATCCAAGTTGGAAAGGAAGAGGTAAAACTGTCACTATTTGCAGATGACATGATACTCTGTATATAGAACCCTAAAGCCTCCACACAAAAACTATAAGAACTAATAAATGAATTCAGCAAGGAATCAGGATACAAGATTAATATACAGAAGTCTGTTGCATTTTTTACACTTTCAATGAAATGTCAAAAAGAGAAAGTTAAATAAAACTCATTTAAAATCACATCCCAAGAAAAATATCTATGAATAAACTTAACCAAGGAGGTAAAAGACCTATATGCTAAAAACTATAAAACATTGATAAAGGAAACTGAACATGATTCAAACAAATGGAAAGATATCCCATGCTCTTATATTGGAAGAATTAATACTGTTAAAATGGCCATACTACACAAAGCAATCTATAGATTTAATGCAATTCCTATCAAAATACAAATGACATTTTTCACGTAATGAGAACAAATAATCTGAAAATTTATATGGAACCACAAAAGACCCAGAATTGCCAAAGAAATCCTGAGGAAAAAGAACAAAGCTGGAGGCATAACCCTTCCAGACTTCAGATTATACTTCAAACCTGCAGTAATAAAAACAGCATGATATTGGCACAAAAACATACATATAAATCAATGGAACAGAATAGAGAGCCCAGAAATAATTCCACACACCTATGGTCAATTAATCTTCAACAAAGGAAGCAAGAATATACAATGGAGAAAAGATAGTCTCTTCAACAAGTGGTGGTGGGAAAGCAAGACAGCTACATGTAAATCAATGAAATTAGAACACTCCCTCACACTGTATGCAAAAATAAACTCAAAATAGTTTAAAGACCTAAATATAAGACATGACAACATAAAACTCCCAGCAGAGAACATAGGGAAAACATTCTTGGACATAAATCATAGCAATATTTTCTTAGATCCATCTCCCAACGCAAAAGAAATAAAAGCAAAAATTAACAAATGGGGCCTAATTAAACTTAAAAGCTTTTGCACAGCAAAGGAAACCATAAACAAAATGAAAAGACAACCTACAGAATGGGAGAAAATATTTGCAAACAATGCGACCAACAAAGGGTTAGTATCCAAAATATACAAACAGCTCATACAACACAATATCGAAAAAACAGACAACCCAATGAAAAAATGGGCTGAAGACCTAAATAGATATTTTCCCAAATAACATACAGATGGTCAACAGGCACATTAAAAGATGCTCAACATCACTAATTATTAGAGAAATGCAAATCAAAACTACACTGAGGTTATCACCTCACACCAGTCAGAATGGCTATCATCAAAAAGTCAACAAATAATAAATGCTGGAGAGGGTGTGGAGAACAGGGAATCCTCCTACACTTTTGGTGGGAATGTAAATTGCTGAAGCCACTATGAAAAACAGTATGGAGTTTCCATTAAAAACTAAAAATAGAGTTACCATATAATCCAGCAACCCCACTCCTGGGTATATATCCAGAAAAAATGAAAACTCTAATTGCAAAAGATACATGCACCCCAATGTTCATAGTAGCACTATTTAAAATAGCTAAGACATGGAAACAACCCAAGTGTCCATTAACAGACGTTTAGCTTAAGAAGATGTGGTATATATATATATAAGATATATATAATGGAATATTAGTCAGCCACAAAAAAGAATGAAATATTTCCACTTGCAGCAACATGGATGAACCTAGAGAATATTACACTTAGCAAAGTAGTCAGAGAAAGACCAATACTCTATGATGTCACTTATATGTGGAATCTAAAAATAATACAAATGAATCTATATACAAAACAGAAAGAGACTCACAGACATAGAAAACAAACTTATGGTTACCAAAGGGGAGAGGGAGGGGGGAGGGACAAATCAGGGCTATGGGATTAACAGATACTAACTACTATACATAAAATAGATAAGGAACAGAATTTATTGTATAACACTGGGAATTATATTCAATTATCTTATAATAACCTATAACCGAACTTATCTGAAAAAAATAACTGAATCACTTTACACCTAAAACTAATAAAATATGGTAAATCAACTATACTTCAATTTAAAAAAAAGAATAATTCAGGGGGAAAAAAAGTAAAAAAACAGAAAAAGAAAAAAAAATACACCCTGGTACAAAAGGAAAACATGTAGTAAATTGGTCTAAACTGAGAATAATAAATTTAGAAGGTGATAGCTTACAATAGATGAATAACTCATGTATTTAAAGTAACAATCACTGACAAGGACAAAAGTGCACAAAATTTCAATTTGTGATGTTCTGTGTTTTGACTTTGTGACACTCTATTGTCTAATCTCTATCTCTACTCCAGCTTAAAAACATTTGTGTTTGAAGTTAAGGAAAAAATAATAATTTGATGTGATAACTAAATGCTTTAAAGAAACTTGCAAAACTAAGGTTGAGAATTACATCAGGCAGTAATGTCTCTAATGAGAGAATAAACAGAAATAAGGAAATGAAAAGAAAATATTTCCTTGTTCTACACTTGAGCTTTCCAGTACAGTAAACACTAGCCACATGTGATTATTTAAATTTAAATGAATTAAAACTAAAAGTTCGGTTCCTCAATCACACTAGCCATATTTCAAGTGCTCAGTAGGTCATATGTGGCTAGTGGTTACCATATGGGACAGCAAAGACAAACCATTTCCATCACTGCAGTTCTGTAGTATAGCATTGATCTTGACGTCATCAACTAGCATCAAACTCTACTAGTGGAGAATGACAAACATTCATATTTGGAATGAGTAAATCAATAAATTAATTGATTTAATTAATGAAAGACTGAATTAATAAATCACTCTCTTTTGGCTCTTTATCTCTCTTTTCAACATAAATATAATACGCTTTTATTATTTGTCTTTGGTAAACTTCAACCGATATGGGAAGTTTTTCTCAAGATGAGAAAGTAACTAAGGGGGACAAAGGAATTCACCTATAAATTTACAGCTCTTGAAATGTCAGGGAGTCAGGACTGCGAATGTTATCTAGGGTTGCTGACAGGATATATCAAAGTGGTCCAGCCACTGTTGGTTGGCAACCCTACAGTCATTCTCGTCATCCTTTTTCGTCTCTAAGAGAACTTGCCTTTCATGGTAGAAGATGGCTTGGAAGGGCTATGTGAAAAAATTCTAGCTAATAAATTTTAAGGAGATTTTGCCAATGTGCTTCTAGCAAATATATATTTATCTGATGAAAAGAAACTTACGAGAAAGATAGCTCCTTCCCACCCCCTTTTTCCTGCTTTGAATATTATTAAATGAGGAAGGGATGCTTAGAGGCACAGCATCTATCTTGTGGTCATGATACAAAGACATATAAAAGTGCAAAAAAGCTCATCTATGGCCCATACGCTGTTGACCCTAGGATCAATCATGGAATGGACTATCTATGGACTTGTTATAGAGAAGTTATAGTGTAAATAAACAAAAATGTATTTGTTCATGCCAATTCTAGTCAGATAATTTGATATTTGTACCTCTTTGTGTCTCAATTTCTTCTGTAAATGGGGATAGTAGTTTCTACCTCATAGGGTTACTGGGAGTATTAAATGGCTTAATACATGTAAAATACTTAGAACAGTGCTTCATGTATAGCAAGCACTCAATCACTTTTGGCTTCTGGTATTTTGGTGGTGGTGGTGGTGGTGGTGGTGGTGGTGGTGCTTATAATCATTGCAGTTGAAAGTATGTGAACACTTAACCTAATGAAGAGCACACTCCATGTAGGCCTGCTTCTCAGCAAAGACATCAATTCAGAAGCTGGGAAGTATATAGAAAAGACTTAACTAACTTCTCTGAGAGTGCCTTTTCCAAGCATTTGGTTTGCTACTGAAGACTAATTGAGGCATTGAATGAAACTATTATTCAAATGGTTATATTTTCAAAAGCCATATTTCAACAAAGTTTTAGATGTTAGGCATCCCAAAAGCTTAGGTTCACTGCCCTAAATCTAGTATCTTGGAAATGTATAAATAGTTCAAAGTAGTGTATCAGCATATCCTTAAAAAGAGTCAAATGTATGTGGGTATATTATTCTTCAAGCAAAGGCTTTTTCTAGTATATTTTATTAGATTTATTTTATTTTCAGCAGCTTTATTGAAACATAATTAACATAAAACTAACTGCACGTATTTAAATTATACAATATGATGAATTTTAATATATGTTTTCACCTGGGAAAACCTCACCTCAGTCAAGATAATCACCTTTAAAAGAATACTTGTAGCCTTTTTCGATCCCACCCTCCTTCCTCTCCACACCTCTCATCCAATCCCTCATAACCACTGATCTGCTTTCTATTTTAATACTTTAGATTGCAGTTTCTAAAGTTTTACACAAATGGAATCATACAATATGTACTCTAGTTTTGACTGGCTTCTTTCACTCAGCATAATTATAATGAAATTCACCTACTTTATAATATGCATCAATAGTTCATCCCTCTTCATTGCTGAGTAGTATTCCATTGAATGGAAATACTACATTTTGTTTACCCATTCACCTGCTGATGGACATTTGGGCTACTGCCAATTTGGCTATAACAAATAATGCTGCTATGAACACTTGCATATATGTCTTTGTAGGGCTGCATGATTTCACTTCTCTTAGATAAACACCTAGGATTAGAATAGCTAGATCAAATGGTAGGTGTTCATTTAAATTTTTAAGAAACTGCCAAACTCTTTTCCAAAGTAAATGTACAGTTTTACAATCACACCAACAGTGTATGAGGGTTCCAGTTTTTCCACATCCTTGCCAACACTTATATGTCAGAATTTTTAATTTTGGCTTTTCTAATAGGTATATAATAGCATCTCGTTTTTATTTTAACTTGCGTTTCCCTAATGACAAATGATGCTGAATACATTTTCATGTACTTGTTTGCCATTTGTTTGTCTTTTTTGGTGGCATCTCTTAAAAACCTTTGCCTTCTTTTGGTGGTGGGGAGATGGTTTGTTTTCTTATTATAGGTTATAAGAGTTCTTTATAAATTCTGGATATAAGTCTCTTATAAGATATATACTTTACAAATATTTCCTTGTTATCTGTAGCTTGTCTTTTCATTCTCTCAATAGTGTCTTTTGAAGTGCAGAAGTTCTTAATTTAGGTGAAGTCTGATTTGTATAATTTTTGTCTTATGGATTGTGCTATTGGTATCATAGCTAAAAACCCTTTGCCATCCAAGCTTATGAAGATTTCATACTTTTAGATTATACAGTTAAATCTTTGATCCATATTGAGTTGATTTTTGTATATGGTGCATGGTATGGATTCAGGATCATTTTTTGCATCAAGATATCCAATTGTTCTGGTGCCATTCATTAATTGCTCTTGCACCTTCATCAAAAATAAACTGTTCAAATATATACAGGTTTATTCTGGAATGTTTATTCTGTTCCATTTCTCCATTCATCCTATCTTAATGCCAATAACACATTTTATTGAATGTGTTAAAATTCTTGTCTTAAAATTGAGTAGCATTAATTTGCCTGTGAAGCCATCTGGGTCTGGAGTTTTCTCTGTGGGAAGGTTTTGGGTTTGGGGTTTTTTTGTTTTGTTTTGTTTGTTTTTCTAAAAATTCAATGTCTTTACACTGATGAAAAAATCAAAGCTGACCAAACAAATGGTGGAAAGACATATGGTGTTCTTGGATTGGAAGAATCAATATTGTCAAAATGACTATACTACCCAAGGCAATCTACAGAGTCAATGTAATTCCTATCAAATTACTAATGGCATTTTTCACAGATGTAGAGCAAATAATTTTAAAATTTGTATGGAAACACCCATAGACAAAGCAATCTTGAGAAAGAAAAACAGCTGGAAGAATCAGGTTCCCTGACTTCAGACAATACTACAAAGCTACAGTAATCAAAACAGTATGGTACTGGCACAAAAACAGACATATAGATCAATGGAACAGGATAGAAAGCCCAGACATAAACCCATGCACCTATGGTCAACTAATCTATGACAAAGGTGACAAGGATATAAAATGGAGAAAAGACAGTCTCTTCAATAAGTGGTGCTGGGAAAACTGGACAGATACATATAAAAGAATGAAATTAGAGCATTCTATACCACCATAAACAAAAATAAACTCAAAATGGTTTAAAGACCTAAATGTAAGACCAGATACTATAAAACTCCTAGCAGAGAACATAGGCAGAACACTCTTTGACATAGATTGCAGCAATATCTTTTTGGATCTGTCTCCTAGAGCAATGGAAATAAAAACAAAATAAACAAATGGGACCAAATTAAACTTAAAAGCTTTTGCACAGCAAAAGGAACCATAAACAAAACAAAAAAGACAACCTACAGAATGGGAGAAAATATTTGCAAATGATGCAACTGACAAGCGGTTAATATCCTAAAATATAGAAGTAGCTCATACAGTTCAATATCAAAAATCAAACAACCCAATCAAAAATGGGCAGGAGATCTAAAAAGACGTTTCTCCAAAGAAGATATACAGATGGCCAAAAGGCACATGAAAAGAAGCTCAACATCACTAACTATTAGAAAAGTGCGAATCAAAACTATAATGAGGTGTCACCTCACACTGATCAGAATGGCCAACATCAAAAAGCCTACAAATAATAAATGCTGGAGAGGGTGTGGAGAAAAGGGAACTCTCCTACACTGTTGGTGGGAATGTAAATTGGTACAGCCACTATGGAGAACAGTATGGGGGTCCTTAAAAAACTAAAAATAGAGCTACAATCCCACTGCTGGGCACATATCTGGAGAAAAATATAATTCGAAAGGTACATGAACCCTGATGCTCATAGAAGTACTATTTATAATAGCCAAGACATGGAAGCTGCCTAAGTGTCCATTGACAGATGACTGGATAAAGAAGATGTGGTATGTGCATATGTGTGTGTGTGTGTGTGTGTGTGTGTGTGTGTGTGTGTGTGTGGAGATGGAATATTACTCAGCCATAAAAAAGAATGAAATAATGCCATTTACAGCAACATGCATGGACCTAGAGATTATCATACTGAGTGAAGTAAGCCAGATGGAGAAAGACAAATACCATATGATATCACTTATATGTGGAATATAAAATAATGATACAAATGAACTTATTTACAAAACAGAAATAGACTCACAGACATAGAAAACAAACTTATGGTTACCAAAGCAGAGGTGGGGAGAGGGATAAATTAGGAGTTTGGTGTTAAAATATACACACTACTATATATAAAATAAACAACAAACAAGGACCTACTGTATAGCACAGGAAATTATACTCAATCTTGTAATTATCTATAATGGAAGAGAATGTAAAAAAAGAATACATGTATATATATATATATATAAAATATACATTATATATATATATATATATATATATAAAACTGAATCACTTTGCTGTACACCTGAAACTAAAACAACATTATAAATCAACCATATTTCAATAAAATTTTTTTAAAATTTTAAATTTAAATGTAAAAAAAAACCTTCAGAAAATAAAGTGGAATATCTGTAGTTGAATGAAGATTGGCAAAATATTAGTAATGAAGCTAGATGATGGATACGTGATATTTAAAATATGTGTATGTTTGCAATATTAACCTCTGTTTTGAGAATTTATTGTTTATTAAGTTTGTGCATGCCCTTGTAAAAACACTGAAAAGTTGAGAAAAATATGTACAACAACAAAATTACTCATAAACTTACCAAACAAAATAAATAAATAAATAAAATGAAAATAAAAATCCAATGTCCTTAACAGATAGATACATGGATATTCAGATTATCTATTTCTTCTTGAATAAGTTTGCTAGTTTGGTCTTTTGAGAAATTTGACATTTATTTAAGTAGTCAAATGTGCTAACATAAAGTTGTTTATAATATTCTCTTATTATCCTGTTTAAATCTGTAGAATCTGTAATAATTTTGCTTCTTTCATTCATGATATTAATTTTTGTCTTCCCTTTCTTCTGCTCAACCAAAATTTAGACATGTTGTATTTCCACTTTCATTCAATTAAAAATATTTCTAATTCCTTTTTTGGTTTCTCCTTTGCTCATGGTTTATTTAGAAGACTGTTTCCAATATCTGGGGGATTTTCCAGGGTTCTTTCTGCCATTAATTATAATTTAATTCCATTGTGGTTGAGAAAAGTACTTTAAATGACTTAAATGCTTTTATATGTATTGAAAGCTATTTTATGGCCCAGAATATGGTCTATCTTTGTGCCCTTGAAAAAATATTCTGATATTGTTGAATGGAATACTATATAAATAGGATTTCTGTTGTAATTCAAGTCAGAAACTAACAGGAAAATGTTGGCCAGAATGGGACCATGAAAGCACAACTTAGCAGCTGTCTAATTAGAATGATGATAATGATGAAGATGCAGATGAAGGTGATGTTGATAGTGACGATAGTGATGCTGATTTTGGTAAATAGCAGTTGTTTTTTGAATGTTCAACATTTTTTCTAAAACTTTCCCACCTAGTTTGTTGTAGAATAGCTGCTCTCCCTCTCATCACCACTTGCAAAACCCAATCAGAAAAAAAAAAAAAAAATCCAAATGATCGAGTTATTCCTCTAGCCTTCCCCTGGGAACACTCAACTTTTTAATTATTTCCCAAACCATACATTTTCATAGTCTTATCCTCATTAACAACCCTGTGAAAGTTTGAAATAGAGAAGGCATAACTCAAACAACTTAAGAGACTTGCCCAAGTCAATGGTGTAGCTCAGTTGTTTACAAACTTTAGTGTGTATCATAATCTCCAGAGGGCTTAAAGCACAAAATTTCTGCTCTGATTCATATCTTAAATTATATTTTAGAGAATTCTTTTGGTTGATAAAAAATAATGCAAAGATCCCTTAGAACAGTAACACTGTGAGATAGTATATTAAGAGCTATTATACCTTAGAGTTCATGAAGACATTCAGGACTTCATGGAAGATGGAAAACAAGAAGACTGGGTTTTTGAGAGACGTGGGAAGAAGATAGAAAGGTATGCAGGAGGTTGAAACCGGGATCATCCTAAGGACTTGAGTGGAATCCAGGCCTAGAATAATCCTTAGGGACATTATAATCTATAGAGAACCTATGTTCACATCTCCTTCTCTTTTAAATCCATCCATTCATCTAACTATCCATTCCTTGTAGCCCGTTTTTAGTTTCTTATTCTTCCTCCAGCCTCAACACAGAACTTAAAAGAACAGCAAGGAATCACCGATGCATCCCTGAGTTATTTCCAATTCAAGGCCATCTGTGGACCAGGACAAACCTTCTAAGGTTCAGCTTTTCATGATACCATTTGACATGGTGAAATCAGTTTCTCTGAGGCCACAGGCTACCCACTCATCACCAAGCAGGATCTCAGGCCTAGTGGAAGAAGAGACTAGAATCCTTCAGGGAATTTCTTCTCAATTACTATCCCAGACAATTGCTGAGAACATAATATTCTCCTCCACTTCTTGCTAAAGTGAAAGGGGTCCTTGCTTCAGCAGCACGTATACTAAAATTGGAATGATACAGAGAAGATTAGCATGGCCCCTGTGGAAGGATGACATGCAGATTCGTGAAGCATTCCATATTTTTAGGGAATATTATTCAGCCATAAAAAGAAATGAAATTGAGTTATTTGTAGTGAGGTGGATGGATGTAGAGTCTGTCATACAGAGTGAAGTAAGTCAGAAAGAGAAAAACAAATACCATATGCTAACATATATATGGAATCTAAAAAGAAAAAAAAAAAGGTTATGAAGAACCTAGGGGCAGGACAGGAATAAAGACGCAGACCTACTAGAGAATGGACTTGAGGACATGGGGAGGGGGAAGGGTAAACTGGGACAAAGTGAGAGAGTGGCAAGGACATATATACACTACTAAATATAAAATTGATAGCTAGTGGGAAGCAGCCGCATAGCACAGGGAGATCAGCTCGGTGTTTTGTGACCACCTAGAGGGGTGGGATAGGGAGGGTGGGAGGGAGGGAGACGCAAGAGGGAAGAGATATGGGGATATATGTATATGTATAACTAATTCAATTTGTTATAAAGCAGAAACTAACACACAAAAAAAAGAAAAAAGAAAACAAAAACACAATCTGTGATATAGCTGAAAAAAATAAATTAATTAAATAAAGTGAAAGGGAGTTGCCTTCCTTGAAATTATATGATTCATGGCAAACATCTAACATTAATTCCAGGAAAAAGACTCAAAATACAAAGACATGGAGAAAGCAACAGAGAGAGTCTGGTAGAGAATTCATGGGATGAGATGCAGCAAATTCTCACTCTATGTATCATTATCTCTCACTGCCTGAACAGAAGATTGGTGGCCTTTGACTTGTGAAATGCCTCATTCCCAGCACCACTGCTCAGGGAAGATATTAAACTGGGTCAAAGAATGCCAGTCACATGAGATGATGCTGATAGGGCTCTGAATTATTCACAGAAGACTGGAATTTCTCATTCCAAATGACACAATTCATTTGCCAGCACAGGATGTGCTGTATCAACCAACCCTCTCAGGCAAGTCTGGTCACCAGTCTAGGACCTGGAACACCATAAGCCAGACTCCAAGCATCCAGAGTCTTTCTCTGTCATCCAGATTTGTCATTCTTAGGTAAAGAGCATAACTCAATCCTATGGACATTAAAAGGATAATCAAGGAATATTATGAAACAATTCTATGCCCATAAATTTGATAACCTTGGTAAAATGGATCATTTCCTTGAAAGACACGATTTGCCAAAATTCACATAAGAAGAAATAAACAATATGAATAGGCCTATATCTATTAATGAAATTGAATCAGTCATAAATAGCCTTCCAAAATAGAAAGCATGAGACCCACATGAGTTCGCTGGTGAATTTTAACAAATATTTTGTAAAGAAATTAAACCAATTCTCTTTCAGAGGATAGAAGCAGAAGGAATACCTCCTAACTCATTCTATAACTCATTCTGTGATGCCAGCGTTACCCTAATACCAAAACCAGACAAATACATACAAGAAAAAAGCTACAGGCCAATCTGTCTCATGAACATAGATGCAAAATCCTCAACACAATATTGGCAAATCAAATCCAACAATGTATAAAAAGAATTATATACCATAACCAAGTAGGATTTATCTCAGTGATGCAAGGCTGATTCAATATTTGAAAATCAATTAATGTAATCCATCACATCAATAGACTTTTAAAAATCACATGAGTATATCAGTAAATGCAGAAAAAGCATTTGACAAAAATCCAACAACAATCATGTTATAAAATTCACAGTAAATTATGAATAGAGGATAAATTCCTCAACTTGATAAAGAATAACTACAAATGTACCCACTGATCACATCATTCTTTTTTTTTTTAATTAATTTATTTTTTATTTATTTATTTTTGGCTGTGTTGGGTCTTCATTGCTGCGCGCGGGCTTTCTCTAGTTGCGGCGAGTGGGGGCTATTCTTTGTTGCAGTGCGCGGGTTTCTCATTGCAGTGGCTTCTCTTGTTGCAGAGCACAGGCTCTAGGCATGCGGGTTTCAGTAGTTGTGGCACGTGGGCTCAGTAGTTGTGGCTTGCGGGCTCCAGAGCACAGGATCAGTAGATGTGGTGTACAGGCTTAGTTGTTCCACGGCATGTGGGATCTTCCTGGACCAGGGCTCAAACCCATGTCACCTGCATTGGCCGGCAGATTCTTAACCACTGTGCCACCAGGGAAGCCTCACATCATTCTTAATGGTGAGAAACTCTAAGCTTTCCCATTGAGATCAGGTACAAGACAAAGTTGTCCCCTCTCACTATTCCTTTTCAACATAGTACTAAAAGTTCTAATCAATACAATAAGATAAGAAAGGGAAGTAAAAGATATACATATTGGGAAGGAAGCATCAGACCCATCTGTCTTTGTTCACAGATGCCATGGTCACCTATGTAGAAAATCTTTAAAAATCACAAAAATATTCCTGGGGCTAATAGGCAATTCAGGGTTGCAGAATATAAAGTTAATATATAAAAGTCAACCACTTTCCTATACATAAGCAATGAATAAGTGGAATTTGAAATAAAAAACACAATACCATTTACATAAGCACCTCCACCAAAATAGAAATGCTTAGGTATAAATCTAACAAAATATGTATAAGATCTGTATGAGGAAAACTACAAAACTGTGATGAACAAAATCAAAGAACTAAATAAATGGAGAGAAATTCCTGTTTATAATAGGAAGACTCAATGTTGTCAAGATGTCAGTTCTTCCCAATTTGATCTATAGATTCAGTGCAACCCCCATCAAAATCCCACCAAATTATTTTATGGATGTTGACAAACTGGCTCTAAGTAGTACTGGAGAAGTAAAAGGCCCAGAATAGCCAAAACAATAATGAAGGACAAAAACAAGGTTGGAGGAGTGGTGCTACTCGACTTTAAGACTTACTATGAAGCTACAGTAATTGAGACAGTATGGAATTAGCAACAGGGCAGACAAATAGATCAATGAAATAGGATAGCCCAGAAATAGACCCACACAAATATAGTAGCTGATCTTTGACTAACAAGCAAAGGCAATACAATGAAGAAAAAATAATCTGTTCAACAAATGATGCTGGAACAAGAGTCATCTACTGGCAAAAAAGAAAAAATGAATCTAGACACACAGCCTTCACAAAAATAATGCAAAATTGATCAAAGACCAAACTGAAAAACACAAAACTATAAAACTAGAAGATAACACAGGAGAAAACCTAGGTGATTTGGGTATAGTGGTGACTTTTTTAGATATAACACAAAAGGTATGATCCATAAAATGAAGAATTAATAAGCTGGACTTCATTAAAGTTAAAAATCTTCTGCTCTGTGAAATACATTGCCAAGAGAATGAAAAGACAGGTCATAGACTGGGAAAAAATATTTACAAAAGACACATCTGATAAAGGAACATTATCCAAAATATACAAAGAAATCTTAAAACTCAACAATAAGAAAACAATCTGATTTAAAAAATAGGCCAAAGATCTTAACAGACACTGACCAAACAAGATATACAGATGGCAAATAAGCATGTGAAAAGATGGCCATATCATGTCATCAGGGAAATGCAAACTGAAACAACAAGATACCTCTATATACCTATCAGAATGGCCAAAATCCAGAACATTGACACTATAAAATGCTGACAAGAAGTTGGAGCAAAAGGAACTCTCATTCATTGCTGGTGGGAATGAAAAATGTACAGCCACTTTGGAAAATAGTTTGGTGATTTCTTACAAAACTAATTATACTCTTACCATATGATCCAGCAATCAAGCTCCTTGGTAATTACCCAAAGCAGTTGAAAACTTATAACCACACAAAAACCTGTACATGGATGTTTATGACAGCTTTATTCAAAATTGCCAAAACTTGGAAGCAACCAAGATTTAAGTAGATGAAAGGATAAACTGTGATACATCCAAAGAATGAAATATTATTTAGTGCTTAAAGAAAGAAATGAGCTATCAAGCTACAAAAAGACATGGACAAACTTTAAATGCATATTACTAAGTGAAAGAAACCAATCTGAAAAGGCCACCTACTGTGTAATTTCAACTATATGACATTCTGGAAAAGGGAAAACTATGGAGACAGTAAAAATAATCAGTGCTTGCCAGGTTTTGTGGGTAGGGGTGGAGGTGTGACTAGGCAGAACAGAGAGGATTTTTAGGGCAGTGAAAACACTTTGTTTGATGCTATAATGATGGATATATGTCATTATACATATGGCTAAACCCATAAAATGTACAACACCAAGAGTGAACCCTAATGTAAACTATAGACTTCGGTGATTAGGATGTGTCAATGTATGTTCATCAATTGTAACAGATGTACCACACTGGTGGGAGATGCTGATAATGGGGAAGGCTGTGCATGTGTAGGGGAAGGGGATACATGGAAAATCTCTGACTTTTCCCTCTATTTAAGACTGCTCCCAGAGTAAAAGAAACCTTCCTACACTGTTGATGGGAATGTAAATTGGTGCAGCCACTAGGGAGAACAGTACGAAGGTTCATTTCATACTGTTCTAAAAATAGAGTTACCATATGATTCTGCAATCCCACTCCTGGGCACATACCCAGACAAAACTATAATTCAAAAAGATACATGCACCCCAATATTTGTAGCAGCACTATTTACAATAGACAAGACATGGAAAGAGCCTAAATGTCCACTGACAGATTAATGGATGAAGAAGATGTGGTACATATGTACAATGGAATACTACTCAGCCATAAAAAAGAATGAAGTAATGCCATTTGCAGCACCATGGATAGACCTAGAGATTATCATATAAGTGAAGTAAGTCAGACAAAGACAGATATATGATATCACTTATATGTATATGTATAAAATATGTAAACAACAAGGACCTACTATGTAGCACAGGGAACTATACTCAATATCTTGTAATAATCTGAAAAAGAATATATATATATAATTTTTTAAAAGACTACAGTAAAAACAATAGTCTTAAAAAAAAGCCTCAGCTACAGTATAACTACAAATAAAATAGATCCTTTGCAATTAAAAGGAGAAATCACCCTAACAATAAGTTGTGTAGACTGATATATTTCATTTATTTGATTAATATTTATGAAAAGCCCAATGTATGCCAGATACTCTTTGGGACCACAGAGAAGAGACCACTCCTTGCCCTAGAGGAAAACCTTTAGGGAATGAAGAAAAGCAATCCAGCGGTTACTAAATAATATGCTTAGTCTTATGGATAGTGGTGAACACAAGAACATGCAGAAGCCCTGTGAGAGCCTCTATTGCTACCTATCCTGGTGGATGCAAGAAAGTCTTCCTAAAGATATGTACTTGATTCTGGTCAGTCTTAAACGGCAAGTGGAAGTTACAAAAACCACTGACTTTTTTTTACTGTTTCTATAGTTTTGCCTTTTCCATAATGTCATATAGTTGGAATCATATAGTAGGTAGCCTCTTCAGATAGGTTTTTTTTACTTAGTAATATGCATTTAAGATTCATCCATGAGTTTTTGTAGCTTGATAGTTTTTTTTTTTTTTAAGCACTGAATAATATTCCATTGCTTGGATAAAGCAGTTTATTTATCCATTCACCTACTGAAAAACATCTTGGCAAGCAAGGCAAGCAAGGTCTCAGGCTCTAACAAAATAAGAACATTTACTTCCTCATAATGGCAGTTCAATTAATCAACAAATGGAAGATAAAATGAAAATAATGTAAAATGGAAAACTCAGTGATAAAGTAACATAGTTTAACTCTATTTAGAGCCACAGAAAATGAAAGCAGTTTTCATTTCTAAATACAGTTAAACTATGTTCCTTTGTCACAAACTTAGCGGCTAAAAACAACACAAATTTAATATCTTACAGTTCCAGAGTTCAGAAGTCTGACATAAGTGTCACTGGGCTAAAAATCAAGGTGTTGGTAGGGCTGCACCCCTTTCTGGAGGCTATAGGACGGAATCTGTTTCCTTGCCTTTTCCAGGTTCCAAAGCCTGCATTCATTGGCTCATAGCCCCCTTCTTCCATTTTCAAAGTCAACAACATAGCATCCCTCTGACCTTGCTTCCCTCATCTCCTTCTCTGACTTTTCTTCAGACTCCCTCTTCCACTTTTAAGAAGCTTTGTGATTACACTGGGTCCACCTGGATAATTAAGAATAATATCTCTATTTTTGAAAAAATTTTTTGATCCGTATAGCTGTTTTACAATGTTGTGTTAATTTCTGCTATACAGTAAAGTGATTCAGTTATACATGTATATATTCTTTTTCATATTCTTTTCCATTATAGTTTATCACAGGATATTGATTATAGTTCCCTGTGTACACAGTAGGTCCTTGTTGTTTATCTATCCTACATATAATAGTTTGCATCTGCTAATTCCAAACTCCCAATCCTTCCATCCCCACCACCTTGGCAACCACAAGTCTGTTCTCTCTGTCTGTGTGTCTGCTTCTGTTTTGTAGATATGTTGATTTGTGTTGTATTTTAGGTTCCACATATAAGTGATAACACATGGTATCTGTCTTTCTCTGTCTGACTTACTTCACTTAGTATGATAACATCTAGGTCCACCCATGTTGCTGCAAATGGCATTATTTTGTTCTTTTTTATGGCTGAGTAGTATTACATTGTATTATATACCACATCTTCTTTATCCATTAATCTGTCAGTGAACATTTAGGCTCTTTCCATGTCTTGACTATTGTAAATAGTGCTGCTATGAATATTGGGGTGCATGTATCTTTTCGAATTACAGTTTTATCTGGGTACATGCTCAGGAGTGGGATTGCTGGATCATATGGCAACACTACTGTTAATTTTTTGAGGAATCTCCATACTGATTTCCAGAGTGGCTGCATCAATTCCCACCAACAGTGTAAGAGGGTTCCCTTTTCTCCATAGCCTCTCCAGCATTTATTAACCATAGACGTTTTAATGATGGCCATTCTGACTGGTGTGAGATGGTACCTCATTGTAGTTTTGTAATATCCCTATTGTGAGATCAATTGACTAGCAAACTTAATTCCATCTGCAACCTTCATTCCTCTTTGCCATGTAACCCAACATATTCACAGGTTCTGGGAGTCGTGTGTGAACATCCTTGTGAAATTTTCCCAAAGAAGTGAAGTTTCTCCAAAATCACTATGACAAAGTGATTCAAAGGACAAAAGGGAAATGTGAATGTTAAATATAAATACTTTAGCCTGGAAAAGTTAAAATGGTTAAAAACCCAAAGCAGTGAGGGGAACCAAGATGGCGGAGTAGAAGGACGTGCTCTCACTCCCTCTTGTGAGAACACCAGAATCACAACTAGCTGCTGGAAAATCGTTGACAGGAAGACACTGGAACTCACCAAAAAAGATACCCTACATCCAAAGACAAAGGAGAAGCCACAATGAGATGGTAGGAGGGGCGCAATCACAGCAAAATCAAATCCCATAACTGCTGGGTGTGTGACTCACAGACTGGAGAACACTTATACCACAGAAGTCCACCCACTGGATTGAAGGTTCTGAGCCCTATGTCAGGCTTCCCAACCTGGGGGTACAGCAACGGAAGGAGGAATTCCTAGAGAATCAGACTTTGAAGCCTAGTGGAATTTGATGCAGGACTTTGACAAGACTGGGGAAAACAGAGACTCCACTCTTTCAGGGCACACACAAAATAGTGTGCATATCGGGACCCAGGGGAAGGAGCAGTGACCCCATGGGAGACTGAACCAGATCTCCCTGCTAGTGTTGGAGGGTCTCCTGCAGAGGCGGGGGTTGGCTGTGGCTCTCTGTGGGAACAAGAACACTGGCAGCGGAAGTTCTGGGAACTGCTCCTTGGCATCAGCCCGCCCAGAGTCTGCCATTAACCCCACCAAAGAGTCCAGGTAGGCTCCATTGTTGGGTTGCCTCCGGCCAAACAACCAACAGGGAGGGAACACAGCCCCACCCATCAGCAGTCAAGCGGATTAAAGTTTTCCTGAGCTCTGCCCACCAGAGCAACAGTCAGCTCTACCCACCACCAGTCCATCCCATCAGGAAACCTGCACAAGCTTCTTAGATAGCCTCATCCACCAGAGGGCAGACAGCAGAAGCAAAAAGAACTATAATCCTGCAGCATGTGGAACAAAAACCACATTCAAAGAAAGACAGACAACATGAAAAGGCATAGGGCTATGTACCAGATGAATGAACAAGATAAAACCCCAGAAAAACAACTAAATGAAGGGGAGATAGGCAACCTTCCAGAAAAAGAATTCAGAATAATGATAGTGAAGATGATCCAGGACCTCGGAAAAACAATGGAGGCAAAGATCGAGAAGATGCAAGAAATGTTTAACAAAGACCTAGAAGAATTAAAGAACAAACAAACAGAGATGAACAATACAATAACTGAAATGAAAACTGCACTAGAAGGAATCAATAGCAGAATAACTGAGGCAGAAGAACACATAAGTCTTGGAACAAACAATGGTGGAATTCACTGCTGCAGAACAGAATAAAGAAAAAAGAATGGGGCTTCCCTGGTGGCGCAGTAGTTGAGAGTCTGCCTGCCAATGTAGGGGACACGGGTTCAAGCCCTGGTCTGGGAGGATCCCACATGCTGCGGAGGAACTGGGCCCTTGAGCCACAACTGCTGAGCCTGAGCGTCTGGAGCTTGTGGTCCGCAACAGGAGAGGTCGCGATAGTGAGAGGCCCGTGCACCGTGATGAAAAGTGGCCCCTGCTTGCCACAACTGGAAAAAGCCCTTGCACAGAAACAAAGACCCAACACAGCCAAAAATAAATAAATAAATAAAAATAAAGGAATTTAAAAAAAAAGTCACAGGCTGGCAATCCTGCACTACAGCAATATTTACCATAGCCAAAAAAAGAAAACAAAAAAGACTGAAAAGAAATGAAGACAGTCTAAGAGACCCCTGGGACAACATTAAACACAACAACATTTGCATTATAGGGGTCCCAGGAGAAAAAAGAGAGAAAGGACCTGAGAAAATATTTGAAGAGATTATACTCGAAAATTTCCCTAACATGGGAAGGAAATAGTCACCCAATTCCAGTAACCACAGCGACTCCCATAAAGGATAAACCCAAGGAGAAACACGCCGAGACACATAGTAATCAAACTGACAAAAATTAAAGACAAAGAAAAATTCTTGAAAGCAGCAAGGGAAAATGACAAATAACATACAAGGGAACTCCCATAAGGTTAACAGCTGATTTCTCAGCAGAAACTCTACAAGCCAGAAGAGAGTGGCATGATATACTTAAAGTGATGAAAGGGAAGAACCTACAACCAAGATTACTCTACCCGGCAAGATCTCATTCAGATTCGATGGAGAAATGAAAAGCTTTACAGACAAGCAAAAGCTAAGAGAATTCAGCACCACCAAACCAGCTCTACAACAAACACTAAAGGAAATTCTCTAAGTAGGAAACACAAGAGAAGATAAGGACCTACAAAAACAAACCCAAAATAATTAAGAAAATGGTCATAGGAACATACATATCGATAATTACCTTAAACGTGAATGGATTAAATGCACCAACCAAAAGACACAGGCTTGCTGAATGGATACAAAAACAAGACCCATATATATGCTGTCTACAAGAGACCCACTTCAGACCTAGGGACACATACAGACTGAAGGTGAGAGGATGGAAAAAGATATTCCATGCAAATGGAAATCAAAAGAAACCTGGAGTAGCAATACTCATATCAGATAAAATAGACATTAAAATAAAGAATGTTACAAGAGACAAGGAAGGACACTAAATAATGATCAAGGGATCAATCCAAGAAGAAGATATAACAATTATAAATATATATGCACCCAATATAGGAGCACATTAATACATAAGGCAACTGTTAACAGGTGTAAAAGAGGAAATTGACAGTAACACAATAATAGTGGAGGACTTTAACACCTCACTTACACCAATGGACAGATCATCCAAAATGAAAATAAATAAGGAAACAGAAGCTTTAAATGACACAATAGACCAGACAGATTTCATTGATATTTATAGGACATTCCATCCAAAAACAGCACATTACACTTTCTTCTCAAGTGTGCACGGGACACTCTCCAGGATAGATCACATCTTGGGTAACAAATCAAGCCTCAGTAAATTTAAGAAAATTGAAATAATATCAAGCATCTTTTCTGACCACAACACTATGAGATTAGAAATGAATTAAAGGGGAAAAAACGTAAAAAACACAAACACATGGAGGCTAATCACTACATTACAAAATGACCAAGAGATCACTGAAGAAATCAAAGAGGAAATCAAAAAATACCTAGAGACAAATGACAATGAAAAAACGATGATCCAAAACCTATGGGATGCAGCAAAAGCAGTTCTAAGAGGGAAGTTTATAGCTATACAAGCCTACCTCAAGAAACAAGAAAATTCTCAAGTACACAATCTAACCTTACACCTAAAGGAACTAGAGAAAGAAGAACAAACAAAACCCAAAGTTAGCAGAAGGAAAGAAATCATAAAGATCAGAGCAGAAATAAATGAAATAGAAACAAAGAAAACAATAGCAAAGATCAATAAAACCAAAAGCTGGTTCTTTGAGAAGATAAACAAAATTGATAAACCATTAGCCAGACTCATCAAGAAAAAGAGGGAGAGGACTCAAATCAATAAAATCAGAAATGAAAAAGGAGAAGTTACAACGGACACCGCAGAAATACAAAGCATCCTAAGAGACTACTACAAGCAACTCTATGCCAATAAAAGGGACAACCTGGAAAAAGTGGACAAATTCTTAGAAAGGTATAACCTTCCAAGACTGAACCAGGAAGAAATAGAAAATATGAACAGACCTATCACAAGTAACGAAATTGAAACTGTGATTAAAAATCTTCCAGCAAACAAAAGTCCAGGACCAGATGGCTTCACAGGTGAATTCTATCAAACATTTAGAGAGGAGCTAACACCCATCCTACTCAAATTCTTCCAAAAAATTGCGGAGGAAGGAACACTCCCAAACTCATTCCATGAGGCCACCATCACCCTGATACCAAAACCAAACAAAGATACTAAAAAAAAAGAAAATTACAGACCAATATCACTGATGAATATAGATGCAAAAATCCTCAACAAAATACTAGCAAACAGAATCCAACAACACATTAAAAGGATCATACACCATGATCAAGTGGGATTTATCCCAGGGATGCAAGGATTCTTCAGTATATGCAAATCAATCAATGTGATACACCATATTAACAAATTGAAGAAGGAAAACCATATGATCAGCTCAAAAGATGCAGAAAAAGCTTTTGACAAAATTCAACACCCATTTATGATAAAAACTCTCCAGAAAGTGGACATAGAGGGAACCTACCTCAACATAATAAAGGCCATATACGACAAACCCAGAGCAAACATCATTCTCAACGGTGAAAAACTGAAAGCATTTCCTCTAAGATCAGGAACAAGACAAGGATGTCTACTCTCAATGTTATTAGTCAACATAGTGTTGGAATTCCTAGCCTCGGCAATCAGAGAAGAATAAGAAATAAAAGGAATACAAACTGGGAAACAAGAAGTAAAACTGTCACTCTGTGCAGATGACATGATACTACACTTAGAGAATCCTAAAGATGCCACCAGAAAACTACTAGAGCTAATCAATGAATTTGGTAATGTTGCAGGATACAAAATTAATGCACAGAAATTTCTTGCATTTCTATACACTAATGATAAAAAATCTGAAAGAGAAATTAAGGAAACACTCCCATTTACCACTGCAACAAAAAGAACAAAATACCCAGGAATAAACCTACTTAGGGAAACAAAAGACCTGTATGCAGAAAACCATAAGACACTGATGAAAGAAATTAAAGATGATACCAACAGATGGAGAGATATACCATGTTCTTGGATTGGAAGAATCAATATTGTGAAAATGACTATACTACCTGAAGCAATCTACAGATTCAATGCAATCCCTATCAAATTACCAATGGCATTTTTTACAGAAGTAGAACAAAAACCCTTAAAATTTGTATGGAGACACAAAAGACTCTGAATAGCCAAAGCAGTCTTGAGGGAAAAAAACGGAGCTGGAGGAATCAGACTCCCTGACTTCAGACTGTACTACAAAGCTACAGTAATCAAGACAATATGGTACTGGCACAAAAACAGAAATATAAATCAATGGAACAGGATAGAAAGCCCAGAGATAAACCCACGCACCTATGGTCAACTAATCTATGACAAAGGAGGCAAGGATATACAATGGAGAAAAGACAGTCTCTTCAATAAGTTGTGCTGGGAAAACTGGATGGCTACATGTAGAAGAATGAAATTAGAACAGTTCCTAACACGATACACAAAAATAAACTCAAAATGGATTAGAGACCTAAATGTAAGACTGGACACTGTAAAACTCTTAGAGGAAAACATAGGAAGAACACTCTTTGACATAAATCACAGCAAGATCTTTTTTGATACACCTCCTAGAGAAATGGAAATAAAAACAAAAATAAACAAATGGGACCTAATGAAACTTCAAATCTTTTGCACAGCAAAGGAAACCATAAACAAGACAAAAAGACAGCTGAAAGAATGAGAGAAAATATGTGCAAATGAAGCAACTGACAAAGGGTTAATCTCCAAAATTTACGAGCAGCTCATGGAGCTCAATATCAAAAAACAAATAACCCAATCTGAAAATGGGCAGAAGACCTAAATAGACATTTCTCCAAAGAAGATATTCAGATTGCTAACAAACACATGAAAGAATGCTCAACATCAGTAATCATTAGAGAAATGCAAATCAAAACTGCAATGAGATATCATCTCACACCAGTCAGAATGGCCATCATCAAAAAATCTACAAACAATAAATGCTCGAAAGGGTGTGGAGAAAAGGGAATCCTCTTGCACTGTTGGTGGGAATGTAAGTTGATACAGCCACTATGGAGAACAGTAGGAAGGCTCCTTAAAAAACTAAAAATAGAACTACCATACGACCCAGCAATCCCACTACTGGGCATAGACCCTGAGAAAACCGTAATTCAAAATGTCATGTACCACAATGTTCATTGCAGCTCTATTTACAACAGCCAGGACATGGAAGCAACCTATGTGTCCATCGACAGATGAATGTTTAAGGAAGATGTGGCACATATATACAATGGAATATTACTCAGCCATAAAAAGAAACGAAATTGAGTTATTTGTAGTGAAGTGGATGGACCTAGAGTCTGTCATACAGAGTGAAGTAAGTCAGAAAGAGAAAAACAAATACCGTATGCTAACACATATATATGGAATCTAAAAAAAAAAAAAAAGGTCATGAAGAACCTAGGGGCAGGACGGGAATAAAGACACAGACCTACTAGAGAATGGACTTGAGGACATGGGGTGGGGGGCAGGGGGGGGAAGGGTAAGCTGGGACAAAGTGAGAGAGTGGCATGGACATATATACACTACCAAATATAAAACCGATAGCTAGTGGGAAGCAGCCGCATAGCAGAGAGAGATCAGCTCAGTGCTTTGTGACCACCTAGAGAGGTGGGATAGGGAGGGTGGGAGGGAGGGAGACGCAAGAGGGAAGAGATATGGGGACATATGTATATGTACAGCTGATTAACTTTATTATAAAGCAGAAACTAACACACCATTGTAAAGCAATTATACTCCAATAAAGATGTTTTAAAAAATAAAAAAAAATAAAGTGCATCACTTTAGTGCCTAAAATACAAAAAAGAAAAAAATGTTGTGTACTATATAGATACAATAATTTTAAAAATATGTATAGAATAATAAGGCTGAAATGATATAGACCCAAATCAGTTGTCTCTGATGGTAGAAGCATGGTGACACTTTTTCTTCTATTTCTCCAAATCTGTGATAAGGAAGTACTTCTTGTGCAATGACTGTTGTGGTCTGAGTGTGTCCCCCCCAAAATTTATATTTTGAAACCCTAACCCCCAAACATAATGGTATAAAGAGGTGGAGACCTTTAGGAGGTGGTTAAGCAATGAGGGTGGAGCCCTCAAAACTGAAATGAGTGGGGGGACCTTCAAGGTGGTGGAGGAGTAGAACGTGGAGATCACCTTCCTCCCCACAAATACATCAAAAATACATCTACATGTGGAACAACTCCTACAGAACAACTACTGAAGGCTGGCAGAAGACTCAGACTTCCCAAAAGGCAAGAAACACCCCACGTACCTGGCCATGTGGCTGACAGGGTCTTGGTGCTCCGACTGGGTGCCAGGCCTGAGGGTCTTAGGTGGGAGAGTCAAGCTCAGGACATTGGACAACCAGAGACCTCCCAGCCCCATGTAATATCAAACAGTTATGACCCAGCTCCACTCAATGAGCAGCAAGCTCCAGTGCTGGACACCTCATGCCAAACAATTAGCAAGACAGGAACACAACACCACTCATCAGCAGAGAGGATGCCTAAGATCATAATAAGTTCACAAACACCCCAAAACACACCACCGGATGCAGTCCTGCCCACCAGAAAGATAAGATCCAGCCTCATCCACCAGAACACAGGCACCAGTCCCCTCCACCAGGAAGCCTACACAACCAACTGAACCAACCTTAGCCACTGGGGGCAGACGCCACAAACAACAGAAACTACAAACCTGCAGCCTGTGAAAAGGAGACCTCAAATGCAATAAGTTAAGCAAAATGAGAAGACAGAGAAACACACAGCAGATGAAGGAGCAAGGTAAAAACCCACCAGACCAAAAAAATGGAGAGGAAATAGCAGTCTACCTGAAAAAGAATTCAGAGTAATGATAGTCAAGATGATCCAAAATCTTGGAAATAAAATGGAGAAAATACCAGAAATGTTTAACAAGGACTTAGAAGGACTAAAGAGCAAACAAACAATGCTGAACAACACAATAAATGAAATTTAAAATTCTCTAGAAGGAATCAAGAGCAGAATAACTGAGGCAGAAAAACGGATAAGTGACCTGGAAGATAAAATAGTGGAAATAACTATTGCAGAGAAGAATAAAGAAAAAAGAATGAAAAGACTTGAGGACAGTCTCAGAGACATCTTGGACAACATTAAATGCACCAACATTCAAATTATAGGGGTGCCAGAAGAAGAAGAGAAAAAGTAAGGGACTGAGAAAATATTTGAAAGATCATAGTTGAAAACTTACCTAATATGGGAAAGGAATTAGTCAGTCAAGTCCAGGAAGTGCAGAGAGTACCATACAGGATAAATCCAAGGAGAAATGCGCCAAGACAAGTATTAATCAAACAATCAAAAATTAAATACAAAGAAAAAAAAATAAAAGCGGCAAGGGAAAAACAACAAATAACATACAAAGGAATCCCCATAACGTTAACAGCTGATCTTTCAGCAGAAACTCTGCAAGCCAGAAGGGAGTGGCAGGACATATTTAAAGTGATGAAAGGGAAAAAGCTACAACCAAGATTACACTACCTCGCAATGATCTCATTCAGATTCAATGGAGAAATTAAAACCTTTAGAGACAAGCAAAAGCTAACAGAATTCAGCACCACGAAACCAGCTCTACAACAAATGCTAAAGGAACTTCTCTAGGCAGGAAACACATGAGAAGGAAAAGACCTCCAATAACAAACACAAAACAATTAAGGAAATGGCAATAGGGACATACATATCAATAATTACCTTAAATGTAAATGGATTAAGTGTTCCAAGCAAAAGACACAGACTGGCTGAATGGATACAAAAACAAGACCTGTATATATGCTGTCTACAAGAGACCCATTTCAGACCTAGGGACACATACAGACTGAAAGTGAGGGGATGGAGAAAGATATTCCATGCAAATGGAAATCAAAAGAAAGCTGGAGTAGCAATTCTCATATCACACAAAACAGACTTTAAAATAAAGATTATCACAAGAGACAAAGGCGTTCACTACATAATGATCAAGGAATCAATCCAAGAAGAAGATATAACAATTGTAAATATGTATGCACCCAACATAGGAGCACTTCAATATATAAGGCAAATGCTAAGAGCCATAAACGGGGAAATTGAGAGTAGCACAATAATAGTGGGGCACTTTAACACCCCACTTCCACCAATGGACAGATCATCCAAACAGAAAATAAGTAAGAAAACACAAGCTTTAAGTGATACATTAAACAAGATGGACTTAACTGATATTTATAGGACATTCCATCCAAAAACAACAGAATACACTTTCTTCTCAAGTTCTCACGGAATACTCTCCAGGATAGATCATATCTTGGGTCACAAAGCAAGCCTTGGTAAATTTAAGAAAATTGAAATCGTATCAAATATCCTTTCCAACCACAATGCCATGAGACTAGATATCAATTACAGGAAAAAATCTGTAAAAAAATACAAACACATGGAGGCGAAACAATACACTACTAAATAACCAAGAGATCACTGAAGAAATCAAAGAAGAAATCAAAAAGTACCTAGAAACAAATGACAATGAAAACACGATGACACAAAACCTATGGGATGCAGCAAAGGTAGTTCTAAGAGGGAAGTTCATAGCAATACAATCCTACCTTAAGCAACAAAAAACATCTCAAATAAAATACCTAACCTTATACCTAAAGCAATTAGAGAAAGAAGAAGAAAAATAACCCCAAAGTTTGCAGAAGGAAAGATATCATAAAGATCAGATCAGAAATAAATGAAAAAGAAATGAAGGAAATGATAGCAAAGATCAATAAATCTAAAAGCTGGTTCTTTCAGAAGATAAACAAAATTGATAAACCATTAGCCAGACTCATCAAGAAAAAAAGGGAGAAGACTCAAATCAACAGAATTAGAAATGAAAAACGAGAAGAAAAAACTGACACTGCAGAAATACAAAGGATTATGAGAAATTACTACAAGCAACTCTATGCCAATAAAATGGACAACCTGGAAGAAATGAACAAATTCTTAGAAAAGCTCAACCTTTCGAGACTGAACCAGGAAGAAATAGAAAATATGAACAGACTGATCACACACACTGAAATTGAAACTGTGATTAAAAAACTTCCAACAGGCTTCCCTGGTGGCACAGTGGTTGAGAATCTGCCTGCCAATGCAGGGGACACGGGTTCAAGCCCTGGTCTGGGAAGATCCCACATGCCGCGGAGCAACTAGGCCCGTGAGCCACAACTACTGAGCGAGCCATAACTACTGAGCCTGCGTGTCTGGAGCCTGTGCTCCGCAACAAGAGAGGCCGCAATAGTGAGAGGCCCGCGCAACCGCGATGAAGAGTGGCTCCCACTCTCTGCAACTAGAGAAAGCCCTCGCACAGAAACGAAGACCCAACACAGCCAAAAAAAAATTAAAAAAAAAAAAAATTAAAAAAAAAAAAAAATCTTCCAACAAACAAAAGTCCAAGACCAGATGGCTTCACAGGCAAATTCTATCAAACATTTACAGAAGAGCTAACACGTACCCTTCTCAAACTCTTCCAAAATATAGCAGAGGGAGGAACACGCCCAAACTCATTCTACAAGGCTACCATCACCCTGATACCAAAACCAGACAAAGATGTCACACAAAAAAGAAAACTACAGGCCAATATCACAGATGAACATAGATGCAAAAATCCTCAACAAAATATAGCAAACAGAGTCCAACAGCACATCAAAAGGATCATACACCATGATGAAGTGGGGTTTATCCCAGGAATGCAAAGATTCTTCAATATAAGCAAAGCAATCAATGTGACAAACCGTATTAACAGATTGAAGGATAAAAACCATATGATCATCTCAATAGATGAAGAAAAAGCTTTTGACAACATTCAACACCTATTTATGATAAAAACTCTTCAGAAAGTAGGCAAACAGGGAACTTACCTCAACATAATAAAGGCCATTTATGACAAACCCACAACCAACATCGTTCTCAATGGTGAAAAACTGAAACCATTTCCACTAAGATCAGTAACAAGACAAGGTTGCCCACTCTCACCACTATTATTCAACATAGTTTTGGAAGTTTTAGCCATGGCAATCAGAGAAGAAAAAGAAATAAAAGGAATCAAAATTGGAAAAGAAGAAATAAAGCTGTCACTGTCTGCAGATGACACAATACTATACATAGAGAATCCTAAGATGCTACCAGAAAACTACTAGAGCTAATCAATGAATTTGGTAAACTAGCAGGATACAAAATTAATGCATAGAAATCTCTTGCATTTTTATACACTAATGATGAAAAATCTGAAAGAGAAATTAAGGAAACACTGCATTTACCATTGTAACAATAAGAATGAAATACCTAGGAATAAATCTACCTAAGGAGACAAACGACCTGTATGCAGAAAACTATAAGACACTGATGAAAGAAATTAAAGATGACACAAACAGATGGAGAGATATACCATATTCTTGGATTGGAAGAATCAACATAGTGAAAATGACTATACTACCCAAAGCAATCTACAGATTCAATGCAATCCCTATCAAAATACCACTGGCATTTTTCACAGAAATAGAATTAAAAAATTCACAATTTGTATGGAAACACAAATGACCCCGAATAGCCAAAGCAATCTTGAGAAAGAAAAACGGTGGTGGAGGAATCAGGCTCCCTGACTTCAGACTATACTACAAAGCTACAGTAATCAAGACAGTATGGTACTGGCACAAAAACAGAAACATAGATCAATGGAACAGGAGAGAAAGCCCAGAGATAAACCCACACACATATGGTCACCTTATCTTTGATAAAAGAGGCAAGAATATACAATGGAGGAAAGAAAGCCTCTTCAATAAGTGGTGCTGGGAAAACTGGACAGCTACATGTAAAAGAATGAAATTAGAACACTCCATAACACCATACACAAAAATAAACTCAAAATGGATTAAAGACCTAAATGGAAAGCCAGACACTATAAAACTCTTACAGGAAAACATGGGCAGAACGTTCTATGAGATAAATCACAGTAAGATCCTTTTTTGACCCATCTCCTAGAGAAATGGAAATAAAAACAAAAAATAAACAAATGGGACCTAATGAAACTTCAAATCTTTTGCACAGCAAAGGAAACCATAAACAAGACAAAAAGACAACCCTTAGAATGGGAGAAAATATTTGCAAACAAAGGAACTGACAAAGGATTAATCTCCAAAATATACAAGCAGCTCATGAAGCTCTATATCAAAAAAACAAACAACTCAATCCAAAAATGGGCAGAAGACCTAAATAGACATTTCTCCAAAGAAGATATACAGATTGCCAACAAACACATGAAAGGATGCTCAACATCACTAATCATTAGAGAAATGCAAATCAAAACTACCATGAGGTATCACCTCACACCAGTTACAATGGCCATCATCAAGCTCAGTGCTTTGTGACCACCTAGAGGGGTGGAATAGGGAGGGTGGGAGGGAGGGAGATGCAACAGGGAGGTGATATGGGGACATATGTATATGTATAACTGATTCACTTTGTTATAAAGCAGAAACTAACACACAATTGTAAAGCAATTATACTCCAATAAAGATGTTTAAAAATAAATAAATAAATAAATAAATAAAAGCATTGGTTAGAGAGTAAAAAAAAAAAAAATCTACAAACAATAAATGCTGGAGAGGGTGTGGAGAAAAGGGAACCCTCCAGTACTGTTGGTGGGAATGCAAATTGATACAGCCACTATGGAGAACAGTATGGAGGTTCCTCAAAATACCATACGACCCAGCAATCCCACTACTGGGCATATACCCTGAGAAAACCATAATTCAAAAAGAGTCATGTACCAAAATGTTCATTGCAGCTCTATTTACAATAGCCAGGACATGGAAGCAACCTAAGTGTCCATCGATAGATGAATGGATAAAGAAGTTGTGGCACCTATATACAATGGAATATTACTCAGTCATATAAAGAAAAAAAATTGAGTTATTTGTAGTGAGGTGGCTGGACCTAGAGTCTGTCATACAGAGTGAAGTAAGTCAGAAAGAGAAAAACAAATACCGTATGCTAACACATATATATGGAATCTTTAAAAAAAAAATGGTTCTGAAGAACCTAGGGGTAGGACAGGAATAAAGATGCAGATGTAGTGAATGGACTTGAGGACATGGGGAGTGGGAAGGGTAAGCTGGGACAAAGTGAGAGAGTGGCATGGACATATATACACTACCAAACGTAAAATAGATAGCTAGTGGGAACCAGCCGCATAGCACAGGGAGATCAGCTCGGTGCTTTGTGTCCTCTATAAAAGAGGTTCCAGAGACATGCCTATCCCCTTCCTCCATATGAGGAAACAAGAAGAAGTCTGTGACCTGGAAGAAGGCTCTCATCCAACCATGCTGGCACCCTGTTCTCAGACTTCAAGCCTCCAGAACTGTGAGAAATAAATTCCTGTTTTGAGAAGCTATTTTGGTATTTTGTTATAGCAGACCAAATGGACTAAGAAAATGACAAAATGTTCTAGAAATAATTTTTTCTTATTCCTAACTATCCCTATAAATAGCTGGTAGTAGTAGGTGAATTCAGGAGGGATTAGATGTGAAGCCAGTAGATAATCAGGTTCCCCACTCTGTTCACCCAGGTGAGTTATTCTCAACATATAGCCACATCACAAAATGTAGTGGAGTTCACACACTCAACACAAGATAAAAGAAAAGCACCAAACAGCAATGGTGTCTACATCCATCACATAGGCTGAGGCACAGTTGATAATACTGCCCCATGTTTAGGTGAGAGTGATCTGGCTTCAGACACTACACTGAGGGGTGGTACCTAAGCAGACCTCATTGAGAACAGAGCGGCTGATGGAGGCCATTCTGGGAAAGCCCAGCATCCATTCCATTGCAGACACTGAATAATTATCTCTTGAACAAGGAGCTCACATTGATTCCCCTTTGTTATGTTACATCACCCACAATACAACTGCAGGGAAATAGGAGTCAGTGGTTACCAACTTCCAAATGTCATGTGGAAAAAAGGTAAAGAGAGGGAAGAAGCACTGTCCTCCATGTATAGGCACTTCTGGAGGGTGTGTGTATAGCCTCCCCTCACTCCTGGACCACTGTAGCTGTTTTCTAAATTGTGAACAATTTTCAGACCTCTACTACCTCCAATCCAATGAAAATGCCCTACATCCCATAGCCCTGTCTGCTGTTTCCTCCCCCTGACCTGGCTCTTGCTGTCTGTTTCACTTATTAGCACTTAGTACCTGCTACCTGTTTTCAGTTTATCTTTTAAGTAAATGTTATTCATTTTTGCATGTTCATTTTACATAATAGGTATGTGATATATTTAAGTAACTTATGGTTTTGGGAGTAATAAAGAATAACTTTCCTTAGATTATTTTTGTCCCCTTCTACTTCATGAATAAAAGGAAGGACGGGATAAAAAAAGGAATATATGTTTAATGTGGAATCAGCCCAGTGATGACCATAAAAAGTATAATTATGATCAGAGGTAGACCATTGTCTCAGTGGAAAGCCCTGGCCTCCATCTCCTCAATCTACTGGAAAACACAGGCATTTAGTTTGAGGGTTTGTTTAAATGTGAATTTACTTGGGAAAGGGAAGTTTTTAGCTATTTTTAGTCAGTTTGAGTGGACTACTAATACTTTCTTCATAACACATTTTGATAGGAGGGAAAGACAAAAAGTATCAGGATGACATCTTGGAAGCCCAGGGGAGGGCTGCATCAAGATAAGAAATGGCATAGGAAATGGAAGCAAGGGGCAATGCAGGGGCACATAAATGACTGCATCATTTTGCTTGTAGCCGGCCTTACAACCACAGTAGCATGTCATTTACCAAATCAAGATTTGTGCATTTTAATGTGGCATCCCAATTTGGTGTTCAGGAAATCACAATCCAGGTGAAAAAAAAAATGAGCATTCCAAAATATATATCACGTGGACTTGAAGTTTCAGGAGAATATGTACTTTCCTTCCTTATCCCCAAAGCGTGAAACCTGAGGCATCTTCAGCTAAGAATTATTGCAGAGCACATGATTCTTTGCTTATAAAAGATCTTGGAAGAAACTGGGGTTATACTTTTGGGTCTTTTGGCAGATGAAGCAGGAAATGTAAAAATATTCTGAACTTCTTCACAAAGGCTCTCAGTCTAAAACTGAATACGAAACTCTTTTGGAAATGATGGGGGATTAGCAGGTGTGGGTTTTAAGTGTATGCATTCTCCTTAGCTGACACTTGGAAGTGTCCCCATGGCTCTATCTTGGGGTGACAGAAGGAGATGAAGCCTTAGGCAGGCTGATGCACAGATACAAAGATACTTATGTTTGTCAGGAGCTAAAAGGAAACCGTGAGTCACACAGGAAAGATGGATTAAGTGTTTTAACAAGTTTTTTGCTTTCCTGGAATTTTTACTAGGAAAAAAGATCAGCTCTTTTTTCTTAGTGCAACAAATACTATTCTTCAGCTCAGAGGTGAAAAGTGTATTTATATGTACAAAACTAAGTGATTTTTCCAATTTATACCTCTTCTATTTCTTTAAGGTCAAGCAAAATGCCTTCTATCAGATGAACTGCTACTCCTTCAGACTAAAAATCTAAAGAACCTAAGTTTACAAAACTAAATGTTATAATATTTCTGTGCCGCTAGAGGCAAAGGTATGCCTCTATTAAACATTGGCTACAATGGTTCTATACTGCAGTTTAAAAGAAAAAGCTCTCACCTTGATTTCCCTTAAGTTTACCAGATTTACTGAATTTTATCCAAATAATTACACAAGCAGCAAAGCATGTGGCAGATGGTGAGAGAAAAGAAACCAAAAAAACCTAAAAATGCTTATGTCTTCCAGTTTATAAAACTTCACTTACTGTTTTTACTGGAGGATACACACCAGTGCTTAAGCAAATGTGCATGAATGCATACCTAAAGGAGGCTGTTTCTGTTACTTCACTGAATTATCAAAATATGGGCGATGAAAAAAAAAATATATGGGTGATGACGTTGGCAGGTATGATGTCAAGCACATACAGAAGGAATTAAACTATTATATACGCAGCCAAGGCTATTGTTTAATCTTCAAGTTCATCTTCTAGTCTGTTAGAGTGGGAACCATATATTCTGAAATTATTCAGCCCTGAGGTTCCTCCCATTTAGGGATTTTCATGGATTTAAGTTATCAGGAAAATGATGTCTCTCTGGTGGTGGCTAATGGTTGGAATGGTTACCTCTCCTGTATGAACACCTTGAGCACCTCGGTGACTTGTACATTTTGTCAGATTTGAACTGTGGCCAATAAGAGATAAACTTACCCAAAGAGAATAGCTATTAAGAAGTAGAGTTGGGGGCTTCCCTGGTGGCGCAGTGGTTGAGAATCTGCCTGCTAATGCAGGGGACACAGGTTCGAGCCCTGGTCTGGGAAGATCCCACATGCCGCAGAGCAACTGGGTCCGTGAGCCACAACTACTGAGCCTGCGTGTCTGGAGCCTGTGCTCCGCAACGGGAGAGGCCGCGATAGTGAGAGGCCCGCGCACCGCGATGAAGAGTGGCCCCTGCTTGCCACAGCTAGAGAGAAAGCCCTCGCAAAGAAACGAAGACCCAACACAGCCATAAATAAATAAATAAATAAGTAAAACAAACAAACAAAAAACACTAACAATTCATGCTTTTATTAGTGTCACCGTTTCAAAATATTGACTGAGCACAATATGCTTAAAAAAAAAAAAAAAAAAAGGAGAGTTGGAATCAAGAGGGAGTTGATTAAGGAAGTAGAGTTGGAATCCACTGTCAGCCAAAAGGAGGAGGAATAAAAAGACCCAAAAGATACTTCCTGTTGCTAAAAAGCCTCATTAGATAATTTGCTTCAACGTAAAGTTCAATTTTACACAGTGACTAGGTGAGTGGTGTTCATGTTCCTCCCTCAATACTGATGAAGAATGTATCATATTATATGAATTATATTAATTGCACTTATTATTTTAATGTCTGAATCCCCTCCCACATCTCCAGTGGAACTGTGAGCTCCTTGTGGACAGGAACTCTGTCTTATCCTTGTATCCCCACTGTCTACTATGGTGCCTGGACAGTGGAGCCCTTTGATAAATATAATTGGATATCACAATCGTGAGAATAACTGGAATTAAGGGCAGAATGTAACAAAGAAAAGTCGGAAGATGAGAATTTGTCTGCATTCCCAAGACTGTCCCAAGGAAAAGGGCATTCTCTCAGTACAACTATTCCAGGTCTTTGGAAACAAACATCAAATATCCAGTTTCTTGTAGAAGTAAAAAAGAAAGGGCTTCCCTGGTGGCACAGTGGTTGGCAGTCCACCTGCCAATGCGGGGGATGCAGGTTCGAGCCCTGGTCCGGGAGGATCCCACATGCCATGGAGCAACGAAGCCCACGTGCCACGACTTCTGAGTCCACGTGCCACGACTACTGAGTCCACGTGCTACAACTACTGAAGCCTGCGTGCCTAGAGCCCGTGCTCTGCAACAAGAGAAGTCAACGCAATGAGAAGCCTGCGCACCACAACAAAGACCCAACGCAGCCAAAAATAAAAATAAATAAATTTATTTAAAAAAAAAAGAATTTAAATTATTTTTAAAAAAAAGAAATGAAAGAGCTATCTAACAATTACAGAATGTAAAATATCATGAGTTTTCTTGGGAGCCAAGTCACAGTCAGAGTTGTTTAAGTAGAGGTAACAAAACTAATTGCAGATGATGTTGTAAATGGATTCAGTAAACTTTGGACCCTCAAGTTCCTTCCAAATTGAGAGTTGATTTTTGATCTCTAAACTGGAATTGGCCTAATCATTTGGCTACAATAACTTGCTGAGCACATCCCATAATGATAGTAAGCATCCTTGCTCTGCCTCTATAGTCACAGCTGAGAAGTTTCCTTATTGGTTTTATTTTCTAAGATAATTTTCCCAGCAAGAAGGAAACAAGTGTTCTAAAACAACTTAGCTTGATTTTAAGGTCAGGTACATCTTTAGTAAATTGCAGTCTGACTCTATGACACTTTTGTACATTTCGTTAGCATTACAGAAATTCTATGAGGATTTGATAATACCCAGGAACCAGAGCAACATTTCCCAAGAGGTACCGGTCAAAATGTCAGGAGCTAAGTCTTCTTATTGACCTCTGTGCCTCTAGTTTTGTTCTGCCTAACCCATTTTCTTCTCTGATGTAAGAATGACCATTCTAAAACATAAAACTAAACATACTACTACACCTTTCTTCATAAAACCCTTCAATGGTATCCAGTTGCCTTCAAAAGGAAGTCTAAATAGCCATGAATGATCTTTGCCTTGACTACCCCTTGGCCTCAATCCCTGATATTGCCTCCTTTGTTCTATGTTCAGACAGTTGAACAATTTACATCTCCCAATTGTGACATCATCCTTATCACTTTAGATCAGTGATTCCCTACCAGGAGCAGTTTTGCCCCTGGGGACATTTAACTATGTCTGGAGACATTATTGGTTAACTCATGGGATGCTCCTGGCATCTACTGGGTAGAGACCAGGGATGTTGCTAAACATCCCACAATGCATAAGACAACTCCTTACATCAAAGAATTAACCAGCCCAAAATGTCAATAGTGCCTTTGTTGAGAAACTCTGCTTTAGATAAGTGAATGAGAGCAACCATGCAAAAAAAAAAAACCCTGAGAAAAATTTCTTTAAGACAGTGCCTCTAACATAGGGTTGGCAAATTATGCCCATGGGTCAAATTTGGCCCACTACCTGTTTTTGTAAACAAGATTGTATTGGCACGTGGCCATGCCTGTTTATGTATGGTCATTTCATCTATGGCTGCTTTTGCAGCAGAGATGAATAGTTGCAACAAAGGCCATCTGGCCCACAAACTCTAAAATATTTTCTATCTGGCTTTCTACAGAAAAAATTGCTGACTCCTGCTCTAAAACACCCCTACTGTTCTCCTGCTCCTAAGATTGCAGAATATGTAGTATACAATTATAACTTGTACATGGGAAAGAAAATATTTTCCCAACTGGCATACCATTTCTGTTTTAGAACAGAAAACTTAGATACAATAACTAAATGGTCATTTAGTCTTCTAGGAAAACTAATAATGAGCTTTGCTGGTGAGATATCATTAAAAAGAGGAATTCAGGGCTTGGAAGGAGTAGGTGATGATGGGGGAGGTGGAGCGGGGTAAGAAAATGTCACCAATTCCTCCCTAGAAATGTCTACACTCAACATATTCTGAACATAGCCTAGCATGCCTTTTGAAGCAGGCAGATTCTATCACCCTCAGTTTCAGGCACTTTCTAAAATTTATAAGGGGAGATGGTTGGCAGCAGTGAGGCAAATGACTATCATGAGAAAAAAAACTGATCAATCAAGTCTATAGCAGTCTCACTCTAGCCCCTCAAAAACATGAACTTGTTTTATTGTTAAATCTTCCTTTAACTTTAGCAGATTGCTAATAAAATGAGAATCATGCAGAAGCTGTGATAGATATGTGATACTTGAGATGTCTGTTAGTGTCTCCCCACAAGGCTACTGTTGACAAATGTAGCAGCTGAACAACAAAGACATATTTTACATGCACAAAATGCTAATTCAGTGTATAAGTTCTTTTTTATATAATAAACATCAATTTATTGTGTTTATAGAAACCAGCGCCTCATTGAGGATACCATTGAGTATCCATATGCACATACATGCCACACACTGCTTCATACATCATGAGGTATTTATAGTTAGGGCAGCAACCCAGGAGCTATAGGAGAGGGCGATGAGTTTCCATGGCTATCCACGTGGGATGTATTTTCCCTGGGTGGGTGTATTAGGGAGCATATTGCTCCCATAACTGGGACATCCACAAATCAGGCAAACCAAAATCAGGATCTTCCCAGATATCTCTAAAAAATAATGTGTGCAAGAAGCTAAGAGAGTTAAGGGTTGTAAAATCTAAGAGACATTGTCCCGAGGTCAAATGCCTTTTTCAGCAGTGTGATCTGCAAGGATAATGCTAACTCAACTAGTGCCTTTGTGAAAATTATTTTACAAAGTGCTTTCCATGGGGGATGTAGCTATGAAAACACAAGATGAGACCTTGCAGCAGTAACAAGGCTGGGAAACTGAATGTGCTTCCTATATTAAGCCAGAGATCCTAAAGGGGAGCTTTTCCTAGGAAAAAACAATAAATTAACAAAACTGCATTAATTTAGAGTAGAAAGCCTAAATATACTATAACCATCAAAGAAATTCAATTAGTAGCTTAAAATCTTTTCCAGTCAAAACAAAAAAGATTTTTTAAGGTGAATTCTATGAAACTTCCAAAGAACATCATCTCAAGCTCTTCCAGATAAGAAAAAAAGAGAAACATTCCCCAATGCATTCGGAGGCAAATATAACCGATGCCAAAACCAGAAAAGGATGGCTCAAAAAAAAAATACAGGCAAATTTTACCCAGAAGCACAGATGCAGAAATTATAAACAAAATATTAGCAAGCTAAACCCAGCAGTTTTTTAAAAAAATGTATATAAATAACATCATGACAAAGTTGGGATTATCCTAGGAATTCAAGGGTGGTATTAAACCACTCTATTAAAGAGTCTATAAATGTCTTTATCACATTAACAGATTACTGGACAAAAATCACATGATCTCAACTTTGCAGAAAAAAAACGATAAAATTCAATACAAATTCATAACAAGAGATTTTGTTTGTTGGTTTTTAAACATTTTTTCAAAATGGAACGAAGAGTCCTGAGGCAGACAGACACAAACATAGAAATTTGAATGGTACATTACTTTGCAGATCATTTGGGAAAGGGAAGAACTATTTAATAAACAGCACTGAGAGAAATGCTTCTCCCTAGGGAAACAAAATGAATCCAGATCTCTCACCTCATACCACATATAAAAATCAATTTCTTATGGATCAAGGACATCACAGTATGTGGCAAAATTTTAAGACTTTTAGAAGAAAATATGGGAGAATATCTTTATAACCTCCCACATTAGAAGGGTACGGGCGGTCATATTAAGACATAAAAAGCACTAGCCATGAAAAAAAGATTAATAAATTCACCCATGTTAAAATTAAGAACTTCTATTCATCAAAAGTGAATAAATAAAATGAAAAGACAAATCACAAACTAGAAGACGTTAACTGCAACGCATACAAATGACAAAGCTAAGTAGCAAAATGATATGAAAAGTCTTACACATCACTAAGGGAAAGACAAACAACCCATTAGAAAAATGGGCCACAGACTTAAACAGTTAATTCACAAAGAGAAAGGAGAAATAATCAATACACATATGACTAATGCCTAACCTCTTTGCTTCTTTTGCATTTTCTTGGTTACTAATAAAATGGCATTTTACACCCATTAGATTAGCAAAAATTGCAAAGCCTGGCAATACAAGTTATTGGCAAGGATATGGATCAAACGGAATCATTACATATGTGCTGATATGCAAACTGCACAATCACTTTAAAAAACAAATGGGAATTATCTTCTAATGTTGAATATTAGTGTTACTGAGTCCAAGCTCACTGTGCTCGCTGCACAACAGGCCAATAAATCAGAGACCAGGTGCTGAGGCAAGGAATATGACTTTATTTGGAAAGCCAGCAGACTGAGAAGATGGCAGACTAATGTCTCCAAAAAAAAACACCATCTTATCAGGGTTTGGATGCAAGTTTCTTTTATAGAAAAGAGAGGGGATGGAGACGAGGAAGTAAAGAGAAAAGGCCATAAGTTTTGCAAATATCACCTGGAAAGGCCAGCCTCAGGGAGGGGATGTGTTAATTTCTTCTTTCTTGCAGCCATCCACAGGTGGACAGGGTCAGGATGCTTCCCTGAACAAAGGCACTTTGGTTTAACATTCAGGCAGAGGGACAGGGTTCCCCAAGGCAGGCCAATGTGTATAGACAGTATCATTTTAGTGAACAAAAACAGCGGAAAACAAAGATTAAAGTAAAAGAAACAGATCCAACATGTAGTCCGATTTGGCTCTTCCCTGTTACATTAGCATACACTGTGACCTAGCAATTTCACATTCACCCCCAAAGGCATGTATAAGAATGTGTGTGGTAGCTAAGCTCATAATTTTAAAAAAAGGGAACAATCAAAAAATTCATCAACAGGAAATACATTTTTGTATAGTCTCACAAAGGAATATTATACAGCAGTGAATACTAGTTAACTATAATTACATATAACAACCCCAAGGAATTACAAAATTGAAGGACAAAAGCAAGTTGAAAAAGACTGTATTGAGAATGATAGCACTTCAATCAAGCTCAAACAACAAAATTCAACAAAATATTTTTTATGGTTACATACATACAAAAACTGCCTCAAAAAGTGGGGGGAAAAGAATTATGGAATAAATAAACATAAATTTTAGGATAGTGATTACCACTTATTGGAGGCAAGAGAAAGAACACACATGTATATGCAACAGCATTACTAATGTTCTAGTTCTAAATTTGGATTCACAAATGTTTATTATTATTTTGCTTCAGAACTTATATATGGTACATATTCTTTTGTATGTATAGAATGTTACACAATAGATATGCTAATGCAAAAACCATTGATGTAGAGAAAGCTCAGAAAGAGAAGTCAAAGAACTTAAGACTAGCAGAAAACACTTGTGTTGACTCAAAGTTAATCAATTAAAGATGAGATTGCTTCCACCAATAATAGCAAACAGTCTTGCCTAAAATACTCATGAGCTATTACCTGGTCTTAGGGCCAAGAAGATTAGGTTGCTTCCTTAGATATTTATACAATCACTATATATTGTGTCTGAAACAATTTGAGATCTTGTTACAACATAGTGTGGAAATGAGAAAGAAGCAGGTCATGAAGAGCAAAAATTTTTTTCAGACTCTCAGAGTTAAAATAGGAGAATTGGAGAACTACCTTGGGCCAATGTGCCTGTCCTGACAATGAAATGCAGATTCAATCCCTTGTAGGCTGGGAAGAGGGGGACTCCAGGTCAGGGAAAGATGTGTCACCAATTCACCTCAGTACAAGGTTCTCAAATCTCTTCTTCAGATTCCCTGTTCATCAAGAATCATTCTAATTCAAATTTGATTTTCTTCTTCCAAGTAGTTTTTCCTACCATGTTCCCTCAGGTGAGTGAAAGAACTAAGAGGCAAAGTCAATCTCTTTATTTATAGTATACGTGTGTTAAAATCACACTCACTTTGTGGGAACAAAAGCCAGTCCTGTGTGAGTCTGGGCAGCATAAGCCAGTTGTTTCTAGATACCAACACCCCTGAGCTGAGCTGAGGAGACCATTCAAACACCACTGGAAGAAGACGTTCTACATAATGACTAAAGGACCTGCAGGGAATCTAGTACAATGGCTGTCTAACACTTCCCTGCAATTGAATGCAGATAGGGAATCAGTTTGGGCATCAAAATACCTACTTGACTAAGGGGAACCGGTCCTAAGCAACTGCCATCTACATAAGCACTCTCTCTAGCTGACGTGGAGGCTGCTTTCAAATGAATAATTGGACTAGGCAACTTCTCCCCTCTGCTTTCCCATGGAAGCACATTTGATATGGTATAATCTGGAGACAGGGTGGCTTCAGCTATCAGATTTTCCCTAAATCTTATCAAGTTCCACACCCTGTAGCCATGTTGCGTGGCACAGGATCAATTTCATTTATGGAATCACCAAATCTATGGCTCTCAGAGATACTCTCCTGGTGTGGCCTTTTTGTTTCAGAAAGTTAGTCTTCATCAGTAACAGAAAACACTGCTGAAATGAACTTTGTAAAAAAGAAAAGAAACAACAGTGCAATTTAAAATACTGATATTTGCTTTTATTGATTGTTGAACATCATGGTTACTAAGTTGATCTTAGAACACAGAGAGTTTTAAACCTGCATTAAAAGAAATTATTTTATAATGGAGTAAATAGTACAGCTCACCCACTTGGATAATTGAGGGGATGACTTTCATAATACCTTAAAAATTGATATCCATATTTTGTTCATTCTCAACCAAATGCATATAACTATTTTTAAAGGGGGAGAGAAAGGGAGAGAAGGAGCAAGATCAAATGAACAAACAGAAGCAAATATAAACAACAAATACTTAAGCTAGAATTTGGGAACAGAGTATCCTTCATCCAGGAGACAGTTTGTTGAGAACATGGTAAAGCCCTCCTCACACTTGTCCACTGAAGAAACCCAAAACCCCAGAATAATGAACTGGAAGCCTGGCCTTAGCCTGCCACATACTAAGAATTTTCCAGTCTTCCATTTTTTCTTAAAAATCTAAGTGATTTTTTCCTATTTGGTCTATAATATATCCATAGGAATACAGGAAGGCAGGATTCACTGATTTTGCCTTCATCAGTAGATTACAAAATCTTTAGGAATGTAAAAATTCAACACCCCACCACCCCTATAAATCTCAGAATAAAACTGAAGCATTAGGAAAAATGTGCCATGCTTATGGGGGTGGGGGGTATACTCCCAGGCAGAGGGTAGGAACTAAATCAATTAGCACAAAAAAAAATATGGAAAGAGAAAGAATAAAGTGTAAATAGATTTAACAAGGAAGAAAATCACTGAAAATTTAACTCCTAAGTTGTTTAATGCAACTCACTGAACTCTCTCCATTGATGGTGCCAGATCGAGGAGGGAAATAATAGTGTCACATCACTTCCTAGAAAAATAACTCAGTGTCTTTAATTATCAGAGACTGAGCATTTGGCTTCCAAAGAAGAAGGATATATTCTTCCTAAATCCTTGGGGATCAATATCTCAGAAACCAAAACAGAAGACCTCAGGGCAATGAATCAGGATGAAATAAAAGAAATATTCCATTTTAGAACACACCAGTGTAAGAAATCTACTGAGGTGTGAAATATTTTTCCCTTAAAAATAAAAGAAGAAGAAGAAAAAGAAGCATCATACCAATCAACTAGTATAGAACTGAGTGGGTACCTAAATATTAGTAAGGACTAAATTCAATGACCTTGGAAATCAGGTTAAATATTATGCTTGGATATCAAGCATAACAACTAAAACAATGACAAACTTTCACCAAAAGGCTGGGCTGTACCATTCTACTTGATTTCACAGACACACACATACATACACAGAAGCTAAGGCCATGACTGCAGTTTGTGTGAGCAATGACTATTGTTGGCATGTGGGTGTGATAACTCTAGTAATCAGAGACCATCTCAGCCCCAGAGTGGACCTGGTCACAAACTTCCACGGGGTTTTCAAAATACTTCAATGGAAACAAGCAATCAAATTTTAATCTTTCAGCGGCTGACTACGCATATCACTTTTCTTTCCTTCCCCAGTAGTCTACTTTGCACATTTTACTACTCCTTGGCACCTCCTTCAATGTTCTGAAAAAGATGGCTGAAATTCAGATCAACCCATTTTGCCTTTCACTGCCAGTTTCACAAGGCAAGGAAATTGAAATACCACAAATTTATTTTTACTGTAGTTGTCTTAGATAAATTTTAATTTTCCCCACACTCATGGTAGTAACATCACTCACTACACCACTGTCTTTTTCCAACCATTATATCTGCAATCCATCATTTCATGAATGTGAAATTTTACATGAACGTGAAAGTACTATTCTAACCCAGAGGAAAGCAAGGACTATTATTGCTATTCTTTACTTCTTAGACCAAGAAACTCAGCCAACCTCCAGTTTCCTTCTCAGGGTAAAACCATGGGATCCATGAACACGGATTAAAAGTAGTGTGTGGTGAAGGCTTCTTAAGCTCTAGTCTCCCAAGAGTAAAAGACAATTCGCTCCGATCAGTGCGTACCTGGTACTGTCATGTTCCCTCCAGTCTGGTACTGCCAGAAAAGCAGTGCAATGGAAGTCAGAGACCAGGGTTCTAGTTCTATCTCAACTACTCTTCACGTCCCTGCAGTAGCTGTATAACCTCTCTGAGTCTCATGTTTCTCTGAGTCTTGATTTGGACTCTAACTAAGGTTCCCTCCGGTTATGACCTTCTTTGAGTTCTTCCCTCTTCCAGCCCTATGCTTCTATTAACTAAAACCTGGAAAAGTTCAAGATTCATTTTTTTGGAGCCTTAATGGCTACTACAACCTCTGCCAAGTTGGGAATCACCTATGGCTGTTACTACAGCTTTGGACCTCTAGGGAGACAGTTAGTCAGGAATGTTTTAATAAACAAGGCTAGCCCTTGGCTAAGCAGCTAAGTAGGTGCAATTTTTGTTGTACACCCTTCCCAACTCCCTTACAGAATGCCCTTCATGCCAGGCAATTCTCTGGTATCCCATGGAGTCCAGTCTTCAGCAGTCAACTAAACCACAGGAAGATGATGGCTGATATGCCTAAAATAGGACTCCTTCCAGAAACTGTGTTGGAATAGACTAGAGAATGAAGAAGACCTTGAACCATTCCCTGCATCTGCCTCTCTCTTAGTTTTTCCCATCTCTTCCACCCTTTTAGTTTCTCAGGCCCAATTCTTACATGTTATCCTTGACCCCTCTTTCTTTTGTACCCTTCAACTAGTCCATGAGCAAATCCAGTCAGCTCTACCTTTGAAGTATACCCAAAATTCAACTATTCTTCACCACCCTCATTATTATTACTCTAGTTTAAGCATTTACATTTGAGAGGCAGTAGATGGAGGGAAGTAATAGAATAAATAGAGAGAAACAGGCTGGATTTAATGTGGTAGTCAGTAGATAGTAGAAAGATTTTTTTTTTTTCCTGAATGATTGCCATACAGAGGTATATTTTATTAACATAACTTAACTAGTACTGAGGGGAACACACTTCTCATCTGGCTTTGGTAACAGCCTCCTAATTAGTCTGCTTCTGCCCAGAGCCCCCAACAGTCTATTCTCCTAGGACAGTGATCCTGTCTTATAAGGCAAATAAGATCATGCTCCAAACTCCCCATGGCTTCCCATCTCTTTAGGATTCAAAGGCAAAACCTCAGAATGGTGTACTCGTCCCCACCACCTCTCTGATCTCTCTGTCCCTCCCTTGCTCTGCTTCTACTGCACCAGCACCCTCGCCATTTTTCAGATTCACAAGCCTGCTGCTTTGCATCTTCATGCTTGCTGTCACCTCCACTTGGAAACCTATTCCCTTGGGGACCCACAAGACTTACTCTCTCGGTACATTCAAGTCTCTATTCAAATCTCTCTTTTAGAGGCTTTTGCAGACCACCTTGTAGAAATTACCACACACCCCTCAACACAAACACACACACACACCCTCTCTATCCCCTTTTGCCATATAGATTAGCTTATTATCTCTTACTCCCCTTCCTCCCTGCCTTTCACCAGAGAAGAACCGTGTCTTGTTTACTGTTGGACTGGTGCTGCCGGCACAGTGCCTGACATATCCCAAGTACTCAAACATTTATGAGATGAATGGGCCGAGGGCTGGATGAATCACTCCCTAACACAGGAAGATACATGTCATTCCTTCTTCCAGCTGCTCTTCAGAACACATCTACTACCATATTCTAGGAAGGTCATGACCGAATGGCATCCAGCCCTGGTAGGACAGGCTTTGCTTCATTTCCTTCTTACAGTGCGGTAGTATATTGCTAGCAATCTTCTACATATGAGATTTCCTCTTTTTGCCTTGCTTCAGTTTTGTCCAAGTGCATGAAGGCACTTTGATTGATGTGTACTATGATCATATAATCTTTCATTTGGTCTAACTCTATCAAAATAGTTTCTTAGAATAAGCTCTAGGAAGGGGAAGGATTTCATGTGTCAAAACTCTGATCTCAATTATCTAGGGCTCTGGATCCCAATTCAAGGACAACTGAACTATATGTACACAGATAGAAATAACAGTGAAAGGAACCAGAAGTCATTAAATCTCTACCAGGAGCCAGCACTGTGCTGAGAGCTTGATAAATGTTATCTCAATAAATCTATGGTATCTCATAACTGTTTACATGAAAGTGATATATTCATTACATAAATGAAGAAACTAAAGGCTGGGGCAGTTAAAAAATTTAGCCAACATTTAAGTGAAAGAATTGAGATTCTGATGCAGATCTGAATCCAAAATCTAATCTCTTTCGATAAAAAAGACAAGACATTCACACCATTCATGGGAAAAATTAGTCCTTTCTCTTCTCCTCACTCATCAGCCCATAGCTAATACAATTTGACTAAGGATTATTTGAGGTGTCACCCTAGAAAATGTTCTAATGAGTTGTTCCCAAGCACAAACTCTACAGCCTCTAAAACCAAGCTTATCTAACATGCATGGGGATTTGCTCACTTTTCAAGCTTAGGAAAACACTCAAACACAGAATGAAGTCATATCTACATATTTCATTCCACATTAGTTTCTAAGACATTTAAAACTATATCCCAGACTAGTTTTCTTAAATAATAAAAAAGAACTGAGTTCCAATTGTTGTGTAGTATCTTGTAGCTCCTTCTCTGTAGCGATTCCAGAAGCCCAGCCTTTCACTCAGGCACTACTTGGGGTGCACTGGGTTGGTCCTGGGGATGCAGTAGTGAACAGCAAGCACTGTCCTGCACTTGTGAAACTTCCTGTCTAATGGGCCAAGCAGACAATTATGCGGTTGAGTGTTAATTACTTTTTGGTTAGATGCTATCAACAACTACAGAGTTGGGTATTGTGGATAATCTCTTCTCAGGTGGTCATGGAAGTCTTCCCTAAGAAAGTAATATTTGAGCTGAGAACTAAAGAATGAAGTGGCATCTCTTAGATGGAGGAATTGGGAAGTGGTGGCTGGGGTCAGTTTTACAGGCAAAGGGAACAAAATGTGACAAAGGTATGAACTGGGAAAGAGCTTGATGCATTTGAGGAATTACAGGGGTGGCAGTGTGGCTGGAAGCTGGATTGGAGAAGAGTGAGAAGAGAAGATGATTGCAATGACATGAGGCTTCCAAGATGGGAAGAGACCGGGTCCTGTACAGCTTGTGAAGGATTCTGGGATGGACCCCAACAGCAATGGGGAACTAAGGAAATGTTTTAAGCAGGGGTGATACATTCAGATTTGCATTTTGAAGAGATCACTCTGGATATAGTATAGAGAATGGTTTAATGGGTGAAGGCTGATCAAATATGGATGGGGTATAGAGGGAGTAGGTGCTGAAATATATAAGGAGACCAGTGAGGATGCAAAGGCCAGGAAAAACCAAGAGTAGTAACGAACTTGTAGAAATGCCAATGTATTTGAGATATATTTATAAGGTAGAATCAACAGAATTTAGGGATGGATTGGATGCAAAGGATAAGGGAGAGGGAGATGTTAAAAATGACCCCCTGGTTTCTGTAGGTGCTGTTGGCTGGATGGTGCTACTGTATCCTGGGGAAGGAAACATAGTAGGGGTATGTTTGGGGGAGGTGGGTGGAAAGAGAATGAATTCAGCATTAGACTTGGACTCTGAATTGTCCGTGGGACTTCCAGTGGGATGTTGAGTCAGCAGTTGGCTACTTGTGGTCTAGAACTCAGATGAGTTCTCTGAACTTGAGATTTAAATGTGAAAATAGATGCAATCGCTTAGGGAAAGAACATAAAGTGTTAAGAGGATGGAGTCGTGACAAACTAAAACATTTAAAGGTCAGGTAGAAAAGGAATGGACTAGCAAGGGAACATAGAATTTCCATCACAGGTGCCTTCATATTGTAGCTCCCCTTGAAAATGCCAGTTTGGTTGTTTACATGGCACCACTAAAGTAAAGCATATCCAGGAAGTTAGAGTAGGCAATGTTTTCAATATTTTTCTGATAGCAGAGAGAGTCAAGGCAGGTCTTTGTGAATTGGCCAAAAACAAAATTTTTTTATGTACCTACCCACAGTGACATAAGGCCTTGAGTTTGTTTTGATCCTTATCCCCTCCAAAAACACATTTTTATTTTTTAATCTTTAGATCCCAATTTTTGCTATCTATTCTTATGTTTCTTTAAACTACTAGAGGTCTAGCTAATTGGTATAATATGGCAAAGTTATCTAGCCTCTTAATTGTAGTTTATTTTAAATAAAACATTACATATACATTCCCTAACCTCATGCTCCTCCTGTTTTTCCTAGAGGGAATACCTATTCAGAATTTAGTGGGTTTTTAAATTTTTATTTTTAATTTTATAACCAACAGTGTATATATGGAATTGGGCAAAATTCTGTTCTCCATGTCAGGGTCTCTCAACCTCTGACATTTGGGGCTAGACAAGTCTTTGTTCTGGGAGACTGTCCTGTGCCTTGTAGGTTGTCTGGCAGCAGCCCTAGCCTCTATCCACGAGATGCCAGTAGCAGCCACCAAATTTCACCAGATATTGTCAAATGTGCCTTTGGAGACAAAACTGTACCCCTCATCTCCCACCCTTGAGAGTCATTGCTGTAAGTCTTGTAGTCCAAGGCTTCACAAACTTAAATGTGCATAGGAATTCCCTGTGAATATTTTTAGAAGGCAGATGCTGATTCAGTAGGTCAAAGGTGGGACCTGGCATTCTGCATTTCTAACAAGTGCCCAGGCAATGCGAATTTTGCTGGTCAGAGTACCACACTCTGAATAGCAAGGTTGTAGACAGTTTCCCATTCATATCAACTGGTTGAATTCTCATGAGGATCCAATGACAGCAATTTTGGGAATACAAAATTTGCAATGAACTATTGCCCAAACAGCCTAAGACAAATAGAAACTAAGAAAGCAAGCACTGTCCCATCCTCCTAACTAACAGAGCTGCCTTCATGTTTCCATATTTCTTTCCAGTCCCCACTATTTATTCATAATTGGACAACAATTTAGTGTATATTCCCTACATATCTTAACACATTTATGAAATGTGTTCAAAAATATTTAATTTTTTGAGTGTTTTTAATTTTATAAATGGTATCACACTGTATTATCCTACAACTTGTTTTTCTTGCTGAACACTATGTTTTTTCTATACACCCATGGTGATACTGGCAAATCTAGTTGATTCATTTTAACTGCTGTATGGTATTCTACTAACTGACTTTGCCACCATCTGTCGCTTCGCCTACTGAAAATTCAGGATGTTTCCATGTTTTTGCCACTGCACACAGCTGCAATAATTATTTCCAAACATTTTTTTCATGTGCACATGTGCTACAGTTTTGCTGGAGTATGGACCTAGAAGTGTCAATTACTGGTCAAAGGATATATACATCTTTGAGTTTACAAGTTATTGCTAAGTTACCCTCTAAAGGGCCACCAGCAATGTTTGAATCACTATTTCTCCATATTATCACCAGTACTTGATGTGTCACATTTTTCATTTTTGTCCCTCTGATGAGTATAAAATAGTTTCATTGTAAGGTTAAGCATTTTTTCATAGTTTTTCCTGCATTGCTAGATTTTTTAAAATATGTATATTCATACTCTTAGTAGTGTCTCTTATTTTCATTCACTTACATATACCACCCTAAAGATTCTGATACCCTGTAAGGAGGGGTAGAGCACATTCCATGAGAATATGGGTATTTGAACTTTAATCCAGGTCTCCAGCTGACTCCAGTATGCTTCTCCTCCCTACTGTGATTTAGAATAATGCACAAATCTTTACTCTTTTTGTTTAATTGTGAGCACCTGGTGCCTACCATAGACTTTGCTAGGATTAGATATACAGAGACAGAAGGCACAGACCCTGCTCTCAATGAGAACCTTGTCTAGAGGTGATGGAAAAGGATCCAATAAATAAGCCACAAAATTTCAATAGCACGGAAATGCTGGGATGGGATGATCACCGGATGCTGAGGGCACCACAGAAGAAACCAACCAGCCCAAGGAGAGAGGACGACTTTGGAATGAGATCATATGTGAGCTAAGATTTGAAGGATGAGTAAGAATGCACTATATTGTTGAGAAAAGCATCTTTGATTTTGTAAAGAGGCAAATAGAGAGTATGGCGAGTTCAAAGACTGGAAGGTATTCTGAAATGCCAAGAGAAAAATGTAAAGAGGGAATGGCAAAACAAGAAAGAGGGAAAGAAGGAAAGGAAGGAGGAAGGAAGAAAGAAAAAGACTAAAGAAAAGTCTAAATGCGGATCACAAAGGACCTTGTGTCATGCTAAGGATTTTGGATTTGACCCTGCATGTGATGGGAAGCCTTCAAGAATATTTAGCAGGAAAATGATGGGATTAGGGTTTTTTTCGCTCAGTAAGATCCCCCTGAGTCTTCTGTGATAGTAGCAAGGGGTGAGCAATACTGATGGCAAGGAGGCCAATTTGCTTTTTTTAGGTTGCTGATCCGGACTGGATGGCTCCCGGTCTGGATGGTTCTTCAAACTAATAGCAGTGGGGATAGTGAGGAAAGAAATTACAGAGGTAAAAAAATATTCAACAGAACATGAGGATAAATAATAGGTGAACCTTTTTGGTTTGTGGTTTGAGGACCCTAAGCATTATGGTGCCAAACAAAACAGGGAATAGAACAGGAAGAGATGAGGGCCCAGGGTGAGGGTGGGGAGAAATGATGATAACTTCAGTTTTACGTTTATTGATTGAGTTTAAGCCTCATACAGAACATCCAGATGGAGGTGTGCTGTTGACTGTTGGAATAAGGGCCTGGAATCCAGGAGGCAGATCTTGACTTGAGATTTATGCTTAGAAATTATCAACTTTGGGCTTTCCTGGTGGCGCAGTGGTTAAGAATCCGCCTTCCAATGCAGGGGATACGGGTTCGAGCCCTGGTCTGGGAAGATCCCACATGCCGCGGAGCAACTAGGCCCGTGAGCCACAATTACTGAGCCTGCGCATCTGGAGCCTGTGCTCCGCAACAAGAGAGACCGCGATAGTGAGAGGCCCGCGCACCGCGATGAAGAGTGGCCCCCGCTTGCCACAACTAGAGAAAGCCCTCGCACAGAAACGAAGACCCAACACAGCCATAAATAAATAAATAAATAAATTTAAAACAAAACAAAAAAAAAAGGATTTACTGAATGCATACTAGATGGCAGGCCCTGTGCTGGCGATACAGATATGGGTAAAAGAAATTTCGACCCACAAGTATAGTCAGGGAGATCCATCTAAAAAAAAAAAAAAAAAGAAAGAAATTATCAACTTCCAAACAGAAAGATTTAGCTGCTCAGATTCAGCTGCTCAGAAAGAGTATAGGAATTGTAAGAGTAGAAAAGATGGACAGAACTCCAGGAAGCAGAAGGCAGAGGATTAGCAAAGTAAGAGAGACTAGAAAGGAGACTGAGAAAGACTGGCCAGAAGAATAGGAGAAAAACCAGGGAGATGCAGTGCCACCAAAGCAGCCAGAAATTTCAAATAGGAAGGAATGACCAGGGTCAAATGGTCAGGAGAGCATTTAGACGAGATCTCTGAAAAGCGCGGGCTGGATTTAGACACAGTGTGATCTTGGAAAGATCTCTGAAGCCACCAACATATGGACTATCTCTAATTCTATACGATATGGATATTTTAAGTATATTTCTACCAACCAAAAAAAAAAGGCTTATTGTTCCTTTTAACTAAAACAAGTCAGGCCATCCCTCTAGGCTCCACTTTGTTGAGCTGAAAGAAGAGTGAGTTAACTAGATGACATACCAGGTTCCCTTCAGCTCTCACAGGTATGATTGCCTCAATACCATATAATCAGTTTCACCTTGTATCCTTGAAACTAATGATAAGCCACATCTTGGGGACCTCCTCTGGCTCCACTGACATCCTCCTCTTTCATTCCCAAGTCCCCTCCTTGGACTTCCCCTAACTCCACACTATCTTGTGCTTCACCCTGACTCACTCTTCCCAGAAACAGCCCACACTAACTTGAACTTCTTCTTTCCCTCCTCTCAATTTCCACTGTATGGAAACTGTGGGTCAGACGTACCCACACATCTTTTGACTTTAGCCCCTACCTATAAATAACGAGAACACATTGTACCCACCATTGAATAGGCAAATCATCCTGAGGTGAGCTTCTTGAGGACAGGAATTGTGCAGTTACTAATCTTTGGAAGCCAGGTCTTAGACAATACCCAGCAAACTATAATCATTCAAAACATTTATTTTGAGTAAATGAAGAAATTGTGACTGCAATCCTGCCTGGGACCTCAGGAAGCATAGATCTTATACTTGGAGCTTCCTTACAACAAAGGGATTACAATGCTGTCAGTCCTCTGCTAGTGGGCTCACCTCCAATGCCTGGCAACACAGTTTCTCCTGAAAATCAGCATCAGAGGACTGGACTAAACACCCTCAGCTACTGCCTGGTTTCAGAGTCCACCAGGTCAAGGTAGGTGATGGACTCTACTCCAGTGGTGATACACTCAGTGACTCTACAACATTCTCTTGTCCCAAGACTACATAGGATTCACTGAATTGGGGACCATCTGTTGCTCACCTTTGCCCTGTTTCCATTCCTACCCTATGAGTAAGACTGAAATTCTCTTCCTCCTTGAGAAGATGACACTCAAACTCCCAGGGCTCTTCAGAACACTTCGCAGGTTCCCCAGTTTGCTCTGCATGCATGTTATACTAAACATTCAAACACACTGAAAAAGGATTTCCAGCAATAAACATGATCTGTATTGGCAGGGGTGGGGGGAGTTGTTTTTGCAAAAGTAAAACATTTTATAAATCTAATTCAATTTTCTGATTTAGTAAGAGCTTGAAAATAAATAAGCTCATTTATGTCTATTCATTTCAGTACCAGCTAATGTCAGACTGAATGATGATGTTGAAATGCTGTTTTGCACTCTTTGATGTGTGGAATTTTAAGAACAAGCATCATTTCTATCGGTCCTATTTTTATGTCACCTCCACCAAAATTTCTTTTATTTCACATTATTTTTCTTCATCAAAGTTCGAGTCATTCTCTTAATTTTTTCTCTCAAAACAAAATAATCGTTAAACTTAATTTTTCCAACAAAGCAAATCTGGCACCTTATTTCTTTATAGTTTTTTGCCAAGACCTAAAATCACAAATTTTCTCTGTACACTTTTCCAAATATTTAAAGATATATTTTTGCTGACATTTTAAAGTAATATTTATACCAGTGAATTGAGCTTAAGTAAACAGACCATTACTGGTATAGTCACTATACTATGATGTTCTTTGAATGTACCACAAAGAGGCATTTATCTCGATGACACTCCACAAGGGAAATGAAATCAAACATTTGCAGCCACCATAAACAAGTAAAGGTCCTGTTTTCTTTACCAGATCAAGGTCAAGCAAGTGGGCCTAATTGAGTTAGGCATCAGGGAACATATGTAGGTCAAATCTGGCACTCCCTCAAAGTTTGTGTTGAACTGAATTCAAATATCTGACACTGCTTTTGAAAAAAAATATTACTTCCTGCTTTTAAATAAGAAAGGCAATTTGAAGATTGGATCATAAGGCTTCTTGGATACGGCAATACTCTTTCGAAAGAACCCTGAAACGCTGAGCAATATTTGTTCAGTTAAACAAGGTTCGACTGACCCTACTGGAACCCTGGGGGAAATTTTTTGTTTAACCTTAGTGTAATCCAACCTCAGGCCTCATGGATAATATTTGTGTCTCTCCTTGTAATAAAGCAAGAATAAAAGGAGATATACATAGGTGATCACAGAAGAAGAGATGGTACATTTGAAAGGAAAGGGGGAAATTTATTGAATTCTTACAATGTATCCAACATTGTGCAAGGTCTTATTTAACTCCTAAAACAAATATCACTATTCCTTTATTACAAAGAAGTAAGCAAGATCAGAGAACTTAAATAACTTGCCCCAAAATGCATAGCTGGTAAGTGGTAAAACCTGGCTTATAACCCCCTTCTACCTGGTTTGGACCCCAAGTTTATCCTAATATTCCAGGGAGCAAGGACACTAGAGAGCCAAATCACAGAATTTCATAAAGCCACCTGCCTGTTGTACACTTATGTTTATAGCAGCGTATTCACAATAGCTAAAAGGCAGAAGCAACACAGAGTCCATCGACAGACGGATGGATAAATAAAATGGGGTGTAAACATACAATGGAATATTTTTCAGCCTTATAAAAAAGGAAATTCTGACACGACACATGCTACAACATGGGTGAAACTTGAGGACAGTATATTGAGATAAGCCAGTCACAGTAACACAAAGACTGTATGATTACACTTATATGAAGTATCTAGAGGAGTGAAACTCAGCAACAGAAGGTAGAACGGTGGTTGCCAAGGGTGAGGGGAAAGAGAGAAAGGTGAGTTGTTATTTAATGAGTGTAGAGTTTCAGCTTTGCAAGATATAGAGAGTTCTGGAGATTGGTTGCTCAACAATGTGAATGTATTTATGCATTTATTTTTACTTTAACTTTTTCTATTTTGGAATAATTTTTTATATTTACAGAAAAGTTGCAGTGATGGTATAGAGAGTTCCCATATGCCCCTCACCCAGCTTCCCCTACCATTAACATCTTATATAATAACTATATTTGTCAAAACTAAGACATTGACATTGGTACAATACCATTAACTAAACTCCAGACTTTAGACTTTATCCACATTTCTCCAGTTTTTCCTTGAATGTCCTTTTCCTGTTCCAGGACCCCAAAAAGGACACCATATTACACTTAGATGTCAAGTCTCCCCAGCCTCCTCTGATCTGTAACAGTTTCTCAGACTTTCCTTGTTTTTGATGATCTTGGCAGTTTTGAAGAATGCTGGTCAAGTGTTTTGTAAAATGTCCACTGGATACTTGCTCATGACTAGATTTGGATTATGAGTAGGAACTGGCTTTTCAATCTACATTTCATTAAAATTTAAAGTCGATACTTGATTCAATTACCAGACAACTTTTAAGCATGTTTAGAAGAACTTGGATATGTGAATCTACTTTTTTGACTGTAAATTTTATGAAATCCAATTTCAGATCATTGATTTCTGATGAAAATATAGCATTCAAATTGAGATGTGTAATAAGTGAAAAATGCATACTGGATTACAAAGCCTTACCACAAAAAGAAGGATATGAACTATTGCAGGAATCATTGTTATATCTAATACATGTTGAAATATTTTGGATATACTGAGTTAAGTCATATATATTATTAATATTGCTTTCACCAATTTCTTTTGTTTAGAACAGATCTTTTCTTTTCTTTCCTTCCAGTTTTACTGAGGTATAACTGACATACCACGTTGTATAAGTTTCAGGTGTACAGCATAATGGTTTGACTTGCATACATCGTGAAATGATTGTCACAACAAGTTTAGTGAACGGCCATCATCTCATATAGATACAACAAGTGTGAATGTATTTATACTACAGGATTGTAGTATTAAAATCGTGAAGATGACAATTTTTATGTTATATGTATTTTACTATGATTTAAAAACAAACACCCCTGCCTAAGTTGTGTTTCCCTCTCCTTCACCAATCCTTTCACTTCATTTTCTGCTCAGTATTATGCATTTTTGCAGGCAGGAGTCGGGGTCAATGAGATAAAACGTCCACACAGACACTCTATTTTACAATCTGTTCGAAGGACAAAAACAAGTTTTAAATGAAGACATGCCTCCAGTACGCTAAATAGCCATCTGTTAAAGGACACAAATTCTTTAAAGCATTTACGTAGTCCATTGGAGACAGGTTTCTACGTGAATTGACATTTTAAGGTCATATCCAATGTTCGTGTCTAGTTCATCTTCCAGCCAGGGCATCTCAAAGGATGAGAGAGAGACCACTAGTATTTAATAAATGTCTATAGCACTCATTGTGTGTCAGGCACAGTTGCAAGCACTTCACAAATGTAAGCTTATTTAGCCCTCAAAACAACCCTAAGAAGTAGTAGCAGTAGTATCTTCATTTTATGTGAGCAAATTAGGGCACAGAGAGGTTAAGTAACTCACCCAAGGTCACACAGCTAGTAGGTGGCGGAGCCAAAATCTGAACAGAAGCAGCCTGGCTGCAGAGTTTATGCTATGTGGCCTGTCACTTGTATTTTTTGTGGGCCCCTAGTTATTAACCATGCACACACACACATACACACACAGAAATTTTTTAAAAACTTAAACCTCACTGCCTTCTTTCAAACCTGCCAGTGTTACCCACTGACTTTATATAGAACCTCTTTTGGGGAGAAAATCAAAAGTCTAACTGTGAGCCTCCAGCCAGCGGGCTCTCCTGCTCCCTCTGCCACCATCTCTTCACTAGATTCTGCTTCCATCTACCCCCGATCTACCCTCAGTTCTAGTTCAAACCCAACCTCTTTATTACCACTTGCCTCCTGACTGGGCTTCCCTGGAAACTTCAGAGTTTTCCTGACTTATTTCTCCTTCTCTGGGCACAGCTGTTGGGCTCAGTTTCCCAACAATTCCCCTGATCTATGTGCAGTGTCTCTTTGTCTTTGAGGTACCACATTCTTTTTTTTTTAATTATTAATTAATTAATTTATTTATTTTTGGCTGTGTTGGGTCTTCGTTTCTGTGGGAGGGCTTTCTCTAGTTGCGGCAAGCGGGGGCCACTCTTCATCGCGGTGCGCGGGCCTCTCACTATCGCGGCCTCTCTTGTTGCGGAGCACAGGCTCCAGACGCGCAGGCTCAGTAGTTGTGGCTCACGGGCCTAGTTGCTCCGCGGCATGTGGGATCTTCCCAGACCAGGGCTCGAACACGTGCCCCCTGCATTGGCAGGCAGACTCCCAACCACTGCGCCACCAGGGAAGCCCGAGGTACCACATTCTTTCACAGCCTCCTCACATAGCCTCACTTCCAAAGCCCCTCGTCTCCCTCTTTGTTCTCTGAGGTTCATCTCTGGTCAGTACATGTTTCCTGATCTGTTATCTTTTTTCAGGCCAACCTTCCACTTTTCTGGCACCAACATCTGAAGGTTCTCAAGGCACACAGCATGGCAAAGGGCATTTTACCTCCATCTTATTATCCATGATTTCATCCCCACAGCCTGAAACTCACCTTGCTGCCTCAGAAATGTTAGATGACCTCCATAATTTTTCTCTATGATTTTGAAGAAAAAAATGTAAGTATTGGGGGCAGGGGGGTAGGAGGGTGGCTGGTAAAGAAAGCAACTGACCAGAGTGACCATTTTGTCAGCTGTACCCACTAACTGCTCATAAAGCTCAAACAATCCAAGTAGCATTTGATCCTGTAGGAGTTAAAACAGAGGTAGGCAACTTTTTGTAAAAGGCCAGGTAAGAAAAATTTTAGACGTAGGCTACACAGTCTCTGTCCCAACTACTCAACTCTGCCATTGTAGGGTGAAAGCAGCAATAGATGAGTAAATGAATGGGTGTGGCTTTGTTCCAATAAATCTTTATTCACAAAAACAGGCACTGGGCTGGATTTGGCCCGTGGACCATAATTTGCTTCTCTAAATTAAAATGCTAGAACCCTTTGTGAAGTTTTCTAGCTTTCACATGGGTTTCTGAAACCAGAGTCCCTCCTTACTGTTTTTTAGACTATACTGTACTTCATTAACTCTCCACTAAAAGTAAGCTTAAACTAGAATAACGTAAAATAAGAAACGTGATCCGTCACATCATTTGCCATGTTCCTTTAGGCAAAAGAACGCATCCCAGACATGACAATTATTCACTGCCAAAACTGATAAACATCTGCTAGCACATATGCTGCCCCTGTCGGGTACTTTTTAATTTCCACGAGGAAGTTTCGCTTACAAAATGTTCATGAAGGGTCTCCAGGCCATGATTGGCCAAGTACAGCTTTGAAACAGCAAAACAAAGATTTGTGCAGGCATGTCACTGAGTGAGGACGTGAAGAGCGTCAAGTGCTGAGGCCTCTGGAATCCATGGTTCACAAATACCAGCCTCGGAGAAAGTTTTCCCAGTTTGGGACATTCTTGACCGCTCCACTTCATCCCCACAAGGCTCTGAGGTGCTCATTCATTAACTCATTTTTTCATTTGCTTAACAAATGTTTTGGAAGGCCTTCTGTGGGCCAGACATGTTGCTAGGCACCAGGAATGTCATGGAAAGACAGTTTAACAACAGGAAAAAAAGAAAAGAACCATTGTGTGCCCCTGCAGAGCTTACAGTCTGGTGCATGTTGTCCTACAGAACTTCCTAGGGTGATGGAAATGTTCTTTACTCTGCACTGCCCAACATGGTAGCTACCAGTGCCCTGATGGCTCTTGAGCACTTGAAGTGTAGCTGGTGTGACTAGGAAACTGAATTTTAAGTTTCATTCAATTTTACTTAATTTAAAGTTAAAGAGCCATCTGTGGCTAGTGGCTACTGTAATGGACAGTGCAGATTTAGTGGGAAAAATACTTGAATCAAATTAATGTAACATTAAACCTGTCTTATGTGCTAAGGACATTAGATACTGAGTGCTCTGATCACTAATAATAGAAGGATTCGACCAACCCAGGAAGATCAGGAAAAACCTCTCTAAGGAAGTGGCAAAGGAGGAGAAACCTGAAAAAAAAAAAAAAATAGGGATCAAAAGTATATAGAACATGCTGAAGGATGGAAAGAGAAAGCACAGGGAGATCAGGAAACTATCTATTGCAATGGTCCAGATGACCAACGATGGTACGTGGCTTGGATCCAGACAGATCTGTGGGATATGTAGAAAGCAAAATTGACATATCCTGGAAGAAAACTGGATGTGAGAAATAAGGACAGAAGATTCATTTCAAGGATGACAGTACAACTTGCGCCTCCTGGTTGAAAGAGGTGCCATTAACTGAACAGAAAACACAAAGGGTCTGGGAGGGTGTTGTTGGTTTGGTCTTCAACATGTTAAGTTTGAGGTGGTCAGAGACATCCGTATGGTCTGTTGAATAGGCAGCAGCTCAGGGGAGAGGTAAGAAATGAAGATAGAAATTGGTGGGTTGTTAGTGAATAGTGTATTACTATTTCTGTCCCCATGATAATGTGAGGTATTCCTGGCAAGTTGCCATAATTTTTGTTAATTAATGCAGACAAGGCAGTATGTACAAATGGAATACATCCAATGCAATGCCATAATTACAACAGTAGTTTAAATGGGAGGAGATCAGGAAGGATTCAAATAGAGGAAAAATAATGGTGGGGTTCATTTGTAAAAGCTTTATAAGAAAGTAAAACTACCTAAAGAGATGTGGAATAGGCCATAAGAATTCACATACAGTGGATGCTCCTTGCAATTATAAAGGAACAGGAGAGATGGAAAGATTCAATTCAAGCTGAGGTCTCAGAGAACCACCTGACCTAAAAGAGAACACTGTAGTTCAGGTTAACAGATAGAAACAAGTATATGGGGAGTTGGGACAAGAGTGAGTGGCCCAGATCATTAAGAGTGGTGGACATTTTAAAATTAATTTGTTCAGTTTCTGCTTATGGGTGATAATTATTTATGGGTGATAATATTTGAATATGGATAAGTTAAATATTTAATTTAAAAACAATGTCACAATACAATTGTCACAATTCAATACAATTGAATTGGAAAGCTGTTCAGGTCTTGCATCCCCTTCTCATACACTGTTTCCATCTTAGAAGCATGTCACCTATTAAACTGGTGAAAAGATGGCTCATCAATTTAAAAAAATCTGCTCTCAGCTGGCCATGTGCATGACTGCATTTGTCTTCCCACTACTCCATTAGTGGAAACCCATATCTTCCATTTAAAAGTCCTCCTACTGGACTATAGACTAGTGGAGAAATAAACTATAGAAAATGGTTACAATTGCTCCAATCAATAATTTTATAACTTGCCCTGAAAATTACAACACTAAGAACAAAAATTTTCAGTTGGCCTCCAAGTACTAAAACTCTGTTGACTGTAGTTGAGATTCTTGGAAATGTGTTCAGATTGTTTCAGGACATAAAAGGAACGGAGTCTAAATCTAATCAGAATACAAACAAACAAATATTCAGGTATTTCAGGCCAACACACTGTACTCTTTCATGCTACCAACATTTACACAGTCCCGTTCCCTCCATTCTTTTTTTTTTTTTTTTTTAATTATTTATTTATTTATTTATTTTTGGCTGTGTTGGGTCTTCGTTTCTGTGCTAGGGCTTTCTCTAGTTGCGGCAAGTGGGAGCCACTCTTCATCGCGGTGCACGGGCCTCTCACTATCGTGGCCTCTCTTGTTGCGGAGCACAGGCTCCAGACGCGCAGGTTCAGCAACTGTGGCTCACGGGCCCAGTCGCTCCGCGGCACGTGGGATCCTCCCAGACCAGGGCTCAAACCCCTGTCCCCCGCATTGGCAGGCGGATTCTCAACCACTGCGCCACCAGGGAAGCCCACCGTTCCCTCCATTCTTACCTTGAGGCAGCCACTAAGACGAATGTGGCATATATCTCTTCCAGCCCAAGCTTTTATACTTTTATTTCATTTATGAATACAAAAAACATATATAGCATTGCTTTGGGTTCGATTTACATAAATGCTATTCTACAATATGAATCATTCTATAACTTGCCTTTTCATCTACCTTTTAAGATTTTTCCATGTTGGTTTGTTTTAATTGCTGTTAATTTTCCAACATATAAATAAACCACATTTTCTTCATTCCCCTATTGATTGATATCAAATTACTTCCAGTTCACTATTCCAAAAATACAACAATGAAGTTATTTTACATATCTTCCTATGTACATGAGCAAGAGGTTCTAGATCAACCTCGATCCAATCTAGATCTAGATCAAGAGTGTCTTAGGGTATGCTTTCACTAGATATTGGCAAAAGTCTCAAAAAGTGGTGGGAACTATTAACATATTAGCAGCAGTGGGTAAGATCTTCTCTACACACGACTTTCTGATGTTTGCCGGTCAAATGGGTGTGAAATGGTATCTCATTTTATTTTTTTCCCTGATTACAAGTTTCACTAATTCCTATGTTCCTAGTTAAGCATCTTTTTTATGTTTATTTTCTATTTGGTTTACCTTTTCTCTGAACTGCTGGTTCTTATCTTTTATCCATTTTTATACTTACCTGTCATTTTCTCCAGAGTTCTTTATACACCAAAATGTGTCTGGATATAAGGTGATCCCAGATATAAGGCTGTCTCTACCAGTGTTCCAAATGAGGAGATACATAAAGTTTTGTACAACTTTAATATAAAAATATTTATGTATAAAGATAAAATTATCAAATGTCTAGGTATCATACTGATGTTAATGTCATTTCAAATGCATATTCTAAATCACACATTAATCATAATAAATTATTTTCAGACTATTACTTTCTCCTTTACTCACATTTCATGAAACAATTTTATTCAAATTTCTAATGAGCATATCCAGCATCAGGGTTTTTCATGATTGAGCCACTTTTTGCATCATTTACAGTTTTCTAAAGCAGATCACCTCCACTTCTATTCAGATAAATTTTGAATCTGTGTTTAATACACCCTCAAGACTGTGCTCCAAACTACCAAATACCGCTTGCTATTCATGATTTTCACAATATGATCATGTACCGTATTGCTTTTTGTGCCAATTGTCATCATTTGCCCCTTCCAATCCACTCCCCTTCCTTTTCCACCCTGCTTTCTGCTCTGGAAAGCTGACCTGTGTGGGCCACATACCCTGGATCCCTTGTTCTCAGGCTTCCTGCTGGGGACAGCCAATGGCAGGCTTGGCAGGAGATGAGAAGGGGGAAGGAGAGTGAGGTTGGGGCATTTACCACTCTGGATCCCTCTCTTAGAGGTTGCCTCCGTCTGGCTACATCACTGGACAGAAAGTCATTGCTCCTCTCAAGGCACCCTGCTCCTCATGACTCTCCTTCCACGTCCAGAGACCCCACCTTCCCCTCGCTTTACCCTTGCAGACCTAGGAGTGGTCAGAGTTCTGAGCCTGCTAGTCCTGGGGTCCTGTGCTATTCCTTGCACTTCCTCTACACCCCTCCACACCTTTATAATTAGCCTTTTGATTAATAAACACTTCTTGAATTGTCCTAATTTGAATGTGCCATCAATTTCCCATTGAGAAACTGACTGATCTTAATATTTTTAAAATAATCTTTGGGGTTCTTTTTTAGTTAAAATTATTCAATTTCAAAAATCTTTAGAAGGCTTGTTTTCCACAAATCGAACTCTTGCAATTTGAAGTCATATTCCAGGAATAAACAATCTGTATTAACCTTCTTGATAGCCTTTTGTTAGTTTGTTTTGTTGTTTTAATCAACGCCAATCTGGGTCCTCTACAAACATGCACAAGTAGCACTGACTGGGTGGTTTTAGGCTGCTAATACATTTCAGAGACTTGAAAGACTCTGATAAGTCCTTTTTTCTGAGCAGTCATTTTGGGGAAATAAACATTGCCTTATATTTCATCATATACAGTATTCTGAACCTTAATATTCTATTTGTGTTGTATATCTCTTCTTCCCATCTATCACTTGACTTTTCAATTTGTTTGTTTTGTCAAAAGGTATTAGTTTCAATTTAGACAAATTTATCTATCTTTTATTTTATGACTTATGGTTTTTATCTACTTAAGAAATTCTTCGCTACCCCAAGTTCACAAAGATCTTCTTCATGTTTACTTCTAAATGTTTTAAAGTTTCTTTTTTTACATTCTGGTTTGCAGTTTGAGATAGAGATATACGTTTATAATTTGCCATATGGAGAACCAGTTGGCATCCCCATCTACTGAATAGTCTATTCTTTCCCAAATGACTTGAACGCCACCTCTATCACAAGGCTTCTGTATGTACATGGTCTTCTCTAGGTTCTCAGTTCTGCTCCACAGTACATCCCTGCACCAGCTCAACACCACGGTTCTCTCTAGTGGTGATATCTAGTGGATGTACCCATCACGTTGTTCTTCAAAAGTTCTTGATTTTCTTGTCACCTGTTCTGCTAAAATAGATAACTTCTCCATAGAATAAAATGTGAACAGTGCCCCTTGGAGTTGACCACTTCTTCCATTTGAATTTTAGAATCTAATTGTCTCATTACATGAAAAATCCTGCTGGAATTTTGAGCGGGATTGCACTGACTTTATAAATTAATTTAGGAGAGAAGAAACATTTTCACCATAGTGAGTCCTTCCATAGAGCAACATGGTTCAGCTCCCAATTTATTCAGGTTTGCTTTTACATTTAAAGATTTCTTTCAAAAGATTTCTTTTACATCTTTTGGTCACTTAATTGCTAGGTACTCTATAAAATGGAGGTTTTTAAGAAACTGAGTCACAGGTGTAGAAAACAAACTTATGGTTACCAAGGGGGAAAGGGGGCGGGGATAAATTGGGAAATTGGGATTGACATATACACACTACTATATATAAAAGATAACTAGGGCTTCCCTGGTGGTGCAGTGGTTGAGAATCCGCCTGCCAATGCAGGGGGCACGGGTTTGAGCCCTGGTCTGGGAAGATCCCACATGCCGCGGAGCAACTAAGCCCGTGCACAACTACTGAGCCCGCGTGCTGCAGCTACTGAAGCCCATATGCCTAGACCCCATGCTCCACAGCAAGAGAAGCCCTCGCACCACAACAAAGAGTAGCCCCCACTCTCCACAACTAGAGAAAGCCCACACACAGCAATGAAGACCCAACGCAGCCAAAAATAAATAAATAAAATAAATTTTTGAAAAAAAAAAAGATAACTAATAAGAACCTACTATATAGCACAGGGAACTCTATTCGGTGCTCCATAATGACCTATATGGGAATGGAGTCTAGAAGAGAGTAGATATATGTATATATATGACTGATTCACTTTGCTGTACAGCAGAAAGTAATACAAGATTGTAAATCAACTATACTCCAATTTAAACAATTAATAAAAAAATGAATTCTCACTAGATGAATAAATAAATAAATAAAATGGAGGTTTTTATATTTTCAAATTGGTTGTTACCAATACAGGAATCCTATTTTTTTTTTATTTAGCCACTATGCTGAAATATTCAAAGTTTCATAGTTCATTTCTATTGGATTTTCTATGCATATACTCACATTATTACAAATAACAAAAAATTTGCCTATTTCTTTCCAATCATTACATCCCCTATTTCATTTCTTTGACAAGAAGAAATGACAGGGGTCCTTATCCTTTTCATGTTAAAAAGAACACTTCTAACATTTCTCCACTGGTGTTCACATAATGACATTTGATTCAGATCACAGAAATAATAAGGATGTTCCCAATAATTTTTAGTTTCCTAAGACTATATCATGGATGGGTATTGATTCATCACCAATGCTTTTTATGTATCACTTGAGATAATATAGTTTATGTTGTCTTATGTTATAGATATAAACTATATATATTTAATCTTTACAGTATATATATATTACACATTTTCTTTAATCTGTTAATATACTACCTTATATAAATAAATGCTGAAATAGAGCTAGCCCTATGTTCTTGGAGAAATCCTAACATATACTGATGAATGGATTTTAGGCTAGTATTTCATTTAGTATGTTTATATTCATGCTCATAAATGAAATTGGTCTGTACATTTTTTTGCACTGTCCTTATTCAGTTTGGGCATTGTATTAGTTTCCTATTGCTGCTGTAACAAATAACCACAAATTTACTAGCTTAAAACAATGCAAATTCATTAGCTTATACAGTTCTGAAGGTCAGAAGTCCAAAACAGGTCTCAATGGGCTAAAATCAAAGTGTCAGCAGGGCTGCACTCTTTTCTGGAGGCTCTAAGGGAGAGCCCATTTTCCTTGCCTTTTCTAGCTTCTAGAGGCCACCCACATTCTTTGGCTCATGGTCCCCTTCCATTTTCAAAGCCAGCAATGGCTGGTTGAGCCTTTCTTGTATCATAACACTCTGACCTTTTTTTCTGACTTCTTCCACTTTTAAGGACCCATGTGATTCTATTAGGTCCACCTGGACAATCCTAGTAATCTCTTTATTTTAAATTCAGCTGATTTGCAACCTTAATCTCATCTGCTACTTTAATTTCTCTTTGTTATATACTGTGAATATGTAACATATTCACAGGTTCTGTGATTAGGATATCTTTGGGATACGGTCATTCTGTCTACTACAGGTATCAAAAATTTAATAGCCTTAAAATTAGTTGGAATATTTTCTCTTTATTCTCTGAAACAGTACAAGTTAGAGGTCATTCATTCCTTAAAGGTTTAATGAAACTCACCTTTCTTGCGTGACTCTGTTTTTCAGGGATGTTTAATACTTGAATTAATAACTTGACTTTTTTCTCCCTTAGTTTTCTAGTGTCTATCACCAATTTAGACCCAAATAATCCACCAGAGCCATAAAACTCCCCTCAACACATTGGGCGATCTATCCATTGATTTTTTTTTTTTTTTTTTTTTTTTTTTGGCTGTGTTGGGTCTTCGTTTCTGTGCGAGGGCTTTCTCCAGTTGCCGCAAGCGGGGGCCACTCTTCATCGCGGTGCGTGGGCCTCTCACTATCGTGGCCTCTCTTGTTGCGGAGCACAGGCTCCAGACGCGCAGGCTCAGTAGTTGTGGCTCACGGGCTTAGTTGCTCCGTGGCATGTGGGATCCTCCCAGACCAGGGCTCGAACCCGTGTCCCCTGCACTAGCAGGCAGATTCTCAACCACTACGCCACCAGGGAAGCCCTATCCATTGATTTTTGTTTTCACTGGAAATATTCCACCAGGATCTCTGTGTTCTCTTAGTCCAAAACTAGACTGTTTGCTCTCTAGGAAGAGCTATCACTCTGAAGTTTCCCTTTGTTATCGTCTTGGGAATTCCTTTTATTGATATTTCTCTCCTCTGTGAGATTCTCCTTTGCCTGAGTGTTTTGGCTTCTCATTTCTTAGTTTTCCTTTCTTTTGGTGGAGTATGTACTCCACTTCTAGTAGCATGAGGGCAAGGGTGTTGAGGGTAAGTTATTTGACAGCTTGCCTTTTAGAGGTCTTTTATTCTATCCTGATACTTGACACATGTCTGGGCATAGGATTCCTGGTGCAAATCTTTTCCCCTGAACTTTAAAACAATCCCTCTGCTGTCTTCTAGATTCCAGGGCTACTGGTAAGAAATGCAATGCCATTCCAATTCCTGATTCTTTCCAGAGAAGAAAGGAAAATGGATGTTAAGACTGTCTCTTCATTCTTTTTTTTTTAATTATTTTATTGAAGTATAGTTGATTTACAATGTTGTGTTAATTTCTGCTGTACAGAAAAGTGATTCAGTTATAGATTATTTTTCATATTCTTTTCCATTATCCATTACAGGATATTGAATGTAGTTCCCTGTGCTATACAGTAGGATCTTGTTGTTTATTGTCTCTTCATTCTTATGCCATGGTAGGTTCCCAATACGGGCTTGAGGTATTGAATTCTCCAGGATGACACTTTCTGTCCAGTGTCCACAGTACTCATTCTTGTTCTAAGTCCCCCAGCCTGCTTTTCTAGAGCCAGTTTTAGGAACAACACAGCCATCTTAGACTCCTTGCTTTATATGACCAGCCCAATTCTAGCTCCTTCCACACATAGTACCTACAGATCTAAGTCTCCCTCTAAGTGTCAAACCCCAGCCATTTAGGTCCATCTAGTCAGGATACACCCATGGACCATTCTGGTTTAGCCTTGCTTATCTCTGTCATTTGAACATGTTTTTCTGTTTATTTTGTTCCCTGGGGATGTCCTTCTTTTTTTTTTAAATATTCATTTAAAACTTGCTTTTGCTTCAAGTTTTCCCAAATATTCTATGGTTGGGTGCTGGAAGAGGCACATTCCTTATTAGTTAGTTTGTCAAACTTTATAGAATACATCTCTAAGACGGCATTTGGAAAGGTATATTGGTCCAGCAGAGTATAAAATACTAGAATCATTGGTTCATTTATTGATCCACTCAGCACATTTATGTGAGTGCCAGGTGTGTTAAGTTTTTATCCCTGGAAATACAAAGGTTTATCTCTTGATTTGACATCCACTAGGCACATACGTGAACATGTTAAAAGCAAACTGTGTCACATTTTCCTCAGATTTACAATAGGAAGGAAAAACACACATGAACAAAAAATTGTTTCAACAGTTAAATTATGATCCTGATTCTTCCTATAAACCGGCTTTAGAGCACTCTAAGTTGTTCACATTTCCCATAACTTGACGCAACAGCTTTTCTCTTTAGTGTGATTATCTACAGCTGTAACGAATGAAGGCTCTCAATTTGACTGCTTGGTGGAAAAAGCAGTGAAGGAAACATTGTACTTAGGTGTGTTCTTTAAATGAGATTGCATGAAGAAAAAACAATATTTAGTTGCTATTTTTTAAAATACTACATCCTTAAATTTCCACACGTAACAAGTATTCAAAAGATTCCACATTTAATCAGAGTTCAAAGCATCTCAAGAGAATTATTTGCTTTTAAGCTTAATGCTTTCTTTTTTTCACTTTTGTAGAACAAATAAACTAAAACACTTCATTAACTGCCTTGAGAGAAAATACATTAGCAAGGTTAAGAACAGATAGAACTATCTTCTTAGGACATATAAATTTGCAGGAGGATCTCATATTATAATGGACAGCAACAAATTAAAATTTTAAATCAAAGAGTGTAAGATATTCTTGGTATCTCAGTCCTTCATAATCTCCAGACATCAACATAACATGAACATATCTACGAGACTTCAGTTGGTTCATTCAATTATTTAATTAATACCAACAGTCATGGAGGATCCATGCTGCCATAAACTCTGTCATCCAGAAAAGGTAAGAGTAGCTAATAATATAAAATCTATCCTGGGTTGTAGCATGTCTCTCTTTATTAAACGGTGGCTTATTAAATTATTAAAGTTAAATCAATATACCTGCAGCTGTGTCCTCCCCACTTACAGTTTTTCTTTACTCCTTAAATTCATAAGGAAAATTGATATCACTCTTCTCCATACCTGTTTGGATCAGTGTATAAAATGTCCAACAGTTTATGTGGAAAAATTCTGATCCAGCTAAGCTCAATGGGGTGGGTTTATCCACCACAGTATTTGGTATGTTCTAGACTCATCACAGAAGCGTCAAAGTTAAAAAGAAGGAAGTCAAAGAAGAAAAGAAACAAAAAGCAGTTGAGGCTTTCACAAAATTTAAAATCTAAAATTCCATCTCAAAATTCAGGAATATTAAGCTACTATTTCTACATATTTAGTCCAGCTTTGATATCAGCTTTTTATAATTTTTCCCACATCTAGTGTTCATTTGGGAAACTTTTTTTGGTTTTGTTTTAAAGAACAACAGATGGGAGTAATCATGGCTGAAACCCTCACCCCTCCTTGTCTGTTGTTGGCCCAATTCTTTCCAAGGACACATCTGGGCCTGGGATGGGTCCCTTTTTTTCAGTTTTCTCAAGAGCATGTGACTAATACATTTCACGTGTTTAATTAAAGGCTTTTTGTGTGCACTGTGCATAGCAAGAACCTCTTATGTTTCCAAGATCACATGTCTAAACTGTGACTCTGTGAACCTCTAATGTCTCACTCTGAGATTAAGTTCATTAAATCAGGATGAGTGGATGGTTAGAGGGAAAGGAAGAGGAGAAAATGGAAAGTTATAAAACACCCAGGATGATATTGTTAATAACCAACTCAGGACTAGAACTCAGGTAGGTCTCTTAACTTGCTTCTAGGGTTCTTATTATACCCTTAAACATATAGCTGAAATTTTAAAGCCAAAGTTAAGAAAATCAAATTGTACCCCTACCATTATTAGATACTGTGCAATACCTGGGATTACAAAAATGAGTAATTTAGGGTTCCTGCTCTCATAGGGCTTATAGGGGGAAGACAAAGACAAACTGATAAATAACAGAGACAGGCTGGGGCCTGGGACCTGGAACCATTTGCTGCAGTGCTTGCATGTGGATAAACATTTCCTCAAGTAACAGAATACAAAGAAATTAGAAGGGACTAAAAATAACTGTATGAATGTGCAGTTGGGGCAAATTATGAACAACAAGATACAAAAAGACCCAAAACACAACTGCCACTTTTGAGGTGTCGGGATCAAAAGCAGGGTACTGCGCATGTACAAAGCACCACAAAGTGGGTGGGCCAACCACCTAAGCCATCCCTCCAGCCCAACCCCTGGACCCACCCTGACCCTCACCCCATTTAAGAGACCAGCTTGCCTCGCCCCCATCAGCGAGCGAGCAAGGGAATCTGTTACTTGTTTTTGCTCCCTCGTGCTGCAGTCTTGCCTGAATTTCTCATCTGGCCTCTTATCAATTTCTATTGATTAAAAAGTCCAAGAACACTGGTCAGTAACACAACCACCCTGGCAGTAACTACTGAAGGTACGTTAACAAAGGACTGAGAAACCCCATAGACAGAGCAACTTCTTATCTGGGAATTAATATTTTGTCGGATCTTGAAGGGTGAGTAGGAACTTTACAGCAAAGAAGGACAGAGAACAGTAAGCAAAGGAGCCCAACAGAGCCTTAAAGGATCAGGTGTGCTCCTGGAACTGAGCTGTACAGAGAGGAGTTGAAGGTGAGGTTGACAAGATGGGTTAGGTCAAAGCTAAGGAGTTTCAATTCCGTAATTTAGCCACTTGAATCTAACAGATTTTCAAATAGCAGAGATGTATTATTGAATATTTTTTGGGGGAAATTGGCATTCCTTAAATACTCAAGTATTTTAAAAACAGACGAGAATGGGAAACAGATTAGGATGAGGGATATAAGTAGGGAACCAGTTTCTACTCTTTCCAAGTAGGAAGAGATGGTAATTTAAAAAAAGAAGTAAGAGCTGCTGCATCTTCTTTTTAAACTTCAAGTAAACTGATAGACTTAGGCAGGGATTATAAGCAGAATAAAGGAAAAGAGAGAATGGAGGAAACACAGGTTTCTGACTTGGGAAACTGAGTAAAATCATTAACCAAGATCATGAATAAAGGAGGTGTTAATTCTGAAAGTAAGAGAATAAGAACTTTAAGGACTCTGGAAATAGGGCATAAAGATCTAGAAATAGGCTTCTGACTCTACAAAGGAAATTTGGAGGCATTCTGTACAGCGTGAACTTCTCAGTCTTATAATTAATAACAGGGTCCTTCTCTGACTCAGTGATTACTGTTGGGACCACAGAAATTAAGGCAACATTAGTTTAAATGAGCATCTACTCACAGTTAACCATATGTGCAAACAAAATCATAACTAATAGATTTTGAAGATAGTTATTTCCTGTCTGCCTAAGTACTATCTTTCACCAGTGGTATCTAAATAGAAAACATTACCATTAAAAAAATACTTGAGTTCTGTTTTTAATGGCCTTTACTGAATGCCTACCAAGTAAAAAAATTGTACCTCATTGCCAGAAAATGCAAAGTAAATTAAGAAACAGTTCCAGAACTCTACTCAATACTCTGTAATGACCTATGTGGGAAAAGAATCTACAAAAGAGTGAATATATGTATATGTAGAACTGATTCACTTTTTTTTTAACATCTTTATTGGACTATAATTGTTTTACAATGGTGTGTTAGTTCACGTTGCTGTACAGCAGAAAGTAACACAACATTGTAAATCAACTATACTCCAATAAAAATTTTAAAACATAATAAATTAAAACAAAGAAATTTATAGCCTGGAAGCTGAATAATAGTGAGCATAAGTTTCCACTATATGGAATAAAATATTATAGGAGCTGTGAGCAGTAAGGAAAGAGTTCTTGGTAAAGAAGATACAGCCAATAAGGAAAACAGTATGGAAGTTCTTCAAAAAACTAAAAACAGAACTACCATGTGATCCAGAAATTCCACTCCTGTATGTGTCTGAAGAAAATGAAAACACTAATGACAGACTTGCATCAAAATGCAATCTCAGGGTGGAGTCAATATGGCGTACTAGGAGGACGTGGAATTTGCATCTCCTCACAACTAGGGCACCTACCAGGCACCGGAGGGGGACCACAGACACCTAAAGGGATGGGAGGAATGACCAGCAACTGTTGTTTCAATTTAGTTTTATTTTTCCTAATATAATTTTTATCTTTCTAATTCTATTTGTTTTTTATACTTTGATATTGTATTGGTCCTTGTTTTCTTTCTTTCTTCCTTTTTTTTTTCTTTTCCATGACATGAAGCTTGCGGGATCTTGGTTCCCAGGCCAGAGGTCGGGCCTGAGCTCCTGTGGTGGGAGCTCTGAGTCCAAACTGCTGTACTAACAGAGAACCTCAGACCCCAGGGAATATCACTCGGAGTGAGGTCTCCCAGAGGTCCTCACCTCAGCACGAAGACCCAGCTCCATCCAACTGCCTGCAAACTTCACTACTGGATATCTCAGGCCAAACAACCAGTAAGACAGGAATACAGCACCACCCAAAAAAAAAAAAAGTGAAATAACAAAAAAATATGTTACAGACAAAGGAGTGAGGTAAAAACCTACAAGACCAAATAAAACGAAATAGGCAACCTACCTGAAAAAGAATTCAGAGTAATGATAGTAAAGATGATCCAAAATCTCAGAAACAGAAAGGAGAAAATACAAGAAACATTTAACAAGGATCTAGAAGAACTAAAGAGCAAACAAACAGTGATGAACACAATTCCTGAAGTTAAAAATACCCTAGAAGGAATCAATAACAGAATAACTGAGGCAGAAGAACGGATAAGTGAGCTGTAAGATAAAATGGTAGAAATAACTGCCAGGGAGCAGAATAAAGGAAAAAGAATGAAAACAATTGAAGACAGTCTCAGAGACCTCTGGGACAACATTAAATGCACCAACATTTGAATTATATGGCTCCCAGAAGAAGAAGAGAAAAAGAAAGCGTCTGAGAAAATATTTGAAGAGATTCTACTCAAGAACTTCCCTAATATGGGAAAGGAAATAGGCAATCAAGTCCAGGAGCCACAGAGAGTACCATACAGGATAAACCCAAAGAGAAACATGCCGAGACACATATTAATCAAACTATCAAAAATTAAATACAAAGAAAAAATATTAAAAGAAGCAAGGGAAAATCACCAAATAACATACAAAGGAATCCCCATAAGATTAACAGCTGATCTTTCAGCAGAAACTCTGCAAGCTAGAAGGGAGTGGCAGGAAATATTTAAAGTGATGAAAGGGAAAAACAGACAACCAAGATTACTCTACCCAGCAAGGATCTCATTCAGATTCAACGGGGAAATTAAAACCTTTACAGACAAGCAAAAGCTAAGAGAATTCAGCACCACCAAACCAGCTCTACAACAAATGCTAAAGGAACTTCTCTAGGCAGGAAACACAAGAGAAGGACCTACAAAAACAAACCCAAAACAATTAAGAAAATGGTAATAGGAACATACATATTGATAATTACCTTAAATGTAAATGGATTAAATGCTCCAACCAAAAGACATAGACTGGCTGAATGGATACAAAAACAAAACCGATACATACTGTCTACAAGAAACCCACTTCAGACCTAGGTACACATATAGACTGAAAGTGAAGGGTTGGGAAAAGATATTCCATGCAAATGGAAACCAAAAGAAAGCTGGAGTAGCAATTCTCATATCAGACAAAATAGACTTTAAAATAAAGATGATCACAAGAGACAAAGAAGGACACTACATAATGATCAAGGGATCAATCCAAGAAGAAGATATAACAATTGTAAATATTTATGCACCCAACACAGGAGGACCTCAATACATAAGGCAAATGCTAACAGTCATAAGAGGGGAAATCGACACTAACACAATAATACTACGGAAATTTAACACCCCACTTTCACCAATGGACAGATCATACAAAATGAAAATAAATAAGGAAACACAAGCTTTAAATGATACATTAATCAAGACGGACTTCAATGATATTTATAGGACATTCCATCCAAAAATGACAGAATACACTTTCTTCTCAAGTACTCATGGAACATTCTCCAGGATAGATCGTATCTTGGGTCACAAAGCAAGCCTTGGTAAATTTAAGAAAATTGAAATTGTATCAAGTATCTTTTCCAACCAAAACGCTATGAGACTATATATATATCAATTACAAGAAAAAAACTGTAAAAAAAAACCAAAAAAAACAAACATATGGGGGCTAAACAATACACTACTAAATAACGAAGAGATCACTGAAGAAATCAAAGAGGAAATCAAAACATACCTAGAAACAAATGACAATGAAAAAACGACGACCCAAAACCTACGGGATGCAGCAACAGCAGTTCTAAGAGGGAAGTTTATATCAATACAATCCTACCTCAAGAAACAAGAAACATCTCAACTAAACAACCTAACCTTACACCAAAAGCAATTAGAGAAAGAAGAACAAAAAAACCCCAAAGTTAGCAGAAGGAAAGAAATCATAAAGATCAGATCAGAAATAAATGAAAAAGAAATGAAGGAAATGATAGCAAAGATCAATAAAACTAAAAGCTGGTTCTTTGAGAAGATAAACAAAATTGATAAACCATTAGCCAGACTCATCAAGAAAAAAAAGGAGAAGACTCAAGCCAACAGAATGAGAAATGAAAAAGTAACAAATGACACTGCAGAAATACAAAGGATCATGAGAGATTACTACAAGCAACTCTATGCCAACAAAATGGACAACCTGGAAGAAATGGACAAATTCTTAGAAAAGCACAACCTTCCAAGACTGAACCAGGAAGAAATAGAAAGTATAAACAGACCAATCACAAGCAGTGAAATTGAGACTGTGATTAAAAGTCTTCCAACAAACAAAAGCCCAGGACCAGATGGCTTCACAGACGAATTCTATCAAACATTTAGAGAAGAGCTAACACCTATCGTTCTCAAACTCTTGCAAAATATAGCAGAGGGAGGAACACACCCAAACTCATTCTACGAGGCCACCATCACCCTGAAACCAAAACCAGACAAAGATGTCACTAAAAAAGAAAACTACAGGCCAATATCTCTGATGAACATAGATGCAAAAATCCTCAAGAAAATACCAGCAAACAGAATCCAACAGCACATTAAAAGGATCATACACCATGATCAAGTGGGGTTTATCCCAGGAATGCAAGGATTCTTCAATATATGCAAATCAATCAATGGGATACACCATAGTAACAAACTGATGGATAAAAACCATATGATAATCTCAATAGATGCAGAAGCTTTCAACAAAATTCAACACCCATTTATAATAAAAACTCTCCAGAAAGTAGGCATAGAGGGAACCTACCTCAACATAATAAAGGCCATATATGACAAACCCACAGCAAACATCTTTCTCAATGGTGAAAAACTGAAACCATTTCCTCTGAGATCAGGAATAAGACAAGGTTGCCCACGCTCACCACTATTATTCAGCATAGTTTTGGAAGTCCTAGCCACGGCAATCAGAGAAGAAAAAGAATTAAAAGGAACCCAAATCAGAAAAGAAGAAGTAAAACTGTCACTGTTTGCAGATGACATGATACTATACATAAAGAATCCTAAAGATGCTACCAGAAAACTACTAGAGCTAATCAATGAATTTGGTAGAGTAGCAGGATACAAAATTAATGCACAAACGTCTCTTGCATTCCTATACACTAATGATGAAAAATCCGAAAGAGAAATTAAGGAAATACTTCCATTTACCACTGCAACAAAAAGAATAAAATACCTAGGAATAAACCTACCTAAGGAGACAAAGACCTGTATGCAGAAAACTATAAGACATTGATGAAAGAAATTAAAGATGACACAAACAGGTGGAGAGATATACTATGTTCTTGAATTGGAAGAATCAACACTGTGAAAATGACTATACTACCCAAAGCAATCTACAGATTCAATGCAATCCCTATCAAGCTACCAATGGCATTTTTCACAGAACTAGAACAAACAATTTCACAATTTGTATGGAAACACAAAAGACCCCGAGTAGCCAAAGCAATCTTGAGAAAGAAAAATGGAGCTGGAGGAATCAGGCTCCCAGACTTCAGACTATACTACAAAGCTACAGTAATCAAGACAGTAAGGTACTGGCACAGAAACAGAAATATAGATCAATGGTACAGGATAGAAAGCCCAGAGATATACCCGCGCACATATGGTCACCTTATCTTTGATAAAGGAGGCAAGAATATACAGTGGAGAAAAGACAGCCTCTTCAATAAGTGGTGCTGGGAAAACGGGACAGCTACATGTAAAAGAATGAAAGTAGAACATTCCCTAACACCATAAACAAAAATAGACTCGAAATGGATTAAAGACCTAAATGTAAGGCCAGACACTATCAAACTCTTAGAGAAAAACATAGGCAGAACACTCTATGACATAAATCACAGCAAAATCCTTTTTGACCCACCTCCTACAGAAATGGAAATAAAAACAAAAATAAACAAATGGGAGCTAATGAAATGTTAAAGCTTTTGCACAGCAAAGGAAACCATAAACAAGACGAAAAGGCAACCCTCAGAACGGGAGAAAATATTTGCAAATGAAGCAACTGACAAACAATTAATCTCCAAAATGTACAAGCAGCTCATGCAGCTCAATATCAAAAACACAATAACCCAATCCAAAAATGGGCAGAAGACCTAAACAGACATATCTCCAAACAAGATATACGGATTGCCAACAAACACATGACAAGATGCTCAACATCACTAGTCATTAGAGAAATGCAAATCAAAACTACAATGAGGTATCACCTCACACTGGTCAGAATAGCCATCATCAAAAAATCTACAAACAATTAATGCTGGAGAGGGTGTGGAGAAAAGGGAACCCTCTTGCACTGTTGGTGGAGATGTAAATTGATACAGTCACTATGGAGAACAGTATGGAGGTGCCTTAGAAAACCAAAAATAGAACTACCATGTGCCCCAGCAATTCCACCTACTGGGCATGTACCCTGAGAAAACTATAATTCAAAAAGAGTCATGTACCACAATGTTCACTGCAGCTCTATTTACAATAGCCAGCACATGGAAGCAACCTAAGTGTCTACTGACAGATGAATGGATAAAGAAGACGTGGCACATATATACAATGAAATATTACTCAGCCATGAAAAAAATGAAATTGAGTTATTTGTAGTGAGGTGGATGGACCTAGAGTCTGTCATACAGAGTGAAGTAAGTCAGAAAGAGAAAAACAAATACTGTATGCTAACACATATTATGGAATCTAAAAAAAAATAAAAAAATAAAATGGTTCTGATGAACCTAAGGGCAACACAGGAATGAAGACACAGATGTAGAGAATGGACTTGAAGACATGGGGAAGGGGAAGCTGGGACGAAGTGAGAGAGTGGCATGGACATATATACACTACCACATGTAAAATAGATAGCTAGTGGGAAGCAGCCATAGCACAGGGAGATGAGCTCGGTGCTTTGTGACCACCTAGAGGGGTGGGATAGCCAGGGTGGAAGGGAGATGCAAGAGGGAGGGGATATGGGGATATATGTGTACATAGAGCTGATTCACTTTGTTATACCACAGAAACTAACACAACATTATAAAGCAGTTATACTCCAATAAAGATGTTTAAAAAAAACACACTAATGATACATGCACCCTAATGTTCATAGCAGCATTATTAACAATAGCCAACATATGGAAGCAACCTAAGTGTCCATCAAGATGGATGGATAAAGAAGATGTGATATATATACAATGGAATATTACTCAGCCATAAAAATGAATGAAATTTTGCCATTTGCAACAACATGTTTGGACCTGGAGAGTATTATGCTTAGTGAAATAGAGAATGAGAAGTACTCTGTGTTATTACTTATATGTGGTATCTAAAGTATGAAACAAATGAATATAACAAAACAGTACAGGCTTAACAGATATAGAGAACAAACCAGTGGTTACCAGTGGGAAGAGGGAAGGGGAGAGGGGCAAGATAGGGATGGAGGATTAAGAGGTACAAACTACCATGCATAAAATAAATAAGCTACAAGTATATATTGTATGGCACAAGGAATATAGTCGATATTTTATAATAACTTTAAATGGAGTAATCTATTAAAATATCGAGTCACTATGTTGTACACCTGAAACTAATATAAAAAAATTAAAGCAGATATGTTACATAAAGCTAAAAAGAGAAGAGAAAGCCTTCTCGTGTATTCTCAGGCCATAAGATCAAATAATACATCTGTCTTAGTCTGTTCAGCCTGCTAAAAAATAAAAAGAAGATGCTTATGCTGAGTCATGTAGGAGGAAGAGTTTGAGATTTTTTTTTTTTTTTAATTTATTTAGTTTTGACTGCATTGGGTCTTCGTTGCTCCAAACCGACTTTCTCTAGTTGCGGCGAGCAGGGGCTATTCTTCGTTGCGGTGTGTGGGCTTCTCATTGTGGTGGCTTCTCTTGTTGCAGAGCACGGGCTGTAGGTGCACGGGCTTCGGTAGTTGTGGCGCACGGGCTTAGTTGCTCCGCGGCATGTGGGATCTTCCCAGAGCAGGGATCTAACCCATGTCCCCTGCATTGGCAGGTAGATTCTGAGACAGAGCAGTCAAGGCTGGTCAAGCTGGTAAACTGTCTGCAAAAATGCATGCAACAGGAAAAGTGTTACCATATTCAGAGAATATCGCAGTTGCTCTGTGTGGTTGTAACTTTGAGTCTCTGAGAGTAAATGGTAGGATTTCTGGTTGGAAAGTTAAATTGAAGTCAGCTTGTGAAGGCCTTCATAGTAAAATGAGGTCTAGAAATGGCAGCGACAACAAAATGTTGGAGAAAATAGCACAGATAATTACAGTAGGTCTTTGCTGAGGCTCTGATGCAGAAGACCTGCCCCCCAAATCACTTATGTTGCAGAGATGTTGGGAAAACTAGTAAAATAGTCTTGTTCAGGCTTCAGAGGCAGAAGCAGGCCTCTGACTGACTTGTGAGCCTTCCTGGACAGCCTGCCTGCTGGCACACCTAACAACTGCTGCTAGCAAGTCAAGCGGGCGGCGCTTACGATAAGAAAGGGAGTGGGTCTTGGAATTTCTTGAGCCCTGGGGACCTGGCCAGTTCCCCCCGCTGGGGTATAGAAAATCTTGTGACTCACATGGTGAAACCAACATTGTTACAATAGTACCAGAGCTGCATTTCTGCGGGCAAACTGATAGTATCAGTTTGCAGCCTGGAATTGTAAACGGAAGCCCCCAGAACTCTAATCTCACCCATGGGCTGGATGCACCACCTGGGACCCTTTCCAACTGGGGCTCCAGATTGCTGTTACTTGGGACTTCCCAGCTGCTGTTTGGATCTGGAAGTAGGTGTCGGCCCAATTCAGTGATATATACCCTGTTACGTTTCTCTAATATTCTTATTCCTTTCCTTCTAATGATTGTATATTAAAATTATGTTAAATCACCTTTCATTAAAAAATTGATTAAAGCTGTTTATTTGTTTGAAAGGAGTGGTTATTTTGCCAGCAAATCCAAAGAACCTTAAAACCGAAAGCAAGCTTTCAGTAAAACAAAAGATTAGCCTAAGGAACTTCCCATGAACCTTCTTTTTTCACTGCCCCACCTTGACTCCATCCACCCACCTCACCAAATTAGAAATGTTACAAAACCTTGCTTAATATACAAAATACATATATTTCACAAAGGAGTCTGGTACCCAATATGAATTTACTAATGTTTGTTATTAGAAGAGTAATAATAATAATAAAAGTGATAATAACAGCTAGTATTTGGAGCACTTTCTTTGTAACAAGAGTGTACTGATGGTGTTGTTTGTTTGTCTTTACAATAATCCTTTGAGGAGGGTACATTACCATACCAATTTTACCATAAGAATGATTTAAATGATCTTTTCACTGTTGAGAAGCTTGAGAGTTGGGGTAACCAAGACTACTGACATAAAAGCCCCGCTCTTTTCCTTATTCCACACTTGGCAGCCACTTGTCTGCAACACAAGGATGACTTTTAAGGCATTCTCTTTCTCAGTCTCTCTCGGTACCCAAGGTAATTGGGCCCTATAAAAACACATAAGTGGAGGTATCCTGCATCTTTGATGTGAAGTATTTAAAAGGCAGGGGTGAAATAAAGGAAGAGGCAAGGAAGCGAATGCATTTGGGATTGTTACTTCTCAAATGCTACCCTGGTGACAGAACCTTGGTTGTTCTCTAATGATTCAGGAATAAACTCCCTTCTGAGTCACTGAATTCAGCTGAAAGACAAGAGCAAAGCTAGAAGAGCCATTCTAAACCAATGATTCACTGACCTTTGAAATCTGGCTAGTAGATATCTAATAAAAATAACCCCCTTCAGTTTAAGATATGAGAGATTTACTCCACACTCAAATGAACAGTACAGGGGACTTACAGGAATTTTAGATTGCTTTTTCCAAACACAGAACCTGGGAAGATTTCTTCTCTTTCAAGACTGAGTAAAGCAATATTAAATAACATAAAGCAAGGAAGTCCCTTAGGGATTCAGGGTATACACATAAGATGATTTAGAGTAAGAAACTGATTTATAGTTAAAAAAAAAAAAAAAAAAAACTAAAGATATTTTTAGAAATTATCTGCTTTGTGTTTTTAATAAATTAAAAGAAAACAGACTTTTTGAAATGTAAGTCAAGAGATGAGTATAAAATAGAATCAACTAAAATAAAAGCTAAGATTAAAATTTTAAAGGAATTGACCATTATAAAAAAAGAATTAAGGGGAAAATCTTGCATTCTCATTACCAATTCTCTTGCCAAAAACAATTATGAAAGCTGAATAAAAGACCTGAAAAATGTTTGAAAGCATCAGTGAAGGCATCAGAGATCAACCAAGACAATCAGCAGTTGAGGGGCAAAGGTCCCAGAGAAAAGAAGGGCAGACCAAGGTGAACCCACAGTGATGACTGGTTTTTCCCTCAGAGGTGTTGGTGATTTGGACCATCATTTCTAAACACAAAGTGGTAGACTGGGGCTTGGAGCAGTTCCACCAGGGAGGATAGGTTGGGGAGGATAGACCAAAGAGGCCAAAGCATGACAGAGAGGAAGGAAAAACAAAGAGGATCGCCCAAAATGAGGCAGTAATTTGCCCTTGAGGCATTTGCCAACTCCTAAGCCTCTCTCATGCAGAGTGAGACTTGAAAACCCAAGCAAAAAAATCCAGCTGAGCTGCCAAAGCCTAAAGCCAAGATTTAGCAGTCATCAGTGCTAGAGAGACAGAAGTTGGAATTCATGACCCACCAAGGGGGTGGGGCCGGGGGGGGGACAGTTATTAAACATCCTTGCTTTTCAGTTGAGATATAACAATGAAGAAAGTTATACTTTTAAATTCCCCCTTAACTTAAAATATCAATAATAAAAATCAAATATGCAAAAGATTAGCTGGGCAAAATAAAATTCAATTCCCTATATGCCAAAACTATGGGTTATAGCTTATAAAGCTGCTTTTAGTAAAAATAATAACCTTGACGAAAGAGAATAAATGAATAAAACATTCAATTATAAATTACAACTAGATTAAAAAGAGAAACATAAAAAAAAAATAACATAAAAAATAGAGAAAGCAATGAAACTACCAAAAAAAAAAAAAAAAGCAACTGACAAATGTATCTGACACAACATTAAAGAATTAGTTCTTTTCACAGTTGAGTATGCTGTCAGCTGTGGCCTTGTCATATGGGGCCTTCATTAGGATGAGGTACATTTTTCTAAACCTAACTTGATTAGATTTTTATCATGAAAGATGCTGAATTTTGTCAAATGCTTTTTCTACATCTATTAAGATTGATCATGTGATTTTTATCTTTAATTCTGTTAATGTGGTGTATCATGTTTATTGATTTATGTATTTTGAACCATCCTTGCATCCCAAGGATGAATCCCACTTGATCATAACGTATGATCTTTTAAATGTGCTGTTGAATTTGGCTTGCTTTTGTTTTTTTTTTTAACATCTTTATTGGAGCATAATTGCTTTACAATGGTGTGTTAGTTTCTGCTTTATAACAAAGTGAATCAGTTAAACATATACATATATCCCCATATCTCTTCCCTCTTGCATCTCCCTCCCTCCCACCCTCCCTATCCCACCCCTCTAGGTGGTCACAAATTGCTAGTGTTTTGTAGGTAATTTTTGCATCTATGTTTAAAGGGATATTGACCTGTAATTTCTTTTCTTGTAGTGTTCTTGTCTGGCTTTGACATGAGGGTAATGCTATTCTCTTAAAATGAGTTTGGAAGTGTTTCCTCTTTTCAAATTTTTTGTAAGAGTTTGAGAAGGACTGGCATTAACTCTTCTTTAAATATCTGGTAATTTCAGCTGCAAAGCCATCTCATCCTGGGCTTTTCTTTGCTGGGAGGTTGTTGATTATTGATACATTCTCTTTACCCATTACTGGCTTGTTCAGATTTTCTATTTCTTCAGGGTTTAGTCTTGGTAGGATGTATGTTTCTAGGAATGTACTCATTTATTCTAGGTAATTCAATTTGTTGGTATATAATTGTTCATAGTAGTCTCTTATGAGTCTTTGTATTTTTGTGGTGTGTTATAAGGCCTCATCTTTCATTTATAATTTTATTTGAGTTCCTCTCTCTTTTTTTCTTGGTAAGTCTAGCTAAAGTTTGGCCAATTTTTGTTTTAAAAAATCAAATCCAAGTTATGTTGATCTTTTCTATTGTCTTTCTGGTGTGTGTTTCCTTTGTTTCTGCTCTAATCTTTATTATTTCCTGCCTTCTGCTAACTCTAGGTTTAGTTTATTCACTTTCTGGCTCCTTGAGGTGTAATGTTAAGTTGCTTATTTGAGATCTTTCTTTTTTCTTAATGTAGGGATTTATTGCTATAAGTTTCCCTCTTAGAACAACTTTGGCTGCATCTGCATCATCCCATAAGTTTTGGTATGTAGTGTTTTGTGGGTTTGTTTGCTTGTTTTGCTTTTTCCCTAAAATCACAAACAAAACAAGCATGCCCACACTCACCAGTCCTATTTAGCATTGTACTGGAAGTCCTAGCTTGAAAAATTAAGCAAGGAAAAGAAATTAAAAGTACCCAAATTGGAAAGGAAGAAGTGAAATTGTCTCTGTCTGCAGATGACATAATCTTACATAGAGAAAAATCTAAAGACTCCATCAAAACACTGTGAGGGGACTTCCCTGGTGGCACAGTGGCTAAAAATCCACCTGCCAATGCAGGGGACACAGGTTCGATCCCTGGTCCGGCAAGATCCCACATGCCGTGGAGCAACTAAGCCCGTGCGCCACAACTACTGACCCTGTGCTTTAGAGCCCGTGAGCCACAACTACTGAGCCCGGGTACCACAACTACTGAAGCCCACATGCCTAGATTCCGTGCTCCGCAACAACAGAAGCCACTGCAATGAGAAGCCCATGCACTGCAATGAAGAGTAGCCCCTGCTCAACGCAACTAGAGAAAGCCCACGCACAGCAATGAAGATCCAATGCAGCCAAAAAAACCCCAAAACAAAAAACCACTGTTAGAACTAATAAACTAATTAAATAAAATTGCAGGACACAAAATCAGTATAAAAATTAGTTGCACCTCTAAATGATAACAAAGAACTGTCTGACAAAGAATTTAATAAAACAATCCCATTTACAATAGTATCAAAAAGAATAAAATACTTACGAATAAATTTAACCAAGGAGGTGAAAAATCAGTACACTGAAAACTATAAAAGATTGATGAAAGAAATTAAAGAAGACAAAAATAAAGGGAAGGATATCCTAACTTTATGTATTGGAAGAATTAATATTGTTTTGGGACTTCCCTGATGGCGCAGTGGTTAAGAATCCTCCTGCCAATGCAGGGGACAGAGGTTCGAGCCCTGGTCCAGGAAGATCCCACATGCCATGGAGCAACTAAGCCCGTGCACCACGACTACTGGGCCTGCACTCTAGAGCCCATGAGCCATAACTACTGAGCCCGCGTATCACAACTACTGATGCCCACGTGCCTAGAGCCCATGCTCCACAACAAGAGAAGCCACCACAATGAGAAGCCCGTGCACCGCAATGAAGAGTAGCCCCCGCTCAACGCAACTAGAGAAAGCCCACGCACAACAACAAAGACCCAAAGCAGCCAAAAATAAATAATATTATTTAAAATGTCCATACTATGGAAAGCAATCTACAGATTTGACGCAATCTCTATCAACATTCCAATGGCATTTTTCACAGAAATAGAAAAATTCTAAAATTGCTGTGGAACAACAAAAGACCCCCAAGTAGCCAAAGCAATCTTGAGGGAAAAAAATTAATGGAGACATCATGCGTCTTGATTTCAAACTACACTACAAAACTATAGTAATCAAAATGTTATGATACTGACATTAAAAACAGACACATAGAACAGTGGAACAGAATAGAGAGACCAGAATAAGCTCATACATATACAGTCAACTAGTCTTTGACAAGGGTGCCAAAAATACACAATGGGCAAAGACTAGTCTCTTCAATAAATGGTGTTGGGAAAACTGAATATCCACACACAAAAGAATGAAACTGAACCCCTATCTTATACCATTTACAAATATTAACTCAAAACAGATTAAAGACTTAATTGTAAGACCTGAAATCATAAAACTCCTAGAAGAAAATACAGGGGGAAAGCTCCTTGACATTGATCTTGGCAGTGATTTTTTTTTATATGACACTAAGAGCACAAGGCAACAAAAGCAAAATAAACAAGTAAGACTACATCAAACTGAAAAGCTTCTGGTGGGGACTTCCCTGGTGGCACAGTGGTTAAGACCTCCTGCCAATGCAGGGGACACAGGTTCGATCCCTGGTCCAGGAAGATCCCACATGCCGTGGAGCAACTAAGCCCGTGCACCACAACTACTGAGCCTGCGTTCTACAGCCCGCGAACCACAACTACTGAGCCCACATGCCACAACTACTGAAGCCTGCATCCCTAGAGCCCGAGCTCCACAACAAAAGAAGTCACCACAGTGAGAAGCCCGCACACCACATTGAAGAGTAGCCCCCGCTTGCCGCAACTAGAGAAAGCCCATGCCCAGCAACAAAGACCCAACACAGCCAAAAATAATAAATAAATACATAAATAAATAAATAAAAGCTTCTGGTAATCAAAGGAAACCATCAGCAAAATGAAAAGGCAACCTACTAAATGGAAGAAGATATTTGCAAATCAGATATCTGATAAGGGGCTAATATCAAAAACATATACAGAATTCATATAACTTAATAGCAAATAATAATAATAATAATCTGATTTAAAAATGGGCAGAAGAACTGAATAGACATTCTCCAAAGAAGACATTCAGGTGGCCAACAATTATATGAAAATGTACTCAACATCACTCTTCATCAGGGAAATGCAAATCAAAACCACAATGAGATACCACCTCACACCTGTTAGAATGGCTATTTAAAAAAAGACAAGAAACAACAAGCACTGGTCGGGTAGGAGAAAAGGAAACTCTTGTAGACTGTCGGTGAGAATGTAAATTGGTATAGCCATTACGAAAAACAGTAGACATTCCTCAAAACATAAAAAGAGAACTTCCGTATGATCCAGAAATCCCATGTCCTGGGTATATGTCCAAATGAAATACAATCAGTATATTAAAGAGATATCTGCACTTCCATGTTCATTGCAGCATTATTCAGAATAGCCAACATATGGAAACAACAAAGGGTCCATAGACGGATATAGGTAAAGAAAATGTAGTATGTATAAACCATACAAAAAAAAAAAGAAAATCCTGCTATTTGTGACAACATGGATGAACCTGGAAGACATTATGCTAAGTGAAATAAGTCAGACATAGAAAGACAATTACTAAATGATCTCACTTATATGTGGCTTCTAAAATAGTTTAAGTCATAGAACCAGAGAGTAGAATGGTGGCTGCCAGGATTGAGAGAGTGGGGGAAAGGGGGAAATGTTGATCAAAGGGTACAAACTTTCATTTACAAGATAAATAAGTTCTTGGGATCTATTTTACAGCATGGTGATTATAGTTAACAATATTGTATTGTATACTTGAAAGTTGCTAAGAGAATAGATCAAATGTTCTCATCAGAAAAAGAAATGGTAGTTATGTGACATGATGGAGGTCTCTGCTCACACTACAATGGTAATAATTTTACAAAATAACCATTACTATTCAACTTTGTAGTGGAGGTTCTAGCCAGTGCAATAAAGCAAGAAAAAGAAGTAAGAGATTCAAAGTTCAGACAGTGAAGAAATAAAACAACAATTATTTGCTTATGATCTGCTTGTAGAACATACAAAGTAATCTACAAATAACCTACAATAAATTATTAGAATAAAAAATAAGTTTAGCAAAATTGCCAAATACAAGATCAATATGACAAAATTAATTGCATTTCTGTACCAAGAGCAAACAGAAAATGAAATATTTAGAGGTGTCATTTATAATAGGGTCAAAAATATCCAATCCCTAGGAATAATTCCAATAAAATATGTGGAAAATCACTACCATGTTTGACAGAAAATAAAGACCATAAAGGAGGTATGGCATTTCTTAGATAGAAAACGCAATCATGTAAAGTTGTCAGTCTCCCCGAATTGGCCTATAGAGTTGATAAAATGCTAATTAAAAAACAATAGGAGGACTACATCGAGGAGGAACCAAGATGGTGGAGTAGAAGGACGTGCTCTCACTCCCTCTTGCGGGAACACCAGAATCACAACTAGCTGCTGGACAATCATCGACAGGAAGACACTGGAACTCACCAAAAAAGATACCCCACATCCAAAGACAAAGGAGAAGCCACAATGAGACGGTAGGAGGGGCGCAATCACAATAAAATCAAATCCCATAACTGCTGGGTGGGTGACTCACAAACTGGAGAACATTTATACCACGGAAGTCCACCTACGGGAGTGAAGGTTCTGAGCCCCACATCAGGCTTCCCAACCTGGGGGTCCGGCAATGGGAGGAGGAATTCCTAGGGAATCAGAATTTGAAGCAGAGTGGAAATTGACTGCAGGACTTTGACAGGACTGGGGGAAACAGAGACTCCACTCTTGGAGGGCACACACAAAGTACTGTGTGCATCGGGACCCAAGGGAAGGAGCAGTGACCCTAGGGGAAACTGAACCAGACCTACCTGCTAGTGTTGGAGGGTCTCCTGCAGAGGCAGGGGGCGGGGGGGGGGGGCTGTGGCTAACCGTGGGGACAAGGACACTGGCAGCAGAAGTTCTGGGAAGTACTCCTTGGTGTGAGCCCTCCCAGAGTCTGTCATTAGCCTCACCAAAGAGCCCAGGTAGGCTCCAGTGTTGGGTTGCCTCAGGCCAAACAACCAACAGGGAGGGAACCCAGCCCCACCCATCAATAGTCAAGTGGATTAAAGTTTTAATGAGCTCTGCCCACCAGAGCAACAGTCAGCTCTACCCACCACCAGTCCCTCCCATCAAGCCTCTTAGATAGGCTCATCCACCAGAGGGCAGACAGCAGAAGCAAGAAGAACTACAATCCTGCAGCCTGTGGAACAAAAACCACATTCACAGAAAGACAGACAAGATGAAAAGGCGGAGGGCTATGTACCAGATGAAGGAACAAGATAAAACCCCAGAAAAACAACTAAATGAAGTGGAGATAGGCAACATTCCAGAAAAAAATTCAGAATAATCATAGTGAAGATGATACAGGACCTCGGAAAAAGAATGGAGGCAAAGATCGAGAAGATGCAAGAAATGTTTTAAAAAGACCAAGAAGAATTAAAGAACAAACAAACAGAGATGAACAATACAATAACTGAAATGAAAACTGCACTAGAAGGAATCAGTAGCAGAATAACTGAGGCAGAAGAACGGATAAGTGACCTGGAAGACAGAATGGTGGAATTCACTGCTGCAGAACAGAATAAAGAAAAAAGAATGAAAAGAAATGAAGACAGCCTAAGAGACCTCTGGGACAACATTAAATGCAACAACATTCGCATTATAGGGGTCCCAGAAGGAGAAGAGAGAGAAAAAGGACCAGAGAAAATATTTGAAGACATTATAGTCGAAAACTTCCCTAACATGGGAAAGGAAATAGCCACCCAAGTCCAGGAAGCACAGAGAGTCCCAGGCAGGATAAACCCAAGGAGAAACATGCCGAGACACATAGTAATCAAATTGGCAAAAATTAAAGACAAAGAAAAATTACTGAAAGCAACAAGGGAAAAATGACAAATAATATACAAGGGAACTCCCATAAGGTTAACAGCTGATTTCTCTGCAGAAACTCTACAAGCCAGAAGGGAGTGGCATGATATACTTAAAGTGATGAAAGGGAAGAACCTACAACCAAGATTACTCTACCCAGCAAGGATCTCATTCAGATTCGATGGAGAAATCAAAAGCTTTACAGACAAGCAAAAGCTTAGAGAATTCAGCACCACCAAACCAGTTCTACAAAAATTGCTAAAGGAACTTCTCTAAGTGGGAAACACAAGAGAAGAAAAGGACCTACAAAAACAAACCCAAAACAATTAAGAAAATGGTCATAGGAACATAAATATCAATAATTACCTAAAAGTGAATGGATTAAATGCTCCAACGAAAAGACACAGGCTTGCTGAATGGATACAAAAACAAGACCCATATATATGCTGTATATAAGAGACCCACTTCAGACCTAGGGACACATACAGACTGAAAGTGAGGGGATGGAAAAAGATATTCCATGCAAATGGAAATCAAAAGAAAGCTGGAGTAGCTATACTCATATCAGATAAAATAGACTTTAAAATAAAGAATGTTACAAGAGACAAGGAAGGACACTATATAATGATCAAGGGATCAATCCACGAAGAAGATATAACAATTAACAATATATATGCACCCAACATAGGAGCACCTCAATACATAAGGCAACTGCTAACAGCAAAAAAAAAGAGGAAATCGACAGTAACACAATAATAATGGGGGACTTTAACACCTCACATACACCAATGGACATATCATCCAAAATGAAAATAAATAAGGAAACAGAAACTTTAAATGAAACAATAGACCAGATAGATTTCATTGATATTTACAGGACATTCCATCCAAAAACAGCACGTTACACTTTCTTTACAAGAGCGCATGGAACATTCTCCAGGATAGATCATATCTTGGGTCACAAATCAAGCCTCAGTAAATTTAAGAAAACTGAAATCATATCAAGCATCTTTTCTGACCACAACGCTATGAGATTAGAAATGAATTACAGGGAAAAATACATAAAAAACACAAACACATGGAGGCTAAACACGACGTTACTAAATAACCAAGAGATCACTGAAGAAATCAAAGGGGAAATCAAAAAATACCTAGAGACAAATGACAATGAAAACACGGTGATCCAAAACCTATGGGATGCACAAAAGCAGTTCTAAGAGGGAAGTTTATAGCTATACAAGCCTACCTAAAGAAACAAGAAAATTCTCAAGTACACAATCTAACCTTACACCTAAAGGAACTAGAGAAAGAAGAACAAACAAAACCCAAAGTTAGCAGGAGGAAAGAAATCATAAAGATCAGAGCAGAAATAAATGAAATAGAAACAAACAAAACAATAGGAAAGATCAATAAAACTAAAAGCTGCTTCTTTGAGAAGATAAACAGAATTGATAAAGCATTAGCCAGACTCATCAAGAAAAAGAGGGGGAGGACTCAAATCAATAAAATTAGAAATGAAAAACGAGAAGTTACAACGGACACCGCAGAAATACAAAGCATCCTAAGAGACTACTACAAGCAACTCTATGCCAATAAAATGGACAACCTGGAAGAAATGGACAAATTCTTAGAAAGGTATAATCTTCCAAGACTGAACCAGGAAGAAATAGAAAATATGAACAGACCAATCACAAGTAATGAAATTGAAACTGTGATTAAAAATCTTCCAACAAACAAAAGTTCAGGACCAGATGGCCTCACAGGTGAATTCTATCAAAGATTTAGAGAAGAGCTAACACCCATCCTTCTCAAACTCTTCTAAAAATTGCAGAGGAAGGAACACTCCCAAACTCATTCTATGAGGCCACCATCGCCCTGATACCAAAACCAGACAAAGATACTACAAAAAGAGAAAATTACAAACCAATATCACTCATGAATATAGATGCAAAAATCCTCAACAAAATACTAGCAAACAGAATCCAACAACACATTAAAAGGATCATACACCATGATCAAGTGGGATTTATCCCAGGGATGCAAGAATCCTTCAATATACGCAAATCAATCAATGTGATACACCATATTAACAAACTGAAGAAGGAAAACCATATGATCATCTCAATAGATGCAGAAAAAGCTTCTGACAAATTTCAACACCCATTTATGATAAAAACTCTCTAGAAAGTGGGCATAGAGGGAACCTACCTCAACATAATAAAGGCCATATATGACAAACCTACAGCAAACATCATTCTCAATGGTGAAAAAGTGAAAGCATTTCCTCTAAGATCAGGAACGAGACAAGGATGTCCACTCTCACCACTATTATTCAACATAGTTTTGGAAGTCCTAGCCAAGGCAATCAGAGAAGAAAAAGAAATAAAAGGAATACAAATTGGAAACGAAGAAATAAAACTGTCACTCCTGCAGATGACATGATACTTTACATCGAGAATCCTAAAACTGCCACCAGAAAACTGCTAGAGCTAATTAATGAATATGGTAAAGTTGCAGGATACAAAATTAATGCACAGAAATCTCTTGCATTCCTATACACTAATGATGAAAAATCTGAAAGAGAAATTATGGAAACACTCCCATTTACCATTGCAACAAAAAGAATAAAATACCTAGGAATAAACCTACCTAGGGAGACAAAAGACCTGTATGCAGAAAACTACAGGACACTGATGAAAGAAATTAAAGATGATACCAACAGATGGAGAGATATATCATGTTCTTGCATTGGAAGAATCAATATTGTGAAAATGACTGTGCTACCCAAAGCAATCTACAGATTCAATGCAATCCCTATCAAATTACCAATGGCATTTTTTATGGAACTAGAACAAATCATCTAAAAATTCGTATGGAGACACAAAAGACCCCGAACAGCCAAAGCAGTCTTGAGGGAAAAAAACGGAGCAGGAGGAATCAGACTCCCTGACTTCAGACTATACTACAAAGCTACAGTAATCAATACAATATGGTACTGGCACAAAAACAGAAACATAGATCAATGGAACAAGATAGAAAGCCCAGAGATAAACCCATGCACCTATGGTCAACTAATCTATGACAAAGGAGGCAAAGATATACAATGGAGAAAGGACAGTCTCTTCAATAAGTGGTGCTGAGAAAACTGGACAGCTACATGTAAAAGAATGAAATTAGAACACTCCCTAACACCATACACAAAAATAAACTCAAAATGGATTAGAGACCTAAATGGAAGGCCAGACACTATAAAACTCTTAGAGGAAAACATAGGAAGAACACACTTTGACATAAATCACAGCAAGATCTTTTTTGATCCACCTCCTAGAGTAAGGGAAATAAAAAGAAAAGTAAACAAATGGGACCTAATGAAACTTAAAAGCTTTTGCACAGCAAAGGAAACCATAAACAAGATGAAAAGACAACCCTCAGAATGGGAGAAAATAATTGCAAATGAATCAATGGACAAAGGATCAATCTCCAAAATATATAAACAGCTCATGCAGCTCAATGTTAAAAAAACAAAAAACCCAATCCATAAATGGGCAGAAGACCTAAATACACATTTCTCCAAAGAAGACATACAGATGGCCAACAAACACATGAAAAGCTGTTCAACATCACTAATTATTAGAGAAATGCAAATCAAAACTACAATGAGGTATCACCTCACACCAGTTAGAATGGGCATCATCAGAAAATCTACAAACAATAAATGCTGGAGAGGGTGTGGAGAAAAGGGAACCCTCTTGCACTTTGGTGAGAATGTAAATTGATATAGCCACTATGGAGAACAGTATGGAGGTTCCTTAAAAAACTAAAAATAGAATTACCATATGATCCAGGAATCCCACTACTGGGCATATACCCAGAGAAAACCATAATTCAAAAAGACACATGCACCCCAATGTTCATTGCGCACTATTTACAATAGCCAGGTCTTGCAAACAACCTAAATGCCCATCGACAGGCGAATGGATAAAGAAGTTGTGGTACATATATACAATGGAATATTACTCAGCTATAAAAAGGAACAAAATTGAGTCATTTGTTGAGACGTGGATGGATCTAGAGACTGTCATACAGAGTGAAGTAAGTCAGAAAGAGAGAAACAAATATCGTATATTAACGCATGTATGTGGAACCTAGAAAATTGCTACAGATGAACCGGTTTGCAGGGCAGAAGTTGAGACACAGATGTAGAGAACAAACATATGGACACCAAGGGGGGAAAACCGCGGTGGGGTGGGGATGGTGGTGTGCTGAATTGGGCGATTGGGATTGACATGTATACACTGATGTGTATAAAATTGATGACTAATAAGAACCTGCAGTATAAAAATGAAACAAACAAACAAAAACAACTAATACTAAACTTTCTTTGGGTTATTTGTATGAAATATGTTAATATAAATGTTTCAGACATTACATGAAATTTTAAAAAATCTTTCATGTTCTGGTATAATGTTATAAATCATAATTCTAGTTATTACTTTAAAATGTATATCTCAGAAATAACTAAATTTCCTTGTCAATTGCATTATTATGAACTTTAATCAAATCTTTAACCATGGTCATTTTTAAGTCTTTTGTCAGTTACAGACAGTTCTGGGTGTACTCTGATGCTTTTGCAATAATGTTCCTGTAAAAGGGTTTCATCTTCAAGGAATTCATGGAAAAGACTCTGACAAGTACGGGTTTCTGGTAACTGACTATACTGCTGAACTGAATGAATAAGCATTTTCAGAACTCTAATGGAAAACTGATGAATTCATAAAAGTGCTAACAAAAGATCAAGATGAAAAAAAATTAATTACACGAGACTGAGTGAACTGATGAGGATGATTATAATTTTTGTGACTTTCTGTTTGAATAAAAAAAGAATTCCCGCAAAGACTCAGAGGCAAAAAGTATACAAATCAATTTTCACTGCAAAGTAAAGGAGCTGTTACAGTGGAGGACTACTGGACTGAATGTCAATATTATGACATGGTATGAGTGTGTTTCGTGTCTGGTAATTGCAATCATTGTTGCTTTTGTTGTGGTCATCCATTTACAATGCTTGGTGTCAGTTTATTTATCTCTTGTAAAAATAAAATACAGTGTGTGTGAAATAATTAATTAATTAATTAATAAACAAACCCAATAGGAGTGTGCGTGTGTGTGTGTTTGTGTAGCTTAACAAGTTGATTCTAAAATTCACATAGAAATAAAAATAGCTAACTATAACCAAGATGCTCTCAAAAAACAAAGTAGAACTTAATAAATATTAATATATCTGTATAATTAAGATCATATGGAATCAACACAAAGATATGCAAATAGACAAGAAGAAAGAGTTCAAAGACAGATCCAAGTGTGTATATACACCTAATTTATGACAAAAGTGGTACTACAGAGCAATGGAGAAAGCAATCTTTTCAACAAAATCATTCTGGTCAATTAGATATGGGAAAAAATATTGAGCCTAACCCTTACCTCATATAATACAAACACACAAAATCAATTCCAGCTGGATTGTACATTTAAACATAAAAGACAAAGCTATAAGCCTTCTAGAGTTGCTTTGTCGGATATGGTAGTTCCCAGGCACGAGAAGCTAAATTAATTAAAATTAAATAAAATTTAAAATTCAGTTCCTCAGTCTTACTAGCCACATTTCAAGTGCCCAATAGCACCTGAAAATAGTATGTGACAGCCCAGATACGGAATATTTCCATCATTTTTGAAAGTTCTATTGGATAGTGTTGCTCTAAAATATAAGGAATATCGTTATGACCTCAGCATTGGAAAGATGATTAAAACAGAGCACACACAACAACAACAACAACAACAACACCTAACCATAAAGGAAAAAACTGATCAACTAGACAACATTAAACCTCAAAAGTTCTATTCATCAAGAGACACCACGAAGAGAATTGAAAAAGCAAGCTGCAGATGGGAGCAGATATTTGCAATACATCAGCAAAGGGCTTATATCCAAAATATGCAATGAACTCATACAAACCAGGACACAGACAACCCAATGGTAATGGGAAAGAAATTCAAAGGTACGTCACAAAGAGGATATCCAAATCGCCTACTTTTCTTTTTTTTTTTTCAATTTTATTTTATTTTATTTTTTATATAGCAGGTTCGTATTAGTCACTTATTTTATACATATTAGTGTATACATATCAATCCCAATCTCCCAATACATCTAACCACCACCACCCCCCCACTTTCCCCCCTTGGTGTCCATATGTTTGTTCTCTACATCTGTGTCTCTATTTCTGCCTTGCAAACTGGTTCATCTCTACCATTTTTCTACATTCCACATATATGCGTTAATATACGATATTTGTTTTTCTCTTTCTGACTTACTTCACTCTGTATGACAGTCTCTAGGTCCATCCACGTCTCCACAAATGACCCAATTTCTTTCCTTTTTATGGCTGAGTAATATTCCATTGTATATATGTACCACATCTTCTTTATCCATTGGTCTATCGATGGGCATTTAGGTTGCTTCCATGACCTGGCTATTGTAAATAGTGCTGCAATGAAAGTTGGGGTGCATGTGTTTTTGAATTATGGTTTTCTCAGGGTATATGTCCAGTAGTGGGATTGCTGGGTCATATGGTAGTTCTATTTTTAGTTTTTTAAGGAATCTCCATACCGTTCTCCATAGTGGCTGTATCAATTTACATTCCCACCAAAACTACAAGAGGGTTCGCTTTTCTCCACACCTTCTCCAGCATTTATTGTTTGTAGATTTTCTGATAATGCCCATTCTAACCAGTGTGAGGTAATACCTCATTGTAGTTTTGATTTGCATTTCTCTAATTATTAGTGATGTTGAGCAGCTTTTCATGTGTTTGTTGGCCATCTGTATGTCTTCTTTGGAGAAATGTCTATTTAGGTCTTCTGACAATTTTTTGATTGGGTTTTTTGTTTTTTTAATATTGAGCTGCATGAGCTGTTTATATATTTTGGAGATTAATCCTTTGTTCGTTGATTCATTGGCAAATATTTGCTCCCATTCTGAGGGTTGTCTTTTCGTCTTGTTTATAGTTTCCTTTGCTGTGCAAAAGATTTTAAGTTTCATGAGGTCCCATTTGTTTTTGTTTTTATTTTCATTTCTCTAGGAGGTGGGTCAAAAAGGATCTTGCTGTGATTTATGTCATAGAGTGTTCTGCCTATGTTTTCCTCTAAGAGTTTTATAGTGTCTGGCCTTACATTTAGGTCTTTAATCCATTTTGCCACCTTTGTCATAGATTAGTTGACCATAGGTGTGTGGGTTTATCTCTGGGTTTTCTATCCTGTTCCATTGATCTATATTTATGTTTTTGTGCCAGGACCATACTGTCTTGATTACTGTAGCTTTGTAGTATGGTCTGAAGTCAGGGCATGTGAGTCCTCCAGCTCAGTTTCTTTTCCTCAAGATTGCTTTGGCTATTCGGGGTCTTTTGTATCTCCATACAGATTTTAAGAGTTTTTGTTCTATTTCTGTAAAAAATGCCACAGGGATTGCATTAAATCTTTGGATTGCTTTGGGTAGTATACTCATTTTCACAATATTGATTCTTCCAATTCAAGAACATAGTATATTTCTCCATCTGTTTGTATCATCTTTGATTTCTTTCCTCAGTGTCTTATAGTTTTCTGCATATAGGTCTTTTGTCTCCTTAGGAAGGTTTATTCCTAGGTATTTTATTCTTTTGCTTGCAGTGGTGAATGGGATTGTATCCTTAATTTCTCTTTCTGATCTTTTGTTGATAGTGTATAGGAATGCAAGAGATTTCTGTGCATTAATTTTGTATCCTGAAATTTTACCATATTCATTGATTAGCTCTAGTAATTTTCTGGCAGCATCTTTAGGATTATCTATGTATAGTATCATGTCATCTGCAAACAGTGACAGTATTACTTCTTCTTTTCCAATTTGTATTCCTTTTATTTCTTTTTCTTCTCTGATTGCTGTGGCTGGAACTTCCAAAACTATGTTGAATAATAGTGGCGAGAGTGGACAACCTTGTCTTGTTCCTGATCTTAGAGGAAATGTTTTCAGTTTTTCACCATTGAGAATGATGTTTGCTGTGGTTTTGCCATATATGGCCTTTATTAGGTTGAAAGTGGGCATAGGTTCCCTCTATGCCCACTTTCTGGAGGATTTTTATCATAAGCGGGTGTTGAATTTTGTCAAAAGCTTTTTCTGTATCTACTGAGATAATCATATGGTTTTTTTTTGTTTTTTTTTTTAATTTTTATTTATTTATTTATTTATGGCTGTGTTGGGTCTTCGCTTCTGTGCGAGGGCTTTCTCTAGTTGCGGCGAGCGGGGGCCACTCTTCATCGCGGTGCGCGGGCCTCTCACTATCGCGGCCTCTCTTGTCGCGGAGCACAGGCTCCAGACGCGCAGGCTCAGTAGTTGTGGCTCGTGGGCTCTAGAGCACAGGCTCAGTAGTTGTGGCTCACGGGCCCAGTTGCTCCGCGGCATGTGGGATCTTCCCAGACCAGGGCTCGAACCCGTGTCCCCTGCATTGGCAGGCAGACTCTCAACCACTGCACCACCAGGGAAGCCCAATCATATGGTTTTTATTCTTCAATTTGTTAATATGGTGTATCACATTGACTGATTTGCATATATTGAAGGATCCTTGCATCCCTGGGATAAATCCCACTTTATAATGGTGTATGATCCTTTTAATGTGTTGTTGGATTCTGTTTGCTAGTGTTTTCTTGAGAATTTTTGCATCTATATTCATCAGTGATATTGGTCTGTAATTTTCTTTTTTTGTAGTATCTTTGTCTAGTTTTGGTATCAGGGCGATGGTGGCCTCGTAGAATGATTTTGGGTGTGTTCCTTCCTCTGCAATTTTTTGGAAGAGTTTGAGAAGAATGGGTGTTAGCTCTTCTCTAAATGTTTGATAGAATTCACCTGTGAAGCCATCTGGTCCTGGACTTTTGTTTGCTGGAAGATTTTTAATCACAGTTTCAATTTCATTACTTGTGATTGGTCTGTTCATATTTTCTATTTCTTCCTGGTTCAGTCTTGGAAGGTTATACCTTTCTAAGAATTTGTCCATTTCTTCCAGGTTGTCCATTTTATTGGCATAGAGTTGCTTGTAGTAGTCCCTTAGGATGCTTTGTATTTCTTTGGTGTCCACTGTAACTTCTCGTTTTTCATTTCTAATTTTATTGATTTGAGTCCTCTCCCTCGCTTTCTTGATGAGCCTGGCTAAAGGTTTATCTATTTTGTTTATCTTGTCAAAGAACCAGCTTTTAGTTTTATTGATCTTTGCTATTGCTTTCTTTGTTTCTATTTCATTTATTTCTGCTCTGATACTTATGATTTCTTTCCTTCTACTAAGTTTGGGTTTTGTTTGTTCTTCTTTCTCTAGTCCCTTTAGGTGTAAGGTTAGATGGTTCATTTGAGATTTTTCTTGTTTCTTCAGGTAGGATTGCGTTGCTATAAACTTCCCTCTTAGAACTGCTTTTGCCATATCCCTTAGGTTTTGGATCGTCATGTTTTCATTGCCATTTGTCTCTAGGTATTTTTTGATTTCCTCTTTGATTTCTTCAGTGATCTCTTGGTTATTTAATAATGTATTGTTTAGCCTCCATGTGTTTGTGGTTTTACGTATTTTTCCCTGTAACTTATTTCTAATCTCATATCATTGTGTTGGAAAAGATGCTTGATATGATTTCAATTTTCTAAAATTTACCAAGGCTTGATTTGTGACCCAAGATGTGATGTATCCTGGAGAATGTTCTGTGTGCACTTGAGAAAAAAGTGTAATCTCCTGTTTTTGGATGGAATGTCCTATAAATATCAGTTAAATCTATCTGGTCTATTGTGTCATTTAAAGCTTGTGTTTCCTTTTTAATTTTCTGTCTGGATGATGTCCATTGTTGTCAGTGAGGTCTTAAAGTCCCCCACTATTATTGTGTTACTGTCAATTTCCTCTTTTATAGCTGTTAGCATTTGCCTTATGTATTGAGGTGCTCCAAAATTGGGTGCATATATATTTATAATTGTAATATCTTCTTGAATGGATCCCTTGATCATTATGTAATGTCCTTCCTTGTCTCTTGTAACATTCTTTATTTTAAAGTCTATTTATCTGATATGAGTATTGCTACTCCAGCTTTCTTTGAATTTCCATTTGCATGGAAAATCTTTTTCCATTCCCTCACTTTCAGTCTGTATGTGTCCCTAGGTCTGAAGTGGGTCTCTAGTAAACAGCATATATACAGGTCTTGTTTTTTTATCCATTCAGAGAGACTTTGTCTTTTGGTTGGAGCATTTAATCCATTTACATTTAAGGTAATTATCGATATGTATGTTCCTATTACCATTTTCTTAATTGTTTTGGGTTTGTTATTGTAGGTCCTTTTCTTCTCTTGTATTTCCACTTAGAGAAGTTCCTTTAGCATTTGCTGTAGAGCTGGTTTGGTGGTGCTGAATTATCTTGGCCCTTGCTTGTCTGTAAAGCTTTTGATTTCTCCGTTGAATCTGAATGAGATCCTTGTTGGGTAGAGTAATCTTGGTTGTAGGTTCTTCCCTTTCATCACTTTAAGTATATCATGCCACTCCCTTCTGGCTTGTAGAGCTTCTGCAGAGAAATCAGCTGTTAACCTTATGGGAGTTCCTTTGTATGTTATTTGTCATTTTTCCCTTGTTGCTTTCAATAATTTTTCTTTATCTCTAATTTTTGTCAATTTGATTAGTATGTGTCTCATCGTGTTTCTCCTTGGGTTTATCCTGCCTGGGACTCTCTGTGCTTCCTGGACTTGGGTGGTTATTCCCTTTCCCATGTTAGGGAAATTTTCAACTATAATCTCTTCAAACGTTTTCCTGGGTCCTTTCTCTCTTTCTCCTCCCTCTGGGACCCCTATAATGCGAATGTTGTTGCATTTAATGTTGTCCCAGAGGTTTCTTAGGCTGTCTTTATTTCTTTTCATCCTTTTTCTTTATTCTGTTCTGCAGCAGTGAATTCCACCATTCTGTCTTCCAGGTTACTTATCAGTTTTCTGCCTCAGTTATTCTGCTATTGATTCCTTCTAGTGTATTCTTCATTTCAGTTATTGTATTGTTCATCTCCGTTTGTTTGTTCTTTAATTCTTCTAGGTGTTTGTTCTTTTATTCTTCTAGTTCTTTGTTAAACATTTCTTGCATCTTCTCGATCTTTGCCTCCATTCTTTTTCCAAGGTCCTGGATCATCTTCACTATCATTATTCTGAATTCTTTTTCTGGAAGGTTGCCTATCTCCACTTCATTTAATTGTTTTTCTGGGGTTTTATCCTGTTCCTTCATCTGGTACATAGTCCTCTGCCTTTTCATTTTGTCTACCTTTCTGTGAATCTGGTTTTCATACCACAGGCTCCAGGATTGTAGTTCTTCTTGCTTCTGCTGTCTGCCCTCTAGCCTACTTTTCAGTAGCTGTGAAAATGGAAATTAAAACAATAATGAGGGACTTTCCTAGTGGCGCAGTGGTTAGGAATCCACCTGCCAATGCAGGGCGCACCAGTTTGATCCCTGGTCTGGGAAGATTCCACATGCTGCGGAGCAACTAAGCCTGTGCACCACAACTACTGAGCCTGTGCTCTAGAGCCTATGTGCCACAACTACTGAAGCCTATGCTCCCAGAGCCCATGCTCCGCAACAAGAGAAGCCACCACAAGGAGAAGCCCATGCACCACACCTAAGAGTAGCCCCCGCTCGCCACAACTAGAGAAAGCCCGTGCACAGCAACGGAGACCCATCATAGCCAAAAATAAAATGTTAAAAAAAAAAAACCAACCATAATGAGCTCCCACTACATGTCCAAACAGGGTGGCTAAAAGTAAAGAGGCTGAAAATACAAGGAATTGGTGTGAAAAAGGAAAAATAGGAAGGGAATATTCATATACTGCTGGTGAAATTTTAAATTGAAATAATCACCTCAGAAAAAAAAATTGTACCAAATAAAGCTACACAAATACCCATACATATTCTATAATCAGCAATTTCACTCCTAGTGGAACCCAACAGAAATGCATACACATGTATGAGAATATTCACAGTAGCAACATTTTTCATAACTGTCAAAATTAGAAACCCAAATGACCAATCAGTAGTAGAATGGATTGATTATGCTATATTCATAAAATAGAATAATACATAGCACTGAAAATGAATCAAATAAAACCATATGGAGTCATTTTCAAAATAATATCAAGGAAAAAAAGAAGTATACACAAAAGGATATATACAGTATGGGTTTTTTTCACAAAACATTCTTGAAAAAGCAGGCAAAACCAGAGGGTTAGAAGTCAGGAGAGTGGTTTCTTTTTGGGGGAGGAGGCAATGTTTGAGGGGAGAGGAAAGAGGCTCTGAGATGTCAGTAACCTTCTACTTCTTGACCTTGGTGTTTATGTGGGTATTTTCTTTGTGTTATAAATACATTACATGTGTTTTGTGCAATTTTATGTATGTGTATTAAACTATAATATTATATAGTTAAAATGTTTGTTTCATTCTTTAAAATAAACTTATAAAGACTAATTTTTTATGGAAATGTTCTTCTGAAATAGTATAAGTTAGTGGCTCAAGCTTTTAAAAATAAAATAAGGAGCCCCAAGAAATACAAGGCTTATTCTAGTTGAAGTGAACATGGAATAGAGGTTAGGTCCAGTTGCTTAGTGTGTCTCTCCGTTATGCACCACTCCCACCTCCAAACCTTGGGGCACATCTAAGAGCCCTGATCTCCTTGGAATGCAGTTTAAAAAGCACTGATACATAATTCATTCTTTTCACCAATATTTGAGATCTTACTATTGGGGACACAGAAGATAGAGCAATAAACAAGGCAAAGTCCTTGCCCTCGTGCAGCTTATATTCTACCATGACACTGAAATGTGAAAAATCAATAGCTTAACATATTTTCTTAAGAGGAAGTTTAGTTGATAGAGAATTAGAGCTTTGAACTGAAAGAATTAAAGGTAATTCATTCCCACAGAAGGAATTTGGGCATGACATTACCCTGATCTGATGTTCTTCAGAGTCTCTATAAGCCAAATCTTTTATAAGTATTCATTTATTTTATAATATCTGAGGGCCAATCATATGTTCTACACTGTATAGAGCCATTGAGCCTTGGGAATACACAATAGTAAATAACACAGTGATGTTCCCTGCACTCAGAAAACATACAGTCTAGAGGGCGAGATAGACATTAAACAAAGTACACCATCTGTAATTAAATTTAAGGAAAGAAGTAGAGTTAGACACTATACTGCTTCTTACCACCTGATGACTGTATTTGATCTATTATTGTTTAACTTGACTCTGTAAAGCACCTGGATAAAGTCAATGAATTCTAGTATTTTTCAGTCTATCAAACAGTTTTACAGCGTTTAAAATCCTGATGGCTTGGAGACACCTAAGACCAGGTAAGTCAGACTGGGGTGGGACCCAAGCATCAGTGATTCTTAAAGCTCCCCATGTGGTTCCAATGTGCAGCCAAGGTTGAGAACCTCTGATTTTGGCACAAGTTTACTCTATATGTTTTAAATTTCTTTCATATTAAGCTATAAACTATTTTCCCTCATATTTAATATTTCATGGCCTTCTAATTCATATGCCTGCTTAGGCGCAGAAAATATTTATATTTCATTACCAAGTGCAAAATTTCAGAATGGCCACGTATCCTGAGCTAAGTAGCTGGACTGTAAAACTGGCCATTTCAGATAATCTCAGGAAAACAGGAAGCAAACTGTTTACTTAATATTTATTTCAGCTATTATTTAACTCCATGCTTCAAACTTCAATGTAATTCATGTGAAGCTAAACAAGAGTCACATGTTTCTGATGCCCTTTTTGCTCTGGAGGAGCATAGCATCAGGGAAATAACTGCCACACAGCCTTGGGGTGATAGTTTAATGTCACTCCCTAAAAGCAAAGAATCGGGCTATATAAAATATTAGACCGATCCTCTACAAACCTCTTTATGTTGCAAGATTTATCTAATATGTGTATGGACAAAGGACAAATGTTAGTGTTCAGAAGACCACACCAAATACTGTGGAAAGAATGTAAAAAGTCTTATTATTACCAGGTGGGCAAAGGAACAAACATAAACAGAGACTAGGGGCTTTGCAAATGTTTCCTCAGCTATTTTCATCTTCGATTATAAAGCCGTCTTTTGCTGTGATGTTTGGAGATCAGCCGGCTGGTCTCCAAAGCCAAGGGCAAGCCGTCTGGCTCTAAATGCACTGGGTTCCAATTATGATGCCATAGAGATTTCTCTCTTTCTCTCTCTCTCGGTGGGGGGTAGGGGATAAGACAAAGTCCTGCCATTTTGCATGCAAATTTCTAAGTTTTGTTTTGTTTTAGGACTCTCCCTACAGCAGCAATCGTTGCAATGATGTATATACATTCTGAACTCACGAGTAAATCCTTCAAAAAGGTTCCCTTATCCCAAGTTAATCACTCAAAAATAAAACCACAAGAACAAGTCTGCAGTAGAAAAGAGTTCTCTGCAAAGCAAAAAATATATGAAGGGATTCCATAAGACCCCATGAAAAAATAAGTCTATTTTCTAATTAGAGAGTGATTTCACAGCATTCAAAAAGAAATAAACCAAAATTACATCATTCTTTAAACTATTTTGGCTACTTATTTCCAAGAGTCAAGAAACTACAGAACCATGAAAATTGATTCAACAATTCCTGCAGCAACTGCTCTTTGCCAGGCTTCATGTTAGGATCAAAGGTTAGAAGAGCATACAGGAGAAGCAAGAGCCGAAGCCTCATAAGTAAAAGAAGACAGAAATGGCTTGATGAGGATAGAGAAGTAGTCAAGCAACCTTATATGGTCAGATTCTTTGTTTTTTGCCCTGCTCAGAGCTCATGAGTTTTCACGCAGAACAATGTTGTCCCCTCCCCATCCAAGGGTGGTACTTGGCCTTAAAAAGTTCTGTAGTTAAAAAGCTCAATTTAATTTCCAGCTTTTTAAATGCCATCAAGTTCTCTTCTTCAGGGACGCAAAGGGAGAAGGTTTTGTGATTCCTTCATGTATTATATAGTCACTTGCAAAGAATGGAAACCAAATCTACCTGACTTAAGCTGCAAAGAAAAAATGATGTTAAAGTATATGGGTATTTCATAATTCCTGGGGAGACTGGAAAATCAGACTCAGAACAGGCAGAAACAAAAGAAAGGTCTGCAGGCATGATCACAGCCAGAGTCCAGCACAGACCAGCCAGGGGGACATGCAGCCCCTACCCTGCCTCCCCACCCCCAGAGCTGGAACCGCTCCCAGGACACTCCTGCTGCTGCCCTCAGAGAGCACCTCCCTATCTAGGCCTCCAACTTGGCTCCAGGAACTCCAAGTTGAACAGCCCAGACCACTATATCTGATCTATTTAGTCCCATAAGAGCTAGAGAAGCAATTTCTGAGAATTTTCTGTTTCTATGATGTTACGAAATTTTCCCCTTCCCTAGTGGGAGGTGGACGCTGCTTCCCAGCAGAACCTCTGTGGCAAGGAATTTTCAAAATATAGGAAAGAGGTAAAATGCTGGAGAGCTTTAAATAAAAAAAGGTGACAAACAGGCACCCTTTCACAAATGTCTCAGGTAATTCTTTCAGGAAATGTGTCCAGTGTATTCTCCTTTCCAAAACTCTAAGGGAAACTGGATTTTGATGGCCATTCATAAGTAAAAAGCATGTCTACTTTCACATGTAAGTACAAACTTCTGTTACCCAAACATCACTCTCTGAAGTCCTCTACCAGTGCTATAACGATTAAATATTTTTCTGAGTGATCTTGCCCATACAGTCTTACCCACTAAGACCTGGCCTCCACTTCATGCACAACTTTGTGCACTGCAGTCGCCCCTCAGTATCCACGAGGGATTGGTTCCAGGACGCCTGCATATACCAAAATCCGAGGATGCTCATGTCCCTTACATAAAATGGTGTGGTACGGTTGGCTCTCCCTAGCTGTGGGTTCTGGAAAAGCAAAATCCGCTGGAAAATCAATCCGCAGTTGGTTGAATCCGCGAATGTGGAATCGCAGATATTGAGGGTAGACTGTATTTTGAAAATCTAGCTCACAATTCATAGCCTTCTTGCTCAGGGAGAAAGTTTACTAGGTTTCACTGCTGCCTAAGATAGCATTATCTTCATCGTTCCTTCCTTTGCTGGCCCACGACCCATGTCTAGCATACTTTGAGTCCTCCTTCCCTAGTCAGACCTCTGACCAGTTTCTCCTTCTGTGAGTACTAGTCCTGAGCTGCTATAATGTTACCTGTAAGTAGATTTGTCAGACAGAGAAAGGTCACCTAAAACAAAGTCTACCACTTTATAAAGAAAGCAGAAGCAAGTTGAAGTATGTCTGAGTCCTCACTTGGTCTCCCATGCCACCTGCATTCCTCCTATATCCAGTACCCTTTTTTTTTTTTCCCCTCTTGCTTAATATCCTCCAAAAAGAATCTGGAACTCAATCACTAACTAGTCATTTAGAATGACTGATATTTAAAGAAATTTGTCAAGGCTCAAAACTTTGCATCATGCACCAACCCAGGGCCACCCTTGAGCTCTGTCCAGATGTTTCAGGGATTCACTGAAAAGCATCTTCCATCTAAGAGTGAAGGCTTAAAACTAACCAAGAATCCCTGATATTTCTTTTACTGTATTCTTTTACTATACTATACAGCTTCTACAACTTATTTCTAATAGAGAGTCCAATACAAGAGTCAAACACTAATGCTAGATATTTTGAAAAAAATCTATCATTCTATTTTTGGATGCAGAAATTCTGATTTACTTTTTCCCCCAGTTATAATTTTATCACAGACTTTCCCCAAAGAGTTAAAATTCCTATGATTAAGAGTTATATATCAAGTTTTCTTTAACCAAAATCCTAGAACAAAAGTCACTGTGCTTTCTGGCTAATTTCATCAGTTAGATCTGTGACGGCTGACAACCTGATCCCTGACTTGATACAACAGTTTATTTAAAAGTACAAGTTCATACTCAGGGTAGTACCTATTCTGACAATGATATTAAAGTATCCTATCGAAAGGAACCCCATTACTCCCATTAGCATCAATGAGGCAAAAATCTAGAGCCATTTATCAGCATCATTCTACTGAATTAAAATTTAAAACTAGATCTCTGTGGTAGAAAAACATAACCAAGTTATTTAGATAGCATGCATTGATATCTTATTCAATTAAAAAACTGTACAGGGCAATTAAATGGTGACTATAATTTATTGACTAGACCTTTTTTACAACTGGAAGAAACCTAGGTATCATTTACTCCAGAAGTTTCAACTTGACAGGTGGTTTTGCAGTAGTGATTTCTTTGGTCTGCAATGTTTGATTTAGTTTATTACCAATATTAAATGACAATACGCTTCATATGAAAGATCCAGACTTTTACCTCTTCTTAAAGATTTAGACTATCCAGTGCAATTTCTCACATTTACATGGGGCAAGTGTCTTCCAAAATGTAAAAGTTACTCACTTAAATTACCTGCATGGTTTTAATTTTTTTTTAATAAATTTATTTATTTTTGGCTGAGTCGGGTCTTTGTTGCTGCGCACAGCCTTCTCTAATTGCGGCAAGTGGGGTCTACTCTTCGTTGTGTTGCACGGGCTTCTCATTGCAGTGGCTTCTCTTGTCGCGGAGCACGTGCTCTAGGCGCATGGGCTTCAGTAGTTGTGGCTCGTGGGCTCTAGAGCATAGGCTCAGTAGTTGTGGCACACGGGCTTAGTTGCTCCACGGCATGTGGGATTGTCCAAGACCAGGGCTCGAACCCATGTCCCCTGCATTGACAGGCGGATTCTTAACAACTGCACCACCAGGTAAGTCCCATGGTTTTAATTTTGAGTTTAACTGACAGTGACAGACTCTCCACTATCACTCCTCCATCCTGGTACAGATAACTATTCTAAATAAAGTGTTAAAAACCAACCAACAAACTAATATCAAAAGGAATCATTGTTCTTAGTTTCATTAGGGCCTGAAACCTAGTTGATAAAACAGAGTATTGTTTCTCAATCTTACTGGGACATAAATACTTTACTTCTAAAGCTCAAGACAAGAATCTCTTTTTATTTAACATTGCATGATTAGAAAGTATGAACTAAGCAGTGCAGGAGACAGTACTAATAATGTTCATTGCAGCACTATTTACAATAGCCAGGACATGGAAACAACCTAATTGTCCAATGACAAATGAATGAATAAGGAAGATGTGGTACATACATACAATGGAATATTACTCAGCCATAAAAAGGAACAAAATTGGGCCATTTGTAGAGATGTGCATGGACCTAGAGTCTGTCATACGGAGTGAAGTAAGCCAGAAAGAGAAAAACAAATAACATAATATTAACACATATATGTGGAATCTAGAAAAATGGAACAGATTAACCTATTTGCAGGGCAGGAATAGAGGTATAGACATAGAGAACAGACATGTGGACACAGGGGGGAAGGAGAGGGTGGGATGAATTGGGAGATTAGGTTTGACATAAATACACTACCATGTGTAAAATAGATAGCTAGTGGGAACCTGCTATATAGCACAGGGAGCTCAGCTCGGTGCTCTGTGATGACCTAGATGGGTGGGATGGAGGGGGAGTAGGATGGAGGGGGGGTGGGAGGGAGGTCCAAGAGGGAAGGGATATAGGTATACATATAGCTGATTCACTTCATTGTACAGCAGAAACTAACACAACATTGTAAAACAATTATATTCCAATAAAAAAAAATTAAATTGGATATAACCCTTAAATTTTCATTTGAAAAACAGAAAAAAATAATCTTTAAAGTGGCATGTGTTTATTGTATGTTGTATCACAGCAAAAGATGTAGATATATAGACATAGATATAGATATCACATTTTCTTTATCCATTCATTCATCAAAGGACACTTAGGTTGTTAGAATGTCATGGCTACTGTGAATAATGCAACAATGAACATGGGGGTTCAGATATTTCTTTGAGATACTGATTTTGTTTCCTTCAGACATATACACAGAAATGAGATTTCTGGATGATATGGCAATTCTGTTTTTAATTTTTTAAAGAACCACCATAATGTTTTCCATAGTAGCTGCACCAATATAAATTTCCACCAAAAGTGTACAAGGGTCCCTTTTTCTCCACATCTTTGTCTGCCTTTGTTATCTTTTATTATTATTATTATAGCCATCCTAACAGGTGTGAAGTGATACCTCATTGTGGTTTTGATTTTCATTTCCCTGATGATTAGTGATATTGAATACCTTTTCGTGTACCTGTTGTCCATTCATGTCTTCCTTGGAAAAATGTCTTTTCAAGTCCTTTGACCATTTTTTAATTGGATTTTTTTTTGTAATTGAGTTGTATGAGTTCCTTACATATTTAATCCCTTATGAGATATCTGATTTGCAAATATTTTCTCCCATTCCATACATTGCCTCTTCACTACTGATTGTTTCTTTTGCTGTGCAGAAGCTTCTTAGTTTGATGTAGTCTTGCTTGTTTATTTTGCTTTTGTTGCCTGTGCTTTTGGTGTCATATCTGAAATATTATTGCCAAAACCAATGTCAAGAAGATTTTACCCTATGTTTTCTTCTAGGAGTTATATGGTTTCAGATCTTACATTTAAGTATTTAATTAATTTTGAGTTGGTTTTGGTGTATGGTATGAGGTAGTGGTCCAGTTTTCCTGATGCCATTTATTGAAGACACTATCCTTTCCCCATCATGTATTCTTGGCACCCTTGTCAAAGATTAACTGATCATATATGCATGGATTTTTTTCTGGGCTCTCTATTCCTTTCCATTGGTCTATGTGTCTGTTTTATGCCAGTACCATATTTTTTTTTGATTACTATAACTTTGTAATAGAGCTTTAAATCGGGACGCATGATGCCTCCAGCTTTGTTCTTCTTTATCAAGATTAATTTGGCTATTAGGGGGTCTTCTGTGGTTCCATGTGAATTTTAAGGTTCTTTTTTCTATTTCTGTGAGAAATGCCTTTGAAGTTTTGATAGAGATTGCATTGAATCTGAAGATTGTTTTAGGTAGTAGGTACATTTTAACAATAATAAAACTTCCAGTTCATGACAATGAGATATCTTTCCACTTATTTGTGTCTTCTTCAATTTCTTTCATCAGTGTTTTATAGTTTTCAAGGTACAGATCTTTCACCTTCTTGGTTAAATTTATTCCTATGTGTTTTATTCTTTTTGATGCTAATGTAAATGGGATTGTTTTCTTAATTTCTCTTTCAGATGGTTCATATACTGTATGATTTCACTCATATGTGGAATATAAAAAGCAAACTATTAAAAATAAATGAATAAATAAATAAACAAAACAAAAACAAACACACAGATACAAAGAACAGAGTAATAGGGCTCAACTATATGGTGATGGATGGAAACTAAATTTTTGGTGGTGAGCATATTGGAGGGTGTACAGAAGTAGAAATATAATGTTGAATACATGAAACTTAGATAATGTTATAAATTGACATTGCCTCAATAAAATAAGTTCTAAAAATTAAAATTAAAAAGGAAAAAATGGTAACTGTGAGGTGATAAATTTGTTAACTTGATTGTGGTAGTCATTTCACAATGTACATGTATTTCAAATTGTCACACTGTACAGTTTAAATATACACAATTTTATTTATCAATTATATCTTAATAAAATGAGGGGGGAAATAATTAGTCTGAAAAAGAGCACAGGGTGCTAGGAACTAACTCTTTGCATTTATCCTAAATAAGCTTGTGGTTATAGTTGCATTTGTGAGTTACTTCATTGTAAGAAAGCCAAAACTATAGAGAAAATAATCAAGTTGTGTGGCATTTTACATAAGAAATTCCTTAATTTTCCCACTTACTCAGGCTGACAAACCTATTTTAAATTCCTTAATAACTTTGTCTGATATGTCAAATTCATAAGCTCCAGGAATTTCCAGAAAGCAGGATATTAGAGCTCAAAATGATCTAAGAAAAATACTCCCTTAGAATGTTTATCTAATAGCAAGTAACTTGTATAAAAGTTTACAAAACCTTAAATAACCCCTTTTTTAGAAACTTTTAGATTCTCTGAAATTAGCTATTTGTTTTATCTTCATAGAGATATATATCTAACAGTACCACTATATAAATAACGAACATATTTGTGTGGAAGCATATTTCCCGCACAAAGTAAAAACGTCTATAAGAAAAATGGGTTTTTAGGCTTAAACAAAACATAGATTCGCCTTAACAGTACTTCCTCAATTAAAAAAAAAAAATCTGTTCCTGGAATAATCTAAACCAAAATCCTTTATGTGACCACAGACAGTCAAGATAGGTTAAAAACAAACATTTAAAAACAAAACCTATGGAAGTAAGTAACATCTAAGGTCAATGCAGCAGCCACCTTTGGGAATATAAAGTCTGTTTCCCCACAAAATGTAACCTTTATGAGGAAGTATAGTCTATACAAGCTTAGATTCTTCCAGGAGCTTTCTGGTTAGTCATCTATCATCCATCTCTTCAAATCAGTAGCCTGAAGGTAATCAACCATAAAATGTAATCAGCCTGAAAAGCTGCTTAAGGTAGGTTCTAAAATGGTCAAATTTCCTGGGTGAGTTTCACCAAATCTATAATCCTGTGACTGATTTCTCAGGACAAAAGTCCGGAACAAAAGCTTCAAGAGCTGTAGTACAATGAGAAGAATAAAGTCATAGGTGCATCTTGAAAAAAACAACTCTTAAAGAAGTATGCCATCAGCACAGTTTATTAAGACATGGCCATGGAGATAGGATTCCAGGTAACAACCAGAACTTAATAATTTATATACAAATCTGCAAGTAATATGTTCTGTTTTAATTGTTGCATCAGAGTTAAATACCATTCTTTGGCCCCAAGGACAGTTTCAATATCATAAGGTAAAAGAGCATCAGTTCTGAGTGGTCTACATTCCTCAGAAGCACTGGTCAGCTTCAAAAACTCCTGGGCATTAGGGAAGGTACCCTTGTGCTGGCCAACTCTTGCCTTCAACATAGCAAAAACTCCATAGGAAACCCATGTCCCAAGAAGCCAAGAATTACTTGTACTGTCGAGTATATATAAAACAAACTGAATGTCTTTTTTTAAAATGAGGTATTCAGGCAGTGATTGACATCACTGAGGCAGTAACCTGAGAAGATGACAGTTTCAACTTTATATCTATCCTATCACCAGACCACCTGATGCTCATTGAAGTGATAGCAGTTCTTCCTTTTCTTGTGGTCATAAGACCATTGTCTAAAAATGGCACCACAGGACTCTTGAAAACCAAGAAGAATTTACTCATAACAAAAGTTGTCAATGGAACATGCCCTGCATGGATAGATTAATGAGGGAAAGCTATTGACAGTTTTTATAGTTGGCTTTCTCATGGTATAAACGCCTAGAACACTGATGTCTACAGGTAAACCTGTTATTTTCCAAGAAATTTTGGCCATTTATCTCTGTGACTTCTGAAAACTACCCTGATGCCCCATACCAGGTGAGGAACTCAATTTATACTCTCATCAAGCCCTCTACATCCCTCATTTCCAGCATTGCCATCTGTAATCACATCAATCAACAAAGGTAATAACTTCATCAATACTTATCTTCCACCTTTTATTGTAAGCCTCTATGAGAGCAGGACCTGGCACATAGTTTTTTAATTCTAATTATTAACCGATAAATATATATACACGTGAATAAATGAATCTTCATGGAGAAAGTAAAAGCACATTATGATTTCATTGATGGGTCTCACTGGAACTGTATTATAAAGTCTACTTATACTTTTTAACTACTTTGTCAATGGGCCTTAGAATTATTCATCATAAAAGGCATAATTATCAATTATTGATATGTCAAGATAGCATTAGCTTTTGTTTTACACTACTGGGTAATTATATACATTATTATAATAACTGTAGCTCCTTGTATCTACCATGGATCTTGTCATGTGTTGTTAACACATGCAGAATAATGAATCCTTCCTAAGCTATCCTCATTGTAATCCCCAAAACCTGTGAATATGTCACTTTATGTGGCAAAAGAGACTTTGCAGATGTAATTAAGTCAAGGATCTTTGGATGAAAAGTTACCTTGGATTTTCTGAGTGAGTCCAATGTAATCACAAGTGTCTTTATAAGAGGAAAGCAGGAGTGTCTGAGTCAGAGAAAGAGATGTGATGATAGAAGCAGAGGTCAGAGTGATGTAGCCATGAGCCAAAGAATGCAGACAACCTCTAGAATCTGGGAAGGGAACAGAAATTAATCAACCCCCTCTGAGCCTCCAGAAAGGAACACAGCCTTGCAGACTCCTTTCAAACTCTGACCTATAGAACTATAAAATATTTGTGTTTTACAATTCTGAACTCAATATATAAGGCCTGCATTACCCTGATACCAAAACCAGTGAAGACACTACAAGAAAAGAAAATCGCAGGCCAATATCCCTTATGAACATAGATGTAAAAAAACTCAATAAAATATTAGCAAACCAAATTCAACAATACATTAAAAGGATCACACACCATGATCCAGTGTGATTTATTCCAGGGATGCAAGGATGGTTCAATATCCATAAATCAATGTTATACACCACATTAACAAAATGAAGGATAAAAATTATATGATCATCTCAAGATAAGGTGCAGAAAAAGCATTTGACAAAATTCAACACACATTTATGGTAAAAACTCTCAACAAAATAGGTACAGAGGAAACATACTTCAACATGATAAAGGCTGTATATGACAAAACTACAGCCAACATCATACTCAGTGGTGAAAGCTTTCAGCTTTTCTAAGATCAGGAACAAAACAAGAATGCCTACTCTCACCACTTTTATTCAACATAGTATTTGAAGTCCAGCCAAAGCAATTAGGCAAGAAAAAAAATAATAAAAGGCATGGAAATCAGAAAGGAAGAAGTAAAAATGTCATTTATGCAGACAACATGATCTTATATACAGGAAACTCTAAAGGCTCTACAAAAAAGAAACCTGTTAGAACTAATAAATGAATCTGGTAAAGTTGCAGGAAACAAAATCAATATACAAAAATCTGTGTCATTTCTATATCCTAATAACAAACTACGAGAAAGAGAAATTAAGAAAACAACCTGATTTACAATAGTGTCAAAAAGAATAAATTACTTAGGACTAAATCTAGCCAAGGAGGTGAAAGATCTGTACCCTGAAAACTGTAAAACACTGATGAAAGAAACTGAAGATACAAATAAATGGAAAAATATTCCATGTTTACACAGTAGAAGAATTAATATTTTTAAAATGTCCATACTACCCAAAGCAATCTACAGGTTCAATGCAATCCCTATCAACATTCCAATGGCATTTTTCACAGAAATAGAAAAAAAGCCTAAAATTTGTATGGAACTGAAAAAGAACCCTAACAGCCAAAGCAATCTTGAGAAAGAAGAACAAAGCTGGAGGCATCACATTTCCCGATTACAAAGTTATAGTAATCAAAGCAATATGGTACTGGCATAAAAACAGACAAATAGATCAACTGAAAGGAATAGAAAGCCCCAAAATAAACCCACACAAATATAGTCAATTAATCTTTAACAAAGAAACCATGAATATACAATGGGGAAGGGTTTCCTCAAAAATGATGTTGGGAAAACTGGACAGCCACATGCAAAAGAGTGAAATTGGACCATTATCTTATACCATACACAAAAATTAACTCAAAATGGATTAAAGAATTGATCATAAGACCTAAAACCATAAAACTTCTAGAAGAAAACATAGGCAATAAGCTCCTTTACATCAATCCTGGTGATGATTTTTTGGATTTGACACCAAAAGCACAAGCAACAAAAGCAGAAGTAAAGTGGGACTATATCAAACTGAAAAGCTTTGGCAGGGAATTCTCATTCACTATTGGTGGGAATGTAAATTGGTACAGCCACTGTGGAAAACAGTACGGAGGTTTCTCAAAAAACTAAAAATAGAACTATCATATGACCTAGCAATTTCACTCCCAGGTTTATATCCAAAACAAAACAAAACAAAAGCAAAAACACTAATTTGAAAGGATACATGCACCCCAATGTTCATAGCAGCATTATTTATAATTGCCAAGACATGGAAGCAACCTAAGTGACCATCAACAGATGACTGGATAAAGAAGATCTGGTATATATACATATATACAATGGAATACTACTTAGTCATTAAAAAAATAAAATTTTGCCATTTGCAGCAACATGGGTGGACCTGGAGGGCATTAGCCTAAGTGAAATAAATCAGACAAAGAAAAATACAGTATGATATCACTTATATGTGGAATCTAAAAAATACAACAAACTAGTGAATATAATAAAAACAGAAGCAGACTCACAGATATAGAGAACAAACTAGTGGTTACCAGTGAGGAGAGGCAAGGGGGAGGTACAATATAGGGGTAGGGAACTAAGAGGTACAAACTATTAGGTATAAAATAAGCTACAAAGATATATTGTACAACACACGGACTATAGCAAATATTTTATAATAACTATACATGGAGTATAGTCTTTAAAAATTGTTAATCACTATATTTTACACCTGTAACTTATATAATACTGTATATCAACTATACTTCAATTTAAAAAAAGAAAGTTTTAACAATTTTGTTTCCATTAAAAAAAAGAAACTAGGTTCCAAAGAAAGGAAGCAACTCATTCAAAATTACAGAGCCCACACTAAGATAAATGCAAGATCGGAGCCTCCTGATTTCCAGATTAGTTTTCTTTCCAGTACATCATGTGCCTGCCTATAACTTAGTAACCAAAGGGAAGCAGACTGAACTCCTTATGTCTTGTGAAAGCCAGAGCAAGCTCATATTCACACTTGACATAGTTGTCGTTTTCTTTGTTTGTTTTATGTAAAAGCCCTGGAAATCCAACCCCAAAATAAATTGTGTTTCTAAACCTAAAAATAATAAATACAAAACAAAAAACTTCTGCACAGTAAAGGAAACCATAAACAAAATGAAAAGGCAACCTATGGAATAGGAAAAAGTATTTGCAAATCGTATATTTAATAAGGGTTTAATACACAAAATACGTAAAGAACTCATACAACTTTACATCCAAAAAATATCTGATTAAAAATGGACAGAAGAACTGAATAGACATTTTCCCAAAGAAGTCATACATATGGCCAACAAGTACATGAAAATGTGCTGAACATCACTCATTATCAGGGAAATGCAAATCAAAACCATAATGAGATATTACTTCACACCTATTAGAATGGTGATTATCCAAAAGACAAGAGACAACAAGAGTTGGTAAGGAGAAAAGGGAATCCTTGTGCACTGTTAGTGGGAATGTAAATTGGTACAGCCACTATGGAGAACAATATGGAAGTTTCTCAAAAAATTAAAAAAGAACTACCATACAATTCAGAAATCCCACTTCTGGGTATTTATCCAAAGGAAATAAAAACACTAACTCGAAAAGATATACACACCCCCATGTTCATTGCAACATTATTTACAATAGCCAAGAAAAGGAAACAACCTAGTGTCTATCAAAGAATGAATGGAAAAGAAAATGCATATATATATATACACACACACACACGTATATATAAATGCATATATTTGTAAAACACACACATACACAACAGAATATTATTCAGCCATTAAAAAAGAATGAAATCCTGCCATTTGCAATAACATGGATAGACCTTGAGGGCCTTATGTTAAGTGAAATAAGTCAGAGACAGAGAAGAACAAATACCATATGATCTCACTTTTAAGTGGAATCTAAAAAAAAAAAAAAAAAAATACTGGGAATTCCTTGGCAGTCCAGTGGTTAGTACTCTGTGCTCTCACTGCCAAGGGCCCTGGTTCGATCCCTGCTCGACATGTCGTGGGGCATGGCCAAAATTAAAATTAAAAAAGTAAAAAAAAAAAATACTGAACTCATAGATACAGAGAACAGATTGGTGGTTGCCAGAGACAGTGGGTGAGAGCATGTGAAATGTATGAAGAGGGTCAAAAAACACATACTTTCATTTACAAAAATAATTAAGTCCTGGGGTGTAATGTACAACATGGTGACTACAGTTACCAATTATATATTTGAAAGTTGCTAAGAGAGTAGATCTTAAAAAGTTCTCATCACACTGAAAAAATTTTGGAACTATATATGGTTATGGATGGTAACCAGACATGGTGATCATTTTGCAACATATACATATATTGAATCATTATGCTGTACACCCAAAACTAATATGATGTTTTATGTCAGCTATAATTCAATTAATTACCGCTGCTTTAAGTAACAGATTTTGTGGTAATTTGTTTCAGCAACAATAGAAAACTAAAACAGCTATGTACTGGGGATATATTAAAAAAGTGATTGACTGTGAAAAATGGTAATGAGAGAAATGGAGCACGCCTAGCAAAACCGAGATGGAGATGCTAATGAAGGACACTAATAGAATGCAGAGCAACCTGTTACAGGGAAACATCTAAGGTCTTCTGGAGAATCCATGAGCAATTGAAAAGAAAGATCTCTTTGCTCACTATCAACTCGTGCACATCTTGCCCAAGAAAACAATTTGTTTTTTCTGAAAGATCCATATTTTTTCCTCTTTGCCACTTTCTCTTATATAAATCCCATCTTTCCCTTTAATAGATTAAATCAATTTGCTATTGGTTCCCTTATCAACAGAGTGCTAATAATTAATCATATGCTGAGTTATACTTCAAAAGTCTTTGATAAGTTTCAAACAGATTTAAAACAAAAGCTATAGCTTGAAATATTTGTGAAGAAAAGCCTAAAAAAGGATTGGTTAAATGACATTCATCTAACAAAAGTTAGAATAAGTAAGTTAAAGCAGAAAGAAAAAAGAAGAAGAAGTCAATATACAATAGTCTGAGTTCTTGGTTTCAAGCTGAAACTAATCTTGGCTAACTGAAAAGCAATCATATTAGTGATATAAAATGTTAACTATTGGATAGATTAATCAGATATTTGGTAAGCACTAAATATACGCCTACAAAAGTTAAAAGATTTCTCAAATAATTAGCAGCACACTACATTCTATCAACAAAATGCATCATTGTTTATTCTGTAAGGGCATTCGATTTATGGACACAATAATTTTTAAAGATAAAACTTAGTATGTTGTGTTGCCATGGAAATTCATAACAGCAACATCACCTAAGCCAACCTCTTCAATACTGATGTCTTAATTTTACTTGAGTTTTTATAGAAGTATACGAATGAAACACATTTTGCTCATATTGAGTTTTTACCTCAACAAAGACAGGTTCCTCTCCTTTTTTCTATTCTTCAACAGAGACTAAGTCTCACAGAGGTTAAATAGCTTGCTCAAGTCATACAACTAGTTAATAACAAAGTCAAGCCTCCTGACTCCTGATCTAGGACACTCTACATACCACCATGGCCCCAAACTATGCAAACTAGACCACTGTGAAGAATGCCACACACTATCATGCCACCCTCAGTAAGAATTCAGGTGTTTGTGGGTTTAGGTTGAAGTTTCTCACAGATTAGTCCTGCCCAGGGATCCTGTATTTAACACTGTGACTGATTCTCTATGCTTTGGAGGAGGAGGTAAAAGAGAGCCCCAATTTCCACAAAGAACAAATACGTATTTTCTCTGTGAAGTTATACACATGTAAAATACAGACACTTGTCAAGATTCTGTTTGATTTCCCTCATGTGCGAAAACAATCCATCGCTGAAACCGGGTGAGATGGGGATATGATCTCTATATACGAGAGCCAAGAGAACTTTTTTTAAATGAAACTCTATCCCAGTTCACACCAGCATCTATGCAGTTAACATCTCTTCTCATTTTCTGTATTTACATGATCCCTTTCTCTACTTTCTACCGAAAAATGTCTAACTTATTTCCAGGCTGTTTATTTTAAATTAGATGAATTTAAACAAAGGTTTATCAGTCTCAATTGTTTAAAAGTGGGTCACAGATTTTGTTTCCCCTTAAATTAAAATGCCTCATCACTGTTGATGTGAGAATTCAAAAAGGACACCAGCTTTCTTCCTTTGCCTTTGAAAATAGAGAAGACACTGGGAAATTTTTTGACTAATTTATAGAAAAATTATTTATTACGCCTAAGATTATACATATTAAGAATCCTTCTCACATGCCATAATTTTTCCTTAAATCATTTTATAGCCTTAGAAATCCAGGTAAAATGCTGCCAAGAATAGGTGTAGCATCTTCATGGGCTCAGGCTGTGTTGTGACATGCAAGGAGAAGCTGGAGGCTGCTAGAGACAATGGCATGAGCCCACCTGGGGGTTAACCATCTACAGGTTAATGAAGGGCTTCATGAGAGGTTTTGCTTTAATGTTCACTATCAACCTAGTATATTTTCTTCAGTTAGGTAATCACACACCATAGGATCACCTATGTCACCCTTAACCTAGAATAATACTTCTGCTATACTATTGGGATCCTATACTATTTCCAAAATGTTAAGATACTTGCTAAATTTGAAGTAACTTAGTGCTTCAACTTTCTAGTTCAATTCTACTAATTCAATGATGATAAATGGAGTCCATTTAACTCTTTTTTTTTTTTTAATCCCACAAGAACATAACAAAGAAACCTTGGAGATCTGATTTCATAGATTTTGTTAAGCTGTGATGTTTTATGTACTGCAAGTGGTTAGGAAGAAATTTAACATTTTTCCTATGGTCACAGAAGGCTAATACAAGAACCATGTGTCCACACACATATCAGCACACTCTCAGAGTGCACCCACACACTGGAAGATAATGAGGATCTTCTCTCACAAGACACATCCTCCATTCTAACATTTTGGTCCCTATTCTGTGTCTGCACCACATACTGTGCTAAGCATTGAAGAAAGAGGGAATAAGGAGATAGAGGGTCTATTCTTCCGGGACCCATTTAGGCTAGATAGCTAAACCAACAGCCAAAATATAATGTAATTAATAGAATATGTAGTGGGAAGAGGGATTAGTCCTTGGAAGAAGACATGAAGAAGAGAAGTGGGGGAGAGAACAGTGTGGGATGGGGGATGTTTACAAGCTTTTGTACGAGGCAGTAGAGATTCAAGATGTATAAAGCACATTACAGGATATCTAACTGGAGGAATAGTAAGATTACAGGGCAAAATAGTAAAGGGTATAACCATATTTGGGAGAGGGTACAAGGGATGAGAAGGATACAGTTACATGTGTACAAATACACACAATTTTTTCCATTTTTCTAAGTGGAAAAAACTCATAAAAAGATAATACTGTTTTCAAAATCATCTACTTCCCTAGTATAACAATGGGCACACTTGTTTCTCTTGCAACAGTGTAAAAATTAAGTTTTAGGGAGACCTACCTTTGGTCCGAGAAATGGATCGCCCTCACCCCAATGCTACCAACTAGTTTAGACACACTATACATGTACTAAATTGTACTCATAGTCAGATTGAGAATTAAAGTCCCTGGACTATGACAGCATAACAGCCAAGCAACACCTAGCTTGAGGGGTGAGAAGGACACAGAGCCATAAGGACTTGTCTCTAAGCCATCAATGAAGGAGATGAGGTTAGAAAAGACAGAGCTTCAAGCAGTACTGCTTGCCTCCTAACTAATACTCAATCAAGTGGGGAACTAAACTCATTTGGGTTTGAGAGTAGAGTGGGTACCAGCACTAAACTTCCCTTTCTAGCTCACTCTTCCAATAGAAAATTCATCTTTTTTACTTAAGATTCTTTAACATATCATAATAATCCTCAATTAATTATTTTTTAGTTTTTATCTAAAACTTACTTTTAAGTGATGCTTACCATCATCATTACTAAAGTTCTTTTCCATAATGTATTCGTAATCCTAACGTGCTGATCAAATGCTATGCGGTAGAAATGTGCTGGCTTGGACGACATATAGCTGAAACACAGAAGCTGTAAAAGAAATTGGTGTAGTATCTTTTTAAGGTTCAGTAAACCAAGGGATCAATCATGGTAGGATACATTTTATGGGAGGAAAATGATGCCATATATAGTTGAGGAGGTAAAGCATGAAAATTAAAGTAAGACAGTATTGAAAATTAAAGTAAGAAACGATTGAACCATTAGCAAGAAGGAAAACATTCATGGAGTAATTAATAGTTAAAGAACAGAAAGGAAGTCATATTCTTTTCCTGTGAGTTTCATGTCCATTCTGCAGGGTTGCAATAAAGAGCTGAGTACATACACACTGTGTCATATACTTTCACTCACATGCAGCCTGGCACAAAGTATTAATAGATGACCAATAAATGTATGTTGAACCTGGATGCAAGGAGCAGAGAGCAGTAGAGAAGCAGGAGTAGGAAGATGAACATTGTGTTGTTATTTAAGTACTAACTACATTGGAGGAGCTATAAATAACTGAAACGATCTATTGTGGCAACTAGAATAAATTCTCTTTGTTTTTATGACACATACACCTTTCTGTGTGAGTTCTCACTTTAAAATGCTCAAGTTTTCCAAGTTATTCAGATCTGAATTTATCTGTAAATTTAATAATATATATGACCAAATAGAGCAAAGCTTTGTTTAAAAAAATCCAATTGAACAAAGCTTTTTAAAAGTAAAAGAAATGTAGGAAAAAATACTCATATAAAATAGAAAGGTGAAAGGCATATTTTCACTTTAGAAATTTTTCCTTATTAAAACAGATGTTAAAGTTAATTTAAATACAAAGGATTGAATCTTAAAGAGAAAAAAACTTTTTAAAAATAAAAGTCAATATAATGTAGCAAGACAATCCCATAAGCAATATTTGAAAATCAGTCTTACCAGTGCTAATATCCAAAGTCAAGAGACCCTGGGACAAAATTGGCCCTACTACTAATTAGCTGTGTCACCATGACTATATCACTTAAGCAAGCTAGACCTCAGTTTCAACATATATAGAGTAGTGCATGGAAGGTCTACTTACAATGTTTCAAGATCATTTAGAAAAAACAGTTCAACTTAATGGATTTATAAATGTTTTATGTGTCCTTCATGGCTTATATTTAGCAGAGTCATTAAGGCACAGAAGAAATAATGCAAACTTTTGAACTAGAATAGAATTCAGACTAGTTTCTTTTTTTTTAGATAGATTTTATTCATTTTTTAAATTTTTATTTATTTATTCATTTTTGGCTGCATTGGGTCTTCGTTGCTGCACACGGGCTTTCTCTAGTTGCAGCGAGCAGGGGCTACTCTTTGTTGCGGTGCACGGGCTTCTCACTGCAGTGGCTTCTCTTGTTGCAGAGCACGGGCTCTAGGCACACGGGCTTCATTAGTTGTGGCACATGAGCTCAGCAGTTGTGGCACGTGGGCTCAGTAGTTGTGGCTCGCGGGCTCCAGAGCGCAGACTCAGTAGTTGTGGCGCACGGGCTTCGTTGCTCCGCGGCATGTGGGATCTTCCCAGACCAGGGCTTGAACCCGTGTCCCCTGAATTGGCAGGCGGATTCTTAACCACTGTGCAACCAGGGAAGCCCCCAGACTAGTTTCTTAGCCTCAGGATAGTCAGTCTTCTTGAGTCTGATCACTTTTGCATGTTAACCTCATTAATATCCATTTTATAAGGTTGTTATAAAATTTAAAATAAATGTACTTGAAAATACATCTCACTAGTAACTCTCATTCATTGTTGGTGGGAATGTAAACTGCTACAGCCACTTTGGAAGACAGTTAGCAGTTTCTTATCAATTAAACATACTCTTACCATATGATCCAGCAATCTCACTCCTTAGTATTTATCCGTAGGAGTTGAAAACTTATATACAGCCAAAAACCTGCACACAGATACTTACAGCCACTTTATTCATCACTGCCCAAACTTGGAAGCAACCAAGCATTCAGTAGGTGAATGGATAAATAAACTGAGGCCCATCCAGACAACAGACTATTATACAGCACTAAAAAGAAAAGAGCTAACAAGCCACATAAAGACCTGGAGGAACTTAAATGCATATTACTAAGTAAAAGAAGCCAATCTGAAAAAGCTACATACTGTATGATTCCAACTATGTGCCATTCTGGAAAAGGCAGACTGAGGAGACAGTAAAAAGTGGTTGCTGGGAGGAGGGGGGAAGGAAGGATGACGAGGTGGAGCACAGAGGATTTTTAGTAGAGTGAAACTACACTGTATGATACTATAATGGTGGATACATGATATTATACGTTTTCCAAACCCATAGAATGTACAGCACCAAGACTATAGATGTTGAGTGTTAATTATTTGTCAATATAGGTTCATAAGTTGTAACAAATGTAACCATCTGGTGCAGGATGTTGATATTGAGGGAGATTATGCATGTGTAGAGGCAGGAGGTACATGGGAACTCTGTACTTTCCACTCAATTTTGCTGTGAATCTAAAACTGCTCTAAAAAATAAAGTCTATTTCTTGAAAAACTACATTACACAAAGGGGGCTTTAAGGAAATTCTAACTCAGGCTCTTTTCAAAGGTGAACATGGATTTACCAAAAAATACATTCAACAAAATAATTGTGTTGATGGCAAAAAGATGTTTGTAGTTGCTTCACCACTCTTGTGGGATGAATGTGGAGAGAAAGGGGAAAAAGTCAACTTGTCCACCTACGTATTAAAATTAAAATATTCTAACATTAACCAAGTGTTTGTAATTATCAGAGAAGTCATTTAATAAAAAAATATTAGGCAGCATATAGAGAAGGGAGAGACAGAATAAAAAGTTTTATCCTGATTAAGCTCTTCATTTTGTCAAACAACCACAAACATCCTTTCAAATAAGCATGACAAGATCCACCCCATTTAGGCAGCTGCTTTCCAAACTGTGCAGCTGTGCTGTAATCTGGGTTATTGGAAATTCTCAAAACTGTGATATTATAGCCTATGAAAAGTAAATTAGAGTTGAGAAACTCCACTGATTTCCAACTTGAGGAAAAAGTACCTTGCATTTTCATATGATGAGTATTTTTCAGAGATAAAATCTCCCCAGAATTGTTTCAAATTATTAAAAGATTTCAACTATAAGTCTGCAAACCTTTCTGTTAAGTAAGAGGTCAAGGTCAGCACATCTTCAAATACCTACATGGGTGTTAGTCAGAACAGCATGGACCTGTAGAGGAGACAAGTGGGCTTACGGAATTGTATACATCACATAGTCATTTCTTTCAAGTCCAAGTCCTTAGCCAAGAGCAGCTTTAATTTCTCTGCAGCCATAAGCACATAACAAGATTATCCCCTGTTCAGACAGGTCACTCCAGCACAAGTCAGAAAACATGAGGAGACAGGAATACAAATATTCAAAGACCAGCTTCAAAAAGAGATAGGAAGAATTCCTAAACATTTTTAGATTTTAAAACAAATATCTTGGACTTCCCTGGTGGCGCAGTGGTTAAGAATCCACCTGCCAATGCAGGGGACACGGGTTCGAGCCCTGGTCCGGGAAGATCCCAAATGCCGCAGAGCAACTAAGTCCGTGAGCCACAACTACTGAGCCTGCTCTCTAGAGCCCGTGCGCCACAACTACTGAAGCCCATGTGCCACAACTACTGAAGACCGCGCGCCTAGAGCCTGTGCTCCACAACAAGAGAAGCCACTGCAATGAGAAGCCTGTGCACCGCAACGAAGAGTAGCCCTTGCTCGCCGCAACTAGAGAAGCCTGCACGCAGCAACAAAGACCCAACAGAGCCAAAAATAAATAAATAAAATAAATTAATTTTAAAAATATATATCTTGGCTCTACTCTACTTTTGGAATGAATCAAGTCTTTCCTGTGCATCTACTGTGAATAAAGAACAATGACACATCTACAAAATTTTTGGATAACTGCAGTAGTCTTTTTTAATTTCTTCCTTTCCCTTCTCAGGAACCAAATAGATACATGTCATCTTCTTAATAAAATTTTTTTAAAAAGCAAACACTAGGACGTGTTATAAAAGCTCATCTAAGAAAATGGAATAACTATCCTAGCATCACTGTTTATTTTCCAGCTAGGACTAAAGATTTAGGTAATGGGACGATATGATATACTCAGGACCAGTAGATGGCTGGCTAAAGAAAAGTTGGTTGATGGGGACAATCACAAATTGATTAGTAATTTAAGCATTTTATCTAAAACATGAAAGTACACATTTATTTAACCAATCTTCAGATATAAGGAAAATTATCACAACATCACATTCAAATTCCCAATTAGTCTCAGGGTGGGAAAGAACACAGGGTCCCTTGTCAAGCAGTTTAAGTGAAAATGTTTTCTAGATTATTATGATTCTTCCTTCTGATCTCAATTCTCTCATTCACACCTAATTAGGCAGCAAGCACAGTGCCATGTTTTTATCAACATCCAAAGCATTCATCTTAGTTTTCCTAGAAATAATTCTCCTTCCAATATTTGTTTCATTGATGTATACAGTGTCTAATTAGATTATATAATTATAATATAATAAACATAGATTGTATAAAATTAAAAAACTGGAATAAAAAGATTTTAGAACAAACAATTTAATCGGTGGTAGCAGAAGTATACGGCTGTGATAGAAAGTTGCCTACAGCTTATGTGAACAGGCTCAGTATGCTATCAGTATTGAAAACAGCCTTTAAGAGGGGAAAAAACTGCAGCAAATACAGAAAATTGGTGAATGAATGTCAATTGGAAGTGCTTCTATCAAATTAACTGGAAATCTGGATTATGACCAAGAGAAAACAGTCCTAATTTACACCTTTCCCAAACATTGTTCCAAATCCATCATTTGGGTGTTTCCAAAAGTCTTATTTTTCTCTGGGTTGGGGGGGGCGGGTGGGTTGGTGGGGTTAAGAGGATATTGTGGACTGTCTACAAGTGCTCTAGGAATGTTTTTAAAGCTTATTTTATTTGGCAACTTTAAAAATTATGTGAATATATCCTGCATCATCCAAAAAGCCACCTCAAAGCTGAATCCTGCCTCCCCAAGAATAATGATCATGGGAGCACCAAGAACCACCTAAAGTCACAGAACTTAACTTTGTATGTGGGAATAAGCATGGCTAACTGCTATTGTTTGGTAACACCTAATGTCAAGCTAACTGTTCTGCACTGTTTTTGTATTGAATTATTTTTACCAGTTATAAAGACAATTTCCTTTTACCAAGAGAATCTATAGTTGAAAGGCATGTCTTTCACAGAAACAGACTTCAGTTTAAGGTACTAACATTGACGCCAATTTGATATAAGAACACCATGGTATGAAGAAATGTACTAATTTAATTGTCACAAATTATGAGAAATAACATAAACATGGACTTAAGATCTAAATGTACTCACATCCAGCAAGGGACAAATAGAAGTTTTCAACAGTTTAAAATTTCTAGTTAGGGATTAAGAAAAGGAATAGGGAAAAGGGGTGTACAAATCACTTCCAGTATTTACAGATAGGCCTCAGTCTGAGAGCAGGCTCAGTGTTTGAACTATTACTATTTTCAACATCTGCAAAAATCAAGAACTTCAGTTATTTTTCTTCTCCAGTAATTTGATTAGATGCCATTGTAATATAGAATTCAACAACAACACAATGTTAATCTTGTCTTGAATAAACATGGAAGCTTTAGAGTTAAAATGATATATTATTGACAGTGACATCTAGGATTGTTCCTTGGTAGAGTTTTGATGAAGGGTGAACTGATTATAATGAACTATTTTAAAAGCTTTGAAATTATTAACGCTATTCTGTACAACATACTTATGTAAGCAGGCATCCTCTGCATCTGTAGAACTGAAGCTCAAACACACAAAGTAAATATATTACACCTAACAAAAGGTAATTTAGTTTCAACAAAATATGCATATTAAAACAGGTCATTGACTTATATTTGATTTTATAATATTATTTGCTTACTTGCAAATTTGTTTCACATTTGTGTAAAGAGTCACAGATACAAGGACTTGATAAATATAGACAAATATAAAATAGCTAAGTCATAGTAAAACACAGATAGTTTAAGTCCAGTGGGAGACCCTCCAGGTAGCTCCCATATCCTTTGGGGGTCCCACCTGTCATTGCACACACCTCAGCCTGCTGGCACCACAAGGTGTTTAAGGCTCACCTGTGCCCTTCTTTCCCAGGACTATAATCAGGCATTTCTCAAAAGCAGGGATTCAGAAGACAAGATCTGGGCACAAGTAAACTCATTGTTACTATGGTGCTATTGCTTCTATGCCCTTCTACTGGACAGAATTAAGAAATACATTTTTTAAACATTATAAATTCATATTGATTAGTTCATACTTATATCTCTAATTCAACTTCATTAAAGCACAAGATTCTTCCTCTCCTTCCCAATTCTACATTTGTCTCTCCTTTTTCTTACAGCAAGAACCCTTGTTCCCAACATCAATATTTTTACTCACTCTCTCAACGTGATACGCATACAAGTTTCAGAATTAACTCTTCAGTACTATAATAAACCTCAATACTTATACATAAAGTTCAAGATTTCTGTTCTGTCCTGCTCTCGCTTCTTCCCAAACACCTCAGTCCTAGAGCTATTAGATGGAGCAGAGTAAGACAAGCACCTCTATATGATGGGGGAGCCATCGTGGCTCAGTGTAAGGAGGAGAAGCGCAGGGTCCCTGAGACCTGTTCATGTGATCTGGAAGGTCAAGACTATCTTTAGAATAACACTAAGATATTATTTGCTTTTGCATTTTTATTGTCTGACAAGAACACTATGGAGTTCTTCAAAAGCTACAGGACTTCACAGACAGAGAAAGAGAAATATCATAAGATATCACTTATATGTGGAATCTAAAAAGAAATGAAAAAAATTAAAAAAATTTTAAAAATAAAAAGAAATGATACAAATGAACATATTTACAAAACAGAAACAGACTCACAGACTTAGAGAATGAACTTATGGTTACCGGGGGGAAAGGGTGGAGGGAAGGGATAGTTAGGGAGTTTGGAATTGACATTTACACACTGCTATATTTAAAAAGGATAACCAACAATGACCTACTGTATAGCACAGGGAACTCTGCTCAAGGTTATGTGGCAGCCTGGATGGGAGGGGAGTCGGGGGAGAATGGATACATGTTTATGTATGGCTCAGTCGATTTGCTGTGCACATGAAACTATTACAACATTGTTAATCGGCTATACTCTAATATAAAATAAAAAGTTAAACAAAAAAAATAATAAAATAGAAGTATGAGTCTAAAAATAAAAGTAAAAATAAACATCCATTTTTTAAAAAATGCTACAAGACTTCATAACTGTATGAAGGCTAGATTTTCTTCATATATATATATTTCTTCATATATATGTAGTCATATGTATTTCTTCAATCAAACCAACATAATGCAGTAGTTTGAATGCAGAAGCAGATGTGGAATCTAGCTGCCTTCTAGTAAGCCAGACATTAGTGATTTGTAGAAGTGTAAAACAGTGTTATTGTACTTCTCACTAAATCAGTTTTGTTTTGGAACATAATTATTTCTCATAAAACTGTTTTATTTATATTAACATGCAATGGGTTTACTATTATTATTTTTAATGAAAAAAATTATTTAAGATATTTTTATTAATATATGTTTTAAATTTGTTTTATTTTCTAATTGGTAAATATTAACTTAATAAATTAAAAACAAATTAAATTAATAAATAATTCACATAAATTACAGCTCTTTGGAGTCCCCTATAATTTTTAAGAGAGCAAAGGAGTGCTGAGGCAAAAAAAAAAACCACCACAAAAACTGAGAACCAGTGCCCTAACACAACACTGATAAGGAAAAAAAACAAGGAGTCAGAACTCCAAAAGATAGGAACTTACATAATAACCAAATGTAGTGAATGTGTCTTGTTTGAATCCTAATTCTAAAAAGTAAAAAAGACATTTCTGAGATACAAGGAAAATTGAACTATGTATTATTAGATGACATTAAGAAATTTAAATTTTGTTTGGTTTGAAAATGGCATAGTGATTATGAAGAAAAAAAAAACAGGTGAAATGAAATGATGACTAAAATTTGCTTTAAAATACTCCAGAAGAAAAAAAGTAGCAGGGAGTAGAAGCACCAAAATGGGAACTGTTGATAATTCAGGGTGATGGATATTTAAGTTAATGATAATACTCTCTACATTTGTATTACGGAAATTTTCCAAAATAAACTTTACAAAAAAGAGAAACAACAACAAAAACTTAGAAAATACTGATTTGAAGATTTCCAGGGGTACATATCATATAGAGACTGAAACTAATTTTTAATTGATAAAGTTCAATTTCTAAGTACAGTTAATGAGAATTTCAGTAGATGTTCACGTACTCCTTCTTCTACTTCAAAAATTTTCCCAGATTATTCTGCAGATATCTCTGACTCTATGGGAAATCCCAGGAAACTCTGAAGTTGCAACATAAATTTAGTTATTGGAATGTGAAATACCTAAACTAATTAGGGGATTCTAGTAAGAAAAACAACTTAGAGTAAAACTGAAAGTGAGTTTTTTTTATTCTTAACCAAGTAAGAGCAGTTAACACTTTCTAGCAAGAAAGGGAAGCTTGCTCAAGTATTAAAGTCTTCTGGCAACAGGTTAATTAACCAATTTAATTACACAACTGTCTTGGGCAAAGCAGAATTTTGCAAGGTAAAGTATGTATATAATAGTGTTCCCACACTTTAATCTAGTTAGAGAGCTAAGAGACAGGAAGACTTAACTCTACAAAACAATAAAGTGTCCAGTGTGCAACAGAAAGGATAAAACATCTCCCATATGTTTGAGTAGGGGCTACTCCATCCTCAGCACTAACTTTACTCCATCCCTTGATCTTAAAGCAAGACAGGTGATGAAAACTACTCACTCCACATAGACTCTCGGTAAAAATGGCCATTCAGAGAAGACATTTAACTAGAAAATAAAGCTATTAATAAAATAATAAAGGAGGCATATGCCAGTTATCCTATACTTTAATCATGAATGTAAATGGAAAACCAAGGACTACCAGGTATATATATGAGAAGAACCAACATTATAAAAGAGAAAGACCTCCCCGCCTCCCGAAAAAAAAGGGAAAAAAAAATAACAATTTTAAGATCTTGGTAGAAACAAATAATTCAAGGTATAGAAGAAAAAAATTTTAAAGACAAAAGAAAATTTATAATTTACTCAGAGTTAGAAATTACATCCATAACACTAAAATAGAAAGCAATGAAAAAGGAAGAGAACAAGAAAGCGCTTTTAGAAATTTTTTTAAATAGCCAAAATAAATATTTGGTGTAATGACTGGAAAACAAAATTTTGGTAATCTCCCAGAATAAGAAGACCAAAACATGGACTCTATGAAAGACAGGAGACACGCAGAACAAATCCAGGAGATTCAATTAATGGGAACTTCAAAGCGTAAAAAGAAAATGATGAGAAAAAAAGTTATCAAAGGGGATAATTTCAGGGTTTAGGGACAAATCTTCAGATTGAAAGTATCCACCAAGTATACATTAAAATTATTTCTTAGTAATATTTTTTAAATGTACCTAGATGCACCAGTGTGAAATTTTAGGTCAAGGATAAAGAGTAAATCCTAAACAAAAACAAAAGAACAAGAATTAGACTGGCACAAGACTTCTCATCAGCCACATTATATACTAGAACACTGTAATAAATTAAGCGCATTACTGGCTCAAAATAATAATCTCACCATATCAAACCCTTTGCCTTGTAAATTTGTAGTCTTCTCTCATCTGACTCTTAGCTTAACTACATGACTTGCTTTGACCAATGAGTTATTAGCAAAAGAGATTTGAAAAGGAGCTTGTACGTGTTCAGCCTTTCTCTTGGATCCCTGCCACTGTCATGAGAACATATTCAGGCTAACATGGAGGGAGAATAAGAGAGTGATATGGAAAATAGCTGAGTCACTCCAGATGAAGTCATCCTAGACCAGCCTATAGCTAGCCAATTCCCAAATATGTGATTCTATTTAAAATCAGCAGTCACAGAGTTACTCTTAACAGACCACACTCATAAGTATCCCAACTGAGACTAAAAGAATTGCCCAGACAACTCATAGAATTGGGAGCAATGATAAATGCTTGGATTTATTTAAGCTACTACATTTAAGGTACTTTGTTATTCATCATTGTTGTGGCAATAGATAACAGACAGAAACACAAAGGACCAATGCCCTCAAATTTTTTGAGGAAAAGTTTTAAACCTAAAATTCAATACCTAGCCAAACTATCAAACAAGAGTGAAGGCAAGAACAAGACATTTCAAAAATGCAAGAACACATACCTATTTCTTTCCACATATCACTTTCTTAAGAAATTACTTACAAAAGTTTTCCAGGAAAATGACGGTCAAAGCAAGACAGAACAAGGCACCGTATCTAGAAAACAGTGAATCCAATCCAAAATGTTCAGGATAAAAGCCATGCTGTAGGCCCAGGGAGAATGTCAAAAGATTGGATAAGGAGGACACAGGCTCCAATCTTCAAGAGGGGTGAGGGGCAGGGACTCAATAAAACAGTAAATATGACTGAGAGATTAGAAAATGGTGAGAATGTAACACAGAAATAATAGTGCAGGGGTGACATCAGTGAAAATGGAAGAGTAAAGACATCTGAAAAACCTCTCCTTCATAAAAGCATGAGAACACTGGTAAAACTTGTGAAAATCAACTTTTTTAGAACTCTGGAAATTAACCAAAGGCTTGTAGCAATCCAGGGAGCATTTGTTCAAAACAAGTGACTGAATCTCAGTAAATACAGTGAGTTCTGTGGCATTTTAATTTGCCCTATTCTCATCCCCCACTCTCCAGCTCTGCATTATCCTTGGAAAGCAACAACCCATGATCATGGTGAAAACCAGCAGCTTGGCAGCCACTCTATGGGGCTTCTCTTCCCCAGAACACTGCCATTATTTGACCTGTCTGGTCATCCCCTGGAAGACCCCTCTCACAAAGATATCTTTATTTGATCTCTTCAAATCTCATCCAAAGACAACCCACAGAATAGGAGAAAATATTTGCAAATGAAGCAACTGAAAAAGGATTAATCTCCAAAATATACAAGCAGCTCATGCAGCTCAATATCAAAAAAAAAACAAACAACCCAATCCAAAAATAGGCAGAAGACCTAAATAGACATTTCTCCAAAGAAGATATGCAGATTGCCAACAAACACATGAAAGGATGCTCTACATCACCAACCATTAGAGAAATGCAAATCAAAACTACAGTGAGGTATCACCTCACACCAGTCAGAATGGCCATCATCAAAAATCTACGAACAATAAATGCTGGAGAGGGTGTGGAGAAAAGGGAACCCTCTTGCACTGTTGGTGGGAATGTAAATTGATACAGCCACTATGGAGAACAGTATGGAGGGTCCTTAAAAAACCAAAAATAGAACTACCATATGACCCAGCAATCCCACTACTGGGCATATACCCTGAGAAAACCATAACTCAAAAAGTCATGTACCACAATGTTCATTGCAGCACTATTTACAATAGCCAGGACATGGAAGCAACCTAAGTGTCCATCAACAGATGAATGGATAAAGAAGATGTGGCACATATATACAATGAAATATTACTCAGCCATAAAACGAAATGAAATTGAGTATTTGTAGTGAGGTGGATGGACCTAGAGACTGTCATACAGAGTGAAGTAAGTCAGAAAGAGAAAAACAAATACCGTATGCTAACACATATATATGGAATCAAAAAAAAAAAAAAGGTTCTGATGAACCTAGGGGCAGAACAGGAATAAAGATGCAGACGTAGAGAGTGGACTTAAGAACACGGGGAGTGGGAAGTGTAAACTGGGACAAAGTGAGAGAGTGGCATTGACATATATACACTACCAAATGTAAAATAGGTAGCTAGTGGGAAGCAGCCGCATAGCACAGGGAGATCAGCTCAGTGCTTTGTGACTACCTAGAGGGGTGGGATAGGGAGGGTGGGAGGGAGACGCAAGAGAGAGGGGATATGGTGATATATGTATACGTATAGCTGATTCACTTTGTTATACAGCAGCAACTAACACAACGATGTAAAGCAATTATACGCCAATAAAGATGTTAAAAAATAATAATAATAAAAAAAACTCATCCAGTGTGACAATTAGATCCTCACATGCAAAAGAATGAAGTTGGGCATCTATTTCACACAATATACAAAAATTAACTCAAAATGAATCAAAGACCTAAGAGATAAAACTGTAAAATTATTGGATGAAAACAGATATAATTTCTGTGACCTTGGATTAGACAATGGTTCCATAGATATGACACCAAAAGCACAAGCAAAGAAAAGAAAAATAGATAAGTTGGACTTCATTAAAATTAGAAACTTTTGTACTTCAGAAGACACTATCAAGAAGGTGAGAAGACAATCCATAGAATAGGAAATCATACATCCAGTAAGAGTATAGTATTCAGAATATATTTTTTTAAAAACTCTTAGCAACTTATCAATAAGACAACCCATTAAAAAAGGCACAAAGAATCTGAGTAGACAAGTCTCCAAAGAAGATATACAAATGTCCAAGAAGTGCATAAAAAGATGTTCAATGTCATTAGTCATTAGCAAAATGCCAATCAAAACCATGATGAGATACCACTTCACACCAACTAGGATGGTTACAATTAAAAAGAGAAACAATAACAAGTGTTGGTGAGACTGTGGAGAAATTGGAACCCTCATACATTGCTGGTGAGGATGTAAAATGATGCAGCTCCTTTGGAAGCAGTTACAGTTACTCAAAGGTTAAACACAGAGTTATCATATGAGTCAACAATTCCAGTCCCAAGAGAAATTAAAACCTATGTTCACACCAAAACTTATAAAAATATTCATAGCAACAATGTTCATAATAGCCAAAAAGTGGAAACAATCCAAATTTCCATCAACTGATGAATAGGTAAATATAATATAGTATATTCATAGAATGGAATATTATTTAGCCACAAAAAGGAATGAAATACTTATTCATGCTACAATATGGATGAACATGACAAAACATGGATGAAAACATTATGCTAAGTCAAAGAATCCAGACACAAAAGATTACATATAGTATGATTCTATCTATATGAAATGTCCAAAATAGACAAATCCAAAGACAGAAAGTAAATTAATTGTTGCCAGCATCTGGGGTAGAGAGGAAAGTGGAATGACTGCTAAACAAGTTGCTTTTGGGGAATGATGAAATTATTCTGAAATTAGATAGTGGTGATGGTTGTACAACTTTGTGAATGTAATAAAAGCCACTGAATTGCATAGTTTAAAAGGTTAAGTTTTATGATGTGTGAATTAAATCTTAATTTAAAAAAATAATGCAGGATAAGAATCCCAAAGCTCCATCTCTTCAAAAAGTCACTTTCTAAATATGCAGCAAACTGAAATGGGAAATAATGTTAAGCAATTTATACAGTATAAGAAAACAGAATTCAAGACTTCTGGCTTCTGCTACAACATAGAAGTTTAGAAGTCACCACTCCATCCTAACAAATAAAAAGCAGGCCACTCCATCCTAACAACAAATAAAAAGCGGAACAAATTGAAGTATTCACAACTTTTCTTAGATGCACAAGAGAAGTAAAGTCATGGGACAAGCTGCTGCCCCCAAAATTGGAGAGTCTGGTAAGTGAATTCAAACAATCACAACTTACAAGGTAGAAACTCACAAGCTGAAATCTCTACAGGAACCAGTGCTATGGTAGAAAAATCAGAACTATAATTGATGAATTTTTGGAAGCTCAGAGCGAACAAATCTGACAGTAAAAAGCTTCAGGAAGACCTAGTTGTAGGAGAGCCTCATTCTTTTATGGCTTTTATCTCTAGGATATCGTACAGGTTCTTACAGTAAATATCAGAGAAAAATTCCCTAATGCTTCCAGCAAGGAACAGGGAAAGGAACTAATTTGAATACACTGGAACACACTGTTCTTCTTAAACAAGGTCTGCCCTCCGGAGAAATTATTTGACCAGAGCCTAATCTGCTAGAGTTTTATCAGAGTCCAGCTGACCTGGAGGAAGGGAAATGCACAACTCCAGCCCTTTCTAGCCTTCCATGTGGGAAAAGGGAAATAGCCATCTCCAGACCACTCAAGCCATACTGTTTCACCTAAGGTGGGGGAAAAGAAGACAGAAGCATTTGTGAAGTTCACAGTCCAGAGGGACAGACTGACTGAAAGACTGAGACGTAATCATAGGGCTCTAGAACACTTCCCCTTTCCCCATACGTTATTCCCATGTTACTAAAGGCCTATTTACATCAGTTCCTTTCATCTAGTACATCTATGTTTGGCTATTTTTAAAAATTACAAGACATACTAAAATACAAAAAAAAAAAGGTGGAAGGGACAGAGCAAGCATTAGAAACAGACATGGCAGGGATGTTGGAATTATCAGACCAGAAACTTAAAACAACTATGATTACTATGCTAAAGGCTTGTGATGAGAAAATGGCTATTTTGAGTTGCTGTGTAGGCATTTTACAATATAACAACCATGCCCACACCCAGAGTCTGGACATTTAGATAAGGATCTGAGCTTAGGATTCCTGCCACAAGTTCCTACTTTGCTTTTCCCAGGGCACCTTTTAAAATAACTACTTAGAGTTGAGCCCACAATAAGTTAGTGACCTCAGCCCCAACCCCCTTATAAATAATAGGTGCCGTCTTCTATCTCTTGCTTGCCTGTAACCTGGGATGGAGGACCACCCTTCTCCCAGCTCACTGCACAGACTGCCTCCCTTGTTTCTGGGATTTGTAAGTAATAAATCTTGTGTCTCTACTTCCTCTTTGTGAGTGTATTAAAACTGCATCTTCAATCAAAATGTCCCCATGGTTTTCACTTCCCCAGAGTGGGAGCCCAGATGATGAGGGAGCTACCTGTCATGTGGATGGCTTGTGCCTCCTCATTCAGCAGGTCATAATCTGTATATTCTTAATTTAATACACCAGCTATAGGCCCACCAATACAAGGCTTTAATGAATAAAGTAGACAGCATGCAAGAACAGATGGGCAATGTAAGCAGAGAAATAAAAATTCTAAGAAAAAAACAAAAGGAAATGCTAGAGACAAAAAACACTGTAAGTGAAATGAAGAATGCCTTTGACGGGTTCATTAGTGTACTGAACATGGCTGAGGAAAGAATCTCTGAGTCTGAGGATATCTCAATAGAAACTTCCAAAATGAAAAAGAAAGACTGAAAAAAAAAACCCATAATACTCAAGGACTGTGGGACAACCACAAAAAGTATAACACATGTATAACGGGAATATCAGAAGGAGAAGAAAGAGAGAAAGGAATAGAAGAAATATTTGAAACAGAAGTAAGTGAGAATTTCCCCAAATTAATGTCAGACATCAAATCACAGATACAGGAAGATCAGAGAACTCCAAGCAGGATAAAGGCCAGAAAACTATACCCAGGCATATCATATTCAAATGGCAGAAAATCAAAGATAACTAAAAAGTCCCGAAAGAAGTCAGAGGAAAATATACCTTACCTGTAGCAGAAAAAAGATAAGAATTACATCCGACTTCTCCTCAGAATCCATGCTGGCAAGAAAAGAGCAGAGTGAAATATTTAAAGTGTTGAGAGAAAAGAATAAAAAACCAGAATTCTGTACTCTGTGAAATTATCCTTCAAAAATGAAGGAAAATAAAGACTTTCTAACACAAACAAAATTGAGGGAATTTGTTGCCTCCTTACAAGAAATGTTTAATAAAAAATTCTTCAGAGAGAAGAAAAATTATACATCAGTAATTCAGATCAACATAAAGAAAGGAAGAAAAACAGAGAAGGAATAAGTGAAAGTAATATAAAAACTCTTACTCTTCTTATTCATAATTGATTGAACAGATAATAGTTTTCTCAAAATAACAATAACAACAATATTGTATGTATGTTTATGTATGCTTATAGACAAGTGAAATGAAAGACAGCAATGATACAAAGGATGGAATGAAGGAATTGGCATTATTTACTTATTATAAAATACACTATCCATGAAATTATACAGTGTTATTTGAGAGGACTTGGATTAGTTGTATATTTCAAACTCTAGGGCAACCACTTAAAACAGGAAAAAAAAGTATAACACATGTTAAGAAAGGAGAAAAATTGGAATCATATAAAATGCTCATTTAAAAAAATAAGCAGAAAAAGAGTAGAAGACAAAAATAGGAAGGGCAACAACTCAAAGCAGTAACTAATATGGTAAATATTAATCCAAATATACCAATAATCACTTTATACATCAATGGTCTAAATAAACCAATTAAAAGACAAAGATTGTCAGAGTGTATCAAAAAACAAGACCCACTCTATGTTGTCTACAAGAAACCCACTTTGAACATAAAGAACATATTGGTTAAAAGTAAATGGATGGAGAAAGATATACCAAGCTAACACGAATCAAAAGAAAGCAAGTAGAAGTAGCTATATTAATTTCAGACAAAGCAGACTTCAAAGCAAAGAAATTTATCAGGAAAAAGGAGGGGCATTACATAATGATAAAGGGGTTAATTCTCCAAGTTCTCCAATTCTCCATAATCCTTAACATGTACTAACCTAACAAAAGAGGGGCAAACTACATGAGGCAAAAACTGATAGAACTGCAAGGAGAAATAGATGAATCCACTATTCTACTTGGAGATTTTGACACCCCTCCCTCAGGAATGGATAGATACAGCAGGCAGAAAATCAGTAAGTGAACTCAAAATCCCAACAATCATCTAGATATAATCAACATCAATAGACTACTTCATCCAAAAAGAGCAGAATACACATTCTTCTCAAGTTCACATTGAACATTCAACAAAATAGAAAGATAGCCATAAAACATATCATAACAAATTTAGAAGACTAGAAATCACACAATGTCTGCTCTCAGACAGCAATGGAATTAAACTAGAAATCAATAATAGAAATATAAATGGAATCCCCAAAAAACATGGAGATTAAACAACACACTTCTAAGTAACATATGGGTCAAAAGAGACATCTCAAAATTTTTTAAAAATATTTTGAACTAAATGAAAGTGAAACACAACTTATCAACATTTCTAGGATGCAGACAAAGCAGTGCTTAGAGGAAAATTTAAAGCAGTGAATGCATATATTTAACAAATTCAATGTCTATTCATGATAAAAACTCTTAGTAAACTAGGAATAGAGAGGAACTTCCTCAACTTGATAAAGTAGCCACAAAAAACTTACAGCTAACATCATACTTAATGATGAGAAACTCAAAGCTTTCCTATTATGTACAGGAATAAGGCAAGGATGTCCCTTCTTACCACTCTTTTTCAAAGTTATACTGGAAGGCCTAACTAATGTAATAAGAAAAGGAAATAAAAGGTATACAGATTGGGAAGGAAGAAATAAAGCTGTCTTTATTGGCAGATGACATAATAATCTATGTAGAAAATCCGAAAGAATTGACAAAAATCTCCTAGAACTGATAAGCAACTATAGCAAGGTTGCAGGATACAAGGTCAATACACAAAAGTCAATCACTTTCTGTATACCCACAATGAACAAATAGAACTTGAAATTAAAAATACAATACCATTTACATTAGCACCCCCCTAAAATGAAATGTTTAGGTATAAATCTAACAAAATATTACAATACCTTATAAGGAAAACCACAAAACTCTGATGAACAAAATCAAAGAACTAAATAAATGAAGAGATTTTCCATGTTCATGGATAGGAAGACAATATTAGTAAGATGTCAGTTCTTCCTAACTTGATCTATAGATTCAATGTAATCCCAATCAAAATCTCAACAAGTTATATTGTGGATATTGACAAACTGATTCTAAAGTTTATATGGAGAAGTAAAAGACCCAGAATAGCCAAAAAAATACTTAAGAACAAAATTGGACTACTGATATTATCCAACTTCAAGATTAATTATAAAGTTACAGTAAGTATGCCTGTGTGGTATTGGCCAAGAATAGGCAAATAGATCAATGGAACAGAGTCCAGAAATAGAACCACCTAAATATAGCTAACTGACCTTTGACAAAGGAGTAAAGGCAATACAATGGAGAAAGAATGTCTTTTCAACAAATTGTACTGGAACAACTGGACATTCACATGCAAAAAAATGAATCTAGACACAGACCTGATACACTTCACAAAAATTGTCTCAAGTTGGATTAGAGACTTAAAATAAAATGCAAAACTATAAAACTCCTAGAAGATAAAATAGGAGAAAACCTAGATGACTTTGGGTATGGCGATGACATTTTAAAAACAACACCAAAGTTACAATACATGAAAGAAAGAACTGATAAGCTAGATTTTATTAAAATTAACTTTTTCTGCTCTGCAAATGACACTATCAAAAGAGTAAAAAGACAGGGCCAGAATGGGAGGAAATATTTGCAAAAGACATGTCTGATATACAAAGAACTCTTAAAACGCAACAATAAGCAGAAAACCCAACTTAAAAATGGGCCAAAGACCTTAACAGACACCTGATAAAAGAAGATGTACAAATGGCAATAAACATGAGAAGATGGCCATATCATATGTCATCAGGGAAATGAAAATTAAAACAACAAGTTACCACTACACACCTATCAGAATGGCCCAAATTCCCGACTGACACTATTTTTATGTCACCAGATGCTGGGAGGATGTAGAGCAACAGGAACTTCATTCATTGCTGGTGGGAATGCAGAATGGTACAGCCACTTTGGAAGACAGTTTGGTGCTTTCTTACAAAACTAACATATTCCTACCACATGATTCAGCAATCTTGCCCCTTGGTATTTACCCAAATGATTTGAAAACTTATATCCACACAGAAACCTGCACACAAATGTTTACAGCTGCTTTATTCCTAATTGCCAAAACTTGGAAGCAACCAGGATGTGTTTCAGTAGGTGGATGGATAAATAAACTGTCAGACAATGGATTATTATTCAGCACTAAAAAGAAATGAGCTATCAAGCCATGTAAAGATGTGGAGGAAACTTAAATGCATATTACTAAATGAAAGAAGCCAATCTGAAAAGGCTACATACTGTATGATTCCAACTGGAGGACATTCTGGAAAAGGCAAAACTATGGAGACAGTAAAGCGATCAGTGGTTGCCAAGGGTTAGGGAGGAGGGTGAGATGAATAGGAAGAGCACAGAGGATTTTTATGGCAGTGAAACTACTCTGTATAGCATAATGGTGTATACATGTCATTATACATTTGTTCAAATCCATAGAATGTACAACACCAAGAGTGAACCCTAATGTAAACTATGGTCTTTGGCTGATAATGATGTGTCAATGTAGGTTCATGAATCATAACAAATGTACCACTCTGATGGAGGATGTTGATAACAGGGGAGGCTATACATGTGTGGAGGCAGAAAATACATGGGAAATCTTTGTACCTTCCTCTCAATTTTTCTGTGGCCCTAAAACTGGTCTAAAAATCTAAAGCCCTTAAAATACAAATACACATACATATACTATTATACATAATTATATTAAATTATATAAATAAAGCATATAATAGTATATATATAAAACACTATAATATATACTATTATTTTTATTTCCTCATAATCATTTCTTCTTAACAAACAAACAAAAAACCAGAAAACTCAATAGGCCTAGAAACAAAGCACATGTTCCTTCAGGGCCTGGGGATCACAACATTGCATCTATAGGGAAAGAAATGTAATGGGGATCCAGCTGTGGAGATAGATAGATAGATAGATAGATATAAAATAATGCTATAATAATGTAGCCAGTATTTATTGGTTTTCAGCCTTTAGAGATAACCAAACAGAAAACTTAGAAGTGGTTGCAGACAGAAGGTAATTGTGGACTACAATAAAGATAGAGGAAAGGGTAAGGGCACTGATATTCTCATTTTACAAGAGAAGATCAAGAAATAATACCAAAAGTTGAAGGACAAGAAAAAGATGCTTACATAGATTAAAATTTCAAAAGTAAAAAAATAAAAGAATTACAACTACAAATATAAATACTGAAACATCAGAAGAAGAGGAGGGGTAATGAATCCAAAGACATATTATGTTTTATGTTGGGAAGTCAATAGACATGAAGTTGGTAGATCAATAAATAAATACAGTTATAAGTACATTACCTATAGTTTTTTTTCTTAAGTGGCCACTTGGAGAATAAAACACAGTTAAAGTATATTTCCTCTGAGAACAGACGTGCAGGTGGGGAAGAAATAAACAGAAAACTACTGCTTTCAGAAGTTGTTCTCTACTGCTCTGATGCCATGTACTTGAAGTAGTTTAGTTAAAAGGAGTTAATGGGAGCTTCACGACTCACTGGATCAGTGATGAAGGAGAAAGGAATGAAGGCTGACCTTGTTTGAGCCCAAGTGATTGGGAAAGGGACCTCAAAGACACAGAAAACCAAGATATGAAATTGGTAACTGATTTGAGGGAAGAACATAAGGACACTGGGAGATGCAGTAAGAATACAACAAGCGGTTAAATAAGTGTCTGGAAAAAATCTGGAGTGAAATATGAATTTGAGAGGCATTTACATATATGTAAGAGTTAAACTGATAACAACAAAAGTTTGAAGAGGAAAACAAAAAAAGAAAGGAAAAATTTTAGAAGCATCTCAGTTAAATTTAGAGCACCCTGGTGAAAGTGCAGGAGGAAGAAGAAAGAGAAATGCCACAGTGTTAATGGGGTCCAAGGAATGAGAAAGTTCACCAAAGTGTGTCCACAATTATAAACACTGACTCCATCAATGAAAATCAAAAGAGCAGAAAATACAAAGATGCCTCTGGCATTCACAGACAATACTTAAAATAGGCTCATGGCAGTTGAAAGCAGATCCATGGCTTTCCTCACTATTTATAATTGGCTATCTCACAACACAGTTGAAAAAAAACTGCTATTTATTATTTTAACTGCATAACACATTAGAAAAACAAAACAAAACAAAACAAAAACATTCTACCAACTCTATTCTAAATCATACTCATCTATTTTGATTGGCTCCAAAAGCATACCATTTGGGAGAACAAATACATGCAATCACAAAAAGCTTAAAGCCAATTTTTCTTCAAACCCAGTGAGGTAACCTTTGGGAATCACATCAGACAACATTGCTATGAAAAAAAACTTGGAAATATTCACATTTTGCTTATTTTTATAAGAAATTTTGTGCACCATTTACCTAGGATCTCCAGAGAGAAGGCATGCAATCATGAGTGTCATGCAGTTAGTATGAAAAGAATGCTTACTATGGTAAAGGTCTCAAGTTACAATCTACAGCTTGAAGGAAAGGTGCATTTGAAGATGAAACCAGGGGGCCTTATGCATAAATTATAAACACAAATATTTTTGTTTCTCAGTGATCATATCAAAAGCTGTTTTTTGCTTCATCAATCTAAGCTTCACCAGTTTAAAATTCTGCCATGCCCATCCTCCTCCAGCTATTGTCTTCTCTCTGTAAAGGCCACACATATTTAGAGCTGCCTAAAGTGGTCTCATTTTCCTACTTCTAACTGACTCCCCAACCCTTCCAGTTTTCTTCTTTTCCATCACTCCATCCAAGCAGCTCTTGCTAATATGAGTTAAAGGCCCTGTTGTTTCAGCGCGCTTCCTATTTCATCTATTATGCTACATTCAGCACCTTGAATCAGTCCTTCATTCTTGAAATACTTTCTTCCCTTTGTTTTCAAGACACAGCACTTCTCTGTCTCCCTGGCAGGAACATAGTCATCTCCCAGGTTTCAATTACCCAGCCATAAGCCCAATACTGTAAAATCTCACCCATATGTACAACTATGTCTCAACATTTAACACTTGCATGACTGGGGCATCTCAAAATTGATCTTATGTTATTCACCCTTGAACCTGATTCTTCGTTTCTTGTCTCAATGAATGGATCCACTATCCATTAAAGTATTCAAGCCAAAAAACTCAGAACTGTCTTTGACACCTTCTCCATCCCCCTGCTGTATTCAACGGGTCATTGATTTTGCTTTCTAAATGTCTCTTGAATCCACACAGCTCTCTTTTTCCAACATCACCCATGAATCCAGGCTGCCACGGTCTCTTACCTGAAGCATGCTAGGGTAGGTTCCTTTGTTATCTCTTCCTATAGGCTTTTTCTTTCTTTCAGAGCATTTATCTCAGTTTGTAATTACACAGTTAATTTTTGAATCCCAACCCCCTGCCCCCGCTATTGTTTACAATGCCAGCCTCCTAACAGGTCTTTCTACAATCACATAGTATTCCTTCCAACCTACAATATTTTCCCCATTTGCAGGGAGAGTCATCTTTTACAAAGTGTAAATCTGACCTTGCACACAACCCTAGTTCTATCAAGCCCTCGCTAAAACTCCTTCAGTGTTTTTGCAGTGTTTCTAGGCTGCAGACCAAAATTCTTAACATGTTCACCAAAGTCCTGCATGGTCTGCCCCTGTCTATTGCTCAGTCTCACTTCACAAAACTCTCCTCTCACTCTGAGCTCTGCCACGCTGACATTCTAATTCTTCAAATGGGTCACACTTGCCCCCACTCCACCACAGTGCCTTTGCACATGCTTACCCCTGCTCAGCCTTGTTTACCCAGTTACCTACAGAGTCTTCAGCTTTGGTTCAACCACTACCTTTCAGAGAAGCCTTTCCTGACCTATGCTAGGTTCCTTTGCTATCTGCTCCCGTAGGCTGTTCCTTTCTTTCAGAGCATTTATCTCAGTCTGTAATTTCACATGCAATCATGCAGTTATTTTATGAATGCCCTGCTTGCCCATTAGTCTGTAAGCTCCATGAAGTCAGGAGCTTCTTTTTTTGCTTGCCATCTTATCTCCAGCTCCTGGCAAAGCTCCTGATGTATAGGGTGCTCAGTAAATATTTGTTGACTGACTATACGCATGAGTAAATAGATTGGGCTTAAAAATAAGTATATGGCTCAGAAGTCAATCCCTCATACCAATTCAGACCTGATTTTCCCCACCTTTTAGCTTAAAATACGTTCTGTTTATTTTTTTCGTATACATCTACAGCCATAAAGATTGTTCACCAAACAGAAATGTTACAGTGCCCATGAATACATTATCTTAATTTCAGACCAACAGAGAATAGTGATGACATGAATACAAGGTTTTTCATACAAATGCTTTAGATAATGCCAAATAGATCCTATAGCTAGACTAAGGGCCTGCTTACATGACTTTCAGAGACACCTGGGTAAATTACTGATCCTTGTTCTGGTCCTACTTCATAGAATTCAGGAACATATTTGGGGTCAGTCCTCTTTTGCCTGGGGCTAGAGGAGGGAAAATAGAAGGCTTCAAAATAAAGGGTGAAATGTCTGTTATGACTTGAGTAGACTTTAGTCTGGCAATCAAATGTTCTAAAACTCCAAAACTGATGACCTATCCCCAGCCGAGGTGCAGAGCCAGCACCATAACTTGTAGGGCCCAGTGCAAAATGAAAATTCAGGGACCCTTGTCCAGAAATCAGGATAAAAATGTTTTCTTTCCTTCTGCAGTCTCTCAATTGACCTGTCATTGTGGGCTTTTGTTGTTACTTTGCTATTTAATGTTACTCTCCCTTGGACACAAAGGGGTATCTCCGGTGCCTAGGTCCCTCCCCTGTGACTGGGTGAGGCACAAATGCCCCAAACTGGCCTTCTCCACTCCCAGGCCTCCACCGGGGTTGGAAGGCAACATCAGTCACTGAAGGGACAGGAGAGCAGGTGGCAGAGAACCCAATGTGGGGAGGCAGGGAGGCGACAGGAGATGGACTTCACATGAGCCAAAGCTCCAAGTCCCCAGTGCACGTCTCATCATCCTATCCAACTTTACTTGTAACACACAAATTCAAAGATAAATTCTTAAGAATTTTAAGATTGTGCCTATAGAGCATTAAATCCCAAGTGCAGAGTCCCATTCTGAGTGCGGGTCCCATGCAGCTAATTGCACTTGTCACACACCCATGAAGCTGGCCTCTTGCCCAGGTGAGATGGTATCTAGCCTAATTCAACATTACAAAGAAGGGTGGAACAGAAGGGGAGGAGTGATGCTCCCAGAAAGTACAATATACCCTCAGACATTCCGACATCACCATCTGAAACTCTGTGCTCACAGGTGCTTCCTGCCACAGGACAAGATTTGTGCCTTTTGGGGAAAATGTTGTGGATCTCTGCTGAGTAACCTAACTCTGCTAACTTTGTCGTGTATCACTCAGATAAGTGCATCTTGTGTAATTTATCCAAGTGTTGTCAGTGTCTGGTGTTTCCTCAAATCTAGCAGACATGCAGCCAAGAACCTGTTTATTTAAGAATTAATCTAGAGCATATGCTCTCTTAGGGCAGGAATGATCATCATCTTAACTTTAATTTACAGTACTATGCATACGTTGATGTTCAATAAATGTTTCTTGAGTTGAAATAATGGTGACTGCTCTTCAAATTACTCTATACCTAAGATAAAAGTCAACTTTTTTAAAGTTGGTGGTTACTAGAACTGTCAGATAAGTCAATCTATTTGGTGTATGAATGTGTATGAATGTGTGTATGTACACACACACACACACACACACACACACACACACACACACACAGAGTCTTAATTCTATACATTTGTTCTCAGAAGTTCAGTGTGGCTATCAGGACCAATCCTACAAATAAACAGATCGAAAACTCCCACAAAGTCTTAATCGGAAGGAAATCTATTTCAAGGAAGTCCTGGTTAAAAATGCAAAATAACTAAAATAATATTTACAAAGAATATTTAAATAACATGGAGAAGAGTTTATGGTATAATTAAATGAAAAACCAAGAGGAGCTAATACAATACTTCAAGTCTTCAAAAGAAGACCATTTACTTACATACACAAAGTAAAAAGATTGGAAGGAAATGTTATCCAACAATACTAGCATTTGTCTCCAGGTGTATAAGATTATGAGGGACTGAAGGGATTTTTTAAATTTATTTTCTGTATTTCTTAAAATTTTCTCCCTCAATAAGCATATGTTGCTTTTATAATCAGAAAAAATATATAAAAAGCAAAGCTTTGAAAGAATAACTTTGTCATTTAAACCAGTAGCTAAAATTTTTTTTTAATAACAAAGGGTTTTTTGTCATCAATAACCTGGTCCCCCAATATATTTGAAAAACTAAGTGGAGACCAGCTTCCTTAGGCAGTTTAAATCTTTATCACCGGGCAGAAAATACTTCATTGTTTGGAAGTAGTCCTGAAGTGTCGCTTAGAAACTAGCTTATCTGAATCCAAATCCCATCCAGTGATTGTGAAATAGGCATGTAAAGTGGACTCTTATCCCATTTCTCTGATTCATATTTTATTCAAGATATTGGTATTACTTAAGTAATTATTGGTTATGCCTCAGTAGCAAATAAATCCTGAAATCTCAGTGGTTTAACTGCAAGGGTTTTTTTTTTTTATTATTTATATCAATCCAATGCAAATCGGTTGGGCAAGCAGTGACTTGGGGTCCCAGGCTCTTCAATCTTGCAACTCCAGCATCTTGGATTTCTCCAATTACGCAGATAAAAGAGAGAAAGAGATGGTAGTGCCACATTGGTCCTTAACTGCCCTGGCCAAGAAACCATCTCTTTACTTCTATACTTTTTTGCCTGAAGGAGTCACATTGTCCCCACCCTAACTGCAGAGACTGGGAAATGTAGAAATGTGCAAGAATATTTGGTTATTATTAACAGTGTCTGTCACAATATTTAATTTTAAAATTTCAAATAACGTTAAAAAAGGACATAAGATTTACCACAATAGGACAAAGTTTAAGAGAGGTTATAAAACAGTGTATTAGCAAAAAGTAATTTTTTAAAGATGAGTGTACTTGAAAAAATTCTAAGAGGATATGACAAGACAGATTATTGATATGAAATGGGGTTGAGGGTGAGATTAAATAGAGTTAAAAGCATGAAACGATACCCTAAGACCTACTTACCATCCTCTGATTTCCAGAGGTTCTATATGGAGACAAAAGAAAAAAAGTGGGGCTTTTAAAATGTCCCAGCAGAAGCTGAGAGCTGCCACAGTTTGCTACAAGATTTTATTTGATTTATGTTGCTTACAATAAACCTTAAAGAGATCCATGCCAATGGTTCTTAAGTGTCACATAAACACAACTTTATATAAACATCAGTCTGGAACTCTAGCAACCTGTACAGAACTGGTGGATATTCAGCAGAACAAACTAGCAAAGGACTTTACTCTCAAGCCTTCACAACTGAGCATAACTTTGTCCATTTTTCTACTTATTTAGTAGAGTGCTCATTTAATGTTTCTATTTTCAGGCAGCAATGTATGTTCTCCGTGGTTTTACACATCAGTTTAGATTTCTCAAGAACATTGTGAATTTACTAGAAAGACTGTTTTCCAATCAAGTACCCTGTGCCTAGTATTGTGCTCTGTGTACTCGGCGGTCTTCTATCAATGTTGGAGATTGATGCATAAGTATTGTAAGTAAAATCAATGGGAGACACACTTGAAATATGATTCTGATAATATATGTGCATGAAATAATTTTTAAAATGTGGCCTCATTCCTATTACTTGGATTAAGTGCATTAGCGCCAAAATGTGAGATAAGTTGTTCCCATATCATATTTTCCTATAAGTAGCCAAGAAAGATTTAAGGTAGAATAATGCTTAACCAAGTTATATTTTTCAGATATTTGTAAAGGATGATCCTGGCTCTTCCACTTTAACAATAGGAGGGAGGGAGGGAGGGAGGGAGGGAAGGAAGGAAGGAAGGAAGGAAGGAAGGAAGGAAGGAAGGGAGGGAGGGAGGGAGGGAGGGAGGGAGGGAGGGAGGAAAAACATCTGTTTTGCACTATTTAAAGAACATTTGGTACTGTCTTTAGATCATGGGTCTTCAACTTTGTTCTCCTTATTGCCATCCAGACAGTATAAAACCACTGAGAGCAAACTATAAAATTCTTATTCGTTGTTAAATAGACAACGTGAAATCAATAGTTTTATTCATTAAGGGATGGAACCTCTGAATAAATGATTTTGTTTGGCTCTTATTAACTTATTAGCCTCTTGAAAAAGAATGAATCATCAGTTTAATTCATCAAGAAATCTCTAAGAAAGTTCAAGTTTAAATAGCTTTTGAACCTAAAATGGCCAAAGATGTAAGCCACCTCAGCACATCCTTTAATAATTTTATCTTGGTTCAGAATGACTCAAATTATTATAAGAATGAATGAGTTGATCCAACATTTCAACTCCCTTATCTTGGACACACTGCTGAAACAATTAAATTTAACTTCCAATCGTGGGGAATTAAATAGGCATGATTTGGTAAGAGCCCTGCTCCAATTTTTTTCTTTCTCCTACAACAAGTCAATGAAGTTTATAACTGAAACCAGTCTCACAGACCTTTGACTCTGCCATTTTCTCAGCACAAATGTTCCTGCACTATGGCTCTGCTGTTCCGGAACAGATGACGCGCCACTCACAGGACAGTCTTTACACTGCTGAACCTCTCATAACTGTGTGGCAGAATTAAGAGCTTCTCTGACATCCTAAAAGCAGAGAGGGCTTGGGCCAATTACATGGTTGGGGGCTGTATTTTAAGTGTCTGTTTACTAGTCTGTTTCCCACATTAAACTGGGAGCAACAAGACAGAGTCCCTTGTAAGCATCATTGTGTTCTATTTCCAGCATGTATCTCAACACTGACAAATGTTTAATTCCTTCTTTTTTTTATTTGAAAGGTGTTCATGGAATACTAAATTTTAGTTAAATCAATACATTCAGGAGTCATGGGGCAGAAACAAGCATGTAATTAAGTTATTTGAAGACTTTCTCCCTTCTATCCAAATTTTTTTCCAAATGCTAGTCATCTAACAAAAGGATCTCCTCCTTGTGTTCTTGGCCTTAACTAATGTTGAAAAATAGAAAAGGAGATTATCTCAGATAAACCATTGCCATGAATTCTAGCTGCATGAAGAAAGCTAGGAGGAGCTGAAAAGACTTGGAAATTTTAAGTTATTTTACTCAAAAAAAAAAAAAAAACTACTAATACGTGACAAACCTCAGCAATGCATTTGATGCTAAAATTCCTACTCATATTTGCAATCCACAGTTAGTTTTTTGATAGCAGTCCTCTCCCTCTCCTAGTCTCCTTCCGGTCACCCACTTTCCTAGATGGAACAAGACTTCTGTTTTGAAGTTTTCTACTACGGAAGGAGCTAAGTCCACTGAGCTGGGAGCATTAAAAAAAGAAGAAGAAGGGAAAAAAACTGCCACAGCCTGACACTCAAAACAGGAATGAAACCTGGAAGTGCGTTAATTAATTCTAGATGTCTGTTTCCCTTGAACATGTCCTCTTGGCCAGTTTCCACATAGTTCATACACATGAAATACATAACACTGTAAGATATGAAATAAGATTGACAGAGAAAATAGGAATTGAAAAAGAAAATAACTGTCCATAAGACATTTGACTGGAAATAGGGAGACTCACCTCCTATTAAGAAGCTGCGGCCGTGATCTCAGCCTGGAGCGATGCCCGCCAACACTCGACTCTAGCCCAGTGGACGCCTGAACGCCACCACGCATCAGACTCAGCTGGAGAGCTCGCTAAAACACAGTTAAAATACAGATTGTAATTCAGAAGGGCTGGGAAAGGACCAAGAATTTGCATTTCTAACAGGCTTTCAGGTGGCGCTAATGTTGATCCACGGACCACGCTTTGCATAGCACTGCTCTAGACTACAGAGTTAAAAATGACAAAACCAAAACCTATTTTCACTAAGAATCAAAAGGATATAACAATGCCTAGTTGTCAGGAATAAGATGTCAAAATTTTTAGCTTAATGGTGGTGTCATTGACCTGCTTGGAAATTAAAAAGAAAGCCAGTAAGAAGAGTGAGAGATGAGTTTTGTTTTTATAAATGCTGGAGTAGAGATGACATGAGGATATCTATATGTCCATGACCTGTCAGAGGGCAGGAAATAGATGGTTGTCACAGGCATAGAGTTAGAATTCAGGTTTAAAGATAAATATTTGTGAGTCTCATCAACTCATAGCTAAACCCAAGAGCCCATAAAGACTGGGGTCTGGGAAGAAACCAGAGAGCTATGCACAGAACCTCAAAGAATTCAATATTATGGGTTAGGAGAATAAAAGACATCACAGGAGAGAGAAGAGCTGGTTACAAGGATTATGAGGGAAGAAGAGGAGCCAGTAGATGAGTGAGTGCTGCAGGCATTTAAAGAAGGGAGTTATGTTTATTAATAAGTGGTCTCTGCTGAGTGTTTCAAAGAGAATGAGGAGGATGAAAACCAAAGAGAGACGCCCCAAGATTAGGCTTTATAGTCACTGAAAAACTTCTGAAAGCATTGTATCAGCTGCACAGAGCAGAATCCAAACTGCAGATGGTTAAGAACAAAATGGGAAAAGGAAAAGCAAGGCAGTCAGCACGATTAAAAGGGAGAATCATATTGAACTTAAACTTTGTTTACAGAACTAGGAGTCGGTGACATCTATGATGTTTACAACTTCCTTTTTCTTTTTCATTTTAAATTTCCAAAGAGCCATTTATAGGTTGTGGTAGGCTAGAAAATGTTTCCTCGAAAGAGATCCACATCCTAATCCCTGAAACCTGTGAATGTTACCTTCCACGGCAGAAAAGGGTCTTTACAGATGTGATTAATTTAAGGGTCTTGGGGAGAGTAGCCTGGATTATCCAGCTGTCTCCTACATGCAATCACAGGTATTGCTATAAGAGGGAGACAGAAGGACATTTCATACACCAGAACAAGAAAGTAATGCGACAAGTGAAGCCAAGATGTTATGCTGACAAAGGCTATGGTGATGGAGGAAGAGGCCATGCAACAAGGAATGCAAGGAAGGTTGCTCCAGAAGCTGGAACGTACAGAGGGAGAGTGGTCCTGCTGACACCTTGATGTCAGCACCTTGATTTCAGCGTCTGAGCCTCCAGAATTGTAAGGGAATAAATTGTGTTGCTTTAAGCTACCAAGGTTGTGGTACCTTGTCACAGCAACCAGAGGAAACTAATATATAGGTCAATACTCAATATTATCTGGCAATAAATTTAGTCCATTCAGTCACCTACTCAGACCAAAAAAAAAAAAAACCCACTCTGAGAAACTATGAGATATTTCTCAGTGGAGGGTCATGATATTTTATTCCTCTTCTCTCACCCAATTTGGTAAGAAATAGATTTGCTCTGTTGCATGAACTTGGAGGCTATCACTATTTAAATAATTTGAAAAATTAGAAGATATGGATTTTATCCTCTAAAATGTTAACTTTTTAAAAAAACAGGGTAGCCAAAATGGGATGTCCAACTAGCAATTTAATCAGAACACATGCCAGAAAGTACAGTCATCAGTATTTCATAACACAGATGCTGAGATGAAAATCTCATTTTCCCAGGAACCATTTTAAAAAAAATCAATGAAAACAATTCTGACAGGAAAAAATGAGTGCTCGCTTCAGCAGCACATATACTAAAATAGGAAAAAATGAAATTTAAGCATAGCTAGGAAATTCCAGAAAATCAATAGTGTATGGAAACTGAGAGTTTTGTATAAAAAAAGATACTTTGTATTCAATAGTACTCTTTAAAAAAAAATCATCACTTATAGCAACTCAACAAAAAAACAACTCAATTTAAAAAATGGGCAAAGGAATTAGATAGACATTTTTCCCAAGATATATTAATAGCCGATGAGCACATAAAAAAATGTTTGACAGTGCTGACCATTAGGGAAATGCAAATCAAAACCATAATAAAATACTACTTCACACCCACTAGTTATTATTAAAAAAAAAAGATGTTGGCAAAAATGTGAGGAAATTGGAACCCTTGTACATTGCTCATGGGAACATAAAATGGTGCAGTCACTATGAAAAACAGTATGGCAGTTCCTCAAAAAATTAAACATAGAATTACAGGTTAAGGCTCAGCCCCACAAGACTGCCCCCCACTTCAGATGCCAGTCACAAGTCTGGGCCTCCCCTACTTCTGGATGACTGGCTATAAATCAGAGATTCCCACAGCCCTTTCCTTAGGTCAATAATTTGCTGGAATGGTTCACAGAACTCGGGAAAACCCTTTACTTACTATTACAGGCTTATTGTGAAGGCTAGAACAAGACAGCCAGATGGAAGAGATGCACAGGGCAAGCCACAGGGGGTGGGCAATACAGAGCTTCTACGCCCTCTCCAGGACTGCCACCTCCCAGCACCTCAATGTGTTCACCAATCCAGAAAGCTCTCCCTTTGTTTAGGGGTTTATGGAGGCTCCAATGCATAGGCATGATTGATTAAATCATTGGCCATTGGTGATTAACTCAATCCCCAGACTCTCCACCCTCCCAGGAGGTCAGGGGTGGGGCTGAAAGTTCCAACCCACTAATCACTTGGTCCGTCCCTCCGGCAACCTGCACCCTCCTCTGGGAGAAACCTCATTAGCGTAAAGTTAGGTGCGGTGAAAATAACAAAAGCTGCTTCTCCTCATCCCTAACACTCTAGAGGTAAGGGTTTCAGAAGATTTGCTCCAGGAACTGGGAACAAAGACCAAATGTATATTTCTTATTATATCATAATATCGAGAGGCAACTGGAATCCAAATGTCAGCACTATTGTCATTTACTCCTATGATTAAATCAATACTTCTCATGCCGGAGTTCTCCCTGGTGAGCATGATTTTGCCTGTCTCTGACAGTGAAAGCATTTAATGAGTGCCTGTCCTCTGTATATCTGAGTAAGATGGAGATAATGATTCTTTCTAGGGTTTTGATCATTAAATGGGAGAACACATGGCATACAATTATAATACAAAGGCATTCCATAAGTTAGCTACGTGTATGCATAAGGTATTTTTTAATTTTTAATTTAATTTTTATTTTATTGGAGTATAGCTGATTTACAATGTTGTGTAACATTGTTCTGCACGCTCTGCAGCAGGTGGGATCTTAGTTCCCTGACCAGGGATCAAACCAGTGCCTCCTGCATTGGAAGCGTGGAGTCTTAACCACTGGACTACCAGGGAAGTCCTGATAAAATTCTAAAATGGAAATTATGGAAGGGAATTAGCAAGGAAAGATCAATAGGGTGCAATTTGAGAGAAAGCTCAGACATCTAAGTGGGATAAGTTGACAAGAAGGTGGCAGTCCTTCCCTAGCTTTCCTTGACTTCACGTATAGCGCAAGACAACATCCTAACCAATCCCTGAGCAGCAAAGTGGTATAAGTCAGTATTTCCAAAGTGTTTCTGAGAAGAACACAAGTCCCACCAGACAAATGGGAGTGATAACAGTCTATAGTCAGATAAGTTTGTGAAGTGCTTGGCTTTAAAAAGTTAAACCACTTTCTTTACTGCAGGACTCCTCAAACCCTTGGATACGCTTTATGCATTGTCAGTCACCAAAAGACTGATCTAGCATGCATGTAGCATTCACCAAATAAATGGAATTACAGAACATTGTTTTTGTGGCTTCTTTCTCAAGAATAGTATTCCCAAAAACACTTTGGAAACCCAGATTTAAGAAACAGGAAAAGGGGGTTTCCCTGGTGGCGCAGTGGTTGAGAATCCGCCTGCCAATGCAGGGGACATGGGTTCGAGCCCTGGTCTGGGAAGATCCCACATGCCGCGGAGTGACTGGGCCCGTGAGCCACAATTACTGAGCCTGCACGTCTGGAGCCTGTGCTCCGCAACAAGAGAGGCCGCGATGGTGAGAGGCCCGCGCACCGTGATGAAGAGTGGCCCCCGCTTGCCGCAACTAGAGAAAGCCCTCGCACAGAAACGAAGACCCAACACAACCAAAAAAATAAATAAATAAATAAGCCTACACCTTTAAAAAAAAAAAAAAAAGAAAAGAAACAGGAAAAGGAGCTGCTTCAGTAAGCAGAAGACTCACCAAGAGGAAAGTGAAATGGATTCATAAAGTTTAATAGAGATGTTTTCAAAAAGTGTCAGGCAAAACCCAATAGAAGAAGTGAGGGGGCTGTGACTGTTAAAAAAGAAGAGAAAGATCCAGTGCAGGTTAAAACCACCAGATTCTGATGTGATTCAGAGAAGATTCTACTGAGTTGGTTCAGAGCTTCAAAGCCTGTGTCCTTGACTGACCTGGACTGACCCTTTTCTTCTCTTCTCTCTAGGCTGTCCTTACTCAAATACCAAATACAAAGTAATATGATAAATATCCTGTTGTGTAAACAGGATATGAAAATAGGACTCCCAAGTCTGTTTTGGCTGACACCTCAGAGTGACAGGTGTCCACTATTGCCACACCCAAGCAATACAATAGCAAGGTTGTGTGGAGCCTGAAAAGAGCTAACAAAGAACCAGTTGTGTAACCCTTGGCTTACCAAACACTTCCAGCCGTTTAGAAAAGAATAGGAAGCTAAATGGCAAGAAGATGTCTTTAGAGAGAACTGTTGGTGGGTTATGAGCCTAGGGAAGTGGGTCCTTAACTTTCCTCAAACCACATGAGAGGATCTTCAAGACCATTTGAAGGGCTTGATATGGATGCCTTTAGTTTGGGATACACAGTAGCGTCGCCAGCTAAGTGTCAGACACCAGGCTAAAAGTGCGAGGCTGTGGCTGGAGACCCTGCTCTGAAGATAAAGCAGGCATGAGAGCTGCACTTAGCACAGTCTGTCTTAGCTCATGCTGTTATAACAAAATACCATGAACTGCGTGCCCTAAACAACAGGCACTGACCTCTCATAGTTCTGCAGGCTGGGAAGTCCAAGATCCAAGTGCCAGCCCGGTCCAGTTCTAGTGAGGGCCCTCCTCCTGGCTTGTAGACGGTGCCTTCTCACTGTGTCCTGACATGGCAGAGAGGAAGAGGAAGCAAGCTCCCTGGTGCCTCTTCTCATATAATCCCATCACGGCAGCTCCGCCCTCACGAGCTCATCTAAACCTAATTGGCTCCCAAAAGCCCCGCCTCCTAATACCATCACACTTAGGGGTTGGGGGGCTGGGGGACACAAGCATTCAGTTCCTAGCAGTCTGCAATCCCAGTGTTAGCACTTCTCCTGGGCTAGAGATGGCCAGGAGTTTAAAGACGAGGAGGAATTTTACATAACCAGCTGGAGAAAATGTATTGATGTCAGTTATTGAACCACAGATAAGGCGTTGCTAGCGTTTGGTGGGGAGGGGGTCCCTGAGACCCACAGAACTGCCTCACCCGCCCAGCCCCTGTGAGGGGCAGCTTTATTCACCATGGCTAGAGGAAGCCAACGTCTTCATAAATCGGGACCAGTCAAGTAAAACCTTCCTTGCACCTTACCCTTTTCTCCACTCCTCGTATTTCAAACCTGGAGGGATTCGAAGCCTAGGCTACAAAGTGAGGGGAAGGAAAAAGAAGCTGGCATGCAGAAGACAGAAACAAAAATGAACAGATCCTACCCCTCTGACTGAAGTCTGGAGCGGAGGTAGAGGAGAAGTTTTAACTTAGTTCTGACTATTTCATGACTCTCAGTATTTTATTCACTGAAATGAGATTCTTTGAATAGGAATAGAAGGCTTAATATCTGAGCATGAGATTTCAACTAGAGATAAAGAGAAAACTATCTTCACAGAATGGATGAGGGATGGATAGTACATGAATAAAAGTACTTTTGATTACACCTTAACTGTTTTGCTCCTTCAATGTACAAGTTCAGCTTATAACCCTTAAGAAGGATTAAACTGGAAATTCATTTTTATTCCTAATTTGTTTTGTAAGACCAACTGCCTCTGTCTCCTTACTACCCATTACTCCTTATAATCTTGAAACTCATTTTCTGTAGAAACTGCCAATACCAGTTATTGGTGGGGTCTGTCAAATAATGTTTAAATTCCATTATAATGTACACTATTTCAGAAAAATCAAATCCAGCCCCATGTTAGAAGAATGATATATGGTGACACAGTTGGTTTTATCCGAAAAAGAAAAAGCAAGAATGATTTCATATCAAGGCATTATTAATGTAATTCATCACATCAGGTGGTCAAAGGAGAAAAAAATATTATAAAATTCTTTAAATCATTATAGATTTTAGCAAATCTTGGAAAATGAAGAAGAGTAATACCTTCTTGTGATAAAAATCTTCTCAAATTTCCATGTCACCAACTTATTCAATGATTGAACACTAAAGTCATTTTCTTCAAAGTCAGAAACAACTTATGGTTTGGGAATCAATAAAAGATTAAGGATATAGAATAGAAAGCCTAAAAGAAAGATTCAAATATAAACAAAGAAATCTGGCCAGTATCATTTCAAATCAATGGGAAATTGATAGGGACATTAATAAATGGCATTGGAACAATGGCTAACTTTTCAGGGAAGAAAACAGAAGACCACTTCAAATACTTTTCACACAGATTTAAGATATAGATGAAAAAAATGATCATAAGTACCACTAGAAACTATACGTCCATATTATCTTGGGGCAGAGAAAGCTCAGTTAATAAAAGGTAAAAGTCACATACACGTAGAAGGATATATTTGACTATAGAAATTTTTTTCTATACAACAAAAGTTACCGTAAACAAATGCCCACTAGGGGGCATTCCTATGAAAGTGGCCTAGGGACAAGTAAACCACAGCAGATCTATTCTCTGTCACAGGTAGAATCCAACCATTTCAGACTCCATCACTCAAAGTAGAGGAGTGAATAGTCATCGGATTCTGCATGTGGACCTGGCTGGGTGTTTTGCTTCCACCCACCTCTGATAAACACTAGCGTCTGGGTTACACAATCATGAGATGCTGTGATAAAGAGCTGGCAACACAGCACCCTAATTACTTCCAAGACAATTAAGTAAACATAGTATCATTTCATGGTGTAGCTGGGGTAGGGAAATAATTCTCTACTCTGGTTGCGCATTAAAAGCACCTGGAAGGCTTTTAAGACGTGATATAGGAAGAGCAGGACCTACCCCAGACATTCTAATCCAATTCACCTGAAGTGACACAACGGCCCTTTTTTTTTAAGTTTCCCAGTTATATAATCTTTCATCATAAAACAAAGGGGATGTATTTATTCCTCAACAGCAAATCTGTGGCACAGGAAGCCTTTTTAAAAAAATAATGGTGATTTATTCTCTAATCAGAGATACACAGAGTCTTCTAACCTGAACAGCCCTACTCAATGATTCTGAAAGTAGAGACACACCTTCCTTCATGACAGATCTGGTTTCTGGTTAGAAATGACTTAAGAAGCTACAATTTAGAGTCCCCTGCACCCTAAAAACCTCTTACACTTCAACATCTTTTCCTCTTTGTAACTTGATATTTAATTGTTATAATTTTAAATCTACCGTTCTCTGTAGTGAGAGAGTACAATGCAGTGATTAATTAGCTAAAGAAGCTTCATATTTGTATTTTTGAAGACAGGCATAAAGGACTTCCAAGATCAGACAAGGCATATGGCACACATTCATGTTGACACAATGAGAGCTCTTGAGTTATTTTTCCAAGTCAATACATTTGCCAGGCAAAACAAAAACAACAACAGAAACCTGTCAGGAAGGCAGCAAGACTTCAGCATGAACTCCTAGATATTTTGTACATAAGCAAACAAACATCTTCACACACAGTACATAAACCCTACTCGATTTCTCTCTGGAGAGAAAAACACCCTTCGATTTCAGCGTTGTCTCTAATGACTGAGGAACGTGATCCCTAATCGTCACTGAAATCCTCACAACAAATGCCTTGGGCTGGGTTAACATCCTACGGCATTTTGCTCAATTTTTAGGTTTTGCAAAATTATTTGACCTTTTAGTATATTTATCCTACCTACACTAGATAGTTTGAACTAGTTTCTTAAAGGCCAGGAATGTTCCTTTTTAAAAAAAAAATCTTTACCCTACAGTACCTGGTACCAATTAGCAGTCAAATAACAACTGAATAACAGTTGTTTAAAATCTTCTTTACCCTAAAGCAGGAGCTCACGTGCATGTGAATCCAAGTACACAATCCTTGAAGTCTCCCCAAATTCTATTTGTCATACGGACCTGTCAAGATACTCAGATATGGGAGGAAAGGGGGACAGGCAGCTGGAAGTGGTGGCAAAGACAGCTTCTTGGCTTTGGGGTCTCAGAGGAAAGTTCCCTCAGTTTCTCCATTCTCCAATATTCTCCACTGCCATGGGGGGGGGGGGGTGGTTTCAGACAGCATCAGGAGCAGCAAACATCACCAAGGGAGAAGCCCAAGGCCCAGAAGGAGAATAGGATAGGGTAACTGTGGCTGTCATATTAATCTGTGGTCAAATGGGCACTCCTTTGGGGGAAACCCAGAAATATTAGGGGAGAGGGTCCCTTGTTAGCAGGGGTAGGAAAAGTCCTACATAGGCATTTGGAGGCACAAACAGAAACTTGAGCATACTGGTGTCCTTGTGCCCATCTGTATCCTCAGGCTGGTGAAATATGGTCATGCTGAGTTGTTGCCATGTGAGAATGCCAGAGACGTGCCACGTGTGCTTTCTCCTGATGCTCCCAAGCCCTCCATCTATTTTTATTGTGCCTCCCTGCTATCCCAGACCCCTCCTCTAACAGCACAAACCATATACGGATGAGGGTTGGGCTTGGAGAGTCAAGATTCAAACCTTAGATTGTGTGAGATATTCAAAGCTCATGCGCTTTCCTCTACACCATGCCATGTGTGGGTCAGACATGCAAATAATGGAAACATAAAGTAGATGGTACCTTTTACAGAATTTACTACCATTAAGGAAAAAAAGTATCCAAAACAAAGAAATTTGGCAAAAGGAAGCCTGCATATCTTTTCAAAGTCATCCTTGAACATCATCTAAGAGGCCCACTCAAGGATTATTTCTTTCTCTGGGAGAATATACCTGTCTCTAACTTGCTATTTAATATGATTCTACAAGGTTATGTAAAAACTTGTCAACTTTTGCCCAGAAGACATGCAAATCGTTTCTGTTCAATAGAAAAAAATAACCCCAAATATTATGATTTTATTGCCCTTTAGGATATTAACCAATTTGTCTCTAAGCCAATTTATTTTAGCACACCATCCCCAATAAACCATAAAATTCTCTGTTCATCAAACAGAGAATTTTTTGAACCAGCTTATGCTGCTTGTTACCTCATTCATGAGTTAAGTAAATCTTTGACAAGTGCTCACTGTGTACTTACAGAAGCGTCATGATAAGTTTTTGAAAATCCTGCTTTGACACTACAACACATTGTGAAGATCTAGCATAAGAAGTGTTTATATGCAGTAGCGGCCAAGACAAAGGAAAGGCTTCACAGATGAAATGGCACTGAGGTGAGCCTTGAGGCATGGACAAGATTTCACCAGTGGCCGTAGGAAGGAAAGCCAGTGCAGGCACAACTTCAAATATTAACAGGTTTACATGGAAAGCTGACAAAGAGGTTCTAACCTAGATCATTTAGAAATACTTATTTTAGACCCATTTTATGTAATCTTCTAAATTAAATATTATCAAATAGAATCCATCAATGAAAATAATACATTATGACCAAATAAACTTATTCCAGGAAGAGAAGGGATGTTCAATATCTGAAAATCCATCGACAAAATAAAGTATATCAAGAAATTATAGGAGAAACACCATGTGATGTCAATAAATGCAGGGACAAAGCCTCAAAATTAGATCACCATTTCTAATAGAGACAGTAAGTAAAATGGAAACTACTTAAATATAATAAAAGTTATTTATCAAAAATCAACAGCAGATATCATAAATAATGAAAAATAAAGCCATTTTTCTCTCTTTTTTGGGGGGGGCCACGCCTCAAGGCTTGTGGTATTGTAGTTCCCTGACCAGGGATCCAACCAGGGCCCACAGCAGTGAAAGCGCCTGGTCCTAATCACTGGACCACCAGGGAATTCCCTAAAGCCATTTTTCTTAATACCAGTACTAGACAGAGTTGATGGCTACAACCATTATTATTCACTGTTCTGAAAATGTTAACAAATGCCACACAGGTTTTAGAAAAATCAAATACCATGTAAAAATCATAGGAAAACAAGGTTAATCCCTTTGCAGACAAGACTGTTTTTTAAAAAAGAAAGAAAAAAATGAAAGAAAGAATTTACATGAATTGGTGAGGTGGCTAGGTACAGGATAATTTGTTTAAATCAATGATTTTCCCTGTTTAGCAATAATCACTGGGAAAGGGAAATGAGAAAGAATTTTCATTCTTTATGACAATAACAAGGAAAAATACATAGGAGTAGATTTAACAAGAATTTTATATGAAAAAAATTTTGAATCCTATTGAAAGACACAAAGTAAGATATGAAGAAATGGAAAGATGTGTACTATGTTCCTGGATAGGAAAAACAGTATTATGGAAACACAGATTCCTCCAAAATTAACATATAAATCTAATGGAACTTCAATTAAAAATCTACGAGAGATGATTAAATTATATATTAAAGTCTTTATAGAATCTTAATTCCCCTAAAACCTATCTTGTGTTTGGAAATGTTCACAACCTCAGTGTATAGCCTTTTTTTTCTCCACCAAATTTCCACCAAGGGGAGGGTTATGCTATAGTCCCAGGTTTTCAGCCATCTTTCTACCTCTTCTGTGTGGTTGGTAGCCTACAGAAAACTCTATTATGTACTAAAAGGGGCTGAGAAGGGACATTTGCTCTGGTTTAATGCATGGAGGAAGGGGGGGGGGGCAGAGAGGGAGGGATGAAGTAGGACCAGTAGCATTCCTCTTTGTACTAAAGTTTATTTTTTCTAAAATATTTCTCTGAAGGCATCTTACTCTTTACCATGAAGGCCCTGTCTCACTTACATGATAAATGTACACTCCTGTTAACATAACCTAGACCTTGTTTCTTGTGCACAAATAACCTTAGCCTAAAAGAGCATGTGCCTGTCCTGGTCCTGGGCACTTCACATCGAAGTTTTCCTTCCTCAGCGAACAATGAAGAACATCTTGTTCACATGGGCTCTTTCTAATTCCTATTTTTCTCCCCTTGGTCCACAACTGGTTTGCAGCATGACAAGAGTGTGGCAGCACCTCAGTTCATGCAGCCTGAATAAGATCAGCTAAGGAGGAGAATGGATATTTGGAGGTCAAGTTGTCCCCAGAGGAGTTTAGAAGGACAGAAGCCCTGTGAAATCTGACACTGCCTTCTTCATACCCCAATCTGGGGCATTTTGCCCACAGTTCCTGGAGACTCCTCTGAGGTCCTCCCAGAGATCCCAGAACCTCTCAATGACAATATGCACTCTTCTTGCTTAGCTTAAGTAATGTGTGTTAAGCTCTATTTCCTCTCATGAACACATTGTTTTTTTAATGGGTAGAAAACATTGTTTCATTCAAAGACTTCCCTGTGTTGAAACTATAATTTAAAGTTTTATAGAAAGACAGCTACAATGAATTTATAATAAGTCTGTCATTTCAACTTCCTAAAACCACAAATAGTATACTCCCCTGGGCATCAGTTTATTTAAATTGCAGGGATTTGTTATTGTTGTTGCTTTTAAATAAAAGAGCTTCCTGGCTTCAAGAATCTCTGTTGAAAATTAGTCTTTGGAAAATCAGCCATCCGCACAGAACAGTTAAAAAGAAGTCAGACCACTTAATTTGCCTAATCAAGAACTTGAAACCTTCATCCTCAAACTCATAACATTTGCCAACTCATTAAAAGAGGAATTGCTTGTGTCTGCCATCTACAAACAGAACCAGTGGACACTACAAAAGACAGCAATCTAAAAGCATCCTTTTGGGTAATAAAACCACAGCTGCTGTCCAGGCAACAATACTGTTTATTATATTCAATTACTAAAACAAAACAAAATATAAAGTGTTTAAAATGGGCCAGCTAATAAACACTCATTACTTACTGCATAAGCACCCTCAGGAAATATTTTACATCATAAACATCAACTGATACGGAGGACATTTTTGTTATTCTCACTAAACACAAAGCTACTTCTCAGTCAATAGTTACTCAATTCGTTCTTCAAATCCCACTCCTCTTTCACCGATAATCATTTATGAGCATCTATGTGTCTAGCACTAATCCTTCCTAAATGATCTGTATTAGTTAGTGAGTTTTAGTTTTTCATATCCCAAAATGTACCTTTCACATCTGACAGTTTTAAGTGAAAGGCAACTCCTTGTGATGTTAAAAGGTTATTCTTTAAGTTTATGGTCACATTTTAAACCTAATCCCCTGAAGTGAATTCATTTTAAGCAAATATGAATTCATTCCTATGACAGATTTCTCTGGAATAGCTGTCTCCTGGAGTCTTCTATTAAAACTAACCCGAAACAAAGCTCAAGGCAAGAAAAAACTCCAAAAATCTCTCTACCATTCCAAAAGCAACTTTAAAGTTCCAATGAGTGAAATAGAGTTTGACTAGTTAATTACACTCTATTAAACATGCCAACAGCTTTATCAAAATACCTATGTTCACCAGCAAAGGAAGGCAGGTTGCTTACCTGCTTCTTGACTTTGACTTGCTCTGCCAGCAAGGTTGTTGGAAAGGTCAGGACTCTTAGAGATGACTCAGACGGTGACGGGATCATGTGGGCTCTGAATGGTTCCCCGCTTCTTCATGAAGCATTGCAGAAAGCCATGAAAGCTGTTCAACCACGGGAAATGACTGGGGAAAGAGGAGCTCAGCTGACAAATGAATATCACTCATCTCACCCCACAATAGCGTGTCAAGCCAGCTCGCACTAAAATGGGTGGGGCGAGGGCACGGATACGTACGATGCCAGCTGTGTCTTTCATATCTCGGACCTCAGCTGAGTCCTTCTCCTAATGGGGGAAAGCCCTGTGCAGCAAGAGGTCACACGAGTACACCCCTTCTGTAAACCAAGGGGACATGAGCTCACTGTGTAACCCCCCTTCACCTTTCCCAGCTGTCTTCCCCTTGATTAGCTCCTTCTTGGAAAGGCCTAGCATAAGCCCATTCTACTTTGCTGGACGATAAAACTGCGAATGTATTGAAGTAGACGTAGGCATTAACTTCACTTTGGGGAATCTAATCCAAACACCAAACTGGCCTTCTAACAAGCATCTTAAGGAAGAGGTAAGACCAACATTTCGCCCTTTCAGTCACCCTTCCAGGAATTCCCTTGGAGGGACACCAATGCTGAATCTCTATTTTTCTTCAACACTGGCTGTCAGGACTGGCATAAATCTCTGACTGGTCTGGGACCAAACCTGCACCAAGTTGTTATAAAATAAATCTGAGGCTTCTGAGATCTAGCCAAGACTTCTTATGAAGAGATCAGGAACTCAAAATATTAACCAAGGCTGAGGCTGGGCCAAGGTGAAAATACCCAGGAAAGGGCTAAGCCTTGACTCACCATGGGTGGGCAGTGACGAGGCTGTCACCTCAACAAGCGAGATGTCCTTGTCTATTAGAGGCAAGCCATCAGGTTGGGAGACAGCTAGGAAGGACAGAGGGAACATATGATCAATGGAAGGGTCAGAAAACATTTTTAGGAGCATGTGATCCACAGGAGTCAGTGTAAGCAAAGAGGGCCTCAACAAAACTACCCTGTAATTACCCAGTAAAGCTCCTGGATCCTTGCATTTGAAGAACAAGAAAGCTCAAATAGTGAGAGTGAAAACATGTTTTGGTATTAAGACACCCCCACCGAAGCTAACTTATGAATTTATATATCATCAACTAGGCCTATCACCCATACAAGACGAGTCCAAGGAAGGCAGTGGCCTTGTGTGTTTCAGTGTCTAATTAGTTGAAACACTAATTAATTTAGTTTTATCATACTTAGATTGATCAGTATAAATCTATGATAAGTGTCTATCCCATATTTCAGATACTTCCAGGAGTGATGAAACAGAAATTATGTCAACCAGAAGTGAGCTATACAACACTGTATCCGAACTTACTGTGGCCCCCACTATCTTTACACTGACTCTAAACTTCTAGGCCTGACTTCCAGACTTTTTATGAATTGACCTTACTTTCAATGTCCAAGGTTATTTCCTAGCATTGACCTCTGCTCCAAGCATGAAAGCCTCATTGCATTGTTACAATATGTCACAATCTCCAGGTCACATTTCTGCTTCCCTCTTCAGAGTTTCCAACCACCTTCCAAGTCCTCCTTGAGAACTGCTTTGCCCACATTTGGGGGGTCAGACTGTATTACGAATATCATAGTTGGAAGTGAAACTGGGTCCTGACTCTCTGCAAAGGCATTGTTATCTATCTTAACCAGTTCTTTGAATCTAGTGTGCACCCAGCCCCAGTGTACTTCCCGTTCCTGGTATTTCCATTAAATAGAAAAAACAGACAATTGACACCAGGTCTCTCTCTCTCTCTGTCTCTTTCTCCTACAACTAAAATACTTACACCAACTTTTCCAATAGTACATTTTATTCAGCAATGGGAACAAACTGTTAAACCAGTGGGAGATCACAAGAAATCCCAGGGACCTAGTAGCCGAAGTTACTTGGATGGCAGATACAGGTCCCAGACATTATTTGTACCTTTTGAATCTCTTTGGAACTTGAAAATACTATTTAAGCATATTAAGCTATTTTCCTAAGTGTTAATGATGATAGGGGATCAAATTGCAGATTGAGTAATGAAAGATTTGGAGATTTAAAAATGAAGAAGAGGGAGGAACTTCAAGATGGTGGAGGAGTAAGACGTGGAGATCACCTTCTTCCCCACAAATACATCAAAAATACATCTACATGTGGAACAACTCCTACAGAACACCTACTGAATGCTGGCAGAAGACCTCAGACTTCCCAAAAGGCAAGAAAATCCCCACATACCTCGGTAGGGCAAAAGAAAAAGGAAAAAACAGAGACAAAAGAATAGGGACAGGACCTGCACCTCTGGGAGGGAGCTGTGAAGGAGGAAAAGTTTCCACACACTAGGAAGCCCCTTCACTGGTGGAGACGAGGGGTGAGCGGGGGGGAAGCTTCGGAGCCACGGAGGAGAGCGCAGCAACAGGGGTGCGGAGGGCAAAGCGGAGAGATTCCCGCACAGAGGATCGGTGCCGACCAGCACTCACCAGCCCGAGAGGCTTGTCTGCTCACCTGCCAGGGCAGGTGGAGGCCGGGAGCTGAGGCTCGGGCTTCGTAGGTCAGATCCCAGGGAGAGGACTGGGGTTGGCTGCATGAACACTGCCTGAACGGGGTTAGTGTGCCACAGCTAGCTGGGAGGGAGTCCGGGAAAAAGTGTGGAACTGCCTAAGAGGCAAGAGACCATTGCTTAGTGGTGCGTGAGGAGAGGGGATTCAGAGCACTGCCTAAATGATCTCCAGAGATGGGCGCGAGCCACAGCTATCAGCTTGGACCCCAGAGACAGGCACAAAATGCTAAGGATGTTGCTGCAGCCAGCAAGAAGCCTGTGTGCAAGCACACGTCACTATCCACACCGCCCCTCCCGGGAGCCTGTGCAGCCCGCCACAGCCAGGGTCCCGTGATCCAGGGACAACTTCCCCAGGAGAACACAAGGCACGCCTCAGGCTGTTGCAATGTCATGCTGGACTCTGAAACTGCAGATTTGCCACGCATTCCATACCCCTCCTTCCCCCCGGCCTGAGTGAGCCAGAGCCCCCTAATCAGCCGCTTCTTTAACCCCCTCCCGTCTGGGCGGGGAACAGACACCCTCAGGCGACCTACATGCAGAGGCAGAGCCAAATCCAAAGCTGAACCCCAGGAGCTGTGCGAACAAAGAAGAGAAAGGGAAATTTCTCCATGCAGCCTCAGGAGCAGCAGATTAAATCTCCACAATCAACTCAATGTACGCTGCACCTGAATACCTGAATAGACAAAGAATCATCCCAAAACTGAGGCGGTGGAATTGGGAGCAACTGTAGACTTGGGGTTTCCTGCATGCGACTGACCAGTTCCTGATTTTTATGTTTATCTTAGTTCAGTTTTTAGCGCTTGTTATCATTGGTGGATTTATTTATTGTTTTGGTTGCTCTCTTCTTTTTTTTTTTTCTTTTTCTTTATTACTTTTTTATTTTTTATTTTAATAACTTTATTTTATTTTATTTTTCCTTTCTTTCCTTTTTTTTCTCCCTTTTCTTCTGAGCTGTGTGGCTGACAGGGTCTTGGTGCTCCAGCCAGCTGTCAGGCCTGGGCTTCTGAGGTGGAAGAGCGGAGTTCAGGACATGGGACTACCAGAGACCTCCCGGTGCCACATAATATCAATCGGTGAGAGCTCTCCCAGAGATCTCCGTCTCAATGCTAAGACCCAGCTCCACTCAACAACCAGCAAGCTACAGTGCTGGACACCCCATACCAAACAGCAAAACAGGAACACAACCACATCCATTAACAGAGAGTATGCCTAAAATCATAGTAAGTTCACAGACACCCCCAGAAACACCACTGGACACAATCCTGCCCATCAGAGAGACAAGATCCACTCTCATCCACCAGAACATAGGCACCAGTCCCCTCCACCAGGAAGCCTACACAACCCAATGAACGAACCTTACCCACTGGGGGCAGAAACCAAAAACAACGGGAAGTATGCACCTGCAGCCTGTGAAAAGGAGACCCTAAACACAGTGAGTTAAGCAAAATGAGAAGACAGAGAATACGCAGCAGATGAAGAAGCAAGGCAAAAACCCACCAGACCTAACAAATGAAGAGTAAATAGGCAGTCAACCTGAAAAAGAATTCAGAGTAATGATAGTAAAGGTGATCCAAAATCTTGGAAATAGAAAGGATGAAATACAAGAAACGTTTAACAAGGACCTAGAAGAACTAAAGAGCAAACAAACAGTGATGAACAAAACAATAAATGAAATTAAAAATTCTCTAGAAGGGATCAATAGCAGAATAACTGAGGCAGAAGAACGGATAAGTGACCTGGAAGATAAAAGAGTGGAAATAACAACCACAAAGCAGAATAAAGAAAAAAGAATGAAAACAATTGAGGACAATCTCAGAGACCTCTGGGGCACATTAAATGCACCAACATTCGAATTATAGGGGTCCGAGAAAAAGGGACTGAGAAAATATTTGAAGAGATTATAGTTGAAAACTTCCCTAACATGGGAAAGGAAATAGTCAATCAAGTTCAGGAAGCGCAGAGAGTACCACACAGGATAAACCCAAGGAGAAACATGCTGAGACACATAGTAATCAAACTGGCAAAAATTAAAGACAAAGAAAAAATATTGAAAGCAACAAGGGAAAAGCAACAAATGACATACAAGGGAACTCCTATAACGTTAACAGATCATTCAGCAGAAACTCTGCAGGCCAGAAGGGAGTGGCACGACATTTTTAAAGTGATGAAAGGGAAAAACCTACAACCAAGATTAATCTACCCAGCAAGGATCTCATTCAGATTCAATGGAGAAATTAAAACCTTTACAGAAAGCAAAAGCTAAGAGAATTCAGCACCACCAAACCAGCTTTACAACATATGATAGAGAAACTTCTCTACACAGGAAACACAAGAGAAGGAAAAGACCTACAATAACAAACCCAAAACAATTAAGAAAATGGTAATAGGAACATACATATCGATAATTACCTTAAATGTAAATGGACTAAATGTTCCAACCAAAAGACATAGAGTGGCTGAATGGATACAAAAACAATACCTATATATATGCTATTTACAAGAGACCCACTTCAGACCTAGGGACACATACAGACTGAAACTGAGGGGATGGAAATAGGTATTCCATGCATATGGAAATCAAAAGAAAGCTGGAGTAGCAATTCTCATATCAGACTAAATAGACTAAAATAAAGACCATTACAAGAGACAAAGAAGGACAGTACATAATGATCAAGGGATCAATACAAGAAGAAGATATAACAATTGTAAATATTTATGCACCCAACATAGGAGCACCTCAATATGTAAGGCAAATGCTAACAGCCATTAAAGGGGAAATCGACAGTAACACAATCATAGTAGGGGACAAACACCCCACTTTCACCAATGGACAGATCATCAAAAATGAAAATAAATAAGCTGTAATAAACACAAGCTTTAAATGACACATTAAACAAGATGGACTTAACTGATATTTTTAGGACATTCCATCCAAAAACAACAGAATACATTTTCTTCTCAAATGCTCATAGAACATTCTCCAGGATAGATCATATCTTGGGTCACAAATCAAGCCTTGGTAAATGTAAGAAAATTGAAATCGTATTAAGTATCTTTTCCAACCACAACGCTATGAGACTAGATATCAATTACAGGAAAAAAACTGAAAAAAAATAAAAACACATGGAGGCTAAACAATATGCTACTAAATAACCAAGAGATCACTGAAGAAATCAAAGAGGAAATCAAAACATACCTAGAAACAAATGACAGTGAAAACACGACGACCCAAAACCTATGGGATGCAGCAAAAGCAGTTCTGAGAGGGAAGTTTATAGCAATACAAACCTACCTCAAGAAACAAAAAAATCTCAAATAAACAATACACCTAACCTTACACCTAAAACAATTAGAGAAAGAAGAACAAAAAACCCCCAAATTTAGCAGAAGGAAAGAAATCATAAAAACCAGATCAGAAATAAATTTAAAAAAGAAATGAAGAAAACGATAGCAAAGATCAATAAAACTAAAAGCTGGTTCTTTGAGAAGATAAACAATATTGATAGACCATTAGCCAGGCTCATCAAGAAAAAAAGGGAGAAGACTCAAATCAACAGAATTAGAAATGAAAAAGGAGAAGTAACAACTGACGCTGCAGAAATACAAAGGATCATGAGAGAATACTACAAGCAACTATATGCCAATAAAATGGATAACCTGGAAGAAATGGACAAATTCTTAGAAAAGCACAACCTTCTGAGACTGAACCAGGAAGAAATAGAAAATATGAACAGACCAATCACAAGTAATGAAATTGAAACTGTGATTTAAAATCTTACAACAAACAAAAGTCCAGGACCAGATGGCTTCACAGGTTAATTCTATCAAACATTTAGAGGAGAGCTAATACCCATCCTTCTCAAACTCTTCCAAAAAACTGTAGAGGGAGGAACACTCCAAAAATCATTCTATGAGGCCACCATCACCCTGAGACCAAAACCAGACAAAGATACTACAAAAAAGACAATTACAGAGCAATATCACTGATGAATATAGATGCAAAAATCCTCAACAAATACTAGGAAACAGAAGACAACAACACATTAAAAGGATCATACACCATGATCAAGTGGGATTTATCCCAGGGATGCAAGGATTCTTCAATATATGCAAATCAATCAATGTGATACACCATATTAACAAATTGAAGAATAAAAACCATATGATCATCTCAATAGATGCAGAAAAAGCTTTTGACAAAATTCAACACCCATTTATGATAAAAACTCTCCAGAAAGTGGGCATAGAGGGAACCTACCTCAACATAATAAAGGCCATATACGACAAACCCACAGCAAACATCATTCTCAATGGTGAAAAACTGAAAGCATTTCCTCTAAGATCAGGAACAAGACAAGGATGTCCACTCTCACCACTATTATTCAAAATAGTTTTGGAAGTCCTAGCCATGGCAATCAAAGAAGAAAAAGAAATAAAAGGACAATAAAATACAAATTGGAAAAAAAGAAGTAAAACTGTCACTGTTTGCAGATAACATGATACTATACATAGAGAATCCTAAAGATGCCACCAGAAAACTACTAGAGCTAATCAATGAATTTGGTAATGTTGCAGGATAAAAAATTAATGCACAGAAATCTCCTGCATTCCTATACACTAATGATGAAAAATCTGAAAGAGAAATTAAGGAAACACTCCCATTTACCATTGCAAGAAAAAGAATAAAATACCTAGGAATAAACCTACCTAGGGAGACAAAAGACCTGTATGCAGAAAACCATAAGATACTGATGAAAGAAATTAAAGGTGATACAAACAGATGGAGAGATATACCATATTCTTGGATTGGAAGAATCAATATTGTGAAAATGACTATACTACCCAAAGCAATCTACAGATTCAATGCAATCCCTATCAAACTACCACTGGCATTTTTCACAAAACTAGAACAAAAAATTTCACAATTTGTATTGAGACACAAAAGACCCCAAATAGCCAAAGCTGTCTTGAGGGAAAAAAATGGAGCTGGAGGAATCAGACTCCCTGACTTCAGACTATACTACAAAGCTACAGTAATCAAGGCAATATGGTACTGGCACAAAACCAGAAATATAGATAAATGGAACAGGATAGAAAGCCCAGAGATAAACCCACGCACATATGGTTACCTTATCTTTGATAAAGAAGGCAAGCATATACAGTGGAGAAAAGACAGTCTCTTCAATAAGTGGTGATGGGAAAACTGGACAGCTACATGTAAAAGAATGAAATTAGAACACTCCCTAACACCATACACAAAAATAAACTCAAAATGGATTAAAGAGCTAAATGTAAGACCAGACACTATAAAACTCTTAGAGGAAAACATAGGAAGAACACTCTTTGACATAAATCACAGCAAGATCTTTTTTGATCCACCTCCTAGAGTAATGGAAATAAAAACAAAAATAAACAAGTGGGACCGAATGAAACTTAAAAGCTTTTGCACAGCAAAGGAAACTACAAACAAGATGAAAAGACAACCCTCAGAATGGGAGAAAATATTTGCAAACGAATCAATGGACAAAGGATTAATCTCCAAAATATATAAACAGCTCATGCAGCTCAATATTAAAAAAACAAACAACCCAATCCAAAAATGGGCAGAAGACCTAAATAGACATTTCTCCAAAGAAGACATACAGATGGCCAAGAAGCACATGAAAAGCTGGTCAACATCACTAATTATTAGAGAAATGCAAATCAAAACTACAATGAGGTATCACCTCACACCAGTTAGAATGGGCATCATCAGATAATCTACAATCAACAAATGCTGGAGAGGGTGTGGAGAAAAGGGAACCCTCTTGCACTGTTGGTGGGAATGTAAATTGATACAGCCCCTATGGAGAATAGTATGGAGGTTCCTTAAAAAACTAAGAATAGAATTACCATATGACCCAGTAATCCCACTACTGGGCATATATCCAGAGAAAACCATAATGCAAAAAGACACATGCACCCCAATGTTCATTGCAGAACTATTTACAATAGCCAGGACATGGAAGCAACCTAAATGCCCATCGACAGGCGAATGGATAAAGAAGTTGTGGTACATATATACAATGGAATATTACTCAGCCATAAAAAGGAACGAAATTGGGTCATTTTTAGAGATGTGGATGGATCTAGAGACTGTCATACAGAGTGAAGTAAGTCAGAAAGAGAAAAAGAAATATCGTATATTCACGCATATATGTGGAGCCTAGAAAAATGGTACAGATGAACCGGTTTGCAGGGCAGAAATTGAGACACAGATGTAGAGAACAAATGCACGGACACCAAGGGGGGAAAGTGGTGTGGGGGGGATGGTGGTGTGATGAATTGGGAAATTGGGATTGACATGTATACACTGATGTGTATAAAATGGATAACTAATAAGAACCTGCTGTATAAAAAATAAATTAAATTAAATTAAAAAAGAGAGAGACATGTACCACAATATTCACTGCAGCACCATTTACAGTACCCAGGACACAGAAGCATCCTAAGTGTCCAGTGACAGATGAATGGATAAAGAAGATGTGGCACATATATACAGTGGAATATTACCCAGCCATAAAAAGAAATGAAATTGAACTCTTTGTAGTGAAGTGGGTGGACCTAGAATCTGTCATACGGAGTGAAATAAGTCAGAAAGAGAAAAACAAATACCGTATGCTAACACATATATATGGAATCTAAAAAAAAAAAAAAAATCGTTCTGATGAACCTAGGGGCAGGACAGGAATAAAGACACAGACGTAGAGAATGGACTTGAGGACACGGGGAGGGGGAAGGGTAAGCTGGGACGAAGTATATACACTACTAAATGTAAAATAGATAGCTAGTGGGAAGCAACTGCATAGCACAGGGAGACCATCTCGGTGCTTTGTGACCACCTAGAGGAGTAGGATAGGGAGGGTGGGAGGGAGATGCAAGAGGGAGGGCATATGGGAATATAAGTATATGTATAGCTGATTCACTTTGTTATACAGCAGAAACTAACACAACAATGTAAAGCAATTATACTGCAATAAAGATTTTTTTTTAAATTTTTTAATTAAAATAATAAATAAAAATAAAGAAGAATGACCTCATGTGTATTCTTTTTTATCATTCGGCAAATATATACCGAATTCCTGCTGTGTGTAAGGCATTGTGATAAGAGCTGGTGATACAACAGGGAGTCAGTCAGGCATGAGGAGTTGTCCAGGTAGTAAAGGCTTTATCTGGAGAGCTCAGAAAACAAGATACACTCTCCCATGCCCAGCATGGGTTTGAGCTGGGTAAACACACTTACCCTTCAGATTCTTGCTGGAGCCATGACATTGAAGTACCCACACACCCCAGGCCCAGATCCACCACAGCGCTGGCTTAAAGAAACTCCTCTGGCACCATAGATCGCCATCAATGACCAAGGTCCCTTTCCAAGTTTTCAAGGGTGACAGCTTCAGTTTCAAATCAGATAAGGCCATCCAGTGGGACATTTTTAGGGGAGTTTAATTTGTCAGACTGCAATTTTCTGAAGGACTTGCCTCCCTGTTAAGATAATATCTGGTAAGTGTGTTACTGTCTTCAGAAGAAAAGTATAAATATAAATACCAAACTCCTGGTGTGGTTTTTTTCTCATTGTCGATATTCTAACTCTTTGAGTTGCCATTCTTAGACTCTTTTGATTTGCAGGATCCTGCATTCTTGCCATTGGTATGTAATCTGTCTGCAGAGCTGGGGCAGGGGGGGCACATTTTGCCATAAGGCAGGGGTCTGAATGCTGCATTCCTTCCAGTTGCATGATTGGATGAGGAGCAAACTGGATATGGGGAGTTACATGTAGCTGAAACATTGTCTCATGACATATAATTTTCCCTCAGGGAGAGTAGCACAGGCCCAGCATAATGGTAGTGGGATTCTGGGGTCCAGGCCTTTATCGTGTTAATAAGTGACAAAGCCTAAGGTGAGTTCAAATCCCAGGAGATGGATCAAAACCAGGAAAGCATCACAAAAAAACAAATATTATATGATTCCATTTATATGAGGTACCTAGTGGTGTCAAATTCACAAAGACAGAAAGTAGAGAGCTGATTGCCAGGGGCTGAGGGGGGTGGGGGAGTGGGGAGTTATTGTTTAATGGGTAGAGTTTCTGTTCTGCAAGATGAAAGGAGTTCTGGAGAGTGGTTGCACAACAATGTGAACGTACTTATCACGGATGAACGGTACTCCTAAAAATAGTTAAGATGGTAAATTTTACATTATATATGTTTTACTACAATTGAAAAACAAAACAAAACAGGAAAGCTAAGTCTGCTGAGCAAAAATGTTTAGTAAAGACAAAAACGGATAGCAAAGCCCCAAAACAGACAGGATTAGGACAGACATTGGCTCAGAGCAGGGGCTGCAAGGAAGGGACAGTGTCCAGGACTGTTTTTGAAATCAGAGTTTTATATTCAAAATTTGCTTTTGTTAGAAGCTGACTATGCAATGCCATCTGGTTGTCCTGGTTTAGAGGCAGGTGAATCATGGCTCACCAGTCATGGTGAGCCTATCAGACAGTAGTAAACACCTCCCAGATGGAACTAGACAGCAGAGGCATATACCTCAGAGATACAGGGTCCTGAACCTTTAGATCCAGCTTAAGGATGGGGCAAAACTTTTCAATTTGTACCTAACATATTGTCCCTTTGGACCTCACCAAATTGGGCAAAAGCCTCAGAAAGAAAAGCATTCCTTCCCTGGTTAATGGCCTTCGGGAAGCAGCAAGAGGAGAAGGAAAGGATTCAGATGGCGTGGCAAAAAGAATCAAAGAAAAATATTGAGGGTTATAATGTCCCATAAAAATTTTACTACCTGTTTAGAAAGTCTTTGTAATGTTCGCAATTTTGCCACTCAAAAATAATCTGGTCACTCCAAATTTAGACCAGATGAGATTTTCAGGCTGCAACCCATAATATCACATTCCAGAGGGCCAGATTCAAATTTCCAACTGCCCGAGGGCGATTCACACTTAGTTGTGCCCTCTGAACTTCAAGCTCAATTTGCAAAATTGAAGACAGACCAAACATGCTTTTCCTTTGAGTCCCCTTTCTCAGTAATGGCACCAGCATCCTCAGAGTCACCCAGGCGTGAACTACTGGAGTCAAAGGAATTCTCCTCAACCCACACCAATTTGGTTACCAAAGCCTTTCAACTGTGCTTCAGTGAGATTTGCTCCCCGCCCCATCTCCTCCTATCCCCTGCCTCCGCCACTGCCCTAATCTGGCTCTTAAAATTAATCTTTTGCTTGGTGTGTTGCTAAAGCTTCCTAACTGGTCCCAGCTTGGACTCTTGCTTTCCACTCCAACTTTAAAATAGCCACCTGGGTTACATGCTTATATTCCCTCTTTAAACGCCTTCAGTGGCCCCCGAGTGTTCACAGACCAAAGTGAAAACTCCTCAGCCTCAATTTCAGGCTCCCACACAAGCTTTCTAAACCGCCCCCCTTAGCCCTATCACTCACCATGTCTCTTTAGGTACCTATGTTGTGCCATATCCAGCTAGTCACGATTACCCAAACGTGTTAGGACATTTTACATGTCCATACTTTAAGTTGTTCCCTCAACTAGAAAGCCCTTATTATCTTCCCCATCTTTTTCACTTGTTGAAATTTTACCCATCTTTTGCAATTCAGCCCAAATACCATTTCTTCCATAAAACTTACCATATGTTGGGGCTTCCCTGGTGGCGCAGTGGTTGAGAATCTGCCTGCCAATGCAGGGGACACGGGTTCGAGCCCTGGTCTGGGAAGATCCCACATGCCGCGGAGCAACTAGGCCCGTGAGCCACAACTACTGAGCCTGCGCGTCTGGAGCCTGTGCTCCGCAACAAGAGAGGCCGTGATAGTGAAAGGCCCGCGCAGCGCGATGAAGAGTGGCCCCCGCTTGCCACAACTAGAGAAAGCCCTCGCACAGAAACGAAGACCCAACACAGCCAAAAATAAATAAATTAATTAATTAATTAATTAATTAAGAAAACAAACAAACAAACAAACAAAACTTACCATATGTCTTTCCATTAGAATGAATCATTTCTTGTTCACACTCAACTGTTATTAAATACCTAATACAATGCGTTGGGTATCAAGACACAGATCCTGTTCCCAGAAAGCTTACAGTGAGCTATAAAAATATATACTCTAGTCTCTATGCTATTCTTGCCTATACTTTTATTTACATTTATTTACATTTATTAACATTTTATCTTCCCAGCAAAATCATAAAGTTTTTAATGGTAGAAATCATGTCTCATTAATCTCTTTAACCACCATTGATTGACCTAATATTAGTGTTCTGATGTTAGCAGGAGCTCAATAAAAGTCAATTAAATGAATGATAAAAATAAGTAAATAAACACCTGTAATAATTCATCTTACCATGCCAATTTACTGTATCATTACATTCTGGCCTTTAAAAGCAACAAAACAAATATTTTCACCTCTGGGTTTCATCCTCAACCAGGAACTCAAAGTTACTCATTTTCACATTTTTAAAATCCAGTGTATTTGCCAAGTTATATTTGAAATCCAGGCAGGCATATATGCATCCCAAAATTTCATGTACCTTCCTAAAAGGTCCTTTTTATTTTTTAACAGCAGTACTAGTGGATTTATTTGCCAGCTAGAGAATATTACATGTATACATGTGTTGTGGACATTTCCAAGAAGAATGCAGAAAAAAAAATTGCTCTTCTCCTGAGTGTTGAATTATATTTTAATTTAGGTTCTGTGGAGATACTGAATGTGCAGGAATTAGCAGCAGAATCTACTGTTAATATATTTAATTTTTTTAGGTAGATAACTGTATAGCTTTGAGGAGAGGCAGTGCTAGAGAAAATTCCACGAAATCCATCAGAGAATTTTCTATCATTTGTGAATATTTCCCTTAACCAATATTCAAAAGGTTAACAAGAGGATAATCACATGCTTTTTCTAGCCCAGATTGGCCATGTGACTTGCTTAGGCCAATAGAACATTTTGGGGCATGACATGACCAAAAGCTTGTAAAGCACTTGCACAATTGGCCTTGGTCCCTTGCATTTCTGCCATCTCTGTGGGAAGAGCATCCATGGGGGAGCTTGATGGTCCCAGGAAGTAGAGACACATGGAACAAGCTGCTCCAGTCAGACCACCCCAACTGGGCCCAAACTAGAAAACGCACAGACGCATAAGCTAAGTAAATGCTTGTTGCTGTAAGCCACTTAGATTTTGTGGTTGTTTGTGATGCAGCAATAATATAGGGAGTTAATAACTCCCTTCCCCATATCCCTCTAATCTGGCAAACAGCCATCTTCATCCTCACTTTTTAGACTCAGTCCCATACCTGATGTCTTGTGCTGGCCATCTTTTATTTCTCCTCCAAATCCACTCTCCGTCCTTCTGCATCTTGCCTTCTACCTGGGGACACTGGCCTGGATGAACTGTTATCAACAGGCTTCCTTCTCTCAGACTTCCAGTTGTGATCAGCCAGTGGAGCGCCACCAAAAGAGGTTGCTGGGAGGGAGGAGAGTGAGGACAGGGCAGTTATTCCCCTGAATCCCTGCCTCGCTGTGTCCCTTGACCAAGGGTCACTTCTCTCAGGAAGGCCTCCACTACGTAACTCTTTCTGAATTCTGGGAACAGTTCCCACCCTTATCTATTTGGGCCAACAGTGGTAATAGCCCAATTGCCACTAATCCCAGGTTGCTGCACCATCTCCTGTGGTGCCCTACACTCCAAAACATTCACCTTTATAGATAGTCCCTTTATAAATAAATCTTTGTGGAAATGTCCTAATTTGAGTGTTCCATCTCTTTCCTGTTAGGGGTCTGACTGATATATGTCTCCTCTGGGCCTCTTACACCTTCTGCCAAGCAAAACTTTTCTGAGGGCGGCTTAGCTATTGGATCCTTCACCAGCTGTCATCATTTAGGCCCCTGCTTTATCAGTCCACCCTGTCTGATTTAAATTCTCTGATCTTGGACATGGTCAATGAGTCAGTCATTGAACCAACCTTGACTGAGTGTGTATTAAGCGTTACTAGACACTAAGACATCCCCGCCTTAAGGACTTTATCATGTAGTGGGAAAGACAGGCAAATCAAATTAAAATTCAATGTGACAAGAATGTGATAGGGATATGCGTAGAATGCTTTCAAAGCCACAGAAGAAGGAGCTCTAACACGGGATGTCATCAGGATAAAGGGTGCTAAGCTTGAAACATCAGAGTTAGAACAGAAAATGAACTCTGCAATCACACTTATACAAGAATAGACAGAGCTAATGGAGATTGTTTGTTAACAGCTCAGTCTGGCTATTTAACCTCACGGCAATGATCTATTATTATCTCTCAATGTTCAGTGGATTGCTACAGCCAAAGTTTAGCATGTATCAGAATCACCTGGAGAGCTTCTTAAAACACACATTTCTGAGCCCCATCCTTAAAAATTCTGGTTCAGTTGGTCTTGGGGAATTCTTGGATCAAGAATTCCCATTTCTAAGAAATTCCTAAGTGATGCTTGGGGGGACCACACTTTGAGCCCCACATCTTAGGGGTTCTGGGGAGGATTGAGTAAAGGAAGAGAAATGTTTGTAAATGAAATCACAGGAAAAAAAAATATTTTTCTGAGCTGAAGAAAAACTTCAGTGTTCAGAGCAAAAAAGCACCTTGATAATCAGAAGACATAGTGAAAGAAAATATACCTAGAATATGTTCTAGTGTGATTTCTGAATTTCAAAAATAAAGAGAAAAACCTAACAAATGAAAAGACAAACATATTACTGACAGGAAAAATAAACCATGAGCAGCTACGTAAAACTTACTACTAGGCAGAAATGGTATAATCTCTAAAGAATTCATCAAAGAATTGTGACCTTAGAATTCAATATAGAACCAAAGTGTCATTTAAATGTGAGGACAAAGGAGAAACACTTTTGAATGTGCAAGGACTCAAAAAATTTACTATTCACTCATTCTTTCTGAAAAATATTACTTAAGGGTGTCTCTCAGAAAAAAAAAAAAAAATGACAGATACAATCTTAACCCCTGACCAAAGTTGATTTGTCAAAGGATAGAAATCTCATCCCAGCTTGACTTTCTGGTTATGCAGTTTTGAAAACAAAACCTAGTGGCCTTCTTAAACAATAATTTATTCCCTCTCAATGTTCAGGTGGTTGCTGGACTCAGCTGGAAGTGTCACTTGTCATCTCTCACGCACTTGCAGTCACATATCAGCCAGGCCTGCAGTCATATGAAGGCTTGACTGAACTAGACGTCTAATAAGTCTCACTTATATACCTGGTAGTTGTTACTGGCTATCAAGGGGAGCTCAGCTCAGGCTGTCAGCCAGAGCCTCTGTACCTGGCATCTCCATGCAGTTTGAACCTCTCACAGCATAGGGGCTGAGTTCCAACAGGGAGTATCCAAAAACTAGAATTGCAAGAGGCCCAGGTAGAATTATCAAGGCTTCAAAAGTCACATACAATCATTCCTATTTAAGATAGAGTCACAAGGACAGCTCAGATTCAGAGAAGGGGCTTATATAAGGGCATTAGGATATGCAGCAAAATGGCCCTCCATTGATGTCTGTATTCTAATCCCTGGAACCTGTAAATATGTTACTTTACATGGCAAAAGAGACTTTGCAGATGTGATTAAGGATATGGACATTGAGGGACTTCCCTGGTGGTCCAGTAGTTAAGACTCCATGCTCCCAATGTAGGGGGCCCATGTTCGATCCCTGGTCAGGGAACTAGATCCCGCATGCATGCCGCAACTAAAAAGAAAAAAAGAAAAGAAAAAAGAAAAAGATCTCTCATGCTACAACTAAGACCCGGCGCAGCCAAATAAATAAATAAATATTTTTTTTAAAAAAGGATATGGACCTTGACGTAAGGAGATTATCCTGTATTATCCAGGTGTGCCTAATCTAAAATATGAGTGCTTCAAACTGGAGAAATTCTCTCAGCTCCAAAGAACCAGAGAGATGGCAGTATGAGAAGGACTTGGCCTGTCATTGCTCACCTAAAGATGGAGAAAGGGAGCCATGAGCCAAGGCATGCGGGTGACCTCTAGAACCTGGAAAAGGCAAGAAAATGGATTCTGCCTTAGAGCCTCCAGAAAGGAGCTCAGTCCTGCTGACATATTGATTTTAGCCTAGTGAGACCCATGTTGGACTTATCGACTACAGAACTGTAAGATAATAAATTTATGTTGTTTAAGCCACAAAATCTGCGGCAATTTGTTTTTAAGTATAATAATAAGAAACTAATACAGCGTGGGACTTCCCTAGTGGTGCAGTGGTTAAGAATCCGCCTGCCAATGCAGGGAACACGGGTTTGATCCCTGGTCCGGGAAGATCCCACATGCCGCGGAGCAACTAAGCCTGTGCGCCACAACTACTAAGCCTGCGCTCTACAGCCCGCGAGCCACAACTAGTGAAGTCTTCATGCCACAACTACTGAAGCCCACGCACCTAGAGCCTGTGCTCCACAACAAAAGAAGCCACCACGATGAGAAGCCCGCGCACCACAAGGAAGAGTAGCCCCCACTCGCCGCGACTAGAGAAAACCCACGCACAGCAACAAAGACCCAATGCAGCCAAAAGTAAACTAAATAAAATAAATAAATTTATTTTTTTAAAAAAGAAACTAATACAGCATGAATACCAGGAAATACAGCTCATTGGGAGATCATCTTTGGACACCAGCTCCCTCACCTGATCTGTAAGAGTCCTTTCTTAGGAATGTAGAATTAGAACTAGAAGACCACTCACCCTCTTAGATGAAAAATACCTAAATCCAGAAATTGCTGGTAGTAGTCCATTTTCTAACATGCACTCTGTGATCAGAATACACCATTTACAGTTTAAAAAATGAATTGATGATATCAACACTAATTGAAAAGTGAAAAATCTCAGACCCTTAACATTCTGTATGTCTTGTGTCGTGCAAAATAGGCTTTATTGATTTATTTAAATAATCAGTCTATTTCCTTCAACAATGAAATCATTTAAGCCTAGAAACAGTCAATTTTGCCTTAACTAATAAGTTCCTTGGGCAAGAAAGAAAGGTATACACATGACTTGGTAGATATAAAATGAATATTCCTTAAGCGGGAGCTAGAATAGAAAGATGTCCTGTGCTCTTGGATTGAAAGAATTAATATTTTTTAAATGGCCATACTACCCAAAGCAATCTAAAGATTTAATGCAATCCCTATCAAAATACCCATGACATTTTTCACAGAGCTTCACTTATATTGAATCTTGGTGAATAACTTTGGCTGAATTGAATCCAAAAAGGCCAAGCTAGAGAAAAAAGGGTTTGGGGCAGGGGAGTGATATTGTATTAAAATAGAAGGTTAACATTCTTAATTTGACAAATTCTACAGTCATTTACACCACAGTATACCCAATAGCTATTAAGTAGGCAAAAGAAAAGTGAATCTCTAAGCCGAAAAGGTTAATGACAAAACCAATTCTTTTCTTTTCATAATTTTTATTTCAAAATCGTTGGTCTAACCTCCTGAGACTTTGCCAAGCAAAAGCTGGAAGACTGGCTGAAACCGTGTCACGGTGTCCACATGCTTAATCTTTAGCACACTGTCCAAGGCAGTATGAACCAGAAATATCCATGCACATGCCATTAGCCACAGAGAGCCTACTTGTGACTCACCTGCCATGAGCTGACAGTCTGAGTGAGGGACAAGAGGAGCTGAGGTCACCATGTGACCGTGTTGATGATATCCTACGACTTCCATTCCAAGAATATCACGCAGGAAATTTATTCTATTTATTATCATCCCCTTGACAATGTCCACTATGAATCTCCACAGTATGCCAGCAGACAATACCCATACCAGCCAGGGGTAATAAACACCATGTGCTTTGCCCACAAGTGAATGGCTATACAGCCTAACGGTGAAGGGAACATGCTCTGGATTTAAATCCTGACTATACCTCTTACTAGCTGTATAACCTTGGGAAAATGACTAAACTTATCTGTGCATCAGTTTCCTCACCTCTTCTAAGGGGATAATAATAGTACTCACCTTGATTTTCCCCACTATTGTAAATATCTTAAGGATATTACTCTATTTACATAAAATATGATAGTTACTGGCCACCATGGTAGTAAGCACACTAAATAAATGTTAGTTTTCACTGTTATCATTATTACTGTTTTAATTAATGAAGAGACATATGCTGAAATCAACAACACCAAGAAGACAGACAGATTCTCTCCTTGGGACTATCTGCACACGTAATCATGAAAACTCAAATAAAAGTAATAAAATCCAGATCTGTACTTACCAGATTCATCTGGCAAAAGTTCCAAATATCTTTATTCAAAAAAGTTAATGTATGACTTTTCATGTCACCCCCAAAGAGAGCTCTTTAACATTTAATTTATCTAGTATTTTCATCCTCCATCATACTCTGGACAGGCTAATTAATATAATATCAGTGGCTGGTCTGGCATATTCTCCTCATTATACCAACAGTCTTTTAGGGAAAAATGAAGAGGTGAGAGGGGAATATTGGGGCTCAGAACAAACAGTGGTAAGTATGGGCAAACGATGAACACCCAAAACCAGGCAAAACACCAGATAATTGTCACCTGATCACTTTCTAAATAATTGTGGGTTGATTTTAGTGAACAAGAATATGAAGATGTATTTAAAGTTGTATGTTTTCAACTACACAGCATAAGAAGTGGTGATTTGAATTTGGTGTAGTTAAATTTCTACAGCTCTTGAGACTATATCTCTATGCCCAAATGGTAAAATAATCAGCAGATTCCATAAAATAGTATTGCAAGAAGTCATTTGATTTCTAGCAAAAAATATATATATTCTTGGCTTTCATAGTGGTATTTGGAAGGCTGTTTTAGAATAAATTTTATTAGCCTAGAAAAGACAGTAAATGAACATCCCAGCTGTTATTCCATGAAATAAAGCAATGTGATTGTCCTTCTTGGGGTTTTTTCCTGCTTCATCATATATATATATATTTAATTATCAAATGTCACCTAGTCCTTCCCAAAATTCAATTTTTAAACTATATTAACTTTAAAGAGTTGGACCTGAGGGGAAAGTGGCAGTGTTCCTAAAGGGACAAAATATAGTAATACATCTTATTGACTGTCTTTACGTGGTTGATTTCCAGAACTATTGTTTTTCCACTTCTGGAATTCATATCAGCAATGTGGATCTTCTTAAGAAAACTATTTTTTAAGCACAACCAAAAAAATGCCTGTTGATTCTCTAGGTGTCTCACACTGACTGTGTCTTTCTCTTGTTTGGGTTTATACAAAAATTTGGCATGCTGGCAATATTTATGTGCAGAGGGTTAGAGCTGAACAACCTTGAGTTAGAGATGAACAACACTTGAAAGCTTGTAGCTCATGTTTGTTGCACTGTCACACCTTTATGACCTCCACCCCAGCAAGCCACAGGAATATGAAGAGTCAAGGAATCTGTGCTCAGTAACTTCATTATTACCCAAGAGGTTATGAATTATATTTCATCCTCCTCAGGTGAGATGATACAAGAAGTGTCGAGGTGTGCACTAGGACACAGGTTTTCTCCATGCCTCCTTATATTTGGGGCTTCCTCATACTCTCAACATTGAGCCCCACTATGTTAGAAAAAGCTAGATTCCAGGGTTTTTCAACATGGTAAACATTAAGTAGTTTACAAATAGTGAGAACTGAAAACTCCTTAATTTGTTTTCTAACTTGTAATGTCTAACAATATGAAATTGAGCAATTAACTTATGCTTGTCTGGCTGCTTTACTTTTTCCAGGAAAGAGATATTAGGAAAGGTTGTGAGAGCAAATAAAACCATGCTACTCTACTTGGGAATGTTTATGAATTATCCCTTCTCTAAACACAAAAATTCTAGTCACATCAGACTTTAATTGTCCATTGCACAAAACAATGAAAATATCTTGAAATTTGCATCAATTTAATGTCTGCGAATATTTTCTTAAAAACAAGCAGCTCACACACACCTGTAATGGTGGCCAAATGACTTTTCTAGTGTGAATTTTGTCAGCAAACACTCTAGAATAATCTGGGACCAGAATGTTCATCACAAATGACCTCATATCCTCTTCTCTATTTCTAAGAACAGGACATATGTGTGTGTACATGTTTAGGGCCACAATACAGTACTGTCAGCACATGAAACAACCTGAGATTTCTTAATTTTGCTAAAACATGATGATAATTACAAAAAAAAAGATGAGGAAGGGAACATGGTGTTCAATTTTACTTTTGATCTTCTAGTTAAACATCAAAGCAACTCTGTACCTGTTAGAACTTTACTTTCCCTCATGAGCTAATAAACTCCTCCTAAGACGTGGAAATTGCTCTGCAAAGCATACTATGAAACACTTACCAAATCGAAGTAGCAAAGATATTTCAATAACTCAACATCCTTAGACACTTTTAGTGGGAAAAATAGTTGGAAAAGTCAAGCCACAGTATTGCCAGACTTTACACGTGGACATAAACATTTGTTCTAATGTCAGAGCTATTTATTGAAGCTGTGGAATAAAAATGAAACACTTTTCATATTAAATGCAATGAATCATGTACATGTACCTAATGGTGAAAATTCTAAATATTGTGAAATGCAAATTCCCATTCCAAATTTAAAAGATGTGTATTAAATACTACCTTGTTTGATATGTATGTTTTAATGTATGATTGTTTTATACAACAATTCTATAGAAAACACAGTATTGAGTAGTAATAGGACAAGAAGTAAAATATATTTTTTCCATACTTAATGAATTTGCTAAGTTTTTATTTCACTCAAATTGTATTTGTATTGAATTCTAAAACACTTCTAGAATAGGGGAAAAAATCCTCCAGCCCTTAATAAATATTTTGTGAATAAATGAATGAATAAACAAAATCTAAAAATGAAACTTAAAAAATAATAAACCTAAAATTTTTAAATAAAAGAAATTAAATCTTTATATTTGTTAAACTAGTTAAGAATAAAGATGTTACAGTAACCTATTAATGTGTCTCATAACCTTCCTCAGTCTCTCTCCAGAGGCTGTGAAGGAGCTGAAATTAGGCTATACTCCAGAAAGGTGTATCAATTTATAATCCACCCTAACCTACATGAAATGGAGCATATCCCTGAAAACTCACTTTACTGTTACAACTGACGTAGAGTATATTATAGAGAAATTTTGAAGGCCTTGGAAATAGTATTTCAATTAAGATACTGCCAAATATATGTAAAATAGATAGCTAGTGGGAAGCAGCCGCATAGCACAGGGAGATCAGCTCGGTGCTTTGTGACCACCTAGAGAGGTGGGATAGGGAGGGTGGGAGGGAGACGCAAGAGGGAGGAGATATGGGGACATATGTATATGTATAGCTGATTCACTTTGTTATAAGCAGAAAATAACACACCATTGTAAAGCAATTATACTCCAATAAAGATGTTTAAAAAAAAGATACTACCAAAATTTAATTAATAGCCACTTAATGAAGACACAGTATTTTAAAATTCATCTTAGGGTATTCTTTTACTCAATTACATGGTAAGAGGAGAAGGAGCATCTTGTGCATTTTAAAGAGTCTCTGACTTGATTTAAAGGAAATCTTCCTCTAAATTTCAATAAAAATACAGTTTCCTGACCTTGAACAACAGGGTTTGAACTGAGCAGGTCCACTTATACTTGGATGTTTTTTAATAGAAAGACTGCAGTACCACACGATCTGCCATTGGTTGAATAGCGAATACGGAACCATGGATACGTTGGTTGAATAGCGAATAGGGAACTATGGATACAGTGGAACCGCGTATACGGGGGATTTTCAACCGTGTGGAGGTTCAGCACCCCTATTTCCCCACGTTGTTTAAGGGTCAACTGTACGCTTTTAAACAAGCACTTTTCAAATTTTAATGTGTTTACAAATCACTTAGGGATCTTGTTCAAATGCAGATTCTTCTTCCTGCAGGTCTGGGAAGTGACCTAAGTTTGTTTGTTTGTTTTTCTTTTGAACAAGATCCTCGTGATGGTAATGCTGATGGCCCTTGGACCACACTTTGAATAGCATTTTGAATAGCTGACAAACCACTTTAGAGTATCTTAAAATCACCAATGTCTCTAGAAACTTTTACTTCAACTCAACATCCTAGTTTCTCAAGGGAGGGAACTAAATTTTTATTTGATTCCATCATATCTATTTTATAAAACCAGTTACTCGTGTAAAGTGCCAGAAAGACAGGCCCAAGACATTTAGCAGTTTTTCTACTAAAAAAAAAAGAAAATGGGGGCTCTGCCCACCAGAGCAACAGCCAGCTCTACCCACTACCAGTCACTCCCATCAGGAAACTTGCTCAAGCCTCTTAGAAAGCCTCATCCACCAGAGGGCAGACAGCAGAAGCAAGAAGAACTACAATCCTGCAGCCTGTGGAACAAAAACCACATTCACAGAAGATAGACAAGATGAAAAGGCAGAGGGCTATGTACCAGATGAAGGAACAAGATAAAACCCCAGAAAAACAACTAAATGAACTGGAGATAGGCAACCTTCCAGAAAAAGAATTCAGAATAACGATGGTGAAGGTGATCCAAGACCTCAGAAAAAGAAAGGAGGCGAAGATCGAGAAGATGCAAGAAATGTTTAACAAAGATCTAGAAAAATTAAGGAACAAACAACCAGAGATGACCAATACAATAACTGAAATGAAAACTACACTAGGAGGAACCAATAGCAGAATAACTGAGGCAGAAGAACGGATAAGTGACCTGGGAGACAGAATGGTGGAATTCACTGCTGCAGAACAGAATAAAGAAAAAAGAATGAAAAGAAATGAAGACAGCCAGGAAGGATTAACCAAGATGGCGGAGTAGAAGGACGTGCTCTCCCTCCCTCTTGCGAGAGCACCAGAATCACAACTGGCTGCTGGACAATCATTGACAGGAAGACCCTGGACTTCACCAAGGAGGATACCCCACGTACAAGGACAGAGGAGAAGCCACAGTGAGACGGTAGGAGGGGCACAATCAGAGTAAAATCAAATCCCATAACTGCTGGGTGGGTGGCTCACAGACTGGCGAACACTTATACCACAGAAGTCCACCCACTGGAGTGAAGGTTCTGAGCCCCACGTCAGGCTTCCCAACCTGGGGTTCCGGCTACGAGAGGAGGAATTCCTAGAGAATCAGACTTTGAAGCCTAGTGGGAATTGATTGCAGGACTTTGACAGGACTGGGGGAAACAGAGACCCCACTCTTGGAGGGCACACACAAAGTAATGTGTGCATCGGGACCCAGGGGAAGGAGCAGTGACCCTGGGGGAGACTGAACCAGACCTACCTGCTGGTGTTGGGGGGTCCCCTGCAGAGGCGAGTGGTGGCTCTGTTTCACCGTGGGGATAAGGACACTGGCAGCAGAGGTTCTGGGAAGTTCTCCTTGGCGTGAGCCCTCCCAGAGTCTGCCATTAACCCCACCAAAGAGCCCAGGTAGGCTCCAGTGTTGGGTTGCCTCAGGCAAAACAACCAACAGGGAGGGAACCCAGCCCCACCCATCAACAGTCAAGTAGATTAAGGTTTTACTGAGCTCTGACCGCCACAGCAACAGTCAGCTCTACCCACCACCAGAGCCTCCCATCAAGCCTCTTAGATAGCCTCAACCACCAGAGGGCAGACAACAGAAGCAAGAAAAACTACAATCCTGCAGCCTGTGGACCAAAAACCACAGTTACAGAAAGATAGAGAAGATGAAAAGGCAGAGGGCTATGTACCAGATGAAGGAACAAGAAAAAACCCCAGAAAAACAACTAAATGAAGTGGAGATAGGCAACCTTCCAGAAAAAGAATTCAGAATAATGATAGTGAAGATGATCCAGGACCTCAGAATAAGAATGGAGGCAAAGATTGAGAAGATGCAAGAAATGATTAACAAAGACCTGGAAGAATTAAAGAACAAACAAACAGAGATGACCAATACAATAACTGAAATGAAAACTACACTAGAAGGAATCAATAGCAGAATAACTGAGGCAGAAGAACGGATAAGTGACCTGGAAGACAGAATGGTGGAATTCACTGCTGCGGAACAGACTAAAGAAAAAAGAATGAAAAGAAATGAAGACAGCCTAAGAGACCTCTGGGACAACATTAAACGCAACAACATTTGCATTATAGGGGTCCCAGAAGGAGAAGAGAGAGAGAAAGGACCAGAGAAAATATTTGAAGAGATTATAGTCGAAAACTTCCCTAACATGGGAAAGGAAATAGCCACCCAAGTCCAGGAAGCCCAGAGAGTCCCATACAGAATAAACCCAAGGAGAAACACGCTGAGACACATAGTAATCAAAGTGGCAAAAATTAAAGACAAAGAAAAATTATTGAAAGAAGCAAGGGAAAAACGACAAATAACATACAAGGGAACTCCCATAAGGTTAACAGCTGATTTCTCAGCAGAAACTCTGCAAGCTAGAAGGGAGTGGCATGATATACTTAAAGTGATGAAAGGGAAGAACCTACAACCAAGATTACTCTACCCGGCAAGGACCTCATTTAGATTTGATGGAGAAATCAAAAGCTTTACAGACAAGCAAAAGCTAAGAGAATTCAGCACCACCAAACCAGCTCTACAACAAATGCTAAAGGAACTTCTCTAAGTGGGAAACACAAGAGAAGAAAAGGACCTACAAAAACAAACCCAAAACAATTAAGAAAATGGTCATAGGAACATACATATTGATAATTACCTTAAACGTGAATGGATTAAATGCCCCAACCAAAAGACATAGACTGGCTGAATGGATACAAAAACAAGACCCATATATATGCTGTCTACAAGAGACCCACTTTAGACCTAGGGACACATACAGACTGAAAGTGAGGGGATGGAAAAAGATATTCCATGCAAATGGAAATCAAAAGAAAGCTGGAGTAACAATACTCATATCAGATAAAATAGACTTTAAAATAAAGAATGTTACAAGAGACAAGGAAGGACACTACATAATGATCCAGGGATCAATCCAAGAAGAAGATATAACAATTATAAATATATATGCACCCAACATAGGAGCACCTCAATACATAAGGCAACTGCTAACAGCTATAAAAGAGGAAATCGACAGTAACACAATAATAGTGGGGGACTTTAACACTTCACTTACACCAATGGACAGATCATCCAAAATGAAAATAAATAAGGAAACAGAAGCTTTAAATGACACAATAGACCAGATAGATTTAATTGATATATATAGGACATTCCATCCAAAAACAGCAGATTACACGTTCTTCTCAAGTGCGCACGGAACGTTCTCCAGGATAGATCACATCTTGGGTCACAAATCAAGCCTCAGTAAATTTAAGAAAATTGAAATCATATCAAGCATCTTTTCTGACCACAACGCTATGAGATTAGAAATGAATTACAGGGAAAAAAACATAAAAAAGACAAACACATGGAGGCTAAACAATACGTTACTAAATAACCAAGAGATCACTGAAGAAATCAAAGAGGAAATCAAAAAATACCTAGAGACAAATGACAATGAAAACACGACGACCCAAAACCTATGGGATGCAGCAAAAGCAGTTCTAAGAGGGAAGTTTATAGCTATACAAGCCTACCTAAAGAAACAAGAAAAATCTCAAATAAACAATCTAACCTAAAGAAACTAGAGAAAGAAGAACAAACAAAACCCAAAGTTAGCAGAAGGAAAGAAATCATAAAGATCAGAGCAGAAATAAATGAAATAGAAACAAAGAAAACAATAGCAAAGATCAATAAAACTAAAAGTTGGTTCTTTGAGAAGATAAACAAAATTGATAAGCCATTAGCCAGACTCATCAAGAAAAAGAGGGAGAGGACTCAAATCAATAAAATCAGAAATGAAAAAGGAGAAGTTACAACAGACACCGCAGAAATACAAAGCATCCTAAGAGACTACTACAAGCAACTTTATGCCAATAAAATGGACAACCTGGAAGAAATGGATAAATTCTTAGAAAGGTATAACCTTCCAAGACTGAATCAGGAAGAAACAGAAAATATGAACAGACCAATCACAAGTAATGAAATTGAAACTGTGATTAAAAATCTTACAACAAACAAAAGTCCAGGACCAGATGGCTTCACAGGTGAATTCTATCAAACATTTAGAGAAGAGCTAACATCCATCCTTCTCAAACTCTTCCAAAAAAGTGCAGAGGAAGGAACACTCCCAAACTCATTCTATGAGGCCACCATCACCCTGATACCAAAACCAGAAAAAGACACTACAAAAAAAGAAAATTACAGACCAATATCACTGATGAATATAGATGCAAAAATCCTCAACAAAATACTAGCAAACAGAATCCAACAGCACATTAAAAGGATCATACACCATGATCAAGTGGGATTTATCCCAGGGATGCAAGGATTCTTCAATATACGCAAATCAATCAATGTGATACACCATATTAACAAATTGAAGAATAAAAACCATATGATCATCTCAATAGATGCAGAAAAAGCTTTTGACAAAATTCAACACCCGTTTATGATAAAAACTCTCCAGAAAGTGGGCATAGAGGGAACCTACCTCAACATAATAAAGGACATATACGACAAACCCACAGCAAACATCATTCTCAATGGTGAAAAACTGAAAGCATTTCCTCTAAGATCAGGAACGAGACAAGGATGTCCACTCTCACCACTATTATTCAACATAGTTCTGGAAGTCCTAGCCACGGCAATCAGAGAAGAAAAAGAAATAAAAGGAATACAAATTGGAAAAGAAGAAGTAAAACTGTCACTGTTTGCGGATGACATGATACTATACATAGAGAATCCTAAAACTGCCACCAGAAAACTGCTAGAGCTAATTAATGAATATGGTAAAGTTGCAGGATACAAAATTAATGCACAGAAATCTCTTGCATTCCTATACACTAATGATGAAAAATCTGAAAGAGAAATTATGGAAACACTCCCATTTACCATTGCAACAAAAAGAATAAAATACCTAGGAATAAACCTACCTAGGGAGACAAAAGACCTGTATGCAGAAAACTATAAGACACTGATGAAAGAAATTAAAGATGATACCAACAGATGGAGAGATATACCATGTTCTTGGATTGGAAGAATCAACATTGTGAAAATGACTATACTACCCAAAGCAATCTACAGATTCAATGCAATCCCTATCAAATTACCAATGGCATTTTTTACGGAGCTAGAACAAATCATCTTAAAATTTGTATGGAGACACAAAAGACCCCGAATAGCCAAAGCAGTCTTGAGGCAAAAAAATGGAGCTGGAGGAATCAGACTCCCTGACTTCAGGCTATACTACAAAGCTACAGTAATCAAGACAATATGGTACTGGCACAAAAACAGAAACATAGATCAATGGAACAAGATAGAAAGCCCAGAGATTAACCCATGCACCTATGGTCAACTAATCTATGACAAAGGAGGCAAAGATATACAATGGAGAAAAGACAGTCTCTTCAGTAAGTGGTGCTGGGAAAACTGGACAGCTACATGTAAAAGAATGAAATTAGAATACTCCCTAACACCATACACAAAAATAAACTCAAAATGGATTAGAGACCTAAATATAAGACTGGACACTATAAAACTCTTAGAGGAAAACATAGGAAGAACACTCTTTGACATAAATCACAGCAAGATCTTTTTTGATCCACCTCCTAGAGTAATGGAAATAAAAACAAAAATAAACAAGTGGGACCTAATGAAACTTCAAAGCTTTTGCACAGCAAAGGAAACCATAAACAAGACGAAAAGACAACCCTCAGAATGGGAGAAAGTATTTGCAAACGAATCAACGGACAAAGGATTAATCTCCAAAATATATAAACAGCTCATTCAGCTCAATATCAAAGAAACAAACACCCCAATCCAAAAATGGGCAGAAGACCTAAATAGACATTTCTCCAAAGAAGACATACAGACGGCCACGAAGCACATGAAAAGATGCTCAACATCACTAATTATTAGAGAAATGCAAATCAAAACTACAATGAGGTATCACCTCACTCCTGTTAGAATGGGCATCATCAGAAAATCTACAAACAACAAATGCTGGAGAGGGTGTGGAGAAAAGGGAACCCTCTTGCACTGTTGGTGGGAATGCAAATTGATACAGCCACTATGGAGAACAATATGGAGGTTCCTTAAAAAACTAAAAATAGAATTACCATATGATCCAGCAATCCCACTACTGGGCATATACCCAGAGAAAACCGTAATTCAAAAAGACACATGCACCCCAATGTTCATTGCAGCACTATTTACAATAGCCAGGTCATGGAAGCAACCTAAATGCCCATCAACAGATGAATGGATAAAGAAGTTGTGGTACATATATACAATGGAATATTACTCAGCCATAAAAAGGAACGAAATTGAGTCATTTGTTGAGACGTGGATGGACCTAGAGAGTGTCATACAGAGTGAAGTAAGTCAGAAAGAGAAAAACAAATATCGTATATTAATGCATGTATGTGGAACCTAGAAAAATGGTACAGATGAGCCAGTTTGCAGGGCAGAAGTTGAGACACAGATGTAGAGAATGGACATATGGACACCAAGGGGGGAAAACTGCGGTGAGGTTGGGATGGGGGTGTGCTGAATTGGGCGATTGGGATTGACATGTATACACTGATGTGTATAAAATTGATGCCTAATAAGAACCTGCAGTATAAAAAAACAAACAAAACAACTAATACTAAACTTTCATTGGGTTATTTGTATGGAAATATGTTAATATGTTTCAGACATTACATGAAATTTCTAAAAATCTTATATTTGTATTTGTATGGAAATATGTATGGAAATATGTTAATATAAATGTTTCAGACATTACATGAAATTTCTAAAAATCTTATATTTGTATTTGTATGGAAATATGTATGGAAATATGTTAATATAAATGTTTCAGACATTACATGAAATTTCTAAAAATCTTATATGTTCTGGTATAATGTTATAAGTAATAATCCTAGTTATTACTTTAAAATGTATATCTCAGAAATAACTAATTTTCTTGTCAACTGCATTATTATGAACTTTCATCAAATCTTTAACCATGGTCATTTTTAAGTCTTTTGTCATTTACAGACAGTTCTGGGTGTACTCTGATGATTTTGCAAATATGTTCCTATAAAAGGGTTTCATCTTCAAGAAATTCATGGAAAAGACTCTGACAAGTACAGGTTTCTGGTAACTGACTGTACTGCTGAACTGAATGAATAAGCATTTTCAGAACTCTAATGAAAAACTGATGAACTCATAAAAGTGCTAACAAAAGATCAAGATGAAAAAAAAAATGAATTACATGGGACTGAGTGAACTGATGAGGATGAGTATAATTTTTGTGACTTTCTGTCTGAATTAAAAAAAAAAATCCCACAAGGACTCAGAGGCAAAGAATATACAAATCAATTTTCACTGCAAAGTAAAGGAGCTGTTACAGTGGAGGATTACTGGACTGAATGTCAATATTATGACATAGTATGAGTGTGTTTCGTGTTTGGTAATTGCAATCATTGTTGCTTTTGTTGTGGTCATCCAAAAAAAAAAAAAAAAAAGAAATGAAGACAGCCTAAGAGACCTCTGGGACAACATTAAACGCAACAACATTCACATTATAGGGGTCCCAGAAGGAGAAGAGAGAGAGAAAGGACCCGAGAAAATATTTGAAGAGATTATAGTTGAAAGCTTCCCTAACATGGGAAAGGAAATAGCCACCCAAGTCCAGGAAGCACAGAGAGTTTCATACAGGATAAACCCAAGGAGAAAAATGCCAAGACACATAGTAATCAAATTGGCAAAATTAAAGACAAAGAAAAATTATTGAAAGCAGCAAGGGAAAAATGACAAATAACATGCAAGGGAACTCCCATAAGGTTAACAGCTGATTTCTCAGCAGAAACTCTACAAGCCAGAAGGGAGTGGCAGGACATATTTAAAGTGATGAAAGGGAAGAAACTACAACCAAGATTACTCTACCCAGCAAGGATCTCATTCAGATTCGATGGAGAAATCAAAAGCTTTACAGAAAAGCAAAAGCTAAGAGAATTCAGCACCACCAAACCAGCTCTACAAGAAATGCTAAAGGAACTTCTCTAAGTGGGAAACACAAGAGGAGAAAAGGACCTACAAAAACAAACCCAAAACAATTAAGAAAATGGTAATAGGAACATACATATGGATAGTTACCTTAAACGTGAATGGATTAAATGCTCCAACCAAAAGACACAGCCTCGCTGAATGGATACAAAAACAAGACCCATATATATGCTGTCTACAAGAGACCCACTTCAGACCTAGGGACACATACAGACTGAAAGTGAGGGGATGGAAAAAGATATTCCATGCAAATGGAAATCAAAAGAAAGCTGGAGTAGCAAGACTCATATCAGATAAAATAGACTTTAAAATAAACATTGTTACAAGAGACAAGGAAGGACACTACATAATGATCAAGGGATCAATCCAAGAAGAAGATATAACAATTATAAATATATATGCACACAAAATAGGAGCACCTCAATACATAAGGCAACTGCTAACAGCTACAAAAGAGGAAATCGACAGTAACACAATAACAGTGGGGGACTTTACCACCTCACTTGCACCAATGGACAGATCATCCAAACAGAAAATTAATAAGGAAACACAAGCTTTAAATGACACAATAGGCCAGATAGATTTAACTGATATTTATACGACATTCTATCCAAAAACAGCAGATTACACTTTCTTCTCAAGTACGCACGGAACGTTCTTCAGGATAGGTCATATCTTGGGTCACAAATCAAGCCTAAGTAAATTTAGGAAAATTGAAATCATATCAAGCATCTTTTCTGACCACAACACTATGAGATTAGAAATCAGTTACAGGGAAAAAACGTAAAATACACAAACACATGGAGGCTAAACAATACGTTACTAAATAACCAAGAGATCACTAAAGAAATCAAAGAGGAAATCAAAAAATACCTAGAGACAAATTACAACGAAAACATGATGTTCCAAAACCTATGGGATGCAGCAAAAGCAGTTCTAAGAGGGAAGTTTATAGCAATACAAGCCTACCTCAAGAAACAAGAAAAATCTTTATTAAACAATCTAACCTTACACCTAAAGGAACTAGAGAAAGAAGAACAAACAAAACCCAAAGTTAGTAGAAGGAAAGAAATCATAAAGATCAGAGCAGAAATAAATGAAATAGAAACAAAGAAAACAATAGCAAAGATCAATAAAACTGAAAGCTGCTTCTTTGAGAAGATAAACAAAATTGATAAACCATTAGCCAGACTCATCAAGAAAAAGAGGGAGAGGACTCAAATCAATAAAATCAGAAATGAAAAAGGAGAAGTTACAACAGACACCGCAGAAATACAAAGCATCTTAAGAGACTACTACAGGCAACTCTATGCTAATAAAATGGACAACCTGGAAGAAATGGACAAATTCTTAGAAAGGTATAACCTTCCAAGAGTGAAACAGGAAGAAATAGAAAATATGAACAGACCAATCACAAGTAATGAAATTGAAACTGTGATTTAAAATCTTACAACAAACAAAAGTCCAGGACCAGATGGCTTCACAGGTGAATTCTATCAAACATTTAGAGAAGAGCTAACACCCATCCTTCTCAAACTCTTCCAAAAACTGTAGAGGAAGGAACACTCCAAAACTCATTCTATGAGGCCACCATCACCCTGAGACCAAAACCAGACAAAGATACTACAAAAAAAGAAAATTACAGACCAATATCACTCATGAATATAGAAGCAAAAATCCTCAACAAAATACTAGCAAACAGAATCCAACAACACATTAAAAGGATCATACACCATGACCAAGTGGGATTTATCCCAGGGATGCAAGGATTCTTCAATATATGCAAATCAATCAATGTGATACACCATATTAACAAATTGAAGGAGAAAAACCATATGATCATCTCAATAGATGCAGAAAAAGCTTTTGACGAAATTCAACACCCATTTATGATAAAAACTCTCCAGAAAGTGGGCATAGAGGGAACCTACCTCAACATAATAAAGGACATATACGACAAACCCACAGCAAACATCATTCTCAATGATGAATAACTGAAAGCATTTCCTCTAAGATCAGGAACAAGACAAGGATGTCCACTCTCACCACTATTATTCAAAATAGTTTTGGAAGTCCTAGCCATGGCAATCAGAGAAGAAAAAGAAATAAAAGGAATACAAATTGGAAAAGAAGAAGTAAATCTGTCACTGTTTGCAGATAACATGATACTACACACAGAGAATCCTAAAGATGCCACCAGAAAACTACTAGAGCTAATCAATGAATTTGGTAAAGTTGCAGGATACAAAATTAATGCACAGAAATCTCTTGCATTCCTGTACAGTAATGATGAAAAATCTGAAAGAGAAATTAAGGAAACACTCCCATTTACCATTGCAGCAAAAAGAATAAAATACCTAGGAATAAACCTACCTAGGGAGACAAAAGACCTGTATGCAGAAAACTATAAGACACTGATGAAAGAAATTAAACATGATACCAACAGATGGAGAGATATACCATGTTCTTGGATTGGAAGAATCAATTTTGTGAAAATGACTATACTACCTAAAGCAATCTACAGATTCAATGCAATCCCTATCAAACTACCACTGGCATTTTTCACAGAACTAGAACAAACAATTACACAATTTGTATGGAAACACAAAAGACCCCAAGTAGCCAAAGCAGTATTTAGGGAAAAAAACGGAGCTGGAGGAATCAGACTCTCTGACTCCAGACTATACTAAAAAGCTACAGTAATCAAGACAATATGGTACTGGCACAAAAACAGAAATATTGATCAGTGGAACAAGATAGAAAGCCCAGAGATAAACCCACGCACCTACGGTCAACTAATCTATGACAAAGTGGGTAAGGATATACAGTGGAGAAAAAAACAGTCTCTTCAATAAATGGTGCTGGGAAAACTGGACAGCTACATGTAAAAGAATGAAATTAGAACAATCCCTAACACCATACACAAAAATAGACTCAAAATCAATTACAGACCTAAATGTAAGACTGGACACTTCTTAGAGGAAAACATAGGAAGAACACTCTTTGACATAAATCACAGCAAGATCTTTTTTGATCCACCTCCTAGAGTAATGAAAATAAAAACAAAAATAAACAAATGGACCTAATGAAACTTAAAGGTTTTGCACAGCAAAGGAAACTACAAACAAGATGAAAAGACTACCCTCAGAATGGGAGAAAATATTTGCAAACGAATCAATGGACAAAGGATTAATCTCCAAAATATATAAACAGCTCATGCAGCTCAATATCAAAAAAACAAACAACCCAATCCAAAAATGGGCAGAAGACCTAAATAGATATTTCTCCAAAGAAGACATACAGATGGCCAAGAAGCACATGAAAAACTGCTCAGCATCACTAATTATTAGAGAAATGCAAATCAAAACTACAATGAGGTATCGCCTTACACCTGTCGGAATGGGCATCATCAGAAAATCTACAAACAACAAATGCTGGAGAGGGTGTGGAGAAAAGGGAACCCTCTTGCACTGTTGGTGGGAATGTAAATTGATACAGCCACTATGGAGAACAGTATGGAGGTTCCTTAAAAAACTAAAAATAGAATTACCATATGATCCAGCAATCCCATGCAGAGAAAACATTTGTAATTCACAAAGATACATGCACCCCAATGTTCATTGCAGCACTATTTACAATAGCCAGGACATGGAAGCAACCTAAATGCCCACTGACAGATGAATGGATAAAGAAGATGTGGTACATATATACAGTGGAGTATTAGTCAAAAAAGAAACGAAATTGGGTCATTTGTAAAGACGTGGGTGGACCTAGAGTCTGTCATACAGAGTGAAGTAAGTCAGAAAGAGAAAAACAAATATTGTATATTAACGCATATATGTGGAACCTAGAAAAATGGTACAGATGAACCGGTTTGCAGGGCAGAAGTTGAGACATAGATGTAGAGAACAAACGTATGAACACCAAGGGGGAAAAGCGGGTGGGGGTGGTGGTGTGATGAATTGGGAGATTGGGATTGACAGATATACACTGGTGTGTATAAAATGGATGACTAATAAGAACCTGCTGTATACAAAAATAAATGAAACAAAATTCAATAATTCAAAAAACATAAAACAAACAAAAAAATGTTAAAAATGTCACATTGCATTCAGCTTCTCCTAATTGATCCTATTTAGAGATTTCTGCAGCCCACAGTGTATCACAGAAAAATCAAAATGAAATATTATGATGGATGTGTGTATTTTTATGGAGCAGGGAATTAGGGTGTCATATTCATCTCCTGGACGACATCCATTGCCAGTTGGCTAAGTTTAAGATATTCTGAACACTAGTCTTGCCAGAATTCTGCCCCCGCAACCTGGCTGACAGCTTTATCAACAACCAGGAGGCAGAACAGGCCCCAGCCTGGCTTCCCATCTCTGTAGTGCCAACTGCAGTTTGAATGTTTGGGCTTCAGCAGTAACAGAAGCAGACAGGCCCCAAAGATCTAAAGTGAACAGATACTGCTTTTACTAACAACAATAATGAAAAAACCAATCTCTGACATTCAGAATGTGCATGCACTTTTAAGGCAATGATGGCTTAAGCAATCAGTAATATAAATTCCTCAATGATATTTACTGAATATTGTATTTGAAGTATCAATAATCATTACGTTAGGAAATAAAAATCACCTTCCTTACACAAATATACCTTTTAAGTTTCTAGGAGGTAAACCATACCAAGAAGAAGAGAATAATGAACAGAGCAATGGATCAGGCCAGATATGTCAAAGCCCTCTTCACCTGCATGAATAGTCAAAGCTGAGTAAGATGACACACTATAGAAAGATCCTGTAAAGAAAGTTGATGCAAACTTATTATTCCTAAACTCTTTTTGTTGAATGAAGTAATGCTAGTTATTCCAAGTTGTCCAACAAGCGTCTCTATTATTCACCCATCAGTTTCCCAAAGAGGTTGGCTGGAGGTGACAAGAGGGAAATGACATCAGCAAAGATCCCCCAAAGAGACAGCTAAGCAGTTCAGTCTCGGCAGTTTTGTTTCAGGGGCAAGGTTGTTCCAGAGGCAAGACTGGCCAGAAAGTTGCAACTAGCTGCTTGTAGGAACAAGCTAGTAAGCAGTAAAATATTATTAAATTTATTGTTATTTAATAATGAGATTTGGCTAAAAGATAGGTAAGACATTCATTAGGTAGAAATCATAAAAAAATACTAGAAAATAACAAGTGTTGGCAAGGGTGTGGGGAAATTGGAATCCTTGTTGCATTGTTGGTGGGGATGTAAAATGGCATAGCCACTGTGGAAAACAGTATGGCAGTTCCTCAAAAGTGAAATATAGAATTACCATATGATCCAGCAATTCCACTTCTGGGTATATACCCAAAAGAACTGAAAACAAGGACTCAAACAGATACTTATACACTAATGTTTATAGCAGCATTATTCACACTAGCCAAAATGAGGAAACAACCCAAATGTCCATCAACAGATTAATGGATAAACAAAGTGTGGTATACATGTAAAATGGAATATTATTGACCTTTAGAAAGGAATGAAATCTTGATACATATTACAATATGGATGAATCTTGCAAACATTATGCTAAGTGAAATAAGCTGGACACAAAAGGACAAGTATTATATGATTCCACTTACATGAGGTGCCTGAAGTAGGTAAATTCATGAAGACAGTAAGAAGAATAGAAGATACCAGGTGCTAGGGCTGGGGAGTTATTACTTAATGGCTATAGAGTTTCTGTCAGGGATGATAAAAAAGTTCTGGAAATGGATAGTGATGATGGTTGCACAACAGTGTGAATGTTTTTAATGCCACTGGATTGTACACTTAAAATTTAAAATGGTAAGTTTTAAGTTATATGTATTTTACCACAATAAAAAAAATAGAAAAAAATTAATCCATTGAATACTTAAAAGAACCTGATTTAAATTTTTTCTCTTTTATTTAATTTTTTATTCTTCCCCATAAATTAAAATTTTTAACAAGAGCTAAGTATAGAAAGTGGATCTTAGAAGACAGGCACATGTACTTGGTACCATTTTCTTTGTTTTCTTTGCTCTATTTGATTAGTGCCTGTGCTAATACAAAGGATTAGACTCACACAAATCAAGATCTTACCCAGTATCAAGTTTTCATAATGCTGTAAAAGAGTCAGGTAATCCATGGGCTCAGACAAAGCAGAGAGGATTTGGGGATATTGAGGTGGCTCCCCTTCTTATGATGAACACTCACTCTCTGGTCCAAAATGATAGATGAGCTCTCCAACGGAGGATATATGGGGTTATCTCACAGAGTAAGGGAACATTTTATTTATGATACATCTCTGTTTTATACCCTAGCTTTCATGTCAGTTTTCAAGGACATCTTACTAAGAGCACTCCTGCTAGCATAGATCATTAGCCTAATTACCTAAAGGTCCAGAATCACATTGCCTAGGATTGGGTTACCTGCCTTCTTCCCCTTCATCCTAGGTGGAGCGTCCCCTGGTAGTCAGGGGCAAACTGGGTTACAGTTCAGTTACATTAAGTCCTTCCTCATCATTAACAAATTTATTCTGATTGCACACATGAACTAGTATGTACATATTTGTCTTTAGAAATAATCATTTAATGTACAAACCTGCTATGATATTTTCATGGGAGTTTCTACTCCTAAAGCTTGATGTCTAGACCTCTCCATTAGGAACACTCGCCAGACAAGTGCATCAAATATCACCTGGTGAGGGTGAGAAGGAAAAGACTGGGCTTCTAAGTCCTTACATAGCTCAACAAGGTCTCAGATCCAACGATTCAGAGGTAAGGAGCTACAGGCAATGAAAACCTAAAGTAAAAGGAACATTGCTTTCACATCAATCACATTTCAGGCCAAAAGGCATTGAAGGAATGGATGCTTTGTTGCCTCAGAAGGGTTTTCCAGGGTCTGCATAGTTTATTCCATCTTTCCCATTCTCTGTTGTTAACCTTTCACATCAGAGTTTTTGTTCTCCACCTCCCTGCTTGGACTGCAGGATTCAGACATTTCTTTGCATCCCAGGTCAACCTTGCCTTTAACAGGAACATAAATTTCTCCTTGCCCAAAATTCTTGGTTTGGCCTCAGCCCATTCCGTCCAGGTCCCACCTCTCGAGACATGAGGCTGGGTCAGAGGACTAGGTCTCCCACAGATCTGGGAGGAAAACCTGGATAAAACTGGTGGCAGCAGCAGCTGCCACCCCAACCTGACCACCATGCAGAAAACTTGGCCCTTTCACCATCACTTGCCCTCAGTACAGGGCTTCTCTCTGCTCTGTTCCTCCTACTGAACCAAATCTTTTGCAAATGTGGGCAAAACAGCAGTAGCAGGGAGAAGCCTAGGCCCTTAAAACTCTCCTCAAAGTTCCCTGATGGTGGTGGTGAGTCTGGACTCTACCATCACTACCTAAAATTCTGAGATTAATAGTGGCACCAGGGAGCCACAGGAATGGAACCAAAGCTGGTGCCTCGGTTGTGACTATATAGTGTTCCTAATTAATCCCATCTGGCTTCATATAATTATCTAAGCAGAAGTGCTGTTGGCATTATTTGAATCACAGATTTAGCTCTGGCTTCTGCTGGTAGCTATAGAGCCCTTCCTTCAAAGCATGTAGCAATGCAAGCAGAAGGAATAATTTGCTTCTTATAGACATATGCCCTGGACAAGAGACATCTTCTGGGTGAGATACTACCAGAAACATAATCCATAACCACTAAAAAAATCCTTTCTGTAAATAGTGCCAAATGCAATTTTAAAAACCTTATAAATCATGATAGTTTAAAAAATGAATGGCACATCATAGTTTACAAAGTATTTTCACCAATTTTCCCATTTGAAAGGAAAATAGGGAGTAAATATCACAACTTCAAACTAAAAATAACAGAAGGAGAATTGGCTTTAACTGGGAAGAAGAAAGAGTTAAGATCCTCCCTCTCACCAAGAAATAACAGGGGAAATAAATAAGAAGACAAACAACCTAAGACCAAACTTCAACATCAATTATATATGTGCCCCTGTCAAGGGGACTACGATATGTAGTCCCAACATGCTTTGTAGTAGGATTCATCTGGGTTCAGGTATTTCTGGAATTCTGATTATACAGGCTTTTCAGAAACTTATACTGCTAGACAATTCACTCATGGGAAGAAAACGATATGGTTTAAGCTATAGAATATGTTTTCAAGAACTGCTATGTTGTGATCATACCTGTCCCTTATAATCTTTACATTTCAGTTTCTGAAGAAAGAAAAGCAGGATTTTCACTTTATTTATATGCATCAGAGAAGTGCAGGAAAACATTTCCATGAAACTTACTGTGGTTGACAATCTGCTTAGTTGCAGCAATGTGTTTGATATGGGCTCTGGACACAAAGCAAACCCCCATAGTAGAAAATGACAACTGATGCTTTTGCCAAAGCCTGCCAGTGGCTGGTGACCATGACCTGCCTAATCCTGAGTGCTTGTCTCTTAGTGGTGGTTCCCTGTGTATGTGTGTGTCCCACCAGAGTTATCTGGGTGGGTGGTCTATGAAATATTTGGAATTTATGGCCAACCTTGCCTACAGACAGGCAACTACTTTAAATGTCATTGCTTGCTGTTTGATTGTGGAGTGGTACCTGGTTAATTCTCCCCAGAATCAAATCAAACACTAATAATGCTATGAGATTCTGGTTACTATTAGTATAATTCATTATGTGCAAGGGTAAGACTTGCCAACAGATAAAACATGTCCTTCAGAGCCAAGGTGAAAAGGGAAGCAAGCATTCTTTGCCACTTCTTCAAAAAAGAAGAGGAAAGAAGAAAGTGAGATACTATCCTGTGTAAGCCCACAGATAGCTTCTCTTTTCTGCTAACAGTTTTATTCTCTCTCCAGAGTTCTAATGTATGTCAAACCACTGCATAATATTTCTCAAATTTTTAAATGTCAATAAGAATTTCAAAACAAAACAATCTATTTTTGAAAAAGAAATCTTTTCTCATTGTGAAAATAATTATTCAAATGCTATACTAAGCCATTATACCTTCAATTTAGAAAATGTAAATACCCTTGGAAGAATAATACCATAATGTATTTGACATTATTTACACTTAGTATGAATGAAGGCTATGAGAATTGGCTTTTACTGGGAAGCAGAAGGAATTAAGACACTAACTCATCAAGGAAGAACAGAAGACTGAAAGTAAAGGAATAGAAAAAAATAACCCATGCAAATGAAAATGAAAAGAAAGCTGGGATAGCAATACTCATATCAGAAAAAACGGATTTTAAAATAAAGTCTGTAACAAAAGACAAAGACGACCATTATATAATGATAAAGGGGTCAATCCAAGAAGATGATATAGCATTCATAAATATATGTGCATTTAATATAGGAGCAACTAAATATATAAAGCAAATATTAACAGACATAAAGGGAGAAATTGACAGTAATACAATAATAGTAGGATACTTGAATATACCACTTACATCAGTGGACAGATCAACCAAACAGAATATTAATAAGGAAACAGTGGCCTTAAATGACACATTACACCAGATGGTCTTAATAGATATCTGTAGAACATTCTATCAAATAAACAAACAAAAAACCCCAGCAGAATACACATTCCTTTCAAGTGCACATGGAATTTTCTCCAGGATAAATAACATGTTAGGCCACAAAACAAGTCTCAATAAATTTAGAAAATTTAAATTATTTACATTAAACAACTTTTCCAACCACAACAGTATGAAACTAGAAATCAATTACAGGAAGAAAAATGGAAAAAACACAGACATGTAGAGACTAACATCTTACTAAGAAAAGAGTGAATTGACAAAGAAATGAAAGACGAAATCAAAAAATACCTTGAGATGAATGAAAATAGAAATGCAAAGTTCTAAAATCTATAGGACACAGCAAAAGCAGTTCTAGGAGGAAAGTTTATAGTGATACAGGCCTACCACAAGAAACAGGATAAATCTCAAATAAACAACCTAACTTTCCATCTAATAGACTTAGAAAAAGCCCAAAGTTTACAGAAGGAAGGAAATAATAAAGATCAGAGCAGAAATAAATAGAGACCAAAAAAAAAAAAAAACACAATAGAAAAGATCAATGAACCTAAGAGCTGGTTTTTTTGAAAATATAAACAAAATTGATAAACCTTCAGCCAGACTCACTAAGAAAAAAAGAGAGGCCAAATAAACAAAATTAGAGGTGAAAAAGAATGAAGTAATAGAAAAAGCCACAGGTACCATGAAGTGGCCGGTCCATCATGGTATAGTTTAAGGCTGTCACCTAATGGAAAGGTTTATAGAGCAAATGTTCTCTCAATACTTAAAGCACAACCTGAATGTCATTACTTTCTTTTGACTAAATCTCCACTAAATGCTCCTGAAAATAGAATATACTACTGAAATATGGTTTGAGTACTTCAATATTCCAGGCTTGTACATAGCCATGCAGGCTGTGCTTGCATTAACAGCATCCTGAGCAACAAGACATGTAGGAAAACTGATAGTGACTGGTATTAAGGTGCTGTCACTCCTGTCCTTTCTGTGGTTACAGGACATGTGATTGGCAGCTGAGGTAAGCACATTCCAGTCACAAGGTGAGCTGTACTGTATTTCATTCAGCAACTACTGAGAGGCCAAGAAGTAGGAATTCCTCTAGGGCAATCCCTGGAAACAGCTATGGAAGTAAAGGAGTGCTACAGTTATGTCTGCCCAGATTTACTAAAAGAATTTAACAAGTATGACACAGAGGGGCCAAGTAGATAAAACAGTATACTAGAATCAAGGCAATCTCAAAGAAAGAATTTTCCATTGACGTTGGTTACGACAGATCCTTGGAACCTGAAATCTTTTTTCATCCAGAATTTGCTAATCTAGAATTTACCTACTTAACAAGTAGTAAATGAAGTAATTCAGCATTATCTTATTGGTGTCAGAGTTCTCTCTACAAGGATACTGACCTCACTTAACTGGATGTGCAGAGACTTTGAGTGTCACTCTTATATTTTGAAAGAAAAAAATGACCAAGTAAAAAGTACATTTCAAAAAGTAGCTTCATACACAACAATGTGAATGTATTTAATGCCACTGATCTGTACACTTAAAAATGGCTAAAATGGTAAATTTCATGCTATATGTTACCACAATAAAAGACTTAAAAATTTTTTTTTAACTTTAAGAGGCCTCATGACACTTGCCCTTACTCATTCATGGGTCAAGGAATTCCAGTAATTAGGAAATGCTACCCTCCACACTAAAAGAAAATTGGTTTTTGTTGCAAGTGTTTTAGAACTAAGAAGCTAGTACAGTTGACCCTTGAACAACAAGGGTTTGAACTGCGCCGGTCCACTTATATGTGGATTTTTTTTCTATAGTAAATACTACAGTTCTACACAATCTGTGGTTGATTTAATCCATAGATGTGCAACCACGTATATGGAGGAACCACATATACGGAGGAACTATGAAGGACTGACTATAACTTGTACACGCATTTTTCACTGAGTGGAGGGTCCACGCCCCTAACCCCACATTGTTCAAGGGCCAACTGTCTATTGGATTAAGTTTAATTCCTTGGACTCTTTTTCTTGATAAAAAAAAAAAATTTTTTCTTTTCAAAATAAAAACAGCCTGTTGGATCTTTTTTTTCTAAAAAAAAAAGCAATGTTCACAACATTCAGGTATTACCACACCAGTTTCAGCCTCTGTTTATTGAAATTTCTTCCTGGTTCACATGTCTAAGCACATGCCACTGACCCAACCTGTGAGAGGCAGGCACAAAGTGGTGTTGCAGGTGCAAACAGTTGTCTACTTTGACTGCTCTTCTAACTCCTCTCCTACGACAGAAATCACTGGCAATGCCAATTAAATCTCTATCAGCTGATTTTGGGGTGGTTCTAATGCACCTCTTTGTTCCCTCTTTGTTCCCTCTTTCCCTTTGTGCCCTCTTTGTTCTTTTTTTCTTTTCTCTCTCTTTTTTACTTTATTTTATTTTTTTGGTGGGCTTTGTGTCTGGCTTCTCTCACTTAACAAGGTTTATCCACGTGTAGCATGTATCAGAACTTCATCCCTTTTCATGACCTTAGTCATTTCAGGCAGCTATAACAAAATACCATAGACTGGGTGACTTAAACAACATTTATTTCTCATCGTTCTGAAGCCTGTGAAGTCCACGAAAAAGGGGCTAGCAGATTGGAGATTTGGTTCTTGGTGAGGGCCCTCTTGCTGACTTGCAGATGGCCAACTTCTCACTGGATCCTCACATGGCAGAGAGAAGATGCTTTAATGTCTTTTCCTTTCCTCATAAGGATACCAATCCTATTATGTGGGCTCCACTCTCATGAGCCCATGTAAACCTAATTACCTTCCAAAGACCTCCTCTCTTCATATCATCACATTGGGGGTAATGGCTTCAATATTTGAGTTGCGGTGGGGGGAGTAGGGGAGACAGAAACATTCAGTCCATAACATGACCCAATAATATACCATTGTACAAACAATACTACATTTCATTGATTCATTCATTAGTTGACAAGCATTTGGGTTATTTCCACTTTTTGACTATTATGAATAATGCTGTTATGAACATTTGTGTACAAGTTTTTTGTGGCCACATGTTTCAGTTCTCTTGAGTATATACCTAGGAGAGGAATTGCTAGTTCATATGGCAACTCCATGTTTAACCACTCAAGGAACTGCCAATCCGATTTCCCAAATGGCTGCACCATTTTACAATCCCATAAGCAATATACAAGGGTGCAATTTCTCCAAATCCTCACCAACACTTACTGTCTGTCTTTTTTATTATAACCATCCATCCTAGTGGGTGGGAAGCGGTATCTTGTGATTTTTGATTTGTATTTCCCTAATGTCTAATGATGTTGATCACCTTTTCTTGTGCTTATTGGTCATTTGTATATCTTCTTCAGAGAAATGTCTATTTGAACTCGTCATCCATTTTTAATTGGATTATTTGCCTTTTTATATTGAGTATAAGAGCTCTTTATATTTTAGATACAAGTCCCTTATCAGACATATGATTTGCAAATATTTTTTTCCCTTTTTGGATTGTCTTTTTATCTTCTTGATAGTGTCCTTTGAAGCACAAAAGTTTTTTTTTTTTTTAATTTTGATGATAAATTGCTTTTTTAAAAAGTTTTTGGAGGTCTGGATCCAGAATAATGTTTTCCTAACACCTAATGAAAAGTTTCATAGAATTTTATAGCAGGTAGGAAGGTAATTCAGGTGTATAGTACAAGAAGAACAAGAGAGTTTGATAATTAATTAAAGGGGAAAATATTTTGATGGGTAGAAAATTAAATTTCACATAGTTAATATATAAGAATAAAGGCTCTGGAATATATTTTTACTTCTTTTCATATGTGTAAATGCACATAAAGCAGATTGAAAGGAGTTATTTTATAAACATAAGCCAGAGGAAAAAAATCTATGCTTGCCCCTAACACTAAGTGAAACTGAAGGGAGAACAGAGTTGTTTACTCAGGTAAATATGTGGGGGATCTATAAATGATGAATAGCTTTATTAAAGAAGTTATTAACTTTATATACTGAACTACTGCTAATGACATTTTAATAAAAGTTGCTTTTGAAATAAACTTTTCTGGTTAATCTCTCCACTCTCTTTGGAATCTTTGGTAGGTAAAAAAATAAGCTAAATTCACACCTGAAAATTTTAACAGTTTATGCAGAGCATACAAAGTTAACAGCTTATAAATTCTCCTTACCTCAAGAAAGGAAATGGGCAGAAGTAACCATGAACCACTACTGTAGTCGCTCCTGCTAAAATACTTCTCCAGTGTACTTTTAGCTATTCATTTCCTTCTTTTTTCGAGTTATAACAGACATATAACATTATATTAGTTTCAGGTGTACACATAATGATTCAGTATTTGTATATATTGCTAAATGATCACCACAATGTCTAATTAATATCTATCACCACACATAGTTACAAAAAGTTGTTTTCTTGTGATGAGAACTTAAGATCTACTCTCTTAGCAATTTTCAAATGTACAGTATAGTATTATTAACTATAGTCACCATGCTATACATTGCCAGGACTTATTTATTTTATAACTGGAAGTTTGTGCCTTTTGACCATCTTCATTCATTTCACCCACCCTCCACCACCTTGCTTCTACCACCCACCAATCCATTCTCTGTATCTATGAGTTCAGTTATAAATTTTTTTTAGATTCTACATATAAGTGAAATTATATGGTATTTGCTTTCCTCTGTCTGACTTATTTCACTTAGCATAATGCCCTTAAGATTCATTTGTGTTGTCACAAATGGCAAGATTTCATTCCTATTTATGGCTGAATAATATATAAATCACATTTTCTTTATCCATTCATCCACTGATGGACACAGTTGTTTCCATGTCTTGGCTATTATAAATAATGCTACAATGAACATAAGGGTGCACATATATCTTTTCAAGCTAGTGTTTCGTTTTCATCAGATAAATACCCAGAAGTGAAATTGCTGGATCATACTGTAGTTCCATTTTTAATTTTTTGAGGAACCTCCGTATTATTTTCCATATTGGCTGCTCCAATTTACATTCCTACCAACAGTGCACAAGGATTCCCTTTTATTCATGTTCTCACCAATACTTGTTATTTGTTGTCTTTTTGATAATAGCCATTCTGACAGGTGTGAGGTGATATCTCACTGTGGTTTTGATTTGCATTTCCCTGATGATGAGTGATGTCAAGCACTTTTTCATGTACCTGTTGTCCCTTTGTATGTCTTCTTTGGAAAAATGTGCATTCACATCCTCTGCCCATTTTTTGATCAGATTGTTTTTTTGCTATTGAGTTGTATGAGTTCTTTATATATTTTGGACATTAATCCCTTATCAGGTATATGATTTTCAAATATCTTCTCTCATTTGGTAAGTTGCCTTTTCATTTTGTTGATGGTTTCCTTTTTGTGCAAAACCTCTCTGCTCTTTAATGATGATATTAAACACCAAGATGGCACAATTTATGGACAAATATTTTTCATAATAAAAAGTATCCTTGGGCTTCCCTGGTGGCGCAGTGGTTGAGAATCTGCCTGCCAATGCAGGGGACACGGGTTCGAGCCCTGGTCTGGGAAGATCCCACATGCCGCAGAGCAACTAAGCCCGTGTGCCACAGCTACTGAGCCTGCGCGTCTGGAGCCTGTGCTCCGCAACAAAAGAGGCCGCGATAGTGAGAAGCCCGCGCACCGCGATGAAGAGTGGCCCCCGCTTGCCGTAACTAGAGAAAGCCCTCCCACAGAAACGAAGACCCAACACAGCCAAAAAACAAATAAATTAATTAATTTAAAAAAAAAGTATGCTTTGTATTGCTCCATTGTTGCAATAATATGAAATTTAATTTTGAGAAAGATGCACTTAGGTTTTGGTGGTACTTCCAAGAAAACACTAGTTCTCAAAAATTTTTGTTATTTCTAGTTATTCCCAGGAAAAACGCTGAAACATTAAATGAATCTAAATATTAAGGGCTCCATGTGAAGCCGCATGCTAAGCCTCAGCTCTTGTGAGACTGTGCAACACCTTGATTTTAAACTTCTAGCCTCTGTGAGAGAATACATTTCTAGAGTTTTACTACCAAGTTTGTAGTACTTTGTTACAGCAGCCCTAGAGAAGAATACTCTAGCTAATAGTCTCCTCATTGTTCATGAAATACATCAACCTGTTTCCCACCTCCACACCTTTGCTTAACTAGTCCGTCACCCCAAATGTCATACCTTTCACCTTTCCACTTACCCTGCCTAGCCTTCGGGACCTCTCTCAGTCCTACTTATTCCAAGCAATTTTCTCCAGCTCTTCCTACCCACTTATGCTCTTAACTGTTCATCGCAATATATATTATATACACTCTTCTCGAACTACTTAAGGTTCTATGTCTTGTTTCCCTAAACAAATTGAAAGTTCCATGAATGCAGATTCTTATGCCGCACTTATGTAACCTTAAACTTAGCAAGCACGAAGACATATTTAATTACTGCATAGCATCGGATAAACCAAGGTAATGGGCCTCACAGCTGTAGCACCACCGATATTAAAAACCAAATCTCAGTGACCTTGCTGCAGACTCCTCCCCAGATTCTACATCTCACAGGCTGAACTGCTAAAACCCAGTTAGAATGGAATGAATGAGAGCCCAGGTCATTCCCCTGTTGTGCTGCTCAGGGCTAAAATTCCACCCAAAAAGCTATTACTGTCACTTTGTCGTTGTTTTGTGAAATAAAAAGGGGATCTATGAAAGGTTACCACAGCAAAGCTATAATTCCTACAGCATTATAGTAATAGTGATATCGAAGATCTTTGATGCATTTAGGTTGCAGAGGTCTGAGGTTGCTGAGCTTGATATTAATCAAAGAGAAGACTAATAGTAAAATAAAATGAATGAAACAGACCTCAAGAAAAAATCTTCCAATCTTCCTTTGTGATGCAAGCATGAAGGAAACATTTTCTCAGAATGGAATGGCTTTGAATGGATATTTGCAAATTATCTTTCTTTTCTTCCTTCTTTGTTCCCAGCCAATGGCTTTAGATAAACTCTGTTATCATCATATCTTCTTATGTACCTATTTTCAGGAGTCTCAGGTAAGAACCCATGACCCAACTCCTTGCAAAATGTAGGAAAGCTAACTTGCTGCAGGGAAGAACCTTGAATGCAGTTATGGACCAACTGTCAAAGATGCTGTTAGGACAAGGTACACACAAGACACTTCCTCCTCTGGCCTCTCTTGTTAATACAATATGAGTTATAATGGGACTAAGTGGGTGGAACTGGGAAGTTACATTATCAAGACAAAGTCTTCATGGAAGTTCCCCTCTCTGAGTCAGACTTGGGCCAGGACATTGCCTGCCTCCCATGGAATAGTGGAATCCACGTGATCAAAAAAATCTTAGGGATTCTCCAAGCCAAGAAGTCATTGCCTCCCCTAAATTATCCCAGAATCCAAAGGGGATTGGCCACTAGATCCTGATGAAACAACTCTTTAACCTACCACCAAGACTAGCTGAGCAAAGATTTCACACCCAGCCACCATGAGTCCCATGGAGAGGACTCCACAATTCATTAACCCTCTTCTGCTATCCTCCCCACCATGGGTCACAGCCACTGGAGCTACAGAACTGCCACAGTGAGAGTTTTCCCTCTCTTCTATTTTATACTTGGTCAGCATGAATTCCCAGAAAAACTGAGTCTCAAAAGACTCTCACAATTTCTCCCTCTTTCCCTCCCTCTCCTTCTCTCACTCTCACTCTCTCTCTCTCTGTGTGTCACACACACACACACACACACACACACGCACACACGCAAGCATGTATGCATTTGAAGGGCTTGGTTTGTCTCATTATTTCCTTTTCCATAATTTCTATTCATTCAATAGGTTACCAAGTATCAAAAAAAAAAAAAAAAAAACTCTTCTAAGACACTGGGAAAAAAGCTTTGGCCTCATGGTGTGTCAATGTTTATGATATGCAGGGCCCTCTTGCTCTGTCTGTGGGTATAGCACACACACGCACAGAGCTGGCTAGATGGCTGACAGGCACTAATGTCACCAGCCACCACCTTGCTGGGTCTTCAGGCCTTCACAGTGAATTGTCTTTCAGGGACCTACAGTCTTTCCTGAAGTCTGATCTCTATTGTCAACACTCCAGGTCTACAAATAATTTTGTACATTCTAGAATAGTGGTTCTCAACCTGGGTGCATGTTAGAATCACCTGGAAATTTTTATTTAAAAGGTGATGACTGCCCATCCTAGAGATTCTGGTTTGATTGGCTGGGAATGGTCTAGGATCAGTGGATTAGACACCAGGAGGCTATGATGTATGGCCCAGGTCAAGAGAACCTGGGGAGGTGGGGAGGGGGTCAGTGTTCCAGTCTCTTTTTCCAAAAGGCCCACAATCTCTATGTAAATTCATATTTGCAAATAGATTTGGGAGGAAAGTGAGATGCTGACTAATTCCTCTCACCATAGGGATTTTAACCCTCTCTGCCCACCTATTACAACTATTTCCCTTTCAATTATAGCCAAAAGCAAATATAAAGAATTTTGTTGTAAACAACATTTTCTCCTTCCATTTACTGCCTCAGTAGGAAGATGTAGCTGTTGGCATTGCATTATTATAATAAAGAGAGAAAATACACCATTCCAAGTGACATTAGAATGTGTTGATCATGCAATCTTGTCCTCTATTCACTCATTTTTACCTAAATTCACAGCAGGAAAAGGGGTCATAATTTTCCTATTTTGTGCAACTATAGGCTATTTTAATAAGAAGCAAGCATAGATAATTATCTGAAAGGTCTTCTATTATAAGAAGCAAATCACTTCTCCTAAAAATACTAGTAAATAACACCCTTATGTGACATATAGTCATAACCCTGCTCCAAGGGAGGACAAGGCCAATTTATCAGATTTTCATCTGCCTCATTAATTCTCCACTCCTTTCAGAGCCTGCAATTTAATTGCAGAGAGAAACTATAAATGACCCTGCAGAGTGCATGTGGAAGAATTAGCCATCATCTCTATTTATGAGTTTCTAAACAAAGAAGCTAGCAAATATGAACACAGTCGATATCTCCCAGGCCACACCAACCGGGGGTAAAAAGAGGGTCACATATGTTATAAACAGGAGTTGTTGATTTTGTTCTCCATCAACTCTGCCAAAACTCTGGTTCCCTCAAAATAACTCTCAAAGAATTCTGGGAGTCTTAAGGGGCTACAGGAACTAAGGCTTGTATTTGTTATGGATGTCTGCCCTTTTCCTCTGTCCTGCTCAAGCTCACTAAAGTGAAAGTGTCTCAGACGTAGAGAACAAACGTATGGACACCAAGGGGGGAAAGCGGGGATGGGATGAATTGGGAGACTGGGATTGACATATATACACTAATACGTATGAAATAGATAACTAATGAGAACCTGCTGTATAGCACAGGGAACTCCACTTCGCTGCGCAGTAGAAACTAACACAACATTGTAAAACAACTATACCCAATAAAAAATAAATTAACTAAATAAATAAATAAAGTGAAAGTGTCTGCTTTGGAGGACTCCAGAGTTGTGAGCTACACCATCACCACCTTAATGCCTGGAGTGGCTGCTATTACACAGCCAATGCTGACTGACACAGTCTATACCCGTGGAGGTTTCTCTTTTGACTCTTTCTTGGAGTCACCTTATCTTAGGACTTAAGTGTGACTCCATGACTCTGAGCTGGAGAACTATATGGATGAAAGGCATTTGCTCTGTTTAAGATCATCCCTCCTCTCTGGTTTTGCACCATTCTCCCAGAATCAAGCATTTTTGTCTTCATTTTCTCCTATGAAATTTATTATTGGAGACTCTTCAGTTTACCTATTCACCCCTCCCCACCCCTAGTCCTCCAGATGTATTCAGTCATTCATTCACTCAACAGTTAGGCACTGTTGAGGATACAACGATGGGCTGGACAGGTACAGTCTTCTCCTCATAGACCAAGTGCCATAAGCAGGTTCTCTGGTGGGGAAGTTGAGGATGCTGTGAGCACGCAAAGGACAGGCGCTTCCTCCCATATGTGTGTAGTCAAGGAATGGTTCTCAGAGGAAAGACATGGCCCCAGAACGGAAACTAAAAGAAGGAGTAGGAGCTGGGCAGGCAAGGCAGAGCAAGAGCCAGGGTGCAGAGAGAGAGTCCTGGGAGGTGGGACAAGGAAGGGGCAACTCCAGACATAAAGAGCATCATGTACAAAGTCTCAGAGGTCAGGTAGAACATTGAAAATTCCAAAGATAATCCCAGAAGACTCACTTCCATCAGAAGTTTTACCTTTCTGCACCAATAACTTGTAATCAGAAAGGGGAAAAAACAGCTGATTGGGCTTGTTCTTCTGAGTGGTTTTTTTTGAGGTGTTAATTAAGTAGGGACAGGCTCTGAAGTCAGATGGAAATAGAGTTGCCAGATAAACTACAGAATGCCCAGGTAAATCTGAATTTCAGATTTTATATATATATATACACACACACATATATATGTATATGTATACACATATATATTCAAAAAATAAAAAATAATTTTTAGTACAAATATCTCAAATATTGCATGGTATATACTAAAAGTTATTTGTTGTTTATCTGGAATTCTAATTTAACTGGATGTACTATATTTTTATTTGCTAAATCTGGCAACCATAGACCATGAAAATGATCAAAAACTTGGTCACATTCACTGGAAAATCAATTGGAAAAAGAAGAGATAAGATTACAAAAGCAGACATCAATGGTAAAAACATAAAAAAAAAAAATGCAACTCACAGAAAAAAAGATTACAGCAGGTCAAGCAAATTTCCTTGTCTGAATTCTAAATAACTAAAACCCACGGAGAATGTCTTACAATAGCATATAGAGGGTTCTTTGCCACAAGCACTTTGTAAGAGCAGGATTGCAGAGGAAGGACCCCTAAGACTGAGTCCCCAACTCACTAGTAATTATCAGTCCAGCCAATGAAAGTGATACCAACAGAAAAGAGACCTGCAGTCATCAAACAGCAGGGTCAGCCATCCTTGGACTCCCGGTCACACACAGACAAGGTGGTGACCACATCGTGGTTCTTGAGAATTCTGGTGGATGAAAGCACATCTAAATGCATGTGTGTTTGTCATCTGGCAGCTCATTATAATAGAGCTTTGTGCCCATGTCTTGTGGTCCAGTCTCAATACATAGGCCCCACCTCTGACTCTGAAGGAAATGGATGAGAAACCGCATGTCCACTGGGAGGAGGAAAGTTTACAACAGCAGAAAACAAACAAAATAGACCGGGAATGGGGAGCAAAAAGGATTTCTGCTTTCTTAGTCCTGATATGAAGAACAGTAGTGTTTGATGAAGAAATTAAATGGGAAGAATAAATAAATTTATTTATTCATAAATACATTTTCCATAGATAGGCTTGTAGCAAACCTGAGTTTTTAATGGACACAAGAGAAAGACTGAAGATAGAATATTTTTCTTCCGCTGCAACTTGAATAAATTGTTGACCTTAAGTGGAAATACACTAAGTTTGAGGGCAGATGAGAACAAAACCAATAAATTTCATAGGACTGTAGTGAACACCAGATGGTGAAAAAGAGTCTTACCAAACCAGACATCTGCTTTCATCTCTAAGAGACAAGAGAGACGTACAAAATATTTTTAAAGGATACCAAAAGAAGAGGCATTAGAGATGACAGAGTGCAAAGGCGCAGCCTCAGATTTCAAATCGAGAGGTACCCGCATGGTCATTTGTCCATATATTCCTTACCCCCAGCCTTCTGCCCCAGACTCCTGAGCTTCCACAGTACCTGGTAGTCTCAGTTCTTCACATTCAATCCCAATCTGAAATTATAGTCTAGAGACCAGCTTTGAACTATTCAAAGCTGAAATGCCTAAAACCCCCTCTTCCTATTCCCTAACCCTTTCAATCCATCCTCCCCTGCAATAAAACTAAGTATACTCATTCCGGGTTCCAAGATGGAGACAGCCTCTTCTTTCCAGAAGCAGGCACAGCAGTGGGGTGGGTCATGTAGGTTGATCTTCCCACCCAGTTCTTCACATCAAGTTAAAATAAAAAGTAGTTTTCACTCATGAGGTTCATATGTTACACTAGACTTGAACATATATGTTGCATTTTTTTTGCAATTAAAAAGTAGGGTTATTTGGAGATATTCCAAAACATATAACCAAAAAAAAGGAAAGTTATGCTTTGCTTGTATGAAACAATGTACAATAGAGGTGAGCCATGTTAAAAATAATCTCAGTTGGGTGTTCTTATGAACCAAAGCTTCATTAGAAACCATGCTTTCAGATCAAATCATCTGCTGCAAAGTGTACACAGCCTTAAAACAGGTGGTTAGTTCCTATTCTTTCTTTTTTTTTAAGAAATAGTTTTCTTATTTCAAAAATAATATCAAGGGACTTCCCTGGCGGCCCAGTGGTTAAGACTCCACACTCCCAATGCAGGGGGCACGGGTTCAATCCCTGGTTGGGTAACTAAGATCCCGCATGCCCTGTGGTGCAGCCAATAAATAAATAAATAAATAAATAAATAAATAAATAAATAAATAAATAAATAAAAATTTAAAAACGAAAACAAAACAATATCAAAAGTTTGGGAAACCAAAAGCACAAAGGAGAAAATTTAAATCACCCATAATCCTATCACTTAGAAGTAACTACTATTAATTTACATGTTGTTATTTAGCCTCCTAGTCTTTGTTCTGTATTTACATAATGTTATTATAAAAATGAAATCTTCCTGTGCTTATTGTTTAGTAACAACTTTACCAATAAACATATACAGGCAACATGCTTACATCATTAAATATTCTTCTAAAACACATAGGTAATTTTTTTTATTGAAGTATAGTTGATTTACAATGTGTTAGTTTCAGGTGTACAACAAAGTGATTCAGTTATACATACTTCTTCAGATTCTTTTCCATTATAGGTTATTACAAGATATTGAGTATAGTTCCCTGTGCTATACGGTAGGTCCTTGTTTTTATCTATTTTATATGTAGTAGTGTGTATCTTTTAATCAAGCACCGTAAAATATTGCACACTGAACGTAAGTGAAAAGGCACTAAATTTGAGAAGAGATGAGAACAAAACAATAAATTGATTTTGTCTTACAGATGTGCCTTAATTTATTTAACCAATCCTCCTCATTTACCAAGAATTTAGATTATTCCCCACACCAGTTCCCTTGCTCTCGCTCTCTCTTCTCTCCCCATTAGCAATAATAAATATGACATCCTTGTAGCTAACCTTTTTGCACATCTAGTTATTTCCTTGAGATAAATTCCTAGAAGTGTAAGTGCTGGGTCAAAGGGAATTTACTATGCTTCCTGAACCAAATGTTTCTGTTTTCCTCCTGAATTTTTCTAGAATTAAGCAAGATCTCCACATGGGCCATTCTGGTGATATATGCAGTTTACAAGCATATTTCTTCTTGCATAATTCATTTACAATTTCTAATTTCATTCTACCAAGTGGCAGATGTTAAACACATGTCTATTAAATTTTTTAAAAAATCAGTCACCGTAACCTTCTTATGCTGACAGCTCCAGTCATTTCCAGTTCATTAAACTGTATCGCAAAATTAAATCAATTCATGAAAGCAACTAAACCTTGTAAAAGCAAGAAAGAGCTCATTTCTGCCCAAAGTAGTATAGAGAACTGTATTACTCTTAAATCTGAAGTCAGTGCAGGCACACACAACAACATGAATAACTCAATAGGCATTGTGCTGAGCAGATGAAGCCAGACACAAAAGAGCGCATATTTATGATTCTGTTTATGTAAAGTTCAAGAATAAGCAGAACTAATAGAGAGGGAGAGAAGTCAAAATAGTGGTGACCTCTTGAGGTCATGGAAGATGACTGACTGGGAAGCAGCCCAAGGGAGCCTTCTTGGGTCCTGGAGATATTCCATCTATTGGTCTGGATGACAGCTGCACAGGTATATGGAAGAAACTATTGAAATGTACATATAAAAAATTGAACAATATATTTAAAATTTGTGTACTTTTACTTTATGTACTTTGCTGTTGTATGTTGTCCTTTGATTTTTTTAAAAACTCCAAAAAAATCAAGTTCTAAATCAGTGGTTTATGTATTCATTTCCTAGGGCTGTCATAACAAAGTACCACAACCGGTCATCTTGAAACAACAGAATTTTCTTCTCTCACCGTCCTGGAATCCACGAGCTGAAAACAAGATGTCAGCAAGGCCATGCTCCCTCTAAAACCTGTAGGGGGAACTCCTTCCTTGCCTCTTCCTAGCTTCTGGTGGTTTGCCAGCAATCTTTGGCATCCCTTGACTTACAGATGCATCATTCCAATTCTCTGTCTTCATATGATGTCCTCGCTGTGTCTCTTGTCTTCACATGGCCGTATTCTTATAAGGACACCAATCATATTGAATTAGGGGCCCACTCTTCCCATTTGACCTCAACTAATTACATTTGCAACAGCCCTATTTTCAAATAAGGTCACATTCTGAGGTACTGGAGGTTGGGACTTCAACATACAATTGGAAGGGACATGATTCAACCCATAAAAGTTTACACTCTTCTTTTACATTTTCTTCCAAAAATTTAAGTTCTGCAAAAGGAACCAAAATGAAGGAAATGGTGTCTGGAAGGTTTTATATCAGTCAGCAGTAAATAAACTCTATTTGCAAGGAGATTCCTCAGAAAATCCTCAGTCAGGGCTACAGATCTGTTCTTAGTTTCCAGAGTATGTATCAGAGGGAGGGAAGACACTTGTGAAAAATTACACAAGGGGAATTTGAAGATATGAAGAAAGAGCTCACAGGCATAGCAATTCAGTGCAGTACTTCTGAAATACTAAGATATGTTATGGTTCTTTGTTGTCCCAGTATCCAGCCAGCTGGCTGCCTCAAGGAAAGTTTTTTGGCAGCACAGAAAACAGCAGTAGAGAGTCAGCCTCTCTGGGTTTTGTATTCCAGAGTGAGAAGAAGATTAGGTGTGTAGCCGCAATACCTTGGGCAAAAATTTGGAGGCAGAATCTCATCCCTGCCCCTTAGATGTGAGAAGGATTCTTTTGGCATTGGGATGGAAGAAAAAAGAGAAAGGGGGCTTACTTTCTGATGCCTGGTAGACCCACTCAGGTTGGGAGGGGATCAGATGCCAGTGAGGGAAAAACTGCAGCAGAAAAGACCATGGACAGCCTCACAAGTATTTCTGTCCCAGGTGTGGCCCAGCATCAGCAGAGGGCCCAGGGCCATGTGAACAGCTAAGGGTCACCTCAACAGAGACCTACAAAAGCCAAGAATTGAAGGGGCTTTTTGCCCAACACGCAGCAACAAAAAAAAGTGATTCATTAAATTGATTACTAAATCTGACATAGTTTGTCCCCATTTATAAGACATTTCAAATAAATAAATGCACGAATCAGAAAAATACATCCCTTGTCAGATCACAAATTTCAATTTTGGGTTCAGAGATCATAGTCACCAAAAAAATCCAGCAAAAGGGAAAATTATTCAGTGTTTCTAAGAGCACCAAGAAGGATAGGAACTAAAATTGAATTAGAGCTGAAACTTGGAACCGATGATTCAACTTTTATCAACTGTTCAGTTCATATCTAAAGAAGAAGAAACAAAAAGTATCTGGCATGCTGTCCAGGATATAAGAGCATAAAAGGAACTCAGACCAACAAGAGCTGGTCAGTCTTGCCCACAAAAATGAAACTGGCAGAAGAAAGCAATGGATGGGAAGCAAAGCGAGATCCGTGAAAAGGATTCCAAAGGTAGCTGGGCGTGCCTTGCTGCTTCTCTTAAATCCATCTGCCAGTATTATCCTAACCATGAGCGGCTCCCCAGCTGTAAAAAATGTACTCTGCTAACAAAACCACTTTTAGAAGAACATCAACCAAAAGCAGATGTATTTATACATACACAAATTGATGCTGTCTTTGCAGACAACACTGGCCTGTTTCCATTTGATATGTTCATTGTTAAATAGTTCTACCTACCCATTTTAGCATCACTGAGTATTTCTGCCTTTCACCTGACCTCTTAGATGACCGTGATTTCTGAACCAAATTTGGAAAGTCTGATCTGACAAGGGAGACTTTTTTTTCTGATCTGTGAATTTATTTGTGTAATGTATATATATTTATAGTCTTATAAATGAGGATCAATTATGTCAGATTTAATTAGAGGTTTATTCATCTTACTGAAAAGAATAAAATTACATGAAACTGAGTCTTGGCAAGAAAATCCAGGACATATGGTCATCAGACGAGGAAAACTGGGCTTTGTAGAGGAGAGAGCAGCAATCATCTGGAAACTGTCCCTTGTTTCTGGCAGCAGAGGAATTTACCTCCAGAAAATTGATCACTCTGTGAGTGCAAGGTCCAGCTCGGCCTCATGTGCCAAGGAAGACCTAACTATCATCTGGTGATGATAATGAGAAAAGAATGATTCCACAGGCTGAAGCAAAGCATGTGCTCGGATCCAATTTCCTTTGACTGCATTCAGACAGTCTCTGGTCTACTGTCAGCAGGCCCCTATGTCCTCCTTTCCAACCTAAGCATACTTGTGCTGCTCCATGGATGTCTGAGGTCTCTTTCCAACAGACCTAACCAGGAGATGGACTTTCCGGCATGTTTGCCGATTCTGTTAGTTACATCTCGCGCTTTGCATCTCAAATTAATTCATCAGCAGATGAATATTTTGGCCAGAGCAAAAGCAGTGAATATTTCCATTTCTAAAAAATCATTACAGAAAATAAAAATTACTTCCATTCATTGTTTATTCTCCACCATGGACCTATACATTTAATCTTTAAAATAAATAAGCTGATAGCTTGGTTGAGGGTAAAAGTATGACAGTTCTGAAATCATGAAAAAAAATAAGTGAAATTGATTCTTCTGACGCTATGCAGGAGACCTGACATCTAATAAAACACGCTCTTCTATAGATGAGGACCTTGACTCACAAAGTGCTTAAGGCAGCAGCTCTCAAACTGAAGGTGTATCAGAATCTCCTGGGACGTGTCAACTCCAGCATCAGAGATTGCTGCAGTGGGTCTGGAGGGGAGGACCAGGAATCTGCCTGCAGGAGGGTATAACCTACATATTTAACAATCACCCCAGGTGATTCTGTTGCAGGTGGTGTCCAGAATGCACTATGAAAAGATATTGAAACCACCCCCAGAGTCATGAAAACAAAACCAGCAGAGTCTCAGCTTAGAATTTGGGGACTGAGATGAGGGATAAGGAAGGTGTCAGGGCTCTTGGGCCTGACTCTCCCTCCTCTGCCCTGCTCCTCACTGTCAGGCTGCCCTTGCACTTGCCCTGAAAGCTATCTAAGTTAAGATTATATTGGAATTAAAATTTGAGCGACATGGTGCAATATATACTTTAATGTATACCACTAGATTATTATGCCCCCATAATAAACATCAGGTAATTTTATTACCTTTATATCACAGGAGATTGAAATGATGCTCAAAATAGTTAACTGTCCAAAATCACAGAGCAAGAAAGTAGAAGAGCCAGACACAAATTTAGCCTGTAGGCACACAATCCTACTGCTTCCCTGAAGGGTCCAAGTGGGATGAATCAGCTTTTCCTACTTAAAAGTTTGCCACCATCAAGGGGCTCCAATTTCTCTCCTAGTCCTTCCATCAGTCAGTTAGTGACATTTATTTGGCACCTGCTGTCTTCAGAAGGCCAAATACAGGAACTCAAAGGCGCCCAATTGCTCTTACAGGAGCTCAGGACACTCTAAGGCCTGAGAGTACTTTTCATTTGTACCAGTTGACTTTTTCACTTCTGCAGGAGCACATCTGGCCTTCTGGATAGAGCTAATAGTGGGTTATAATAAAACTTTTTTCCAAATTGCTTCCTGATTTGTATTCAGTTTTTAAAGCACAACATGGTTTGGAGTATTTAACTTTTACTAAAAGCAGAACTGGGAATTCTCTTGAAAATAGAACTGCCACTTGTAACTTAAGCCCCAATGCAAAATCCAGAGCCTTTAGAACTGACTACTGAGTGACCTCAAATTTGAGAGAAAAGATATTCTGTACTCTTGAGGCACAAATGCCCTCTCAATGGCCAATCCTGTTACCCTCAGCCATCAATCCAGTACCACTCCCTTCCTGTGGGTATAAAAAGACAGTTGGGAAGGAGTGGGAATTTTCTAGAAGTCTATGGAGAGGTTTTTTGGCTTTTCCTCCCCTTCCTTGAGAGGCAGGAGCAGTATTGCTAGAAGTGAATGTCTTATAATACGAGGATTAACCTCAGCAGTCTTCACACTGTGGGCCCCTGACTGTCTCCTAAACATTTTCAGGGGGTTCACAAGGTCAAAACTCGTTTCATAAGAATCCTGAGATATTACTTGCCTTCTCACTGTTTTGATTTTTGCACAGATAGTACGAAAGCAGTGGAGAGTAAAACCCACGGGTGCCTTAGCATGAATCAAGGCAGTGGCACCAAACTTAATCATTGTATTCTTAACCTCCACCACTCACAGTTAGAAGGAGAAAAATGATACCCACAAGGATGTCCAGGATGAAGTAGTAGAAGTTATTAATTTTATTATACCCTGTCACTTGATTACCTGTCTTCTTAATATCCTGCAAGAAAATGAAGGGAAGTACACGTAAAGCACTTCAGCTGCATACTGAAGTACCCTGTTGTCTTCAGGAAAAGTATTATGAGATGGAGTTGTGAGCTGAGGTAGCTGCTCTTTTCATGGAATACTGTATTAGTTTCCTATTGTTGCTATAACAAAATGCCACAAACTTAGAACAACACAAATTTACTATCTTACATTTCTGGAGGGCAGTAGTCTGATGTAGATCTCACTGGGCTCAAGGTGTCAGCAGTAAATTCCTTCTGGAAGTTCTAAGAAAAAAATTCCTTTTTTTGTTTTTTTGGGAGGCCTTTTCCAGCTTGCAGAATTCATCTGCTTTCTTCAGCTCATGGCTTCTTCTTCTAATTTCAAAGCCAGCAGGAAAGCATCTCCAAATTCCCTGCCTCCCTCATTCACCTATAAGGACCCCTGTGATTACACTGGGCCCAGCCTGGTCATCCAGGACAGTCGTCCTGTCTTCAAATTCCTACCTGAATCACGTCTTCAATGTCTCTTTCACTAGCAAAGTAACATATTCACAGGTTCCAGTGATTAGGACACAGACATCTTTGGTGGACCATTATTCTGCTTTCCGTAAACATTATTTTTACTTGAAAGAATGAATAATAGACAAACTATCATTTTTCAGACTTGGGTATTTGGCAGATACTTTCTCAAAATCAGTAAAGTAAGCCTGTCACTTCTAGGAAAACAGCTCATAGTATTTGTTACCAAAAATAAAATTCAAGTTCTCCAGTGAAAATTAAAATCTTGGAAAATTTGTGTCTACCACAATGAACTTGACAACTTCCTGATACTTAAGGACTTTTCTAATGAGATTGGTATGTGATACTTTGGATATTGCATAATAAAATATGTTCACAGTTGGAAGATCTGATTAGGTGAACCAATATTTTTCAAGTAGTCACTGCATATTATGAAATCATGCATGGGTTAATGATTATTCAATGTGCAAGAGGGATCAATGGATTTTAATGCAACATAGTATGAAAAGTTTGTTGATATGGTTTTAAATTCCACATTGCAACCAACCTCTAAGAAACTACCACTTTCAAATTTTGGTATAGTATTTAAGAAGATTACTCACGTCTGTAATAACCTATATGGGAAAAGAATCTGAAAAAGAATAGGTATATGTATAACTAAATCACTTTGTTGTACACCTGAAACTAACACGACATTATAAATCAAATATACTCCAATATAAAAGATAAATAAAAAAGAAAAAAAAAGAAGACTACTCACAATTACCTGAAGACACTATCAGAATATTCCTCCCTTTCCAACTGTGTATCTGTGTCATGCCAGATTTTTTTTTATATCTCAGTTTTAAAAAGATCACAACTTTAAAGACTAAATGGAGAATATTAGAATCCAGTTATAATCTATTAAGCCAGGCACTAAAGATATTTGCAAAAATGAAAAACAATGCTACTCTTCTCATTGACGCTTGTTTGGGAAAATATAGTTATTTTCCATTAAAAATAATTAAGTTGATATGTAATGGGTTTATCATTGTTATTTTTAAATGAATTAATAAATATTTTTCAATTTCTCAGTTGTAATTTCTAGCATGGTAAATATTGAGAGCTATAATTCACATAAACAAAAGACATTCAGAGTCCTCAATAATTTTAAGAGAATAAAGTGGTCCTGACACCAAGAACCATTCATCTACCCTAAACCTACCATAGCAAGAAACAGAAGTGAAGAGATGATAGGGTAGAGCGGAGCCACAGTGAACCCTAATAATGATTTCAAGTGACCCTGAGTAATGTAACTTACACCATCTTCTCAATGCCCTGTCCCCAGGGAGATGGGAACAAGCACAAGGCAGTTGAAGGGGGTTGAAGAGGTGTAGGCAGGACACAGTACAGTAAGCATTCCCCTACCAAACCCCGGGAGAATAGAGTCATGTTCCCCCACGAGGGCACCAGCACCTGTGACACCTGCCACATAGAAGGCATCAGCACTGGTCCAGGGAAAGGCAAAGTCAACCAACACAGTGTGATATTTGTCCCTTTCCTTCTCTTTTACCAGGGTCCCAATCCACCTGAGGAGCTAGGGAATCAGAAGGAGAAGGCGGAAATCCAGAAGGAGAAGGGGGAAATCCAGAAGAAGATCACACACCCTCAAAATGAGAAGGGTACAGGACTAGAAAGAAAGACCAAGACCCATCCCACCTCAAGTTCCTCCAGCCACAAATCTGGCTAGTAATGGAGGAGACTGCAACTTTAAAATTAGAACTTTGAATCTGATAGATTCTCACTAACCAAAGGATCTGGAAAGTTAATGATCTAGCCAATATATCAGGAAGGAATCTGTTACTCAGAGGGTGTAAAGTTAGGGGACAGTCTCCAAAACCACTGTCACTTAAGGCACCAACTGCAAGTTCAGGGATCCCCAAGACTACCTCAGATTCAATAATTGACTAGAAGGACTCAAAAAACTCACTGAAAGCTGTTATACACATGGTTTTGTTTTGTTACAGTCTTACTGTGTTAATGCAGATTAAAATAGCATTTTAATAGCTATTGAATAGATGCATGGGACAGAGTCCAGGAAAGCTCCACACACAGAGCTTCCAGTTGTCCCCTCCAGTGCATTCACGGACAACATTAACTTTCCCATTAATAATGTGTGACAGTACACACTGCGTATTACCAACAGGGAAGCTCACCCAAACCTTGGTATCCAGAGCCTTTACTGAGGCTCACATGGCTGACCTCCACCTCCAGCCCCTCTCGAGAGTGAGCTGATACCACACGACCCAAAGTCCCCACCACAAACCACATTGTTAGACTATCTGGTGTGGCCCAAGGTCCCCAGATAAACAAAGAAACTTTTATCAGGCAGAATATTTCAAAGGCTTAGCGATTACCTCCCAGGAGTCAAGGTCAAAGGCCAGACCTCTCTCTGAGCAAAGTTAAATTCTTTACTACACAGCAGGGAAGGGAGATTCACTTCAATGAAGCTGGTGGAAATGATGGGCAAAAAGTAAAAATATTTCTTGTTTGTGCTCCACCCACTGACCACAGGGAGGTGGCCTTACCCTTCTCACCCATGACCTGAGCTTTTCTCCCTTGAGCCTCTCTTGGCACTGGTATGAGTGACTGTGCATTGGTGTAGCCTGTATATACCCCTCCCCATCTGAGAACAGAAAATACCAACTAGACAGAATCAGGCAGGAGTTTATTAAAAAAACACATGGGATAGAATTCCAGCAAAACATCCTCTCATTTTTATTAGCTCTTCTCAAAATGCAAATATAGTGGGAAAGTTAGGACATCGGTATCTATCATTCTAGCTTCCATATGCATTAGTTTTATCCTACTGCTTTTCATCCTGAAAGCTGAATTAAAAGAGTTGTTTGGGAGAAATAGAGATTAAAATATGGTGAGTCATGGAAGGGCTTTCGTTCAAGCAGATGAGTCTTTGAAGCCACTTCTGTTGCTAACTTTTCTTGCTAATAGTGTCCAAAACTCCTAGAATTTCTCAAGAGCTACCCAGAAAGAAACTTCTCAAGTGATCATCATTTACTAGTGTCTACCCAGAGCATCATACTGAGAAGGATTCTGAAGCCACACCTGAGCTCTGTTAAAAAAAAGTGTGGTAATCCGTTAGTAAGGTCTGTAAGACCACAGGAGAGGAGAGTAGCAGGATCTGTGCCTCATATTTCTTATCCTGATCTAATCCTTTGACTTCAGCCCCATATGCTGCTCTTGAGGGAAGCAGCACCATTTGTAGACCCTCAAACTAAAGACTTCGACGCTTCATCCTTTCCCCGCTCACTGACCAATCCAGCCATCTGGTCCAAGTTTCTCTCTTTGTGATAATGTTTAACTCCTAGTGGCCCAGAGACTATGTACCATCCAGCAAGCACCACTGACTCTGAATTCAAGAGCAACAATTGTCTCTTCACAGTTGTGCTTAGGGCTAATTCCTCAGCATGTTCTGAATGCCCAGACCCAAAAAGGAGACGGCAGAAGTGGGCTTAATTTCTCCAGAGTAGTGCTGCATATCTACCCCTAGTGACCGAGAAGCATCAAGTTTTAGCTCCAAGGCTCTGACCATGTCACCAGCAGCAGCACAGCTAAAATTTGTATATTTACTATGTGCCAGACATTAAGCTAAGCACCTTTAATGTTCTACCAACTCTGTAAATTGCATATGACTATTAGCCCCATTTTATAGAGGAGGAAACTGAGAGGTAAAGAGGTTAAGTAACTTGCCCAAGGTCTAGCAAGGTTTTAAGTGGTTCACATGAGTCCAGAATTTCTACTCTAAATATTACATTTTATTGCTTATATCTTGGAAAAAGCAGTCAGGCACAATTGTGTCCTATGGTTTTAAGTCATGCAGATTACATATTCTACTCTATAATAAATCTCAGTGTTTTAATATAAAAATTATATTATTTCCCAAACATCTTAGTAAAGTTGATACTCCAACAAGAGGTGACATATTTATCCTGAGGCTCTGTTCCCTGAGGAACTTCCTCCAGGAGTTCAGGTACAGTGTGAGAGAAACAGCAACAGGGCATTTGATTTTGCTCTACCTATACCAAATGATAAAATCTGTGAACTCAGAAAGCGGATGACGTGATGATGTTCTCCATCCATCCATCCATCCATCCATCCATCCATCCCACATGTGTTTCTATGAACAACGGGGTGGAGGGTTCAAAAAAGAAAGAAGGGCTAGGCAAAAAGAAAAAGAGAAATAAATATTTTCACTTATAATAAATATACAGATTGACAGCATTTGAAAATCACTTCCTACTTTCACAGAGAAAATAAAAGAAATAGTCATTATTAGTTATAGGGAGCCATTAAGTTGGGTCATATAAATGGTCATGAAAGTAAATAGTTTTTTTAGAGCTCTAGGCCTCACTTCTTATTCCTCAGTTCAAGATCCTCGAACCTTTGTCCTGTCACCTTTCCTAACATCAGTGACATGTTTCACATCTAAGTACTTGGAGGTAAAAGTTCTACATCATCTCAAATCCCCATAAGCCAAAATGTTTAGGGTTAATAGCAACAAAGCATTGTGTAGCAAATTACATATAATTACAAGCATGAAATAACACATAGCATATGTCAGTAATATATTCAATACTGAGGCCAAATTCCATAAAGATCAATTCCCTGGAGATTTCTGAGTCAACTCTCTAGAACTGTATTGTGTCTGCCACATGATACAACATTGCATACTTTCAGTTATGTGTCATCTCCTAAGGTATGAGATCTTAATCTCCAGTATTTGATGAGTAACCTTCTGAAATGTATATAATTAATCCTATGTGAGAAACTTGGCCAATATAAACTGAAAACCTAAAGGCTGACCTTTAGTTGGCTTTAGCAGGTGACATTCTATATATAGACAAAATAATCAAATAAACCAACTAACCAACCAGAATAACAACATTTTTTTCTTCTGTTTCTGTATCCAAGAGTGCAGGAACGTTGTCCCATGAACAGACGGTAGCATTTTGACTGTCATACCAGCAACATATTGTTTACATATGGTTTTGCTCCTCCATCCAAGTGCTGAGCCAATGCCAGACCTACATAAACCTGAGGCCTACAGCAGGAACCCAAGCTTGCTCACATAGGAGGAAAGTAAAATGACATGTGGAAACCCTGCTCCCAGCCTTTGACCAGCTGCAGAGGCCAGGCCTGAACACCATCACAAAGAGAGCTGGCTATCAGCTTTGACCAGCCACTGGTGCCTTGTCAGCAATGGGCAAAGGCAGGCCTGCCACCAGGGAATGCAGAGGAGGAACAGGGAGCGACAAACTCAATACTAACCAAGTTGTTCCCAGGCAGAAGTAAAGAAGAAAATGCAGGTCTTCAGGTCACACCTGCACTCCTTCCAGCCCCTTTACTACACCACTTTCCACTGTTGGAGACCAAGTAGCACTTGATCAGTAGATAACTGAATACCTGACATCTACCTCTAATACAGTGTATTCGTTTGCTAGGGCTGTCACAACAAAGAATTACAAACTGAGTGACTTAAACAACAGAAATTTATTGTCTCACAGTTCTGGAGGCTAGAAGTCTGAGACCAAGGTGCTGACAGGGTTGGTTCCGTCTGAGGACTGTAAGGGAAACTCTGTTCCACGCCTCTCCCCTGGACTCTGGTGGTTTGCTCTGGTGGTTGGCATTTCTGTTTATGGATGCATCATTCTGATCTCTGCCATGATGTTCACATGGTATCTCCCCTGTGTGTGTGTCTGGGTGTGTCTGTGTCCAAATTACCCCTTTTTATAAAGTTGTATTAGATTAGGGCCCACCCTAATGATCTCATTTTAATTTGATCATCTGCAAAGACCCTATTTCTAAATAAAGTCACATATTCGGGTGTGTTAGGACTTCAACATCTTTTGGGGGACATAATTCAATCAAAAACATGCGAGATAAAAATATCTCGTAAAGAGGTGAACTGGACTCTATGACTCAGCCTAGAGCCTAAGGGCTCCCTTCTCACAAAATAGAGATTGCCTGGAAACAGGAAGGGGAGAGTGAGTCAGAGCACGAGTTAAGGTGCAATTATCTGCCCTCTAGTAGTAATAAGTGACCCGGTCAATGCCTGGGTTCTAAAAGGCAGGGTGAGGATTCTTGGGAACATGTTAAAGTTAAGTGGCCACATCAGAGAAGATGTTACCCATCTCAAGTCACAAAAACACTTGTTATTTGTTTTGTTCAAATGGCAATTACCAGGAATGCAAGGATATATATATTTTTGTGCGAGTCTTGGACCTTTTACCCTCAGTTCTATCTTTATCCCTTCCACTCCTCTACATTCCATCTCAGGAGGCTGACTCTGCAGGCTTTGTTTCCCAGGATCCTGTGGCAGGTGGATTCTGGCCAAGCCAGGCCAACGGGAGGTACTGAGAGTAGATGGGAGTGCAAGAGGAAGTGAAACACCTCTCCTCCTCACGTGGCTTCTCTTGTAGCAGATGCACATCCTCCATGGCTCAGGTTCCCTCTAGACAGTCCAGTATTTCTCAAACTTCTTCCAGATGACCTGACCTCCTGAGCACACTACATCCCCCTTTTGGCCCTCTAGCCTAAGGGTGTTAGTGGTTTCTCTGGGTTGCCTTACTGACCCCTATTTGCCTCCAGCTTCCCCATCAACAGTTTAATCAATTCCCTGAATTAAATCTCCTCTGTTAGAATCTGAAAGCAGCAACACCCCAAAGGCAGTGAGCACACTCAGAGCCAGGTCTTGGTCTCTGTAAGTCATTCTCCACTAAAAGGAGTCAGAGATATTTAGAGATACGGCTGATTTCAGTGCTGTGGTAGGGGAAGATTAAGACGAGCCTGGAATATCTTTTGGGGTCAGAATGTAAGAAAGTACTCAAATAATAAAGGGGACATGTCAAAAGGACACAGAAGCCAGAATGAAGTGGCTCCCTCTGGATAAAATAGGGACAATTTGAACAACAAAATAATGATAGTAACATTATAATTCATTAAACAAATCATGAAAACAAGATTTTATACTGATATGAATGGATTCATTAATTAAAGTTTGATGAGGAACAGGATATTCACATAGTCTCAAAGTAAACTATCTCTTCAAATAGTAGTTATAAAGGGGGAAAGATTAGCTTTATGGTAGAGAAGTCTGACAGACTACAAGAAAGTGATCAAAGGAAACATAAGCGATAACAGGACAAACCAAAAATGTGTGCCACCTGATGGGATGCACTGAGAACACAGCATCACTCCTACGTAACCTGAATCTAAACATGAGGAAACATCAAAGCCAAATTGAGAGATATTCTACAAAGTAAATGGCCTAGAATCTTCAAAAGTGACAAGATCATGAAAGTTTATGGTTGTTTCAAAGTAAAAAGAGATAAATAAACCCCTCTGTTGAAAGCTTAAAGTGATTTCTGTTTTCTGTACACTTGATTGACATCCTTACCTTCTAAATAATAAGCTCTTATAGGCAGAGAGCTTCTTTATATCTTCCACGACACAAGCCCAGTGGCATGCACATAGTTAATACCAAACACGTATTTGTTGATTTGACCAATGGAAGAACTCGATAGTCCATTTTAGTGAATTTGTAAACTTCAACTGGCAAAGCTAGTCAGTTCAACTGACTAAATTGGTCTGAAGGCTCCAAAGTCAATTATCCATCCTTATGAGCTGTGGTAACATGCTGACTGTTGGGCTTCATTTTAACCCCAGCCTAGGTGTTGGTTATTTGGGTTTAATAGCATGCTTTTATTTAAACCCTCACATTGTCTTTTTGCCTACACAGCAACCCTGTGAGATAGGCAGGGTGGGTATTTTACCTCTACTCTATAGATGAGGACAAAGGAGAGAGAGTTAAGTGATTCAGCCAAAATTACCCAGTTAGGAAGTAGCAGAGCAGAGATTTAAACTCACTATTTCAACTCCAAATCTTCCACACACATCTCTGAGCATGTAAAGAACTAGGAAAGGAGTGTTCCTGTAGGTGACTTGTCCAGCCAATTGTTCCAAAAAGGATTTGAGTGGCTAAGGGTGTCAACAGCTTCAAATCCACATATGAAGGATCACATGGTTAGATGATAATGTCTACCTCTTAAAGTAAGCTCCTTCTCTCTTTGACAGAGAATTTGAGTAGCATCTTACCAACACAGACTTAAAGACCCTTCAGATGATATAGGCAATAACACATTTATAAATAATTGTACTGTAAAACCTCTTAGACATCAGAAATGTGAGGCATAAAAAACTAAACAGTGATTTTCAAATGCCTAAAAAGGCATCTTGCTAATAAATATTCTACAGATTAACAGTAAATAAATCAAGAAACACAAACACTAGGCTTGATATTGAAGCATGTTAGCTACATAAATATTTACATTTTGAAAAAAGAATGCACGGGTACAAATACTTAAACTAAATTAGGTTCTATTTTACACTTTGCTCTGTTTTCCACATTTTTCACAGTGAGCATCTTCTACTTAATCATCTGCTTTATCATTGCTATATTCCCAACACTAAATAGAGTACTAAGTGGATCTTTGTTAGATAAATGAATAAATAAATAAATCAAAAATAGAATAATAAACTAAAATATGGAGTCAAACTGTCTATAGTATTAAATTTTTACTTCACATACTTTTCTTCATGTTTACATTTTGGAAATCAATACTGCTTCAGATTACCAGACATTCCAACAAGATGTTAAAAGGCAAAATTTTAGACATTGCTGAGTTAATATTTAGTACAACATTTAATAACTCTACTGCAAAAAAAAAAGAGCTTGTCAAAAAAGGCAGGTATAGGAAAGTAGTCAAAATGGAGACTTCAAAACAAGAAAAATATAGTCCTGCTTAGTTAGAGTTAGGAAACTAAGCACTGACCTTATGCTTTCCCTTGTTCTCTTAGGTGACATTAACATAATTTCTAAGGATATGTAGGTGTGGCACCAGGCTTCCCTGATGTATAGTGCAAAGTGGCCCAGTCATCTGACAAATCCTGTGGGATTAAAAGTGGAGCCTGGGGAACATAGACCAAGAAAAATGATGCCCCCATAAAACAACTTGCTCATGGGACTTCCCCTTCCGTGCTCCCAATGCAGGGGGCCTGGGTTCAATCCCTGGTTGGGGAACTAGATCCCGCATGCATGCCGCAATTAAGAAGTCCACATGCCGCAACTAAGAGCCCACATGCTGCAACTAAAATATTCCCATATGCTGCAACTAAAAGGTCCTGGGTGCTGCAACTAAGACCTGGTGCAGCCAAAATAAATAAATAAGTAAATAAAGTAAATAAAATAACAATGATTCTTTAAAAAAAAGAAATAACTGTTCATTAAAAAAACTTTAAAAATAAAACAACTTGTTCACTATATAGCATATTCATGTAAGAACAAAGGCAACCAAAAAAGTCATAGAACTCTGGATCTGGAAAGGATCTTAGATGCTACCAAGTTCAACCTCCCCCCACCCCCACCCCTACTTGCAGATGAGGACTCTAGGGCTAGAAATGGTGAAAGACTCACCCAGGTAGCAGAATTAGGAATAGAAAAATAGTTGTTGAAAGTCCCATTCCAGGACTCCTTCAGCTTCTCCATATTTTCCATAATTTAAATTTAAAATGCAAATATGGTGTAGAGTAAGGTTAGGAAACTTTTTCTGTAAAGGGCAAGATAATGAATAATTTAGGCTTTGTAGGCCATATGTTCTACTATGGTCACTCAAGTCTACCACTGTCACATGAAAGCCACCAAAGACAAAACATAAACAAATGTTGTGCCTGTGTTCCAATAAAACTTTATTTACAACAACAGGCATTGGGCTGGATTTGGCCTGTGGGCAGTAGTTTGATGACCCCTCCTGCTCTAGAGGAACAGCACTGCACTTCCTACAATTTTGGATTCACTGCCTTCAGATTCATTGTTCCATCTATGCATGTGTGAGTGTGGAATAAGAGTTGCATTTTGACCCATATCCCCAAAGCCTCTAGAAAAGTCAAAAAACTTTCCCCAACCAATGTCATAAATTATTAAAATCACATACTTATACACATACCTCAGAGAAAGTAAGTGTGAAAGGGTGGGGAGACAAGCCAATGAGTGAAAGTTCTGGTTATGAATCAGCTGCCTCTTTTTCCTCCTAGCCATTTAATTAATGAGATCAAATCAAGTGGCCAAGCTTCTGTGTTTTTTGGTATTTAGGGTACTCATTAACTACCTATAAATCTCTGCTGCTCTCTGGTGGTAACATGAAACTGTTAGAAGACATTCCAGTAAAGTTGAGTACAGTAGAATTTAGAAACTGAATTTATAAAATACTCTAGGACAATTAAAGAACTAAGTAAGAGTGAGATGGAGAATTTTCAAACTTACTAGGCAGAATTATAACCAAATCCCTAAAGTACTTCTATAAATAGTTTTCCTTGGTCTTAAATCCTGATTTTTTACTATCAGGACAAGAACCAGTTTTTCTGACACCAGAAGTTTCTGTATTTTTTTCTTTCTCTAAAGCAGGAGCATCATAATTGATAAACCATGGCTCATAAGCAGCTTTAATTCTTTCAGAATTTTTGGATAGGGCACAAAAAAGTGCAGCATAGAGTCAAAGGAGATTAAGTGTCTACCTGGCAGTTGGCTGACAGCAAAGGAGTTTTTAATGGAAATTACAATTCCAGGTGACATGTAGCTAAACGACAGCAGATTCTACTTCTCTTTAATGCTGAAAAAAAAAAAGATACCTTATTTCTAATGGCTTAATCACACCAGAGGAGCAGAGAACCCACCTGCAGTTTTCTCATCACTGAAAACTGCCCTTTGGTGAGGGATTCACAGTTCATATCAGAAAACAAAGTCAGACCACTATATTCATATCAGCACATTTGTGGTTCCTAGTGACCCAAGCCGAACAAGGAGGAAAGGGATTGCAGAAGCCATGGATAAGAAATAGTAGGAACAGGATAGCTTGAATACTCTGAGCACCAGGGTCATGCTCTTCCACACACTGCAGTTAATGCATTCCAGCTCCGGCACAGAGACTAATACATTGTAGGGACTCAATACACCATTACTGAATCGGTAGAGAAATAAATGAATTAACCATTAGTGTTTATGAGAGTGGTTTATAAACTACATAGTACTTTACAAATGATCATTTTATCCATATTAGAAGTAGAGAAGAGGTAAATAACAAATCAGGAGATAATGACAGAAAATGGCATGGCTAATATGGAAGGAAGTTCTTTCCAAACTCATAATTCCATGACTCACTTCTCAGTATCACAGTATCACAGAACATTGGAGTTGCAAGGTATTTTAAGGCTTTTCTTGTCCAAAAATCCATCTGATGGTCTTTATTCACAATATTCCCACCAAGCATTGGTTACCCAGCCTCTGCTCAAACACTTCCAGAGACAGGGAACTCAACATCTGCAAATACATTTTGTATTTTGGGTGGGAAAGGGAGTTGGAGCAGCCAGCAAGGGTAGAAAAAGAAGATTCCGGAGTTGTGCTGTTTAATATGGTAGCCAATAGCCACAAGTGGCTATTGAGCATCTAAAATGTGACAAGTTCGAACTGAGGTATGCTATGATTTTGAAGACTTAGTACAAAAAAAAAAGGATGCAAAATATTCCATTCATTCTTTATAATGATTACATGGTGAAATCATACTATCCTGTGTACCTTCAGTTAAGTAAAATACATTATTAAAATTAATGGCACCTGTTTCTTTTTACGTTTTTAATGTGATTGCTAGAACACCTAAAAGTACATATATAGCCCACATTATATTTCTACTGGATAGCACTGGTCTAAAAAACACATTTTGTTTTTTTCTCAGTTTAGCCAAATAAAAGTGATGGTTTTAGGAGACACTGATTTGGAAACCCTGGTCCACTTTTACTATGGAAATCAAAATCTTTACTTTACAATTTAAATCCTGTCCACACTTTTGTGGTGCTTTTGTCTATGTATGTTCCCTTGCCTCTGAAATGGAAATAATATTTTCTTCTCTCTACCTCCACAGAGAGCCATAGACTCATTATGAGCCTCTCATAATTATAGACTCCCATTATCCTAGAGATGGTGTATAAGAAGAATTGCCTCAGCTCAGTAAAAGGAAGAATCTTCTAACAGAATAAGAATGGTCAACTTGGCTAGACACTATCCCAGACAGCAGGCAAATCCTACATTTTATAGTATCTAAAATGTCATAGCAGCTAAAAATAGGAAAGGAAAGAAAAAGTTCTTAGAAGCTCCGTGATAGAAAAAAAAAAATAAATCTTAATCAGTTATTATAAAATGTACTGTTATTTTACTATATGACTATAGCTTATACATGTAATCATGAGTAATAACCCTTCAGTTAAAAATGCATATGATATTTAGGACAAGCATAATCCTTAGGTAATACAGTGATAATTCAGTTCTTAAAAATCCATTTGAGTATCATTTGACAGCGTACCTGTACTTTAAAAGTTTAAGCCCTTTAATTTATTCCAGGGGTGCAAGAATGGTTCTATATCTTCAAATCAATCAATGCGATAGACCACAGTAACAAAAGGAAAGGTAAAAATCATATGATCATCTCAATAGACACAGAAAAAACATTTGACAAAATTCAACATCCATTCATGATAAAAAAAAAAACCCTCATCAAAGTGGGTACAGAGGGAACGTATCTCAACATAATAAAGGCCATTTATGACAAACCCAGCTAGCATCATACTCAATGGTGAAAAGCTGAAAGCCTTTCCCTTAAATTCAAAAACAAGACAATGATACCCACACTTGCTATTTCTATTTAACATATTATTGGAAGTCCCAGTCACAGCAATCAGACAAGAAAAAAGTAATAAAAGGCATCCAAATTGGAGGGGGAGAAGTAAAACTGTTAATATTTGTAGATGACATGATACTATATATAAAAAACCTTAAAGTCTCTACCAAAAAAAAACTATTAGAAATAAGTGAATCTGGTAAAGTTACAGGATACAAGATTAATATACAGAAATCTGTTACTTTTCTATACACTAATAATGAACTATCACAAAGAGAAAAAAAACCCATTTAAAATTGCATCAAAAAGAATAAAATACCTAGGAATAAACAACCAAGGAGGTGAAAGATCTGTACTCTGAAAACTATAAAACAATGATGAAGTAAATTGAAGACGGCACAAAGAAATGGAAAGATATCCCATGTTCATGGGTTGGAAGAATTAATATTGTTAAACTTTCCATACTACCCAAAGCAATCTAAAGATTTAATGCAATCCCTATCAAAATACCCAGGACATTTTTTACAGAACTAGAACAAATAATTCTAAAATTTATATGGAACCAAAAAGACCCCAAATAGCCAAAGCAATCTTTTTTTTAAAATATCTTTATTGGAGTATAATTGCTTTATAATATTATGTTAGTTTCTGCTGTACAACAAAGTGAATCAGCTATATGTATACATATATCCCCATATCCCTTCCCTCTTGAGCCTCCTTCCCACCTTCCCTATCCCACCCCTCTAGGTCATTACAAAGTTTTGAGCTGATCTCCCTGTGCTATGCAGCTGCTTCCCACTAGCCATCCATTTTATATCTGGTAGTGTATTCCAAAGCAATCTTGAGAAAAAAGAACAAAGCTGGAGGTATCATGCTCCCTGACTTCAAACTTAACTACAAAGCTACAGTAATCAAAACAGTATGGTACTGGCACAAAAACAGACATATAGATCAATGGAATAGAATAAAGAGCCCAGAAATAAACCCACAAACTTATGGTCAATTAATCTATGACAAAGGAGGCAAGAATATACAATGGAGAAAAGATAGCTTCTTCAGTAAGTGGTACTGGGGAAACTGAGCAGCTACATGTAAAAGAATGAGATTACAACATTTTCTCATACCATATACAAAAGTAAACCCAGAAGGGATTAAAGACCTAAATGTAATAAGACCTAAAACCATAAATATCCTAGAAGAGAACACAGGCAGAACACTTTTTGACATAAATTGTAGCAATTTTTAAAAATCTGTCTCCTCAGGCAAAGGAAACAGAAGCAAAAATAAATAAATGGGACCTAATTAAACTTTAAACTTTTGCACAGCAAAGGAAACCATCAACAAAATGAAAAGAAAACATACTGAATGGGAGAAAATATTTGCAAATGATATGACCAATTAGGGATTAATACCCCAAATATATAAGCAGCTTATCCAACTCAATATCAAAAAAAAAAAAATTCAAAAATGGGCAGAAGACCTGAATAGACATTCTTCCAAATAAGACATATAGATGGCCAACAGGTACATGAAAAGATATTCAGCATTGTTAATCATCAGGGAAATGCAAATTAAAACCACAATGAGATATTACCTCACACCTGTCAGAATGGCTATCATCAAAAGAACACAAATAGCAAATGTTGGCAAAGATGTGGAGAAAAGGGAACCCTAGTACACTACTGGTGGGAATGTAAATTGGTATAGCCACTATACCACTTCCAGGTATATATCCAAAGAAAATAAAAACACTAATTTGAAAAGATACATGCACCCCAATGTTCATAGTAGCATTATTTACAATTGCCAAGATATGGAAGCAACTTAAGTGTCCATCAACAGATGATTGGATAAAGAAAAAGTAACACATATACATACAATGGAATACTACTCAGCCATAAAAAAGAATGAAATTTTGCCATTTGCAACAACATGGATGGACCAGGAGGGTATTATGCTTAGTGAAATAAGTCACAGAAAGACAAACACTGTATGTTATCACTTATATGTGAAATCTAAAATTGAAACAAATGAATTTAATAAAACAGAAACAAACTCACAGATACAGAGAACTAGTTATTACCAGTGGTGAGAGGGAAGGGGAGAGGGGTAAGATAGGGCTGAGGGATTAAGAGGTACAAACTACTATGTATAAAATAAATAAGCTACAAGAATATATTGTATAGTACATGTTAAGATAGCCAATATTTTATAACTTTAAACAGAATATAACATGTAAAAATATTGAATCACTACGTTGTACACCTGAAATTAATATAATATTGTAAATCAACTATATAAAATTTTAAAATACAATAAAACTTACATATTTTTTAAAAGTTTAAACCTTTTAAAATGGTTTGCTGAATAGTCTGGAGACAGTGGGTTAAATATGAAATCATTTCACTTCACTCATTTTACTCCGTCATGAATATGTGCAGGCTTTATGAGTGACTCCCACTAGCTTTAGAGAGGAAGCACCACCTCCTTACACATACACATACACACACACACACATACACAGGCTAGTGACCCAACTCCAAGGATTTCCTCTTTCCCACCATTCAGATTAAAGAGATTTGCGTTGGGACGAGAGGGGTCTATACTGATTTGGGAAGGGTCACTTCTCCCTCTTCATAAGCCCTGGAGGGTTATCTGCTCCCAAGCCTGGAACAACAGAATTTGGCAACTGATGTGTCAGAACTGCCAACTGTGAAAAATGATTTTAGACAATATTTGAATTGCCATGTGATCCTAACATTACTTACATAGGAAATGTAAAAATGCATCTTCTGACATTTATGGCTATTAACTTCAAATTTAATAACAAAACGATAATTAATTGTGACTCTCTTTGTCTTTGGAGGTCTTTAAGATCAGAGAAAAACCTTAACTATTTGAGCAGAATATTCCTTTTCAGGGCAATGAAATAAAAGTTCTCCCAGCTCTATCCAGCTACACAGACTTAGGTCACTAAGCTGTTTCATGCAGCCCTTCAAGGGTAAGAATTTCCTCATCTTCGGGGGTCTTTTCTTGGGGTATTTCTCTTTATTTTAGGGCAGAGAGTTTGACTGAACTACCGAGTTAAGCATTTTTCTATCAGGATAAGTTCTAGGCATTCCAGGAAATCTAGTTTGATTTCCTAAAGAAAGAGAAAATAATTCATTCTTTTATATGAGTGAGGGAAAAAAACAGCAGTGAGATTTCTCCTTGCCATGCACACATCTCTTATATGGACCAAGTTCTCTGACCACTTGTAATAACTGCAGTAGAAGTAGAGGCTTCTCCTCATTCCGTTCTAACAGAATTTGGCCACCACGTGGAATATTGAATAATTCTACAAAGCCTGAAACAATCTAGATCAGTGGTTCTCAAACTTAGCAAGCACCAGAATTAGCTAGAGGGCTTGTTAAAACACATAGTGTGTGATCCACTCTCCTAGCTTCCTATTCAGCAGGTCGGGGATGGCGGGATCTGAGAATCTGCACTTCTGACATGTTCGTAGGTGGTACTAATGCTGCTGGTCCAGGGACTACACTTTGAGAATCACTGATCTAGAACAGATTATTCCAATAAAGAAATGCAAAGATAAACATGAGCAAGAGCTGTTCTTTCAGAATTCAGATTGAAAGCTCCCCTCTAAAATACTTTCAAACAACTTACTAAGGTCATTTTTCAAAATATTAAACCTAAGCATCAAAATCTGCTTCATAAAGATGGTTTTTCTATGCTTGATTAAATAACTTGTGAATGCAGAGGATAACATTTGATATGAAATATAGTCATTTTCCATGGTGATTATTTCTACTAGGGAAAGCCCTGGAAAAATGAACTATATTCCTTAAATTTTAATCAGTGTAAAAAAAATTGCCATTTCATTATTACATGGCTTTTTTGTTGTTGTGCTCCTAATACACACTTTCATGCTTAAATCCACTCAGTTTCAAGTAACTGTAAAAAAGTTTTTGAAATATTATCAAACGCACCTAGAGTTTATTTAAAATCTAGTTCCCCTTGAAAAATCTAATAATTTTCTAAATTATCTAAACCTTTCAGTGGCACTTCAGGATTACCAGAGGCCCCGCAACTTTTAAAAGACTAGATATCCAGGTTTTCAAATATTAATTACCACTAAAACATTTATACAAGCCACTAATGAACATTAAGATGACCGATGCCACCAATTAAGCCTCTAATGAATGTTTAAGCGATCTTTCTAAAAGAGTATTTGGACCAGGTCTTTTAGGACACTTAGCCAAGTTCTTCCTGCCAGAAGAGCACACTCCCTCATCCTCCAGCTTCCCTATTCTCGAGGAGCTCAAGAAGACAAGATCCCATGGGACAAGATGAAGCGCCTGAGCCATGTGCCTGCGGAGAACATATCCTCTCCTCCCCGAAGAGCACGATGACCCAGGCTCTCATCAGGAGTCGACTGGATGCCCTCTTGCATGTGAGAAAAACTCACGGGGGTCGAGGGGGTGAAGGAAAGCCCTTGCAAACTGCTTGGCCACTGCCTCTTTGGAGTGTACCCACCCAGCTTCTACCTATGTGAAGATGAAATATTTCTGGCTGTATCTCTTTTCAGGTCATCATGTGACCTGAGCACAATTCAAAAAAAATAAGCTGCAAATGACGCATGGTTATAAATAAATGTAATTAAGGCCAAAAAGGAGGGAGAAAAATAGACCTATGAATTTTATGGACAACAAACGAAGCCTGAGTCATAAAAGTGATGCAGCTGCTGCTAACATGAATACGTCTCAGGTAAAAAGATGTCATGCCTATCTTCCTCAATGGGAGACAGGCTACTTCTGCTACTTCTACTTCGTCTACTGCTGCAGGAATGCTGCGGTAATGCTGCAAACTCCATCTTAGGAAAGTCATCAACACACAGGAGAGCCCCCAGAGGGGACCAGGATGGTGGAAGGTCTGAAAAGCATGTCTTTGGGGGAACATTTGAAAGAACTTAGAATGATGGGAAAAGAGTTGGATGCGGGGGGAAGGGACACAGGGACACATACACGTTCCCTGGAAATATCTGAAGAGCTGTCACAAGGAAGAGAAATTACACTCGATCTTTTTCTCAGCAGGTGAAAGAATAGGAACCTATGAGAGTATCAGGTAGATCAAGAACACAGATTTGAAGTCAGGCAATAGAATTAAGACCTTGTTCCAGCCACTGCTGAACATATAAACTTGGACAAACTAGTTAACTTCTGTGAGCCTCAGTTGTTCATCTGAAAAGAGGGATATTAGAAGTACCTACTCCTGGGTAAGGATTAAATGAGATAACAGGTACGACAGACTCAGCACAATGCCTGATAAGTGTTCACATAATATTGGTTTGAATCAATTAATTAAACAGAGACTCCTGAAAATGCAATGAGCTGCCTCTAGAGGGGGGTTTGAGCGCAGGCTAAATGACCATCTGCCAGGGAAGCAGCGGTGAGAATCCTCATTGGGTAGAACTAGGTAACCCGGAAGGACCGTTCCCGTGCAACAATTCTTCACCCTTGTTAACTAGCACTTCACTTTCTCTCTCCTGTGCCCGGCAGCACTTCATTCATAACCTTATGGCAGGGTTGCTCAGTTTCTCATCATTAGTTATAAACATATCCGTCACCCACCTAGTGTGTCAGTGCCCCAAGGTCAGACTATGGCTCATCTGTCTTTGTTCCCCGTGCACCTCGCCCAGCACCTGGCATAGAGCAGGCATTCCATAAACACCTGCTGAATGAAGGTACTCAGGGCTAGGCCTGACCTGGGCTCGTGGCTCCTTCTCTACCTGTGGGGCAATTCCTCCAGGAAAGGGCCTAGCTAATATTTAGTCCTGGAAGTTTTAGAATTCTTGTGATTATACTGGAAACGTCACTCAGTGGACCTTAAGTTTCTGGGTGAATACAGTATTCTAAACGCACAGTATCAAGTTTGGATAAGTTCCTGGTTCCCAGCGTGTGACCTCCCCTCCTAGGCTCCCAGGCCATGGCTCTGTGAGTTCTCCTGCACATTCTCCACAGCCACATTTTCCAGATGAACTACTTTCCAGTAGTTCGATTCATACCCATGGACGAGGCATGATACTGCAGTCCAGCCGTGGTATGTCAAAATTAACAACACCTGCTCATTTACCAGAAGAGCATGTTTGCGTGATTACCAGCTCTGATTCTTCTAGTGCCTAAGCTCTTCCCTGGATAAAACTGAGGTATCTTTCAGAACCCCAGACTTATTAACCTTTAATACATTTGTCCAAGTACTTACCAAAATATTAATTTTCCTTTAGTAACTCAATAAAAACTTGATGAGCAAGTAAACAGTAACCTGATGGCAAGACAGAAATAAGACAGCTTCCAAATGGGCTTAAATTATAGCCATGGAGTCGCTTAGGCAATTAGAGAAAGTATTTCAACTATCATTCGTTGCAGGAGAAAAGTTTTAATACTTTATACTCTGAATAAAACCTGTTCTGAAAGAACCAAAACTCTCCAAACCACCTAAAAAGTCACAATGGGATATAAATAAAAGCAGTCCATGAACTGCCCGTCGTGTTAACCCACAACACATTGCCCTGTGATCCTAAACATCCTGCCAGCGGGTCGGTTCCAACACCACACGCTCTCTGCTCTGGAATGTGGTGAAGGAAAGTCTAAAAGCAAAGTCAATCTTGGCAAAATCTCTTGTTCTTTCACGTCTTCCAGAGACATGAGGCTCTGGGAGCACTCAACTCCCCACCCCTGCACATGACTAAATCTGACTCTTTTAAACTTCAGAACAACAATTTCCTTCTGCTTCAAACAGTACGTGCAGTACCCAGAGCACAGAACCTACCCAAACTGCAAAAACAAGAAAGCATATATTTTCCATCAGGATTAATTTCCTCAGCAATAATTTATTTCCTAATGATATTCTTGAAGCCCATTCTTTTTCTATAAACTGTGTATGAGGTTTTTGGTGAGGAGATGAGAAAAAAAAAACACTTTTCCTAAGACTGTCTGTCTAGATCTCCATATAACTTTCTAATTCTTTGTGTCATTTGTTGTAATTCTTTGTCATTTATGTCCTTACTGAGGAATCATCCACACCCACATGCGTATCTATATACAGTCTGTTACATTTGGCCAGTGATAATCAAAAAAACTTTTATATGCTTTTCTGACAATTATTGAAAGAATAAGTTAGGAAATGTGAGACAAAATGGTAACCACCCTAGTACCTATTGACTCTGTTGATGTTTATTACTTATTACTGTGATATATGTGGTGAATCATTAGTAGGCTCAATAGTTTTGTGTTTCTGTTCCTCTATGCCATGAGTTTAGGGTTGCATAGGTTCAAAGTCATTTTGCAAAATGAGAAGACTTTCCTAGACAACACGGTTAAGAGAGTATCTTGTACACAGAGTTCATTAGTCAGGGCCACTTGGCGAAACCAATCTGACAGTTGTAATGACCAAAGGAAAGGTCTGCTGCACAATCATTACACCTCATAGAAAGTAATGGGGAAAGACCTAACATAAATGCTGCCCGCAGAAGCCAGCAGGGTGAGCAGAACACATCTGAATATCATTTAAGAAACACCAGCCCTCAGGCACACTGAGCAAGGTCATACAGTGCTCTGCTTACATATGCAAGGAAGCTTAAAAGAGGAAGGAAAGCCCACCCTGACAGAGGTATGCTCTTAACAGTCACCAGAATAATGTCAAGAATTTTCACAGCCCTTCACCTGGCAGTGAGGGGTCCTGAATGTAGCCAAGCAGACTGCCTAACATAAAGCTGAATTTGGAACAGTACTTATAAATGTCCATAAGTAAAGTGGAAGTCACTCCAGCAGTGATAAAACCACACTCAATAAAGATAACTTTTACAACATTTTTTCATAAACCTGTATATCAAAGATGCTGAGATCACCAGCCATTTTCTTTGTAAGGGATTACAAAGCTCTTCCTGTTCACATGGCTAAAACCAGAGGTGAGATTATACAGTATGGCTCCTCCAGATGGAAAAGACCCCTTATAAGAGGTATTTCCTTGAGAGAAACAATTACACAGTACTAGTAATTAGTGCTGCTCTGTGCATAATAGTGAAATAGTCTAGCTATAGAAGCTGTTAACAAATTCCCCAACATATTCTAGAAGAATTCCAAATGTACAAAAGAAGGAAATGGTGTCAGCCTACCTGGATCAAGCCTTTTCTTCAATTCACTTAATCTTCTCAAAATGAAAAAGTAAGGGAAGGAGGGAGGGAGGGAGAGAGGGAGGGAGGGAGGTTGGTTGAAACAGAACCTGGATATCAATTGTATGTACCCAGAGGATCACACTGTTTATACCATGAACAATGAATAATGTTATGAATCACGAATAATGATGGTAAGCAAGACTGAGGGGAAATGAGCCGTGAGAATGAGGCCCTAAAGTAGTATATATTCCTAATGCATCAACTCTGTCTTGTTCTTCTTAAGATCCTTGCAAAGTGTGACCATGCCCAAGTAGAACAACAAATACAGGACACTATAATGAACACACAAATATTTCTCAATCTGTGAAGAGCATTCCCAGTTAAGGAATTCTTCACTTAGAAATTCCCTTTGCCCCTTAAATATTCTATTGCTTTGTAGAAACCTTGCTAAGATTCCAGATTTGCTAATGATATAATCAATAATTACTATTATACAGTTTTTGCATTTTGTGATATAATTTTTCATACATATTATCTCATTTAATACCTGTGAGGTTGGTCTTACCATGATTCCCAACTAACAGATGGGGACACTGAGGCTCACAGGGGTAAATTATCTTCCCCAATATCATGTAGCCTATGAGGAAGTCAAGACTTGAACTTGGATTTTCTGAGTATGACTTCTTTGACCTTTTTTCTACATCATGTTCTCTGACCAATGATGAGGAGATCAAAGTTTAAATTTTAGAGGCAGCCATACAATATTTCAAAATACAAGTGAAAGCAAGAGATATATAAAACCATAACTATGCAACTTGTACTCATTCTCTCAAAACAAAACTAGTTTTCAGGCTTCCTGCTGCTACTTTATTTCTACCGTATTCTCCTTTCATAAAAGTCAGGTACTGCCAAGTCATCATTACCTAACAAGAAAGGCTCTCCTTGGGAGATCTTTGCTGGAGGACAATTTCCAAAATGTCAATAGACTTCTGGGCTAGCATATTAGTATGAATATAAATTTCTGTTCCTTACTACTGACATTCCATCTAAAAATGCTGGAACTGAGCTTTGCCACAAAATACCGGCTGTCATGGAGCCCTGCTCATAAATAATGTCCCATACTGAAAAGAACTGCACTCAAATTGACAAAGGAGCTTTTGTGGTTATCACAGAAGGCAAGAATTTCCAAAATAATCCTAACATCATGCCTTGACTGTTTATTCTATCATCAAGCTGTTGGTAGGTCTTTTCTCTAAAAATAAGCCTTTTCTGTCGCTTCTATTACTATGGAGGCTACTGTGAGTCTTTAACTCAGTACCCATGACCCCTACTTACATATAAACCTCAAAGGACAGAATTGCTCACTGATACCACTAACATTACCATATTAAGTGCAGCCCTTTGCTGGAAATTTTTATGTAAGAAAAACTACCAACTCACCTTTGCAAGCTGATCAAATCATTAGTTAATTGTCTCATATCTTAAGCTGGTTGTGGATAGAAAAACTGGTGGAGAAATTTAAATTTTGACAAAGAGTGAGCAAGAATCACCTTTCCATTAAGGATGTCTTTCACGGGAAGTTACACAGTTATCCAAGAGGCTGTTGTTTCTAGCCCGTTTTGAAAGTGTTCACATGAATATATTACCTTCAAACTACGTCTGCAGACCTGACATTGATTTTGATATGAAAAGACTATAAATCACTGTAAAACATGCCAGGCCACTCAGTATAGCCCATGAAATACACATACATTTCTATGTAAATTGACCAAGGAAGGATAATCAAGAATGTAATATTGATTTGGAAAAATCATTACATGGAAGACATTTTTGATTGCATAAGACTCCTACTCAAAACAGCTTGAAACAATCCTGGTTCCATCTTGCAGTACTAGAAAATGAGTCACAGACTTTAGAATACAAGAGACCTTATCATCTGGGTTCAACCTCCACATTTTAGTTGGACGGGAAGGAGGCAGGATGACATTTGTGTCTTTTTTATGTGCGTTCCAACTTTTTTTTACATTTTATTACATTTTTAAACACACTTAAAGGTAGGGAGACAATAAACTCCGTTGTATGAGTACCAATCAATCTAATTGAGTTGCCAATCTTTTAACCTTCTTACCTTTTTCCATGAGGAATTCAAACCCAAAGAAGTAACTTGACCAAGGTTACTTAGTTATTTTGTGGCTGATCCATGGCAGAAAGTTAAGTCCTAACCAGCCCTATTCCCCAACTAGTGCTTTTCCCACTCTTTCTTCATAGCTCTTGCCATTTGTAATACATGGATTGGTCAGATACTTTCATTTCTATTTTTATCACCACACACACAAGGAAAGTACCAGTATGAATGAATGATGTAGAAGACTAAGGACATCCTGGTCTGGACTGTGAGAACACCCTGGCCAACTAAGTTAACCAAAAAGCCTCTCCATGTTCAGCAACAGGAAGAAGTTCCACTGACTTACAATGGAACAGTTTTCAGCAGCTATGGTAACTACCTTCTCCCAGATCTGGCTGAGAACATTCCACACAAACTATAATATACTGTCTTAGTTTTTTGCTACATCTACTATTTGCTTACTTTCAACACAAGAGACCAGAATCAAATCAGTGTAAAGCTATATCATTACAATTAAGTTTCCAGATCCTGTGTTGTCCACTCTATCCTTTAAATCAAACCAAACTACCCATGCAGCATTCAGCCGGCAGTCTATAAAAACAAGTCACAGGTGATCCTACTCTATAAACCTGGTATCCCCTTGTTTTGTTCCTTAATCTTGCTCTTGCACCACTCTATCCCAGTTTGGGCGTTTCCAACCCTTCTCTTACCATTTGTACTCTATGATTAACTTTGTCTTTACCAATTTGGTATCTTTGTTGCACTTTAAAAAATCAATTCACTGTTTGGTTTCTCTTGGCCCTAAGTGCCTTAACTCACCCTTTCTCTTGCCATTCCTTTGGAATCCAAACCCCTACAGAGAGGGATTTAGGAATATATCATATGAAGGCTGCTGACAGGTATGTGGTAATTCCATGTTTATGGGCTGCTGACAGGTATGTGGTAATTCCATGTTTATGGGCTGGGAAGTCATTATTCCCTCCCAGGGAAACTTGGCTACCATTACTATTTGTTGATGCTTTTTCACATAGACCAACCAAGAGGTCATCTCACCCACAAATGTGAAGAAAGAAATCATTGTTTTCTGCCTTTTACAACTGGTGATGGTAATAGAAATACTTGATGTCCCTTTTATACTCATCTGATAACCTAGGAACAGCCTCAAAAATAGATTCCAACAGGCTTATTAAAAGAATTAATCTTATTACTTAATTTCTTTGCCAAGGAGTTCAAAATTTCTTTTAAGTGTGTGCAATCATTTGTTATAATGTTTGAGGTAGAATTCCCCAGAGTAACGTCTGCAGCAAAAGAAGACCTGTTTATCTCTATCCCATGCTCTACAACCCAACCCAACCCAACCTTTTAAACATTAAGACACTATTCTCTTCATTTCTAAGGAATGAACATCCTAAGGAGTGTTTCTTATTCCTTCTTTGACATCTATTGTTGAAGAGTAAATAAGTCAATAAAGAAATATATGGTCAAGGCTCTAAAAAAATACACTAACCCACTATAGGTAAGGCATAGACCTGGATTTGTGTATGTATGTGTGTATGTGTACATGCATGTAGTACGTGTGCACATGTGGGTGCATGGATGCTCACATACATGTTTTGGAAGCAAATTCATTTGCATTTATTCATTCTCTTAAACTCCCAATTTCCCCCATTTCAACAGCATAAATTTGAAATTGGTGAGTTCACAATTAGAAGCAAAGTCTGTTGCCGAAGAGCAGAGCAAAGCTAACCGGTTCACATGGGAACAACAATAAAAACAAAACTCATGATGTTTGTCTTGGTAACATTATGAGAACTAGATTGCAACTCCTTAAGAGCAAAGGTTGTGCTTCATACATCTTTGCCTTTCCCACATCAATATGCTGAGTGTGTAGCAAGTATTTAATAAATAGTTGCTTTTAAAAATATTCTGCAAGCAATGAGTTGGGAAAATCTCTGAAGAAAGGTGAGTCTTGAGATATAATCTAAAGTAATGGGGATGAACTGAGGGGAAGAGATAAACATAGTTTCTCCTTTAATAAAAGTATCAAGATCAAATGAATATTACTCATCGCTCTATACTGATATTTTACATATAATTATTATGGGTTTCTCATTTTGTATAGAGTGTTTATAAATCCTAGTTCAATACAAACTTTTATCAAATAAAACATATATTTTTCTAAACATTAAAGTATGGCCATATACTCAATACCCAAAAGTTTGTAACTCAGAATAAAAAATTATGAATATTTTTAAATAACTGAAGTAAAAATTCATTTTTTAACAATGATCTTGGGACTTCCCTGGTGGTGCAGTGGTTAAGAGTCCACCTGCAGATGCAGGGGACACTGGTTCGAGCCCGGGTTCAGGAGGATGCCACATGCCGCGGAGCAGCTGGGCCCGTGCACCGCAGCTACTGAACCCTGTGGGCCTAGAGCCCGTGCTCCGCAGCAAGAGAGGCCACCGCAATGAGAAGCTCGCGCAACGCAGCAAAAGGTAGCCCCCACTCACTGCAGCTAGAGAAGGCTCCTGCGCAGCAAGGAAGACCCAATGCAGACAAAAATTAATTAATTAATTAATTAATTAATTAACTTTTTTTAAAAAGATAACTTAAAAAAAAAAGATCTTATTATATTCAAGTAAAAAGTAAGTCAATATCACAAAACTGACTTGTACTAATTCACCTCGGATTTAAAAAATAATAGATTAAAGGACACTCTGGCCAAATTAACTTGCACCAAGCTTCTAGCAAAGAGGTGAATGGAAAGTCAGGCCTGGACACGCTCTCATGCTGGCCACGGAGAGCCCCTCCATGCCAGCAGCAGGCCCAGCCTGGCCAGCGTCCATGCAGTCAGTCCAAGACCCTGCTTACAGACACGAGGAGACTGGTCAATGGAAAGAAGGTTCTGTGGTTTGATTGCCAAGAAAATGTGATAAGAAAAGCCTTGAAACCTCAATGAAATAAATCTACTTCTAAAAATCTTTCTTAAAGAAACATTCAGAAATACAGAAAATACAATGGTGTTCCTTCCATTATTCATTCTGACAATTTTAAAAATCAGAAATAATCTAAAAGTAATCACAATACGTGAATGAATGGTTAATGTAAGTTTTGGTAAAGCCATCCCAGAACTCTCAAAGCACGTGCTGAAAGTGGCCAGACAGGTCACCTAGACAAGTGAAGTAGGCTAGGTGACGTGAAATCTCCTGACTTTAAAATATATTGGCAAGTAATTCAAATATTTGTGAACATCACAAAGGCCAAACAAAATATGTCTATGGGCCAGACTTAGCCACACACCACCAGTTTGATCTCTGTGGTGAAATGTTTTTGAAAATTATGTGATTAAAGAATTTTTAATAAAAATGCTCTTTGTATAATATTAGGTTAAAAGGAGGAAGGGGAGTGTAGTCCTAATTACTTAAGAGACGTATGTGTGGGAAAAAACACCAGCAGGGAAAACATCAAAATCACGATAGCTGTATCTGGAGAGAGACTGTGGGATGATTTGTTTTCTTTACACTTTTCTGTATTTTAAAAATTCTCTTCGGGCTTCCCTGGTGGCGCAGTGGTTGGGAGTCTGCCTGCCAATGCAGGGGACACGGGTTCGAGCTCTGGTCTAGGAAGATCCCACGTGCCACAGAGCAACTAGGCCCGTGAGCCATAACTACTGAGCCTGCGTGTCTGGAGCCTGTGCTCCGCAACAAGAGAGGCCGCGATGGTGAGAGGCCCGTGCACCGCGATGAAGAGTGGCCCCCGCTTGCCGCAACTGGGGAAAACCCTCGCACAGAAACGAAGACCCAACACAGCCATAAATAAATAAATAAATAAATAAATAAATAAAATAATAAATAAAATTCTCTTCAAATAAGTATTACTTTATAATTTTAAAACTATCTTAAAAAAACAAAAACATGCATTTTCTCAGCCTTTCTTTTGGTTCAACATTAACGTTGCATCACTAATTGGGCAATGTTCCTAAAAGGGGGCAACTCAGAAAGGTTGACATTTCTTCTTTTTCCCAACCCATCATGTTCAATTTTGTATGTAAAGGGCTGTTTGTGACGCCCTAAAATTGTGAACTGCTATAATGCTGAATAATTTAATATCATTAACGGGTTGGAAATACTGCTGAAGGCAGTTATGAAAATAATGCAAAGAAATAATACATATAAAGCACTCAGCCCAAACACACTCAGTAAATGGTATTCCGAAATACCTGCTTTTGGTATTTGCCAAATACCTTGTCTTGCTTGTATGCTGACCTCAGCTCACCCTGATTCTGAAACCATTATCTACGGCTCAGTTACTAGCTTTTCTGAACCTACTCCCCACCTCCTTCCTCTGCCCCCATCACCACCTGTGTTTCAGATTCTCATCATCACGTGTGACAGGAAACCATGTTCCTGATCCCTTCCAGGTTCTCCTTGACCAAGCCCCCAACCCCTGGTTATCATAATCCAGTTAAAAAAATGTGATTCTAACATCTTCAGGGAAGCTTCGTTCAAATATCGGCTGGAAGTTTGTAAAGTGTGTGTTTATCATAGCCTGCTTTCCCTTCTTCCCTTTTTGCCCCCAATTAGCTAATGTTTATGACTTATTCTAATCTTTATTTTCCACTCTGCACCATTCTGGAACTCTTTGGAGAAAAGGTATTTGGAGATTTAGAAGAGCGTGTTCTCTTATCCTCAGGAATAAATGAGATGAGACAGTGGATTAATCCTGAGAGAACCAGGTGACTTTTCATGAAGCAAATTCACCTATATTTACCTTTATGTTTTGATTAGACAAATAAAGAAGTTATTTTGCATTTTCCAAATCCATGTCAGGAAGGTATAAAATTTTACCATGGGTCAATGAGGGTTGCCTGTGGTCATATTCTTCAATAATTCCAGAATCACGTAGGACCCTCAAACAAGTAGTAGACCTTCAAAGACAGGCATATCAAAGAGAACCACAATATTGTTACAAAAAACTTAATTCCTTTGGGAATGTAAATTTGATGATAATATTCACGTGTAGACCAGCTGATTTTTTTTTAGTGTTCATCTTAAGAGGAGTGTCTAGTTTAGGGGCTAGGAGGAAAGATGTCATTATTTATCTGCCATATCTTTACTCACCACTTTAACAACAGAATGTACTTTTAGCCTCTGTTTATAGTCATTTAGCCCAAACGCTCTCCCGTCTACCCGACACTGTGCTGCACAGCCTCAGACACAAGCTTTCTGTGAAGGTGATGACTTTGAAGCACAGATGCTGAGCTCACATAGTAACCGTGAGTACACACAGGTCACTACAGCTGGGGCAGAAGAGGATGCCAGAGCTACAAGCCATCAGAAACTCAAAACATGTGGAGGGACAAGAAAGCACATTAAGGGGAAGGGCAAGGTAGAGACATTCCATGTACCCATCAACATAAAAGCACCTCCCACCCCACTGATGGCTGAAACAGGAGTTAGGTTTCCAGGCCTGGGTGGCTTGTGAGTTCTGTATGACACGGTCTAAGTTTTGGCAAGTAGACTAATACTAGAAAATCGAGTCTCATGACACCTTTGTTGGCTAGAATTACTGTATTTTCCAGTCTCCTAGAAAATAAAAAGGCAACTTGAAGCAGGAAAGTTCTCAAGATATTTTACTTGCTGTTTCTGCTTCTGAGGAATAGTTTTATAATTTGGGAATGAGATTATCTGCCCCTTAAATTCGTATAAAAGTTGAGAGGTTAAAAACATCATCTTTTGAGTGACATAATTCAGTAATAAAAGGTGGTCTCAACAATGAACATTTTAGGTAATAATTTAACCCAACCTTCCATTCCAAATCAAACTGTACTGGGGACAAAACTTTCTAAGACAATTAGATGTAAACCCTGGAGCAACCAAATTGCAAGTTAACATGTTTGTCTCTGAAGGTTGCCATGTAACTCTCATCTTTCCCCAGTGAGTTCTGGAATAGACAGCAAGGACCTGGCCCTCACTTGGTGCACAGCTGAGCCCTCCCAAGTGGGGGTCAGTGTGAGGTCCTGATGTAAACGTGTACGTGGAGAGCAGCACAGTGTATCACAGGCCAGGGACAAGAAGAAATGATGAAATGCCATCAATCAGTGTGGCTCCCACCTCAGCACTGAAGAAATACTGGCAAAGCCAGTGTTTTTATAACATGTTCACTAACATTATTATAAACCTGCTCTCTCCATCTTGGTTTAATAAAACTGAAAAGAATCACCTGACTTTATAGATCTTTCCAAACTGTCAATTTTATATTTTAAGCCAAAATTAAAGACTGTCCTCAAAATAGAATAATGTCTAAACCTGTTCATTAATGGAAAGTCCATTTAAACTCGCAGCTTCACAATTCCAAGTTAAATTCTGATCTTGAAACATCACTGACAAATATGAAAGTAAAATAAGAAAAAGTGGAGCAATGGAAAAAAATCTTCCCTGGCTCAAGAAGGTATTTCCAATCCTCAACATGTGTTTTTGAACTTTCTTTTATGAGGAAGAGAGATCATTACACTACTGTCATGGAGAGCACTTCATAAGGAAAATAAATTTCTCCAGAAATAAGTTATATTTACATTTACATTTTTAAAAGAAACAGGCAGCATTTTAAAGGGGCAATTCCAACCCAACAGTCTCCTTATCTAGATACTTTCAAGAGTATCATGTGCCCTGGAAACAGGCCATTAAATCCATTTTCCCAGTAGTAACTGCAACATGAACTATTGATTGATTATTCATCTAAAATGAAATTGTCACTAAATGGTAGAATTGTCTACTAAATGGTAGAATGGTAGAACACTCATTTTATCTGTGGCATTCCAAATCCAAATAGTATTAAAGAAGAAAAGGTAAAGAACTATTCTTTCTTTAATTTAGATCATCAACCTTCTCTCATAAGGTACTAAGACACCAGAAACCACAGATTCTTTAAGAAAAAAAAATATTTCACAAAAGCTTTCTGTATAAAAACTTTAAAAACGTGTCCATAGCAAAATAAAAAAGGCAGGGAGAGGGTCACCTTGACCAATTATCGCTAAAAAGCAATTAGAAATTAAACCAGTATCTGTTTTTAGATCAATACAATTTAGTCTTTCCTCAAACTTTGAAATCTTTCTAATCTATTTCATCTTTCTGTACCTTCCAAGCAATAGCAATTTAAAATCTGAATCAAAAATGAGTTTCCCTCATTTATTATAGGAAAGAAAATATTTAACATTTGTTTTGTTATCACATAAACTTTTGACGGTTTCATAGGAGCAGCAATACCACCCTCATTGAGTATTTGACAATTATGTGACACTGAGCAAAACTAATACGCATCCCCTAGGAGCATGGAGCCAAATAGATGCTTCCAAGCACCTACATCACAGAAGGGGAAGGATGGAACCTTCATCCTGGAGGAACCTGGCGTGATGCCTTCTCTTTTCAGGGCCTTTCCTTTGGGGCACAGGGATACCAGCCACTCTGGGGATTAAGTTACTTAAATAGGAAGACAAGCAATCTTCCCCTCATGGTAAATGTTGGGAAACTGAGAGGTAATACCAACATTGGTTGCTGCTATGTACAGGATGAAGAAGATCAATTTTGAAAGTGCACCATCTCTAACTTTCACGAAACATAATTACTAGAACTTAAATAAAACTGACAGGTTTAACCAACTACTCATCCTTCCTCATGGTAGTGTTTTTTTAAAAAAATGGGAAGAACTGAGTCACACCTTCATCCGTGCCCTGCTCCCTCATGCCTTTATTTTATTCTGCCCTGCACAACAAACAAATAAAAAAGGAATTACTTTTTTTTTAAAAAACTGTTTTTTAAGATTAAACGATGCCTTCTATGTGTCATACTCCCCACTCCAAAAGAAAGTAGAGTTGAATTTGTTCCTACAAACCCACCTGTCTCCACAAGCTCCCCAGTCTTCGCTCCTCTGCCAGCCATAGCACCTGAAGCTTTCTCTACCATCCAGCACCATTCCCCACACTATTCCACCTCTTCATCCTGCTTTCCTCCTTGAGGCTGTGGTTAAGAAATGCAGACAGTTTATTACATCTCAATGTAGTAGTCCATACATTCTGATAGGGTTTTGTAAAACGCTTACTACTTTATGATCTGCGAATTACTCAATGAGAGTAAGATTGATATAAATGTATGAATCTGATCTCTTGAAACATTTAGGGTTCTTTTTAAATCTCTATAAACTATTTCTTTAAGAATGGTTTGTAAACCACTCACAGGTGCACCTAATCTGCTTGCTAGTCATTAAACACATATGACCCATTATCTCAAGCTAATTGAATAAATATCGTAGAACAACTCTGCTTCAAGCACTCTTTAGTTTCGTGAATAGTAAATGAGCAAGATATGGCCACAACATCAAAGAATTCAGTTTAGTGGGAAGTCAATGACATAAATAAAAAATTACAACACAGCCTTGGTGAATAGCGGAGTGGAAGCATATAAATGGTACAGAAAAAGGCATAAAAGACAGGGGGTTTTTTTGGAGGCTTCTTCAAAGGCCCACCTGCTTAAAATATGCAGACTCTTCCCCAAACCTGCCATGGTGAGTGCAATACTGACAATTAGAGTTATTCATTTGGAATAATAAATTACTCCCAGAAATCCTACATACAACATTCATATTACTTGGAAAAGCATGATTCCTTAATGTTGATTATTATATTAGCATAGATTCATTTGTACAAAAAAAAAAGTGGAACACAAGATATGTGTGTGTGTTGGTTAGAGGATAACTTAAACGTCATGGGACACAGTCCATCAAGGACTAGCTCAGAAGAGACATACATCCCGAAGAACCTAGGAAGTGGACCAGCATGGTGAACACATGACCTAAGAGTAACTCGGGCTTGTCCTGACCAGACTTATTAAAAACAGGGTTATTACTCACTGTTTCTTCTAAAATTAGGTCACTAATTAATCTATCAATAGGTATTTATTGGACACATTTCTCCAAATTTGTGTTTTTTTAATACAGTCTTTAGAGTCAAATCAAGACCATCCTTCTCTTTCCTAAGACTGATTTAGGACTTCCTCACGGCCTCTTGCCAGCAAAACAACATGCAAACGTAGGGAAAAAAAAAACCATAAAGTTGAGGTTTCTGATGCTGATGCTTAAGTGGTAGCTGACCTTCCCATGTAAATTTGCATCATACTGCTGTTATACCATGTTTGTGTCTTCTTGTTCTCTTTTAGACAGGTCACCAATTCCATCTCTTGTTACAGGACAGCTGGTGCTAGCTACTCACCCCCCTAGTCTTTCTTTAATCAACTCCATCAGCTTTCCTTCCACCCCTGCCTTAAGCAAATGAGGGAAAAATGAAAGTTTCTAAGACTTTAAAAGACTAAAGTTCAAGAGAGGCCAAATAATAACTCAGCATTATTAACTATCAACAAAATTTGGGGCAACAATCGGGCTCTGGGTTTGTCTCCAATTCTCCAGGATCCTCACTACACAAAGGTTAATCGAAGAATGATTATCTTTCCCACACCATGCTCACATTGGGTGGGTGTATCTTTGAGTGGTAATTACAACTGAACTACTGCTACAATCTACAATGTTTTATTCTAATTGACAAAAAAAAGTAGGGAAATTCTTGAAAGAGAAGTTTATTAATAATGAAAATGGCACGGTTATATATATGAGAAAAAAGACCTTTCATATACATAAAGACTGTTAAATTTTTATTTCTAATTAGCTAGTATTAAGACTAGAGCATTTCAAGCAAACAGTACAGTAACATGAGCTTATCTGACCCATACTTTATGTACAGTGTCATTATAAACAAGATGAAAAAGAAAAATCCTTCATTATCCATACTCCACATTGAACATATATTATGGTCACTTCAGAATCATCACACAGTCTGAATACATAAATAATTATACCTTTATTCTCTGATATCATGGTTACATTTTTCCTATTTATTCCCTTAATCACTAAAGAACCAATTATATATAAGTGAAGAAAAAAAAGTCAGGATAAGGAATCATTTAAACCTGGCTGTAGCTACAAATTGTGTGTTCTAACTTGTGTCTTATTACCCTGAGGGGAGTGATTTAACCTGTATCTTGTTAACTCATAGGGATAGTATAAGGTTTTACAAAATGCATGACTCAAGGAAATTTCTAGGTAGATTCATTACTTCAATTACTTTCTAGTACCCTCTCACCTTCCCACCTCCAGCCAGGATCTTCAGTGGAACACAATGCAACTGATTTTAGGATTGTGACCTTCACACCATTTTTCTACATTCATTGCACACTTGGGAATAGAATGAGCTAGCATAACTCACTGCAGCTGGATTGTAAACCTGAAAGCCTGGCCCCACCCATCCTACTGGGAATTGTTAGAAACATTTTAAGAGGGAAAAAAAAAAAAAGACCCATATTTTCCTTGGCTAAAATATCTCAATTTAATAAAGATAAGTTATTCTCCTAAATCAGCAGTTTTCTTATGGAGTAAATATGTTACCTTCTTTTCCCATTTCAAAATGAAAATTCAATTCACGGGCTGATAGATGTCAAAGTATCCATTATTGAAAACATGGAAATGACACAAAGATACCAGCTGCCTAAAACTCATGAAATGGAAGAAGGCAAACTTATAAAACAAGCATGCAAGTAAATAACTAAATCAGGTATCGTATTTGAGCCAACATGGTTTGAGAGCCTACAAAGAATATTTATGCAATTTTCATCTTTTTGTCAGAAGGAATATTAAGTCAAGGTTGTTCAACTATATTAAAATTTACTATGTGGTAAAAAGCAGGGGGAGAGGAGCAGCCAAGCCATGATGACCAGATACTGCAGGGAAAAAAAAGAAGAGGTGGGAATAAAATCATGTAAAACCTGCACTTGTTTTATTATGTAAAGTAAATGGGACTTTAGGGCACATAAATGTGAACAAATATCCTTAAAACATTGCCATGGAGGAAATGGAGACCTATTTATCAAATAAATTCCCCATTATCCACAACCCATGAAAATAAGAATCAGGTTGTATACTCAACTATAAAGGTGATATCTATGAATCCAAAAAAAAAAAAAAAACTTTGAGTTCTTTACCATGCACTGCATTATATTATTTTTAAATAAGGTGACAGTTGTATTAAATATTATATTGCTAGATCAATAAGAATGTCCTAATAATCAGAACATTTCATTCCTCAATCACATAGCCTAAATAAGAGCTTATCCTAATACTTTTAGATGACTACATGCCATTAAATTACCTTGGGGAGAGCTTTTTTAAAAAGCTCTTAACCCTGGTGGCACAGTGGTTAAGAATCCGCCTGCCAATGCAGGGGACACGGGTTCGAGCTCTGGTCCAGGAAGATCCCACATGCTGTGGAGCAACTAAGCCCGTGCGCCACAACTACTGAGCCTGCGCTCTAGAGCCCATGTGCCACAACTACTGAAGCCCGCGCGCCTAGAGCCCGTGCTCCACAACAAGAGAAGCCACCGCAATGAGAAGCCTGTGCACCGCAACGAAGAGTAGCCCCCATTCACTGCAACTGGAGGAAGCCCACGCGCAGCAACAAAGACCCAACACAGTCAAAAATAAATAAATAAATAAAATAAAATAAAAAGAAGCTCTTTTGGGGTAGTTTGTCCTGTCAGACTGATAGCTCTTTTAGCCCTTTAAATGTGTTCATCCGTGGATCTTCACCATAGAAATGTCATTCTCTGATGTTTCTCACTATTGTTCAGTTATAACAAAGTTGGGCCAAAGTCTTTATTCCTGAACTGAGGCCCTCAGGTCTCTCCCTGAGAGTTCAGGAGTTCCTTCCATTTAATAGACGTGGAGCAGACATTCATATAGAGCCAAGAGATTTGCTCTTGCATGAAAAGTTCATACAAACGGAAATTAGAGACAGAGACGTGTCAGAATTCTCAAATTCCCACTTCTCTGCTTGGCTTCTGGAAAAGAACAATCCTCCTTCAGCCCAGTTTGTGCTTCTCCTAAGTGTTCCACATGGTGACCTGCTCCATATCCACTTTATGTCAATCTAGAACTCTGCTAGCAAGCATTCATTCAAAAGGTTGCCTTCTAGGGTTAATTTATGATAAAAACAAATTTTCTTTTTCATCTAACACAAATAAGTTTAGGGAAAAAAGTTTAGAAACTTCAACAGAAATCTTAGGAAGTTTTACAAATAAAATTAAGCATTAAGTAGTGACAAATGTCATTAATATTTACGACGCTTTAAAGATAATTATCAATTCCCTTTCAAATGGGCCCAGTAGAAAATGCCCCAGCAGTGGCTTGTACCTATGCTGAACTTTTAGAGAATCCATTATATGAGTAGGGAATGAAAGAGAATCCTGGGAAAAGGGACCTACCTACCTATACAAACACACACTCACAAAACCTGTTACCCATACATACTTTGCAAAATACCTGGATACCTTCAATACTTTTCAATAGCTTTACTGTGGCATGTACTCATCCCAGAGATTTAGTTTCTGGTGTCTTCATAATGAGTGAAATTGGCAGTCATCAAGTTGAGGAAAAAAAAAAGTGAACCAAGTATTTTAGCTTATGGTCAATCTATCCCTGGTTAGTTATATCTGGTCAGAAAGAAATCAAAATGTTTAAGATTGTCTTTGACTAACATGAAGATATCTAACATAAAACACCTGTATCAATAATAACGTATTTGCATACACGACTTATTATTAGGAGTGATAGTCATTTTACCCTCTCTGTGCCCCCTCCAAAGCTACCATTCAAAAAGTACTAGGAGAGAGGAAAACTTCCATTTTCAGTTAAAATTTATATGAGATGTGGCCTTTTCCAATCTATAAAGGAAAAAAGGAAAAAAAAAGTTTTTAATTGCAATGAAAGTCCTGCCATGTTTCATACAAGCAGGAGTGAATTTAGATACAAGGTATTCACAAAGGAGAAGCTAACCTATACTACATGAGGAAATTCGGTGTTGTTTTCAAAATTAATACACCAGGAACTAGAGGAGAGCCAAGATTTGCCCAGGACATGGTCAGGTATCAGCAGCAGAGTCAGGGAACCCATTAGTTCTGACTCAGCCCACCCATCAATCAGCAAAGTATATTCTTAGCACTGTGCTCTTGACCCGACACCCACTCCTTCCCTGTCCACTTGATTAAATTCGTCTGTAGTCTAAGGAGAACCCTCTAAACTTTATACATATGTGTTGTCCTTCACAGCTAAAAAAATAGGATATTAACATGATTAACATAATAATGTGGTTTTGATTAATAGGCTCAGGAAATTTTAAAACTCTGGTAGAAGCACAAAGCGCAGGCCTAAATCTATCCTCCAGCAAAAAGGTTGCTTTTTCTTCAGCAGTTTGATCCAAAAAAGCCTTAATATTTTAGTTAGGTGAATGTCTGACCATAAACTATGTTAAAACTACTTCAAAGTCTTCTCATTCCACCTGAAAATAACAAACATGCTACAAAATATTCAGCTACTAAGCCTACCTCCTCCTGTAAGAGTCTCACCTTATCTTCTTGCTGGGAAACCTGAGGCGTAGTTATTAAGAGACACCCTTAGAGACTCAGAAGCAGACAGCATATGCAGCCCCAACTCCCAGGCCCGGCTTTTTCCTTATAGAATACTTTCCAGAATTCATACAGTTTTTTTTTTAATTTTTCTTTTTAATTTATTTCTTTTATTTATTTATTTTTGGCTGTGTTGGGTCTTCATTGCTGCACGCGGGCTTTCTCTAGTTGCGGCAAGCGAGGGCTACTCTTCGTTGTGGTGCGCAGGCTTCTCATTGCGGTGGCTTCTCTTGTTGCGGAGCACGGGCTCTAAGCGCACAGGTTTCAGTAGTTGTGGCACATGGGCTCAGTAGTTGTAGCTTGTGGGCTCTAGAGAGCAGGCTCAGTAGTTGTGGTGCACGGGCTTAGTTGCTCCGTGGCATGTGGGATCTTCCCGGACCAGGACTCGAATCCATGTCCCCTGAATTGACAGGTGGATTCATAATCACTGTGCCACCAGGGAAGCCCCATTCAGTTTTGATTCCCTTTAAATACAGCTTTTGGTCTTTGTGGGTATAAAAACCATCACATCTCTTACTATATTCTAAAATTTTAAACTAGAAAAAAAATATTTGTGTCCCAAATTTAGTTTTTTTGATAGAAAACTCTTCTTCCAACAGAGTTCCAAATCCAAGTTAATTATATGACATAGGTAATGAGTGATCTCCATCTTCTCTAGGCTTCTAATCAGTTGTAAAATAGGAGTTTTGGTTAAAGCTCTTCCCTGCCATGAAAAAAACAAAGAGTAATTAATTGAAAAAAATCCAGAATGTACTGAAATGCACTTTTGTTGTAATATATCATCAAGCTATAGTCCTAAAATCACCAATACCTTCTTTCTTTGCAGGAAAGCTGTCCTGTGCTTTGCTAAGTTAAAAAAAAAAAAGAATCCAATCTACAGAGACTATGTAATACTTTTACTGAATCCTAAATCAAGTCCATTAATATTTTCTTGAGCTACTGGTAGATGAAAACTCCGGACTATGTGAAAACTGAAAATGTTGTATGGATTATGTACCTAACATTTTTTCAATGCCATCTTCCCACTATGAACAACCCCCTTATAGTGTCTGTGTGAACATTCTTTTGTTTCACTGGATCTTCTTGTTTAAATCTTCTTTGTTACATGAATTTTTTAATATATATTTTAATGCCAAACAGTTTACCAGAAGAAAGTGAAACATGTAGTCCATCTGTCTGTCCCTAATTAGGCTCTCCTGGATCCTCTCTTCGGATTTCTTAGCCTAGATGAGATGCATTTGTAATTTCTGGAACGCAGATGGCTCTGAGGGGCTTATAAAAGGGTCTTAGGAAAGATAAAAAACATCAGTCATGTTCTTTCTATTGGATACCACGGAAGTGGAGCCCTAGGCCATCTGCTGGCTAGAGATGCAGAGATTAGCAGGTATCCTGGTCTAAAAGGCACAGTCCCAGTAATATTGCTCTGATAGCATTCAAGCAAGGTTGGCAGCAACTCCCATGGGCTAAGTCAGATGTTTAAAGGAGTCTCTACCACGCAAATGGAATTAGAAAAGCGTCTTCTTTAATTTCCTTTGATGTCAATTCGTCCCTTCCTATGAGAGGAACCATGCGCGAGGGGCTGCCTATCAGAGAAAGGGGATTTGGAGCAAAGGGGCAGAGGCTCCAATCAGAACCACATGTGTTATCCTGACCCTTGATCAATTTCTTCTATAAGCAGGCATGAATTGCTCTGGTTTTTCTCTTCTAAAAACCTGGTGCCATCATCTGGCCTGGGTGAGACCCATCCATGAGGAAGCACCTTTGTGAGGGCAGCTGTAGGACCAAACATCAAAGCCAAATTATAATCCCACCCACTAAATTCAAGTAACATCTATAAATGTTCTCTTTACAAGATTCTTGTATTTTTGTAACCTAAGTCTGGTTATGGATCCTGAGGAACGAGGGGAAAAAAACTACAGACACTTGCCCAAAATGCATGCTGAAAAAAGTAATGGAAAAAGGTAGACTGAAAAGTAAGATGAACCTGCTGTATAGCACAGGGAACTCTACTTCACTTCGCTGTACAGTAGAAACTAACACAACATTGTAAAACAACTATAGCCCAATAAAAAAAAAATTAAAAAAAAAAGAAAAGATGAACTTAATAAAAGCAAGAGACACACTTTAATGAGATTTGTCTCATTCAAAGCATACTTAAAAGTATCTACAGAGATGGAAAAGGAAGTATATGTTAAAATATGTGAGGATTTATGGCTACTCAAATGGGTGACATCTATATTAATAAGAAAATATGACAGAGCCAGGAAGCTCTAGGCCAGAACAGAGTGTCTTTGTTTTCAATCTTCTCCAGCATTTGCTGTCATCGTGATCTTGAGTAAGTCCCTCCATCTTTTTGAGGTTTCCTTTCCTCATTCATAAAACTTAAATAAGAAACATTCAACTTATAAAGGCATTAGGAGGAATAAATGAGGTAATCTGTGTGGATGTGTATTAACTGAAAAGAACTCAACAAACATTGGTTACCAAAAAAACCCATGTCACAGGGACAGGAAGTAAGTATTCATGCTTGTGGCACTACTCTAAGGCAAACTTAAGAATCTAGGTAGGGGCTCTCTCTCAAACGCTTACATTTGATGTTCTCTCACAAAAGCTGCAAACTCAGGATCCTTGGCATACAGTTCCAAAATTCTCATTCTTTCTTGAATTTCCTTTAAAAAAAAAAAAAAAGAAGAAGAAAGAAAAGGAAAAGAAAGTTTTTCTACATTGCATTAGAAAAACTTTAACAGCTTTTTAAAAAAGAGGTCTAATTTTTATAAGAGATTGTGGCTTTCTGAACTATCCAGGGGAGAGCTATAGAAAACAATGGCCTTTTCAGAAAAATGGAAGGTGTGGCTACTACACGAACTGCTCTGAATAACCCAGACATATATTTCTAAGGAGTGGGGGTGGAGGGAGAGAGCATTTGCTATTAATGATAAAGGACCCACTGGGTGGGAAATAAGGTACAGCGCAGAATTGTATACCCTCTACATATCACATCGACTGGGAGATAGCATGAGGTAAAAAACTAATCATGAAATAATTTTCAACCTTTCTTGCAACCTACTGTACACACATGAAAACACACACACACACACACACACACACACACACACACACACACACCAGCAGAGCAGCAACAGAAAAACCAAGTTTCCTACCTCTCTGGAAAGCTCACTGTTCTCATACATTTGTCTGATTTCTTCCCTGCTCAGACCAGCAATCACCTCTCTGCCTGTGGAGCTGTAGAAGGGCCGCTGAGGGTAGGGTCCTTCGTACTGCTCGAGATCAGCCCCGTGACTTTCAAACACGGGGTTATGCTTTACAGCTCTTTCCACAGATGAGAGGCTGTCAGGCTGCCTGTTGGAGCCACAGAAAGAAAAGTATGATTGAATCAGGTTCTTCTTTGGATGCTCAACTACTTGGAAGACTATTTACCTGGAGCAGGATTTCTGTTGAGGAAGAAAAAGAGGCTAACTGGATACAAATGGGGGACAAGGAGAGGTGACTGTGAAAAATATCCAGATCAATCTCAAAAATTATTTACCACGTGTTATCATTATTATCTCCTCAACTATCTGGTAAGTGCCTGTGGAACTGTTCCATGTCTCCTTCATCTTTATTTGCCCCACAGTGCCTGGCACCCAATAAATGTTGATGGGGAAATATGTCTGCCAATAGTATTTCATTAAATGAATACAGCTCCATTATTCCCAGGGTAGACAAATCAAAATCAGTGTGTAACCACACAAAGAATCTACTAGAAATAAAAATACAGGGGAGAATGGGCTTCAATTAAATTCAATTCAGGTCTACAAATATGTGCTGAGCATTGATTATATGCCTAGGAACATTCTAGATGCTGATGATACAAAGAATTGTTGGAATCTCTCCAGAATGAGACTGCGGTCTAATGCAAAGTCAAACCCAATAAAAAGTATAAGAACAATAACGGAATTATGTCCTGGGTGCTCTAGGAACCTAGGAGAGGTTCCTCCTGGGCCTAAGCCAGAGGATGAGGAGAGGTAACCTAGACCTGAAGCAGACCTGGAAGCACAGAAGCAAAGTACAGCTGGGGATTGTGATCATATAACAACCCAAAAGGTCCTTCGATTGCTAGTCTAGCAAGTAGAACCAGTTTTATTTCCTTTGTTAATGAAGCTATGCTTAACTCAAAAGAGAACCAGATTCCATTTCTTGTCAGATTCTTATCTAGATTTAAAGTCTGGCTAATTACCACTGGAATGAGCCAAAGGGGAATGAACTAACAGATCTGGTCCTCACATAGGGCCTCCCCTCATCTCTATCACCCTTCCAACCCCTCCCCCCACCGTGACTTTCAGTGTGCAGTGAGATTCATGCATGCCTCCCTGACTGTGCTAATGTTCATTCAACTAGCTAGAAAGTTTCCCACCCACCTCCTGCAGCAAACATCTACTCTTTGGTCCAGCTAAATACCATAGCAGTCATTAAAACTTCTAAGATGTCCTCCCCTAGGCAAAACAAATTCATTCTTCATCTAGGCACCTTAGCAGCTTGTTCAAACTGTTGCTTATGTTTGTTTCCAATCTGACACACTCTGAGGACAGGGACCGTGTCTTTATTCAACTTCATAGCCCTCTCCCCTCCACACTGATCCTTTCCAGTATTTGGCACACCGGAAGTACAAAATGAATGAATAAAAGGAATATTTTAGTCCATCAGAGAGCAATTGTCCTTACTTACCTGAAGGGTCTCTCTCTTTCTCTCCTAACATACTGAGCTTGAAGAGTCCTGATGATGAAGAAGACGAAAGCAGAAGAAATGAGGACGAGTCCAACCATGGAGGCGATGGTGATGCCTATCACCAAGGGCTCGGACACAAACTCCTCACAGCGCTCACCTCGATGCCACCAGTTCCCACCCACCCGGCACCTGGAACGAGAGGCGACCAAGCCCCCAAGTGGAATCACTCTGCTGAAAGTAACAATTAACAGCAGAACCTACAGTGGGACTGAGAACAGGTAGAGAAAGAAATGCTGACCACGTGAAGCTTCAGTAAAGAGGTACATAAACAGGTTAAATGGTAAGATTTAAGGCTATTTATGAGACCTGGCACAGACCCAGGAGGTCCTCAATGACGACTTGTGAAGACTGAATAAAAGACTGACTAGACTTAAAGAAAGACAACTTCCTTATTTATGGATAATGAAAAACAGGCCCGGGAAGGAAAACAACTGGTGTTGGATCACACAATTAGTGAGCAACAGAGCTGGTCTAGAACCCAGGTCCCTAGACTCCTCACGTCCTTCCATCACACTGCAGAGATCCTCCAAACCCCAAGGCCACCCACTTGTGCAAAAATATCTTCAATTCCCAGAGCAGCAATCACTGCTTTTCAAAATCATATTCATTTCTCTGGAAATCAAGAGACTATTTTTCCTCTTAGTTTTCTAGCTAAACTTTACACGTAGAAAAGTGTGAATCATTTCCACCTAGTTCTTCTGTTTTTGGCATCTATGCCAACATTTGCCCTTTTTGAAATTCACAAATTGTCCTCTTATTGATGTTTCCCCAGCTTATTCTCAGCATTCTCTCCTTTCACACCATGTGACTTTGGTTGGATGTGGTTGGGAGGTTGATTTGCTCTGCTCTTTTTAAGGAGTGACCAGGGAAGGCTACCTGAATCTGCTCATTTGCCTGCTGCATTTTCTTTGGTTCTACCTTTAAAAAATAGATCTTAGATACTTAAAATATATTTGTCACAATTTTAAATACTTGCTTTTCTTTATTTTTGAATATTCAGTAGGACCAAGAGCAGCCCAAAGCTGTAAAGAACATAATTCAAATAGAACAATAAAACTCCTCTGTTTCAGATACAGTGTAAAGTGTTGATCATATGCATAAACCTAATTTGATCACAATTGCCTTGTTATCACCACTAAGAACCATAACACAAAAATCCCCAACTACTCTAAGTACTCTCCGTAGGACGCTAGGCAATGTTTTTCTTACAGCTCCCTAAGTGCATAAGATAAAATAATCCATTGAACTGGGTATAATTCAGGCCTATGAACTGACTCAGTCCTCACAAGAGGACTAGATGGCACCCATCTATTTCCTAGATATAACTTCTATAATAAATATTGTCGTGATCGTCCTAACATCATAGGCGCAGATCCCTTTTCTTCAGAGGAAGTATCTCTAATCTTGTGAAGCCAAAGTCTCTAACTACAGCATACCTACAAATGGCCCCATGCCCAGGCATGATGTCACACTTTCCATCATTCAAGCAGAAGTCGGGCTGTAGGTCACAGAGACTCTGGCAGGGCAGTTCTTCCACACTCAGGTACCCAGGGTAGCATCTGCACTCTGCTTCTCCACTCCAGGGGTTGACCAAACACTCGGAAAATTCATTGCATGCTTGAAACTTGCAAGGGTTGGCTTGATCACCTAAAACATCAAGCAAACCAGAAAACGATACAAGGAAAGGCAAAACACAGGAATTGGGGTACATGAAACCCCTCCACTAAGGCTCCCCCATCCAAAGTACTGTGAACATCCAACCCCCTTCCTGAATCAATGAAATACAACACCGCCATCCACACCACAAAAAATTTCTGATTCATCCTTGATTGATGAGCTTTTGTCAAATTTCTCTGAAACTCAGAGCCAAACCATAAAACCCAATGACCTGGGTGAGCCTCTACCTGTTTTACGTAGGAAGCGTGTAGAAGCTTTAAAATCCATGTAATTGTAGATCTAAATTAAACAGTTTTCATGTACCGTTCATTTCCACCAACCCTATCCTTCTGTCATCCTCCTCCACTCTGCACATGATGCCACATGCCCCACCCCCAGCCCACCCCACCCCACCGAGAACATGGATGGAGAGACAGTATCCAGAGGAGAACTGGTGGAAGCCTCAGGGATGGGTATAGCCCAATAAGAGCAGCCTAAGAGCATTGGAGATTAGCAAAAGCTAATGTCAGAAAAACAAATCAGCCCTGCACCTCCTCAGGCCATTCCCAACAGTATTTTAGCTTCAGTAATTTCATTTTTCATTGATGGGATGAGAGAAAGTGACATTTTAAAAAATTAATTAGGACACAAACCAGTCAAAAATGATAAAAGACATTGACCATGGATGGGCCTTCCATCCTACCATGGTTCCCCTGTATGTTCTTCACTGGTGAATGGCAATCTCTGAATTGCAAATGGTGACAAAGATACCACAAATAGAGGAAATAACTGTAAATGACCCATAAACTCATCTGTATGAAAAAGCACAAGAATTAGCCAGAAGACAAAGGGGAGGTTAAAAAACAAAGAGCATAGTCTCTCAGTTTCCAGATAAATTAATATTGCTCTCAGAGTCAATGATTTCCTTGCTACTGTGAAAATTAAAGACATTTTGCACGAATCTGTGGCCTTGGAGTTTGTAGGATCTCTGCAGCTGATCTTTCTTAGCCCTATGTAGGAATGGGGAGAGATATTGGGTTGAACAGTATCCCCCCAAAATTCATGTCCACCCAGAACCTCAGAATATGACTTTATTCAGAAATAGGGTCTTTGTAAATGTAATCAAGTTAAGATGAGGTCATACTGGATTAGGTTACCGCTAGTCCAATACCTGGTGTCCTTATAAGAAAAGGGAAATTTGGACACAGAGACACAGACACACAGTGAAGAAGGCCATATGAAGACAGAAGCAGAGATTGGAGTGATGCATCTACAAGCCAAGGAGTGTCAAGGATTGCTGGTGAACACCAGAAGCTAGGAAGAGGCAAGATAGGATTCTTTCCTAGAGCTTTCAGAGGGAACATGGCTCTGCCAACACCTTGATTTGGATTTCTAGCCTCCAGAACTATGAGAGAATAAATTTCTGTTGTTAGAAGCCACCCAGTTTGTGGTCCTTTGTTACAGCAGCCCTAGGAAACTAATACAGGAGACCAATAATAAGATGCTCATATAACAAGAAGAGCACACAAATGTGCTGACAGATGGCAGTTTCTACAAGGGAACTACACAGCAGGATTCGACTGTGTATTTCCTAAGTCTTCAAATCCTTACCCTGGCATTCATTCTGTGACTTTTTAATCAGAAAATAATCTAATCCTGGCCTAGCAGTGAGGTATAGAAGTGTATATAGGGGGTGGGAAGGATGATATTGCACAGTCCCCCTTTGTTGATGGAAATTCAAGAATTTCTGAGATACTACATGTTAAAACAAATTAAGCAAGAGACAAGTCAATCTTATCTTTAGCCAACCTTCAGATAAAATAATAGTTTAATCTGAAGGCTTTTAACTAAAAATATACAAGAAATAGGAAAATTCTATTTAAAAATTCTAAAACTTTGTGACCATTCCATGGGTGTGGGTGAGTGTCTAGGGAAAGGAAAAACAGAATCTGTAAGAGGAAAAAGATACATGTTGCACCCTTTTGATTCCAGATCAAGGAGAGAGACCAAGACCAATATTTTAATCATGTGAATAAAAGACTGGAGTTTTAAAGTCGATTTCTAGTCTTTTGTGCAGGTTAAAGGTGGAGGCCCAGAATAGATAGCTCTTTGTTTGGAAGAGTACTTTAATGACTTTATGGGAAAACAAAGGTAGACTTGGAGCTAATCTTGGGATGGGAGACAGGGATCTAAACCGTAGAATGAATTACACTCTGGTTTTCCAGGGACAGGCTAACAGAAGGATTGATGGGTCCCGGAGAATGAGAGTAGAGGAAATGTGAAGAAGGTCTGGAAATACAGCCAGAGTGGCCAGAGTAACATGGTAGCTGACTTAGTCCTGGAGAAAAAATTGGCCATTACAAGACACCTTTGAAAGGGTGGCTGAGAAATTTCTGGATATTTACACCTAACAGTAATATTTTTAACCCATCTCCTGTGCTACAATAAAAATCCCTCCATCGTCCTCATATCACCAACAAATATCTGATGGAATCAACTGCCTTGTGTTAGAGGTACTTTGGGAAAGTAAAAACATGGGACCATGATCTGTGCTGGATTAACATAAAGAACAACCACAAGGGTCAAGACAAATGTGAGATTGGAAATTGAGCAGGAGGAAATCAGAGCTGGAGATGATTAAGAGACAGTTAAGTTCCTTGATAATTCCTAGAGATATTAGGGGTTGAGGGCCATGGATGCAGGTTTCACACTGTACATGGGAGGGACTAATGCAAATTCATTTGAATATTAAGGAACAAGGTGACCCTATAAACCTGGATGACTTGGCATACAGCTGACATGTGAGTTACATACAAAACTGAGGTAAATGCACTTATTTATGTACTTCCCTTTAAAAAGAAGTGGGTAGACTTTTGCAAAAGTTTTATGATCATCACTGCTTGCATTTGTATGGCTAGTCAAATGTTTTTATACATGCTATTTGTTTAATCCTTAGAATAGCCCCATGAAATACATAGGCCAGGTAACATTATCCCCATGTGCTATATGAGGGCGTAAGGCTCAGAGATAAAACAGCTCACCTAGCATCACACAAATGATAAATGGCAGAGCAGAGGCAAGAAACCAGGCCTTCCAAATTATAATTAATTGCTTCTTCCACTACACCACATGGCAAAGAATGTGCAAATGTCCTTAAAGAACTCAAGTGGCAAGAGATTTGGCTATAGGGGGATTAGCTAAATCATCTTCCTCACTTTCAGTGAATAACGGTCCTTCAAGGATTTCAAAGGAAAGAATGTTTGCTTCTTTCCCGGTTAAAGAATAGGGCTGACTTCCAAACAAGTGTGAGAGTGAAAAGCACTGGAGAAATACAAACCCAGACATTCCACCTTACTCCTACTCAAAACCACTGTCCTCCGGTATATAGAAGGTAAAAAAGAACAAAGGTTTGAGGATGCAGCAGTACCATCTGCATCCAAGTCTTCCAAATAAAAACAATGGTTCATTTCATTCATTCACAGTATTTTTGAGTACATTCTACATGCAAGACAAAGTGCGAGGTTTTGGCTACCAAGTGGTTAATAAAACAGACAAAGTCTCAGTCCTTGTGGACAGTTCAACTGGGCAAAATAGCTATTTAGCAAGTATGTGCATAAGTTACCATGATTACAATAGTTATAAACTCTACAGAGGGAAAAGAACCAACCTAGATTATGGGTGAATCAGTGAAAGTCCTGAGGAAGAGACATTTGAACTGAGGCATAAAGGGTAAGCAGAAGTCAGCCAAGAGGGGAAAGAGATTCAGGCAAAGAAGACAGTATGTGCAAAAGGCTTCAAGTCAAGAAAAGTTTTGGAAATCTAAGGAACCAAAAATGAGCTAGTTTGACTAGAACATAGTGAGGAAAGAAGTTAGTTTCATTGGACGATACTGGGGAAGAAGATAGGCACCAGGCCTGGGGCTACTGAACCAGGCAGCCATTGAAAGTATTTCAAGCAGAAAAGTGAAATAATCTGATTATTTAGAAAGAGCACCCTGGCTACTGTCTGGAGAATGAATGGGAGGGTATGGGAGTGAGGGAAAAAGAGAGGTAGTGTAGAAACTGGTCCAAATGAGAGATGATGATGGCTTGGCCTAAAGTAGGGGAAGTGAAGACAGAGAAAAACACATAGATTTGAGATATATTTAGAATTCAGAATCAATGTAAGTTTGGTGAGTGACTGAAAGTTAGGGGTGATGGAAACTGAGATATCAGAATGACTTTCCAGGTTTCTGGCTTCAGTAGCTGAGTGGATACAGCTTCCATTTATCAAGACAGTAAAGCTGAGAGAGGTAGATTTAGTTGGAAGGTACAGAGATATGGAAAACAAGGGCTCAGTCTTAGCCTAAGGGTTTAGTCTAAGCTTGATATACATAGAATATATCCAAGTTGAGATAATCAAGTACATAGTTACATATTGATTCTGGAGCTCAGAAGATAAGTCTGATCTGCATATAAAAATGTAGAGAGTTATTGACATTTATATTAGGCTTACAATAATGGAAATTGATAAAACAACATAGGAAAATAACATAGAAGGCAAGAAAGGCCAAAGCTATTGGGCTTGGCAACGTAGAGATGTAATAAGAACAGATCCATGGATAAGTAAAATAGAGAGCCAGATAGAGCAGGTGGAAAAGGAAATGGGAGGTAAACATGTAAAGACAGCAAGTGTGGACAATCCTTTTGAGAAGAGAATGATATTGACATCCTTGGAAGAGATATTTTACTAATTATCAAGATGTGGAAAATTTGTCAAACATAGTACTCTTTTACCTAGTAAGTATCGAATTCATCTTGACTCAGTGTAGAAGAAAATACACAAGAATAATAACCAGGTTCCACTAAGAAACCACCATAGTGTTTAATATCATTACCTGATTCCACATCGAGGGAGTATTTATCAATAGCCAAGTTCATGGTTTGGTAAGCAGTGGTGCAAAAGTCTTCCAGAATCACGTATACAGCATTGGTGACATTAGGAGGGACAGACTTGGCGAACTTCATTCGGCTGTTCACCACAATACTGCCATTTCTGAAGTTCAGGATTTCTAAATTCTGGAACCCAGTGAGATTTGACTGGAGATAGGGAACCAGCTACAATACACAAAAATTGGTCAGTTTATTGACAAAGTTTTGCATTTTGTTCAATACATACTGAAAACAAAGATGAACCCCTCCACTTTTCCAAATTGTATTCTATTTATGTTATTTAAACTGTTCATCAACAAAAGTATGAATTGTGAATTATTTATGGGTCATGAGGTTTCAGTGTTATTTAAGAACCCCATGGAACTCACAGACAGTTTTAGACATCAGAGAGTTTATTCTCTCTGTTTCACTAAAGGATTGTGACAGTGAAGGCATTACAGGTACCCACAAAGCACTGGTCTCACAATAAAATGTGAATATAAATCTCAAACTTGTATCAGTCCCAGAAATTATAGAATACAATATCCAGTATCTAAGTTACAATATCCAAGAATACAATATCCAAGTGTGGCTCATACCATTTTGTGTTTTCCGTTTTGTTGTATCCACCTGTCTCATTATTTTCCTATGAACCCTAGGCCATTACAGTATTTGTAGATGATAGGAAATGAAAATCCATAGCACACCACACTTTCCTTGGCTCAGATCTTATGCTCTGGGGGGAAAGAGGGGTGGTTCATACACGATTATTCACTAATGCCTGTATTTCACTTCTTATGCTTACCAGTTCTAAGAATCTTTGCTCCAGGGCTTTATACTCCAAAGAGTTTTTATTAAACAGATCTTCTGAAAACATCATGTTAGTCACTCTGAGGCTGAAGAAAACCACCAAAGCTCCTGCGGCTTGGGTATGACTCAAGTCATCGCTTTTTGTTGGCTGAGCCACAATAGCCATCTCTGTGGAGTGAATACTTGTAGACATTTCCACATAACCACCAACCTTGCCATTTTCCTCTGGGATTAGCTCAGGATGATAGTAATCTGTGCCTATCTGGTCCAATTCTAATGAAATATCCTGTACGCCCATAATGACTTCATCTTCCAGCAGGGTGGAACTTGTGGTTGAAGGCAATTTGGTAGACTGTGTCATGGAAGCTTTCAACCAGAGCTTGTCAGTACTCTGTGGTGTACTTGCCAATGTGTCTCTGGACAGTTTCCCTAGGGAAGAAGTTCTTGCCCAAACTACATCTGATTCTGGCAATATGGTCCACAAAGGTTGCACATCCGGCTTCACTACTGAAATCTTGCTGTCAAACCATTCACGGTTGGATGACTCTGTAGTTTGTTCCTCCTCCTTTAGAAAGGGTTCTTCTTGAACTGGTTTATCAGTAGAAGCAGAGATTGCTGCAGATGTCAGTAGAGGAGGTGATTTGGTAATTGAGTAATAGTCAATGTCAGGTACTTCTGATGTGTGCTTGGATAGAACTGGAGATGCAGATTGAGTTGTGGTCTCTGCAAAGATGGACACAGTAGGTCCACCAAGGGTCTCATCCTCTGCAAAGCTTCTGGATCTATCAAAATGCCCATATTTTGAATGCTCAGTACGTTGATCTATGGAATCTATTCTGTCATCTATAACTAGTTTCTCATCTATATCCTCAGTTGGCAAAAGTAAATCCTCTGAATCCTCAACTTCAAGCCATGACTTGGAAAATGGTTCAGTGCTCTTCTCTAATGAAGTCTTGCTCCATGGCCAAGTAATCAGACCTACCTTTTGCCCAGACCCTGAACCTAAACCACTCTCAAATATGAACTCTTTCTCCATAGATGTGTCTGGCATCCAAGTGCTCACTTCTAATTGGCCTTTGACTTTGGAGGCCAAAGAGTCCATGCCAAAAGGTGTTACTTCTTTAGCAAGAATATCGAATGTGACAGAGACCGGATATGGTGAGGATGTCAAAGACACCCCAGAGTCTTCCATGGATGGTATTATTTCTTTTGGCACAGGACGACTAAATGGGCTTGAAGGCAGTGGATCAATAGAAAGAAAATCTTCTGACCCTTTAACTTTAGTTAATCCTAAAAATAGAGTTTTCCATTAATTAATCTACATAGATGCCAAAATATATTCCCAGTCCTCCTAATAAAACCAGCTACCCATTTTTCCCCATTAGATTACAACAGACAGTTGCTGACTTTTACTTTGCCAAATCCAGCAAACAACAAGAAGGTATGATTATGTTTTTGTCATATGGTACAGTCACTCATGATTATAACTGCCTTAACTGAGGATAACAAGACATCAGGTACTGAAAAAATTCAAAACACATTTTTACTCCCTGAAAATAAAGAACTGCTGGTAGCCACACTGACAACAAAGAGTGAATCTAGTAAAAACTTAAGAAGAGAATTCCCTAGGAAAATTCCCAAGGAATTCCCATCTTCTTGTTATGTTTATTTTATTTTTTTTTATTTTTGGCAGCGCCGTGCAGCTTGTGGGATCTCAGTTCCCCGACCAGGGATTGAACCCGGGCCACAGCAGTGAAAGTGCTGAATCGTAACCACTAGACCACCAGGGAACTCCCCCTTGTTATGTTTATTATCCATCAGCCTTCAGGTTCACCCAATGTTCAAAATCCTAGACTCATTACTTATATCTTTGTTCATCTTCCTCTTTCACATACACTCCATCCCTGAGTCACATCCCACAACAGCTAAATCAGCTACTTGACTTTCATTTCTTAATCTCTGCTGTAGCTGCCCTAGTTCAGGTTTTCCCCTTCTCAAGCCTAATGCAAGCTAAAAATCTCTACTGGCCCCCAATTAATCCTATTAAAAGATACTGGAATAATCTTCTTTGAGGCTGTTAGTTTATCACTCAAATATTCAAGTAAGTAGAGTAGTTCTTAAATAGTAATATAATTAAATTATAAACTCTTTAACAGGACCTTCAAAATATCTATTAGGTGATCCCATCCCAGCCCACAAGTTCATTTCTAATTATTTACCTATTTGGACTCTCCCTTCCAACCAATTAAAGCTGATTGTTCCCTTTCTCACACAACTTTCCCAAGACATTTCCTCCTAATGAATGCTGCCATGCTTTTCTCCTAACCCTAGTCTCTCGCTCTCTTCAAAACCTTTGTCATCTGATACAATGAAGAAGTACAAAAAGTCATTAGAATTCCTTACCATCTTCTAATGAGTGAGACCCAGAAGTCCTTTCTTCAGAAGCCACAGGCAAGCCAGTCTGAAGCACTGCTGGGGTGACAGAATGAAGAGTCAAGCTGCTAACCTCTAAAACCTCTGGGGAAGAACTGAGGCTCACCTTCGAGGGAAAAGCTAATTTGGGTGCAGACACTAAATCACCCAAAGGGCCTTCTGACCAGAGTTCCCTGCCAGTGGTTGAAGGAGGACCAGAGCTGAAATCAAGTGGTGAAATACTGCTCGTGGTGAATTCATCTGCTGAGGGCCATTCAGCTTGAGGGGTATTATCCTGGAGGGGCAAAAAGAGGCTAAATCATATCATAGATAAAAGAAACACATAAAAATAATTTTAAATACCATCTATCTATCTACATTCCTGGATTTTCTAGGGACAAAAAGGCAATGTAATATTGGGGGAGGGAAGGGGAGTATGGGCTCTAGAATCAAACAGATCCATAATTAAATCCTAATTCAACCACTTACTAGTTGGAAAATCTAGAGAAAAATCATGTATCACTTGAATCTCACCTGGAAAGTGGGAATAGATGAGATAATATATTTAAAAGATCCCAAACAAAGTGAGTTTGTGAGAGAAAATATTGTTTGCCTTGCTTTAGATGGTTCCTTTCCCTCTGTCTTATTAGCTTAAATACTTTAAATACATAGATGTTACTAATATCTGTAATTTGTTGTCAAAGACCTAAGCACGTTGCCCACAGCAGAAAGAACAATCAGTAATTTTATTCATCACTCTGAAAGGTATTAAATTAAGGTCTTTTATTTTGATAAGAAATGGCAACACATCAAAATGTGGTCTCTTACCTCGAGCAAATAGGAACATCTGTGAATTGGTATCACACTTACAAAATAAAATTTTCTCTTTCCAGTGACTTTTTATTAATGTAGTACTAATCGTATCTTAAAGTTTAGCTTCAGGAATAGAAAAGTAGACAGAAACACAACCATTGAACATACGAATTACTTAATCCTGTGAAAGTTAGTCCATGTAAAAAAGTTTAATGATGTTAATTGGTAAAACAGCCATAACACTGGATAGGAGTTTATATATTCCAATCTATGCTGAATAACAAAAAATAAGAAGTGTCATATGCATAGAAGGAATTCACAAAATATTTCCTAGATAAAAACTGAAAAAGGAAAATAGAAAAGATCAATCATTCTCTACTCTAAATAGCATCAAAATCACATGCAAGGACTTCCTTGGTGGTGCAGTGGTTAAGAACCCACCTGCCAATGCAGGGGACACAGGCTCGAGCCCTGGTCCGGGAAGATCCCACATGCCGCGGAGCAACTAAGCCCGTGGGCCACAACTACTGAGCCTGCACTCTAGAGCCCGTGAGGCACAACTACTGAGCCCACGTGCTGCAACTACTGAAGCCCACACGCCTAGAGCCTGTGCTCTGCAACAAGAGAAGCCACCACAATGAGAAGCCCGCGCACCGCAACGAAGAGTAGCCCCCGCTCGCCGCAACTAGAGAAAGCCTGCGTACAGCAATGAAGACCCAACGCAGCCAAAAAAAAAAAAAGTAAATAAATAAATTTTTTAAAAAATCATATGTAAGCTTTTTAAAGACACCAATGCCCACACCCCACACCCCAGAGATTCTAACTTAACTGGTCTGAGGGTAGGACCTAGACATGGTACTTTTAAAAGCTCCTCAGTGGAGGATGCAGCTTGATCATGTGCTGGTTGTATTATTCCAGCCTGGGTTCCTAAAATACTTCTTTAGTTGTTAAATCATTATATTTCTCATCACCTGGAACCTTTAAGAAATTTTCCACAGGCATAAACCTGCCTGAAGACTAGAATTCATGGAATAGCTATAAACAAAATGAAGCCCATGAAAACTAAGAAACTGAATAGAATCCTCTCCCTGCTCTTCCAGGAGATTCCTGCCAAGGGTAGTGAATTTTCACTGGTATATACTCTCAAGCCGAATGTGATTTTTAAACAAAAGCACACAATTTTAAGGTGGCTAACTACACTTCAGTCCACGGCCAGGAAATAAAACAACCTACTAGCCTACAGAGGGACTCAACCCAATGTCATGACCTAATTAGTCTTTCATGCTTTGCCTACACACTTCCCCTTGTCTCTCCATCAAGGGTCCATGTGAGGAAGCCTTAGACAGCACACTCCCCCAGTCACAAGGGAGGGAACATGAGGCAAGAAGTCACTGAGCATGACCCAATTTATCCCCTCTTCTAGTGACAAATGCACAGTAGACCACTGCATATATATGGAGATACTCTCAGTTTCATCTACTATTTCTAAACTAAAAGCACTAAGTAACTAATTTTCTTTTGTGGAACTCAGTGACACCAACACTTCCTACCTTGTTCATGCTCTTTTAATTAGGTCCTATTTTAAGTGGGCCATCCTGCTGGCTATTTTCATCTGCCACCACCCTATCTCCTTCTCTTCCCTGATAATTTCATCACCCTGCTCCCTTATGAGCTGTCTTCTGTCTGAGTGTACACTTTTAGAAGCAGAAGATCAAAGGACAGGAAGAGTGAGAGGTTCGGGTATTTCTTCCCAGTTCCCTCCAAGCCTCAATACTGCAGACGTAGCTGTGTCCCTCTACAATTGCAACTTCAGCTCTCACTGGGCTCTGGTAACTGCATTTCCTCCCCTTGCCCTATAATCCAATGGATGGGAATGGCTTCTCACTGTTATTAGTCTCAGCATACTTCAAGATCCCTTTTTCACTCCCTTAACCCCTTAACAGAACAGGTGGTTCTGTTACTATTGAAACCCTGGCCGTGCCATGTTTTGTAGTGCAATGTATTTTTAAAATCCATAAAAGTTTGAATCACTTCTGTCAAAAGATGATTACCTAATTTGTAATGAAATACAAATGGCCAGAAAAGGAAGAATGAGAATCAATTAAAATAACAACAACATGGACCAAAAATGGTATCATTCTGCTAAATTTGATTAGAAATAAAGAATCTAGACAGTTAAGAGGGAAGTAATGAAAAGTGGATGGTGCAGTACTAGTGAATATTTTTGCCAGTGTGACTTTGGTCAAAAAATGGAATAGAAGAAGACACATCTGAGCACTAGACTGGAGTCTGTGACCGGAGTCTGATGAAATGAAATATATAGAGAAAAGCAAGATATATGTCAAAGAAAGAGGAAGACCATCCTCAAAAGACTGGATGTAACTGCAAATGATCTATTAAAAAAAAAAAAGAACCATTTCAGGATAAGAAATTACCTCTTGGGAATTCTCTCGTCAGAAGTGAACATGAGGATGTCAAGACTTGATTCATGAGTAAGGCCAAAAAGATGATCTAATCAGGGGAAAGATTTCTGGCATTTTTCTAGTAAATTTTAATATTTTAAGGGTACATCATCACAAGGAGCGAAGTTAACCTTATATAACTCTATGTAGTGAAGGCAGCTTGCAATCACTGACCTGTGTACACAGTGCTCCTATGTAACCTAGCACCAAACAGACACACAAAGTTGCCTTACGTTTCTGACTAGAGGGTCTAAAACTTTCTGGGTCCTCAAGAATGGGCCAGAGTGATGTCAGCTGAGTAAGATATCTCCCACTCGTATTCCCCCTTCAACAGTAACAATTTGGCATCCTCCATGGACAAAAGTGCCTTTGTGGGAGCTGTGGGATCCAGCATCATACACCAAGGGACCCAGAAGGAGTCTAGCCCACCCATGCATTGGGTAAGAAGCATACAGACCTCAGTCCTGGCTGTGGACCCTGAGGTGGCCTGTGAACTGGCTCCAGCCCCTCTTGGACACAGTCTGGGAGCCCCTGGAGAACAATGACTTAGACAACCACCCATGAATGACAGAGCCTTTGTGGAAGTCCAGGAGTGCAACAGAGAAGCTCCAAACACACCATTTGAGCAAAAAAGTCCAACTTTAGACACACTGGCGAGTGTAAGAGGAACAGTTTCACTTTACCCACCTCATCCCTCCCTCAAGGCAGCACAGCTCAGGGCCAAGAGAAACCCTCTCTGTACATGATTTCTGCACAGTGGAAAGTGAGAGCATGTGAGTGAGTCTCTGGCCTCCCCAGCTGTGCAGGACCTTGCTAAAGAGGTCTGTTTCTCTCTCACTCTATCCAGAGAACTGACTTGTAAGCTGCACGACCAGGAGATGGGAAGTGGCTGAAAGAACGGCAGCCAGGACTCTGAACATATCACAGGGATGCAGATCCTACTAACTGCATGACTGACTCCACCAGGAGGCTTGACCGCGAGTTGCCAAGACACCTTGCCCATGGATCCCCCTCAACTGGCCCATGGGCACCTCACTCCCATAGGCACCTCCTCCACCCCAAGGCCAGCTCCTCGTATGCACTCCCCATGGCAGGGAGAGCTAACTTTGGCAGACAGCTAGCGAGCAGGCCCAAAAAGCCAGCCTGAATCTATCTATAGGCTAGGGAGAGACGACAAAGTTAAGCTTTTGCACTTCCTTTGGGAAAGCAAAAGGAAAGCTGTCAGTACTTAGCCTGGTGCACTGCAGGATCAAGAGAAGGCATACAAGCTTAAGAATTCTGCCACAACAGGCAGCAAGAAGTGTGGAGAAGGTGTATCCACAGGAGGTCTGAGAAAAACAAAGAAAATATTCAAATGGCCAATAGCTACATGAAAAGATATTCAACATCACTATCATCAGGGAAATGCAAATCAAAACCACAATGAAATATCACCTCACACCTGTTAGAATGGCTACTGTCAAAAAGACAAAAGTGCTGGCAACGGTGTGTGGAAAAAAAAATTTTTCCTCATAAAATTAAAAATAGAACTACCATGTGATCCAGCAATCCCACTTCTGGGTATATGGCTAAAGGAAATTAAATCAGTGTGTCAAAGAGATATCTATAGTATTCCCATGTTCACTGCAGCATTAGTCACAATAGTCAAGATATGGAAACAACCTAAGTGTCCATCGACGGATGAATGGATAAAAAAGATGTGGTACATATATACAATGGAATATTACTCAGCCATGAGAGAGAAAGAAATCCTGCCATTTGTGACAACATGGATGGACCTTGAGGGCATTATGCTAAGTGAAATAAGTCAGAAGAATACTGTATGATATCACTTATATGTAGAATCTGAGAAAGCCAAATTCATAAAAACAACTGTAGAACGGTGTTTTCCAGGGTCTGGGGATGGGGAGATGGAGAGATGTCAGTTAAAGAGTACAAACTTGCAGTCATAAGCTGAATGAGTTCTGGGTAGCTAATGTACAATGTGGTGGCTATAGTTAACAGTACTGTGTTATAAACTTGAAATTTGTCTAAAGAGTAAATCTTAAATGTTCTTACCACCCAAAAAAAAAAAAAAAAAGGTAATTATGTGAAGTTACGGAGGTGTTAACTAACTCTATTGTGATAAGTACTTCACAATATATGTGTATCAAATCATCATACTACACACCTTAAATTTATACAGTGTTGGATGTCAATTATATCTCAATAAAGCTAGGGGGAATAAAAAGAATTGACCAGATGGAGAGAGCAACAGCTCAATTCCAGATAAATGAAAAGACAACAAACTGAAGTCCAGAATGTAGAAGTAAAACAAATAGAAGCTTTTGTTTTGCCAAAGGCTCAGTGCTTTATAAGGCCATCCTTTGGTTTATAAAAATCTTATGTTAGGAAGTGGGGTTGAGCATGCATATATGCTTGAATGTAACAAAACTATCAAATTTTATAACTAGAAAGACTCTTAAGAATCATTTAGTCCAAACTTGCCTATTAAAAATAAGGAACTGAGGTTCATAGAAGTGAAATGTCCACAGTCACAAAAAATAGAGAAAAAAAAGTCAGAACCAGATTCTGAGTTTCTAGAGTTCGGTCCCCATGCTTCACTCACTACACCAGACTCTTCATTGTGGAATACATACAAGTGTATAAACCCAGAGGGCAAAAGGATTTCCGGAGGAGAAACCGGAGCTAGCAGACTTGGCAGTCTATACTCATTCAGGTTAGCATATATGCACAAATCTAAAAGACCCAGGTGAACACAAAGGAGAGAAAGGAGGAAAAACCATTTTCTAATATTTAAACGTCTGCTATGTTGAATATGGAGGCTGTTTGTATATGAGGAAAAGTTTCTTTCTTTCTCATTTTTTTTCTATTATCTAAAACTATATATGTATTCAGTGAAAAGTAAGAAGGCCATTTACTCAATACTCAATACTAAGTTCTGTCCCTCAATAATGTTGGTACGATGATGAGAGTCATACCATACCAGGGAATTCACTTGTTTTCCTCTGAATTACCTAAAACCACTTATAGAGATGTGTTAAAGCCACCTGTGCTTCCAGCTGAGTCAGGCATATTTACATCCTTGTAAATTCTAAGTGTGCATTTTTTCGAAATTCTAAGAGAGACAGCTAAGCTCTTCGACCTATACTTAAGAAACTGAGTTTTATCAGACAGAGCCTATGATCTGACACACATTAGGAAAGCAGCTGAATCCTCAATGAAAAGGAAATCCTCAAGTAATATACATGATTTCATATACCTATAAACTAAACTCCTTTTCAGTTCATAAAAGTTAAAACAATACACAATATCTTTAATTAAAATTAAGCCACAAGTAAACAACATAAAATGTGAAAGTAAACAACTTGACTTTTTAAATAAAGAAGGAAGACCATCTATTCCAAACAAGTACCCAGTAAAAAAAAAGGGCAGGGCAATGAAGCTCTCTCATATATTCTGAAAGATGAACACATACATGCCAGGAATAGCACTTTATTTATTTTTATATGAATAGATGTTCCCATAGTAACAAATTCAACTCATGAATTCTTCTTTTAGTTCAATGTAGTATATTAACAGGTTCAATATTATATTGGCCAGTTTCACTTCTGCTAATGCCAATTGAAAAGCTTGCTAAGTGCTATAGGAAGCATACTGTGCAACAAGTGATTTTCCAAACCAGGAGGCCAAAAGGTGTCAAATTCAATATCCCAACATTCTTACCTCTAAAATAATTTCTAAAAATAAAATCTGATTAAAAAAAATCTCATTTCTATTAAAGAATAGAGAGGGAGGAGTGGGAGAAGGGGGAGAAGGGAGAGAAGGGGGAGGAGGGGGAGGAGGAGAAGCAATAATCAGACACCTCTAATTAATCATTCTTTTCTTTCATGTTTTTTTATCACCCATTAACATTGCAATGTCTCCTCAAATTGAAAAACTAAGGAGTTGGCTTAAATGCAAATAGGACCACAGAAGAGGCAACATAAATGAACAAATGAGTCCTGGTAGTCAGTGTTTGCCATAATTAAAGGGGTGGCTTCTTTCAGCCAAGCTCTAGCCACTTTCTGCAACAGGAAATGTAAACCTAATGATATCAGATCTTCCGGTTTTCAAAAGAAGTTGGAAATCTGCATTTTTATGCAAAAATCTCCTTACTTTTTAAATATTGGCTTTTTAAAAAATTTGGGGGCTTCCCTGGTGGCGCAGTGGTTAAGAATCTGCCTGCCAATGCAGGGGACACCAGTTCGGGCCCTGGTCCGGGAAGATCCCACATGCCACGGAGCAACTAAGCCCATGTGCCATAACTACTGAGCCTGTGCTTTAGAGCCCATGCGCCACAACTACTGAAGCCCGTGAGCCACAACTACTGAGCCCACGAGCCACAACTACTGAAGTCCGCATGCCTAGAGCCCGTGCTCCGCAACAAGAGAAGCCACCGCGACGAGAAGCCTGTGCACTGCAACAAAGAGTAGCCCCCGCTCACCGCAACTAGAGAAAGCCTGTGCACAGCAACAAAGACCCAACACAGCCAAAAATAAATAAATAAATTTATAAAAATATAAAAATATAAAAAAATAAAAATAAAATAAATAAATAAAAATTGGCCCCAAAGCACATGCCTATAGCTGGATCCAGTCAGCTGGTCTCCAGTTTGCAACCCCTGGCTTATGCAGAAATCCCTGTCTTTACATCATTCTAAGATATCATCACAGATCTGTGGTTACAGAAGCCCTGGAGTAGAATGGGATTAGAAGGAACGGAATGTGCCATGTTCGCAGTGGATCACCACTCCCTGCCACCGCACCTTGGATGAACTCCTATGACAGCACTACTTTATTTGTGTAGAAGTCTGTCTACAACCACCAGACTGGAAATTTCTTGTAGGCAAGGCCACACCTTATTCATCTTAGTTTCCCCAGCACTTGGCACATGAAAAGCACAAAATAAATATACTTGAATTAGTAAGTGAATGAATAAACAAACACCAAATGAATGTAATCTCTGATGTCAATCCCCCTCTAACCTTTTTTCTCCAACATGGAACTTGGTGAAAAAGAGTATTTCCAGTGACTCCACATTTCAAAACTGAGTTGCTCTATACCTGAGCAGAAGTAATGGCTGTATATATTGGTTAAGCCAATTTGGGGCAGATTTTCTAAATTTCAATTGCTGGATTAAAGCCAGGAAACAAGTATTTGAAATTAATTAACATTAATTTCTTCTTTGCCATATGAGACAGAAAAGAAGTCTCAAGAGGGTGGAAGGAGCAGGGAATGAAGAAGAAGGGAATCTCCATTCTGTGACCATGTGATAATAAAAGATCGTGTAGTCGTGTTGTAGACAGCTTAGTCTCTACAGGTGTTGTGGTTGTTGTTTTACCTGCACTTGAGGAAGCCACTTTCTTTTCTACTGGATGCCTCCCTGTAGATGACGTGGCAAGTGGAGGTTTGAAGGGGGCAGAAGAGTGTCCAGGGGAGTTAAGTGGTAAGAACAAATAGGAAAGTTCATTCCATGCTGTTTCTGTGCAAATGGGAATGCTTTCTGCCCAGGTTAAAAGGAGGCCTGATTGGAAGGTGGGGGTGGGATAGATTGGGGTTGACATATATACACTACTATGTATAAAATAGATAACTAATGAGAACAGACTGTATAGCACAGGAAACTCTACTCACTGCTCTGTGGTGACTAAATGGGAAGGAAATCCAAGGAAGAGAGGATATACGTATACGTGTGGCTGATTCACTTTGCTGTACAGCAGAAACTAACACAACATTGTAAAGCAACTGTAAGCCAGTTAAAAAAAAAAAAAGAAATTCTACAACTTCAAAGTGCAATTTAAAAAAACACACATGTAAGGATAAATAACATTGGAAATAAATGCACTTAAATATGAAAAAAAAAAGTGCAGGCCTGATATACCATCCCTGTCAACTAGCCAATATTTCTACTCTGCCTTCTCTCCTTTCCATACACACACTGTTCAATATGCTTTGGAGTCTAAACATTTTCTTCAATACAATCCTTGGAACAAAAATGTATACTCTGTATCTATGTACATCAAATTTATAATCTTGGCTATAAAAACTATTTCTGGGTAACTTTTAGAGAACAACTCAGTGGGCACTTATAGCTTAATTATCACCAAGCAAGTATGAACCATAAATAAGCTTTCTACCATGTGTGGACTTTGGCAATGTCAAATGTGTGGACTTCATTTAACCACTGCGGAAGGCTTGAATTATCTGAACCAACACTTGGGTCCCATGAGCTGACAACTATGAATAATGTCCCAAGGATGATGTAAGAGAATATGTGTAATAGGAACAGCTTGGGAAAGTCATGATGCCAAAGTAAGCAGGTAAGTGTACAAAGAAGAAAAGCTTGAGGGCCTGGTTCTTGGAGTAAAACACAGAAACATACTTACCAGAATAGATGGTAAGGTTTCCTGAAGACTTGAACTTTGGGTGTTCCAAACATGGTCTTCACTTTGGGGAAGTAAAACTCCTCTCACTGAAGAAAGAGTAACATTAAAGAACATTTTTAGTTGAGACACAATTGTATTTGAGGTTCAGGGACAACTAAAAACCAAGTTTTTCCTTTTTATAGCTTACATTTGGGTAGAACAGATGGGGAGTCACTTAGAAAATGCTTGATACTTTATTCAAATATTTTACTTATATTAGCACAATCTAAACTATAAGACTCCAACATAAAATAAATATTCTCCCCATCATTACATTTAGGACACTCCTATATTATTTTCTTTCCTTTCTCAAGCAATTTTTTACTCTTTTCAAGATTCCTATGAAGTAGTTGCTCTAAAACCGATTTTTTTTTTCATTTTAATAAGAAAGTTGAACTGAAATTCCAACTCATTTAGTTGATGCTAAAAATAGAGAAAACTGTGCAAAACTATTTCCTTTTCGGCAGAAAGTGCCTTTGAAAAATGGGGTAAGACACCAGAGAGTTTATCACTATACCAATACTAAGCCATAAAGTTAACAGAGTAGATTGTATAATTTAATTCAATAAGATTTACTGAATCCTTGCTAGTTACCATGGACTTTGATGAGATTGAGGCTATAAACATTAATAAAGCCAAGTTTCTTTTGTGGAAGTGTTCCCTATGTCACAGATAAATACATATTATAAAACAATACAAGGGACATTTATATAATGTATGTGAACACAGACAAAAAAGAAAATGATTTTGCCTGGAGGAGAGAAGGAATCAATAAAAGCTAAAAAGAAAGGATTGTCAGAAAGGTGATCTGGTGCCTACACCAAAAATAGAAGCAGAATCTCTCTTTATTCACCTGTTCACTGACATAAAGGGATCAAACAGAAGTCAAAGACCCTATTTTTGGAAAATATAAGTATTTTCCAAAATTCTTTTTCAACTGTGTATTCAGTTATCTTGTCTTCTATGGAAAACAAGCAGCATGAGATCAAAGATGAACATATCTTTTAAGACGATTGAGTCACCTAGAAAGCTGCAGCCATTCAGAACTCTGAAGCTGGCATAACAAACAGAAATGGATTTTAGGAATAAAATTCTGAGCAATTGAAACATACATCTACTGAAAGGTCAAAGCACCTGAATTAGTTTGTACTGGATATCCTAAAGCTTTTGTTAAACTTGCTTGGAAATTCTGAGAGAATTGTTGACCTCTTTTTTAGGACACCTTCTAGGAAGTAGCTCCACGCCAGGCTCCACATAAAAGGAAGACCTCACTATGCTGTTTATGGATTTAGTTTCCTAAACAACCTCATTTTGCCTATGGCATATCTTAATCCTCATGCCATTCTTCCACCAGGAACCCCTGACTGATCTACCCAAATTATCTGCATGGCTAAAGAGCCATTCATATCAGGATGGCTTCTGTCTCATGCAGTCTAGAGAGTGCCAGAACCATATATATTTTTGGAAATTAGTTTTCCCAGAATATACTGGAAAAGAAACTAAAACTTTACAAGGACTTAATGGTTATCCAACTTACCATCAATAAGCTGAAGGGAGTCAGGATCCAGATTCAAAGAGGAGGTCCCCAGCAAAAACTTCTGGTGCAGTGTCTCAGCAATATAATCTCTGAAGTTACTAATTGTATAAACAGCAGTGGGCTTATCATCCAATTCCACCAGACCATGGTTCTCCACCTTGTTGGAGTGAAGGCTAATTAGGTCCCAGGTGGTATTGCTGATGGCCTCACCATTGAAGGTAACTGCGTAGTGAACATCTATGCCACTATGGATGAAAAGAGAAACAGATTAGGTCCTGCCAAGGAAACAAAGAAAGGAGCTTTGAACCCACCAAGAACAAACATTAGACCTAGAGGGAGAGTCTCAAAAAGCATGGATTCCATCACCATTCTCTGAAGACTCTGGGCAACCTTTAGCCATCCCCTTCTTCCCAGAGAACAGAGGGTAATAGATCTAAGAACATGGAAAGGGGTCTAAGGAGGCCGCAGAGTCAACCCTGCACAATACCTGAGCGTATTCTTCCCCCATGTTCTCACCCCTTCAAAGCCAACTGCTCCTTTTCCCTATCAGCCTGCTTCCTTCTTTCCCTATTAGCCTTTTTCCTACCTGATTTAAAAAAATAAAACAAAACAAAACACTCTAACTCTACTCAACAATGGGAAATCCTCTCATATCTCTTTATTACTGTTGCTGGATGAATTATGTACTCCACAATGCAGAGTGAAGCAATGAAGAAGCTTAATTACTATGAACTAAAACATAGTTGCCTATTGTGAAAGGAAAATACGAAATATTTGGAGATAAAGCAAATTGATGATGTGAGTTTTTTAAAATATCATGCTAGAATATTTTCTAATATGACAGTTATCTAAGTCTCTCAGGAGACATACTTTTGTTTTATAGCACAGACAATTTACAGTCCTATAAAGTTTAATAGTGAATTGTAAAAATAAACTACTAAGATGTGATGGGTTTTTTGGCCTGATAGGAACGATAACTCCAAAGTTTATGATTTTACTAACCTGTAGGGCATTTAGCAATGTTGTATCTAACTTAACAATCCTTTCCCAATTAACTATATATACTTCTTTCAAATGCTCTAGAAACTAGCTCTCATTTTTCTGCTGGTTCCCTCCTTAATGCGCTGAATAAAAGTTTGACAAGTGCTAAGAAATAACTTTGTCTGGGAATGGGGCCTTTTCACTATCTTTCCACAAGCAAACAAAGAGAAGATTTCTTGGAATAAAGGATAAAGTGAAAATAATTAGTAGGAGATGATATGTCATTTGATATTTTCTTAAATAGTCATTTTGAAGAAACATCAGAATATAAATTTTTAAGCCAATAGAATTACTCCTTCTAGACTAACTCAGATTTATCTAACAGCTAAAAACTAACATTTTTGTAAGTGCTTACAATGTGACAGCTATTTCACAGGCTTTATCTCATTTAATATTCATAATAACCTTATGAAGGTTTTATTACCTTCAGATTATTATTAAGAAACCGAGCTTTGGGCTTCCCTGGTGGCGCAGTGGTTGAGAATCTGCCTGCCAATGCAGGGGACATGGGTTCGAGCACTGGTCTGGGAAGATCCCACATGCTGCAGAGCAACTAGGCCCGTGAGCCACAACTACTGAGCCTGCGCGTTTGGAGCCTGTGCTCCACAACGAGAGGCCGCGATAGTGAGAGGCCCGCGCACCGCGATGAAGAGTGGCCCCCGCTTGGCACAACTAGAGAAAGCCCTCGCACAGAAACGAAGACCCAACACAGCCAAAAATTAATTAATTAATTTAAAAAATACTAATAATAAAAATAAAGTGGAAGAGAACAACCTTCTTTCTTTAAAAAAAAAAAAAGCCAGAAACCGAGCTTTAAAGAAGTTAAAAGACTTGCCTAAAATTTCACCATATATAAGGGATAGATAGAGTCAAGATTCAAACACGGATCTGCCTGACTCCAGCACCTGTATTCTGAACTACTTTGCCACACTCTCAGTAACTTTAATTAAACTATTACCAGAAAAAAGTCATTATGAGAATGGCTTTGCTCTACTCATCATTCTGGCTTCCAGCCAGTCTAGGAGACACAGCCATCAGAGGCAGTACCCAGCAAGCCACACCAAGATCCCTCCAGAGGAAAGGAGAATACCACCCTCCCAAAGATAAACCACTGAAGGCAGATGTGCAATGGGAATAATCTGCCACCTTCAGACATTCTATAGGAGCAAAATGATGCCCAAAGCAAAGCACTCAAATAAATTAAGCACTTCCTCCTCTGAGCTCACTTACATATTCCTTGATTATAGCCTTTGCTGTTTTGTAAAAAGATTCTATTTATAGAGACTGCCTTGCAGTCTCTCCTTGAGTTTCTGTTTCCAGTGTTTGGCTTGGTACCTGGCATTAAGTGCCTATCAAATTAACAGAAATCTATACCTGCCTGAATATAAAGAGGAAACTGCAGCCTAATTAAGGTATTCATATATCTAAAAAAAAAGTGTCAGGATAATGAGAAGTGTCTCACAGAGTCTAGAAAAAGGGTTAGTCAACTAATTTATGCTACCATTAGTGAAAAGTTTCTGATCAGTGTATTGTGGCTTCCTTGTAACACAGATCCCTAGATTGGAGACAGCTACAACAGGCTAGCATGACTTTGATACTGGCCATTAGGATCAGCCAACTTCCTTTCTCTGATCTCAAGCTTGCAAAAGGAACTTTTGATTATAATTCCCTACAGATTGTCCTATGGGGAAAGAATGCATGAGCTAAGCCAATGCAATAATTAGTCAGTTGGCAGATATATTTCTTGCTTTAAATAGATCAATCGGCATTGTATTTTGTGGTTTGGTAAGCATAAATTGGTCTCAAGAGACCTCTCCTTCCTGGGAACACTGGCAGTTCTGGTCTTGTCCAGGGCCTACAGGGGAAGCCATGAAGGTGTTACCCCTCACCTGCCAAAGAAGCAGCCAGGCACGATATGATGTTCCTGTCCCACTCTAAGGTCAGTAAGGTTTTCCTCACAGATCTGATAAGCTACCACTTCCAACACGGTGGTTTAGGGAGCTTTAGAGTGGTAATTGAGCATTTTGACACCCGGATGCCCTACTAAGTGGCGAGACATCTGCTTGTCATCTGTAAATTCCCTCAAACCCTTAATTTTTCATATCAGAATATGTTGATTCATGAGTAATTCCTGATCTCCTTTTGTAAAGAAATAAATTCAGTAAAACATGCTAAAATAACCAAATGATGGCCCCAATGTGAAATAAAATAGTATGAGGGACACTTACTGGTCAGAACTTACCACACCACATGTGTCCCAAGCATTTAGGACACAATGCCTGGCTCATAGCAGTTCACTAAATACTTTTGAAAATAATGAAAACACAAATGGTCAATTTTATTCAGTAACGCAGGCAGATAAGACCATTGAATTTGTGCCACTTAAATGACAGTATGTGATACTCCTGACTTAATCTGAAGGGTTTTTAAGTCTCTAAATATGAAAGAGTAATTTTTCACCCTGAAGAGCACTCATATTATCCTCATACATTTGTGTCTTCTGGGTAATGATTTTAGGGACACTGCTTCACAGCCGGAACCCAACTCTGTGAGGATGTGCAGGCTCTTCCCAAGCTCTGTGGGATGGACCATGCCTACATCTCCAGAAAGGTGAGCTTCTCCTTGGGATCTGTGCCCAACCTATTAACATGTTAATATGGCTCTAAGACTCTAAGGCTCTAAGGAAGCTGTGATAAGGGAAAAAATGGAGAAGAAGAAAAGGCTGTGCCAGTTAGCACTTGAGTTGCTTCCCGGGCTACAAAGAAAATCAGACAAGGAGAGTCAAGCCTTTACTGAGAGCCTACCATGTGCTTTGCATGACTTTTAAATAGCATAGGGAGAAGACCAAGAGAAATGTTCCAGGATCAAGAAATCTGTGCAAATCAGGCTGTCTGGGTTAGATCACTAGCCTTACTCTTTACTGGCAAAATATAATTTGTCTCCCAATGTTTCCCTTGGACTTCTAAAAATAACACTTCTAATATCATCTACCTTGTCTAGTAAGGATAAATTCTTTAAAGAAGATAAAATGCCTCACAGAGATACTGCAACTTATTACCAAGTTTTTGTCCTGGAAAGTGAACTCAAAGTAATGCTTGAGGTATCAGAAAACCATCTATTCTCAGATCCGAGAACTTCAGCATGACCCAGAACAGACTTAGTTCTGGCATGGTAAATGGAGTACAGAGACATCTCAGGATGAGGAACAGAATAAAAGAAAGCCAAGAGAAAAAGGAAGTACATAAGACGCAGAATGCACACTGGTGACAAAACATTATCTGACTGAAGAAAGCTGTGCTGGCTCTCTGCACTCAGCAACTCCAAGTTAACCAACCATCACCATAGCATCACCTTTCATCTTCTAAACTGAAACAACTGCTATATAGAGGAAAGTTTCTCTGTCTGACTGCTATTTCCAGAGACATCAATCATGTGGAGGTGAAATTTACCCTTATTCCTCACCTCTAATGCCCTGATTGGCTGTTTGACGTGTGCAGGTTTTAAATAGAAAAAATAATGATATCACATCTCGTGACAACTGATCAAACTAAAGATATTTCAGAGAAACTCAGACATCCCTTCTTCTCTCATACTTCTCTTAGGAAGAAGTGCATACTTACAAGGCCTGGAGTAAGTGTGTATACCAGGCAGATATTTTGTTGATTCACTTCAAATGGGTCCTACTAACTTAAAATAATGTGTGCATCTTGAAAGAGGTAAAAAGCAAATAGAAAATTTCATGTGTATATAAATGCTTATGGAGAGAGAGAGGGGTGTTACATATTATATAAATAGACTATTTCTGTGCCACACATTCATTCACACACAGCTCAAAATAAAAGTATACCAGAAAGTTATGAATAAACTCCACCAACTGCTTAATATCTGACAATACTGAACAATTTTGGAAACTATACTTAGGTTAACAATTCTATCATAAAATCTAATGGTTTCATATTGAATTGTTGTCTGTGTCCCTATAGAGAACTTAGCACTCAGCAACTGAATACCATTCTTTGATCACAGGATTAACATCAGAATTCGGGTTGTTTTAACATTCTAATCTCCCCAAGAGGGCAGCAATTAAACAATCAGGTCTTTTGGTTGAATATTGACCATCAACACATATACCTATAATATAAACACACAGAGCAGTCTGCATATACTAAGAGTACAGAAACCCAAATCCTGATTACTTTGGGCAAAATATCTGATACCTTCTAGTCACGTAAGTTATGGCAAATCAGTTTGCCTCTCTAAGGCAAAATTTCCTCACCTCCAAAAGGAGAATGAATATTCTCATTTTCACTATCTTACAGGGATATAAGAAAATAAAATGAAAAAACAAAAGAACCCGTACTTTGACATATCTCTGAAAGCACTTTTAATTAGACTGTGTGTTCCTAGATGATGGAGACCAACAGTTATTCATTTTTGCAGACACAAGGTTTGCCCAATTAGCAGACACTTAGTGAATATTTGCTAAAATAATATAAATGAAAATGAGGAAGTCAGAAAGCCCTTTTCAAATATAAGATATTATATTTATATCTTATATAAATGAAGGCATAATGACATGGATTGACCTGGAGTGTATTACATTTAGTGAAATAAGTCAGACAGAGAAAGATAAATACTCTATGTTATCATTTATATGTGGAATCTAAAAAATAAAATAATCGAATGAATATAACAAAACAGAAACAGACTCACAGATATAGAGAACAAACTAGTAGTTACCAGTGGGATGAGGAAAGGGAGGAGGGGCAAGATAGGGGTAGAGGATTAAGAAATACAAACTACTATGTATAAAATAAATAAGCTACAAGGATATATTATACAGCACAGGGAATATAGCTAATATTTCATAATAACTTTAAATGGAATATAATCTATAAAAATACTGAGTCACTATGTTCTACACCTGAAACTAATATAATACTGTAAATCAACTATACTTCAATAAAAAAATAAAAATATTCTAAAAAGAAATTACAGTGAAGAAATATTACCGTATCTCTAAACATCTCTGTACTTAGCTTATGAATTTGCTTCATGTTTTCTATATTATGGTTATCAATCTTTCAAGAGAAAGTAAATTTTAAATAAACTTGAGTTCAAAGATAAAATGACAAGCAACCTTCACAAGGGGGATCGACTATGCTTTTATATTATGCTTCTAAGAAGTTCCAGAGAGCAGCTGTTTTCGCAAATGAACTATGATAGAGATCAGCTTTCTCCCTTTCATTTACCACTTAAAATGACACTTGATTATATTATTCAATGACAATAGTATACTTGAAAGTGTTTTCATTAATGTCAGTTTTTAATTACAATTTTAAACTAAGTATAACCCAATATTTTAAAGTATTTGTCATAGGCTATATTGTACAGCACAGGGAATATAGCCAATATTTTCTAATAACTATAAATGGAGTATAACCTTTAAAAATTGTGAATCACTATGTTGTACACCTGAAACCTATATAAAATTGTGAATCAACTATACCTCAAAAAAATTTTTTTAATTTAAAACTAAAAATAAATAAATAAAAATAGATTAAAAAATAAAAGTACTTGTGGGCTTCCCTGGTGGCGCAGTGGTTGAGAATCTGCCTGCCAATGCAGGGGACACGGGTTCGAGCCCTGGTCTGAGAAGATCCCACACGCCGCAGAGCAACTGGGCCCGTGAGCCACAACTACTGAGCCTGCGCGTCTGGAGCCTGTGCTCCGCAACAAGAGAGGCCGCAATAGTGAGAGGCCCGCGCACCGCGATGAAGAGTGGCCCCCGCTTGCCACAACTAGAGAAAGCCCTCGGACAGAAACGAAGACCCAACACAGCCATAAATAAATAAAAATAAATTTAAAAATAAATAAATAAATAAATAAAATAAAAGTACTTGTCGTCAGCAGCCTATGACAGAAGTCTGTAAACTACAGCCTGTGAGCTAAATCCAGCCCATGTCCATGAGTTAATGGATTTTATATTTTAAATGGTTGAAAAAAATCAAAATAACAATATGTTGTGACGTGAAGATCACATGAAATTGACATTTCAGGGTCCATGAATAAGTTTTATTGGAACACAGCCACGTTCATTCATTTTCAATATATTGCTTACATCTACTTTCATCTGATAGTGACAGAGGTGAGTAGATGCGACAGAGGCTGTATAGTGCGAAAAAGTTTGAAATATTTACTATCTGACTCTTAAAAAAATGTTGACCAACTCATCTGTAAGGAGATGAACAGTGATATTGGAAGTAATAAAGGAATTAAGCCACGCTCCCTTGGACCTCGGGCTACCATATTTTCTGAACTACCTCCTCATTAGGTGGACAGTATAGAAAGTGCCAAAAGTTACTCTACCTGCCATTTTCCTTAGGGGACCTGAAAACAAAAATGGAAAGTGTTAAGCAGAGTTTAAGAGCGTTATAATTGTCATATAATTCATCAAAGTACAAGTTCTTAATGTATTTCCTCTGAAATATTTCTTTAAATGAAAATGCTTGTATATACTAGATAATGACAAATTCCTATACATTGAAGGAAGATAGCAAAGGTGGAGAAAGTATCCTATTTTAAAATCGATAGTCTTTACTGTCTTCAAACTTGTTAAAAATACTTTTAAACAATTAATATATGGTTATCTCTTTATAAATAAACTCTTTTTCAGTAGATCAGCAGAGAACTCCAGCTGTTCGCACTAACAAAATTGGGAATACTTTTGGGGGGATACAATGTGTTATGTGGTATTAAAATGAATAAAAGAAAATCAGATGGTATATAGTAAGGTTCTAAGGGGTTGGGAAAGGTCAGGACTGACTAACTTATAGGATATTGCATAGCCTTTAATATTTATTTATTTATTTAATATTTATTTAATGTAGAACTTCCCATGTGCTATGCATTTTACAAAAATTAATTCATTTAATCCTCATGAAAACTTATTAAGGACCATGAACATCCCCATATTACAGGTAAAGAAACTGAGAAACAAAACAACTAAATAATTTATCCAAAGCATTTCAAAAGTATTTTTTAATAAAGCAGGATTAATATAAATTGTATAAATTATCTTTTTTATACAAAGGAGAAGTTAAGGCTTGTTAATTTATCCAAAACCATCCAGCCAGCAGTGCCAAAGGCAGGATTTAAACCTAGGCAAGTTGATCCCAAAGGCCAAGTTGCCTTTCAAGTGCGGCCAAATGAGAGAGGACTTCAAAAGCCTCGCCTTCTCAGGCTCTCATGTGAGCTTTAGTCACAGCTGGAGGCAAGTATCCTGTGCAAAGGGCTAAGGCTGAACTGGGAGACAGGTCATGGTGTGAGAGTAGGTGGAGGGTCAATTTACCATGCTTGCCCCGGCCCCTGCGCCAATAATTAGCCGAGTGTCCTTAGATAAAATACTTAAATTCCCTGTGCTCTGGTTTCCTTATCAGAAAAAAAGGAGGATAACAGTAACTATTTCACAGCATGGCTGTTGGGATTAAATGAATTACTATAAATACTGGCACACTGCGCTCGTAAGTGCTTGCTATTATTTCTGGAAAACCCAGAAGTTGTGACAAGACTATGCCAAAGATGCATACACTGTTAATTATGTTCAAGCTCCCCTGCATCCAATAGGTGGGCCGCAGCTACCACCCACCTGCTCCAAACCTTCAGAGGACTCAGTCTAGCACGGAGGTTAAGAGCGAGAGCTATAAAGTCAGCCACTTTGTTTCAAAATCCCTCCTATGCTCTAACTTAAAAACCCTCTGACCTTGGGCTAATACTTCATCCTTTTAAACCTGTTTGCTCCTCTGCAAGATAAGTATTAATAATAATATTTTTGCTGAAAGAGTTGACGATTATGTGAGCTCAGGAATGTGAAGCGGCCAAAAGTATTCACTCAATAAATGTTCACAAGTATTATGCTGCAGGTCTTAAGTAGTGAAGAAATGTCTTAAAAAGAGGTGTCTGGGACTTCCCTGGTGGCGCAGTGGTTAAGACTCCATGTTCCCAACGCAGGGGGCCTGGGTTCAATCCCTGGTCAGGGAGCTAGATCTCACATGCACGTCACAACTAACGAGCCCGTCTGTCGCAAATGACAGGGCGCAACCAAATAAATAAAATTAAATTAAAAAAAAAAAAAAAAGAGGTGTCTGATTTACCCAGAACTGTTATGTTGATGAACACATCCCTTCCAGAGCTGCCATACACTGAGATGTCAAAGTCACCTTAGTGTAGCACTGACGAGCTTTAGGAGCACGCTGAGGTCACATCTAATCTGACTCCAGGCTCCCTTCAGTGCCAAATAAAAGCACTGTGACTTGTCAGCAGCAAGCTGGGGACATGAATTCCTAAGTTCTTACCCTGGCCCAACTACAATTTAATATATCTCCTTGAATATATTATTTTGCCTTTTTCTGACTCAGTTTCTTCACCTGAAAAACCAGCATTAGGAATACGAATTTATAGGATTGACATATACACACTACTATATATAAAACAGATGACTAATAAGGACCTACTGTATAGCACAGGGAACTCTACTCAATACTCTGTAATGGCCTATATGGGAAAAGAATCTAAATAAGAGTGGATATATGTATATGTATAACTGATTCACTTTGCGGTACACCTGAAACTAACACATTATAAATCAACTATACCCCAATAAAAATTTAAAAAATAAATAAATTTTTTAAAAAGGAATATGAATTTAACAAAATAGTATTGAATTACAGCATTCACATCATTTTGAATCATTGTTAGAGTATACATAATAAACACAAAAGGATATTCCATTTGAAATAAAGAGTTCTACAAAACATGTGCATTTTTAAAGTCTATTTACCTAAAGTCAAGTACATGAATGTCCTTGTAGCCCAGTAACCCAGTAAATGCATTTTCCACCTGTTAAAAATAAAAATAAACTTTATAACTATGTAGAAATGTAAAAAAAGTACATAAAAAAATGCTTTTAAGAGTCGAATATAAAGTGCACTGTTTACAACCATTAGAAGCTTGTACACACACATGGATATATGTGGATCAGAAAGTTAAGAAAATTATAATTGTTACAATGTTAGAAAATAGTTTTTACATCGCTGCCACATTTTCCTTTTTCATTTTGATTTTTTAAGGTTTTGATGTGCTTTAATATTAATTTTTTCCAAATTATAAAAAACACACTTTTATTGGCAAAGCACTGTTTTTTCCCTTATGTGATGAAATGTGAAAAAAGGACTGGTTTCAAAGAAACTGTAATAACATTTTTTAATGTAATTATATGGATTAGAAATCTGGCCACACATGGACATATATACACTACCAAACGTAAAATCGATAGCTAGTGGGAAGCAGCCGCATAGCACAGGGAGATCAGCTCGGTGCTTTGTGACCACCTGGAGGGGTGGGATAGGGAGGGTGGGAAGGAGGGAGACGCAAGAGGGAAGAGATATGGGGACATATGTATATGTATAACTGATTCACTTTGTTATAAAGCAGAAACTAACACACCATTGTAAAGCAATTATACTCTAATAAAGATGTTAAAAAAGAAAAAAAAGAAAGAAATCTGGCCACAGCACACACGCTAACTAACACACAGTCAGGTGCTCATTTCCTCTAAGTGTAAAATGTCTGGTGGCATCTGTTTCCTACTCCTACAACACAAGGGACTGTGAACACAGCTAACATAAGAAAGAAAGATACAGACCTGGGCTTAGGCCTTGCTGACTGCTTGTCACGAAGGAGGTTATAAAGCAGTGACTGGTCAAAAGATCAATTTATGAGCATCACAACTGCAGGAACCAGTTTTATCAGTGAGTTTTTAAAATCAAGCCACATAAATCAATATAAGCTTAGTGACTAGAGCAGGGGGAAATGCTAGATTGGACCAAATACCTAAAAAAATCAGTTATGCATAAATACATATTTAACAAAATCGAACATTTTATCCACAACATTTCAGAAGGTGACGATCTCACCAGATAAGTCACTAGGGGGCTGACACTAGAACAAGAGAAGTTGTTAGTGGACTTTGGGGACATCTCTGGGCATCTGCTTTTAAAACCAAGTCCACATATAATCAGGAGAATGGGATTTTTTTAAAATCTTGGTTCACCGAAGATATTCATGCTTTGCAGATAAAGAATCCAAACATGTGAAACTTTTTAGCTATAATAATTGCCTTGTTTCATTCTCTGAAAGAAAACTGAGAAGTACTATTAATTCTTGGAGGATGGGGCTGGGGATAGAATCTGCAGGACTAGGAATCCAAAGACTGACGGTTAGTCCCAGCTGTTTTTACTGGCAGAGTGGCCAGGCACAAGTCTTCTTTTATATGATTAATGCTGCCCTGTCCACCAACCACATTAGTTTTTGTAAGATTAAAATGAATGTAGCTGAAAGTAGTCCATTAATTGCAAAATGCTGTACAACTGCATGTTATTATTAATACTAAACCCATCTCATCTGGGGCTTTGCTATCTCTTGATTCAAACACATATATGTATTCTAATTCATCATACCCAGTTAGCTAGGTACAGGTACCCAGTTGTAATAAAGTCATTCCACTTTATTAACATCAAGATTAGTAACAGGTACAATTTACTGAGTGACTGCTATGTACCTGGTGCTTTGATATAATATTACTTCTAATCCTTTCAACAATACCAAGAGATACATATCTTTCCCATTATATGGTTGAGAAAACTGAGACTCTGAGATGTCAACTAATTTGTCCAGATCATGCATTTGGTAAGTGACTGAATCCAAATTTGCTCAATCCCCAATCTTTCTACTGAATTACATGCCTCATCCTCTTTCCCCTGATAAATGTGGTTTTAAAATTGGGACCAGGACTGGGAAAACTGTGAGGCTCACCACAACTTCTCACCTGAATTAAAATGAAGCGGACTCTGTATTGATATAAAGGAAGGAACACTTTCAAAGGAAGGAGGAGACCTGATTTTCCCTTCTACTCCTAGAAGCTGAAATGACCATGAACAAGTTACTTGCCCTCCTGGGTTTCATCTATAAAATGGAGATGATTACCCACACGGCAGCTGTTAGCAAACCGACATACAGCAGGCTGCAGAACACAAAGCACTATGCGGGGACATTGTGTTGATTCCGTGTCTGTTGTCACGTATCCACACTCCCAAGCCTATCACAATGGCCTTTCCCTCTCTGATGTCATTCTTGGTGATGTCCCAAGTTTATCTTACTCTTCTCCTCATGAAAAAAAAAAAATATTAACAGCTCCCAAACCTCAGTCCTCCCAAGCAGGCTTTCTTTTTCCCTGGGTCTTGCAATATTACCTAAGAAATAATATTGAAGGAACAATTCCTGTGACTGTGTCCTGAAGGGAGAGAGCTTGAGGGCCTCCTTCAGTTTGCAGTAAACGTGGAGACAGGACCTTTCAGAGACATGACCCTGACTCTGCAGTTCCACACAAAGAAGTGGCTATTCGTAGACATTTTACTCCAGGTAAAAGGACAGGGATATAGAAAAAGGCCAGAGAAGGAACGGATCCTTCATCACCCTCAAATCACCTCAAGCCAATAGCTACCTATACCTCATAAAGTCCCTGCTGGAAATGTTTTTTCAGAGTGTTTATTAGACTTTCTCTAAATATGCAGTCATTCAGCACAATTGTTTACCCAAACACTGAGGCTTATTAAAGGTTCCTTAATCCAAGGGCAGAGAGAACCAAACAGCTGATCCAAGACACTATCTGATGCCAGGTGGCCACTGGCCTGGCTGACATTTCTTCCACACACCATACAGCCTCACAACTTGGCCACACAGCTAGGAAATTAATCATCTGGCCTACATTCTCTGTGTCTGATGGCTGCAATAATGCTGCTTGGCTGAGAGATGCACATTTTTGTTTCTCATCTAAACAGTGTAAAGAGAAGGAAATTAGTCCAAGGTAATGGAATTGAAAAACTTAGCCAAAGAGAACTCCATCAAGAGCGATGGAAAAGAAATAAACAGGAAGGAATGATGTGCCCTCTCACTGGACAGAGAGAGGAGATGGGCACTCAGTGCCTTACAGTCTATACAAGAGCAACGGCACACAAGAAGGGGGCCAAGAATGGGTCATTTTTGACTGAAAGAATCTTGAGTTCAAGTCCCTATATAGAATTCTTCCAGAAAGTAAAGTTGTGGGATGGTCTAATGCACAATTCTTTAAAGAAACCCCTTTTTTAAAATATTTCCAACCAAGGAACAGAGATAACAGGAAAATTTACTTTTCACTGGATGTCCTTTTGTTCTTTGAACTTGGTGCCCCATACTACCTATTATTAACTGTTCAAAATTTTTCAACTTAAAAAAAGAGCAAATATAAAATTTAAAAAATTAAATTTAATGTTCCCTCAAGAAAAACAACACACTAAATACAGTTTCTCAAAGATGCTCATTTCTCCAAATATTGTCAAGTTAAAACCATGCCATAGAACACATTCTTCCTTGGCTGTGCAGCCAAAGTTGGAAATAGCATTTATTTGTTAGCAGATGGCAAATGCATAAAAAATTTTGTTTCAGTGAAATAGTTCATCTTTCAGTGAACTTTTCAGAGAGCTTTCTAAAGAAATGGCTAAATCACCACTCCCTGAATCAAATAGATGGAAAGCTTAAATCCGAAATCTACCTTTAACCAGTGCTGTTAATATGGGAAATTTACAACCCCAGCAAACTATCTTGTACACAAAAAGAAAAAAAAGAATAAAAACATACAAAAAAATCACCCACCTCTGAAATAAACTCTTCTACAAGGCGCTGGTGGTGAAAGCTGGAGGGATCCTGTAGTTCTTCATTGTATTGTTCCCCCAAAAGGTGGATACTGAATTCTGCAACCTGCTCCACTGCTGGTTTTGTGGATTCTTCTATCACATTCTCAATTTCATTGCTAATCTGGATTTTTAGAGAAAGAACAATAAATGTCAATGTTCACTCATTCAGTCAACAAATATTTATTGATCACCCATGATATGCCAGACACTGCCAAAGGCAACTTCTGATGACGACTGTTTATATAATATTTGACTTTGAAACTAACTGGTGGACTTTAAGACACAGGCTAATATTAAAATTACTGTGTATTTGTACATTCCTTTGAATACACAATGACTGGTTCAGAGAAGGATAGAAAATTTTGTTAGTAAATAAATAAAAGGAAAACATTTTTAAAGAAGAAAAAGAGTTGAAATTATCATCTAAAAATAGTCTAGAAGGATGGTTCTCAAACTTTTTGGTGTTAGGACCCCTTTAAACTCTTAAAATTCATTGACGAACCCAAAGAAGTTTGGTTTTTGTGGGTTATATCTATAGATACACACCAAACAAAAAATTAAAAGAGAAATTTTAAATATATATATTAATTCATTTCAAAATAAGAAACTCATTACCTGTAAAAATGAATAACATATGTTTTGCAAAATAAAAAAATTAGTGAGAAGAGCAATGTTTATATTTTTACAAATTCTTTAAAGTCTGGCTTAATAGAAGATGGCTAGATTCTCATACCTGCTTCTGCATTCAATATGTTGTTTTAGCTGAAGTACATGAAGAAAATCCAGCCACACAGATATGTATTGGGTAAGGAAGGAATACATTAATAGCCTTTTCAGATAATCATGGATAATCTTTTCTGATACTGTGCCAAACTCAATAAGTGGAAGTTTTTTAAAGCTTAGTTTCTATGTGGAATCTGAAACCACACCAACAAACTTTTTGTACTCTGTAACATCTAAATCCAGGTCTTCCACAAGCCAAAGCTGGAACAATTTGAGCAACAAAATAAATAGTGGATTATAATCCAAAGAATAAAAGAAATATCCATGAGTCTGTACTGATATAAACAAATAATTTAATAAATAAATGAGAGAGAAGTGGCAATAGTTCCTTACCAAAGAATCCCAATTAACAAATGTAGAAGGAATGAGGAAAATAGAATATCACTACTAGAACCCAACAGTGATAATTGTTGCATGCAAGATACACTTGTGCTCATCTAATCCAAGTCCCTCCATTTTAATACACAAGAAAAACAGGGATTGAGATGGAAGAATGGCTAGCCTAAGGGCTCACAGCAAGCCAATGGCAGAGTCAGGAAGAGAATGCCGGGCTTTTTTCACTGTATCATCTTTCTTCCCTGATGGATCATATAACCACAGACCTTCAAAACTTCACAACTGGAAAGAACCTCGAAAATTTCACCATCCTTTCTGATGCCTGAATTCTCTCTACAGTATCCCCCAAAAATATCTATTTATCCTCAGTTTAAATGGCTTTGATGAGAAAGTCTTGGAAAGACTTTCAAAGGCAGGCCATTACATTTCCAAAAAAGCTCTCTCATGGTTGTAAAGTTCTTAATAAAACCCAAATATATTTCCCTGTAAATTCCCACTGATCTCAGTTCTGCAACCTGGAATGCGTATAAAAAGTGTAGTCCCCAGACAGCCCTTCAAATAAGTATAGGCAGCTGTCATCTTCCCTAATTTTTCACTAGTTCCTTTCCTCTAGAGACTTCTCAAGCTCTTAATGTCTTCCTTAGAGTGTGGTACACATAAGTGAGGTCTGATCAATTAAAATATGGTACAATTAAAATATGGTACAACCATCACCTTCCTTATAGTAGATTCTAATTTCTATTAATGCAGCCTGAAAGTACACTTGCTTTTACTAGTTTTTTTCCCCTCAGTACTCAGCTTTCTTCCCCATCATACTGCTGAGTCATGTTGAAACTAACAAAAACCTTTAGTCTTAAGGAATTTTGTACAAGACTTCGTCTTCTTCCAAATTAAATTTTCTCTCACTAAATTTGAACAGAAATTTCCACTTCCATTATTACTATAAAAGAAATATCCTTAGTAACCTTACTGCTACAGAATGCCTAAAATGCTAAATAAATATTTTTAATGTTTTTAATGCATACCTGGTTTGTAAGAAAACAAAGAAAGCCCCAAGGGATCAAAAAAGATAGGTTAGAAAAATCCAGAGAGGTGATTCAGTAATCTATGTGTACATAGTATATCTAGTGATCCCTTGTGACCTAGGCTTTAGTTTTAAATACCACAAAGGGATAGAATATAAATAGCAGGTCCCTACGTGTTGAAGTCAGATCAAAGACTCCTACATAAAGCAAGGATTTTAAAAACGCAATAGACAGTTTGAGCAACAAATTAGACTAAGTTGAAAGAAGAATAAGTGAACTGGAAGACATTTCTGAATGCAACAAAGAGAGACAAAGAAAGTTATGAAACAGTGGTTAACTGACAGAAGGTATAAAATGAGGAGGTCAGACATATATCTAATCATACGAGGTAACAGCTGAAAATTTCTTCTATACACATTTTTGTGAAACTGCAGTATCCTCAATACTGTATTATATACTATTATATCATAGTTATGGTTAGAGTAGTATATGATACAGTATTTGGGATACTATATAATACTAAATGATATAGTATTGGGGATACTATATACACAAGCATACCTCATTTTATTGGGCTTCCCTTTATTGTATTTTGCAGATACTACATTTTTTAGAAATTGAAGGTTTGTGGCAATCCTGAGTCAAGCAAGTCCATCAGCGCCTTTTTTCCAAAAGCATTTGCTCACTTCATGTCCCTGTGTCACATTTTGGTAATTCTCACAATATCTCAAATGTTTTTATTATTATTATATTTGTTATAGCGATCTGTGATCAGTGATCTTTGATGTTACTACTAGACTTCCTCAAGGCTCAGACGATTGTTAGCAGTTTTGAGCAATAAAGTATTTTTTAATTAAGGTATGTACATTGTTTTTTTTAGACATAATGCTATTGTTCACTCAACAGACTATAGTAGAGTTTAAACATAACTTTTATATGCACTAGGAAACCAAAAAGTTCGTGTGACTTGCTTTATTGCAATATTCACTTTATTATGGTCGTCTGGAACTGAACGCACAGTATCTCTGAGATATGCCTGTAGCAGTATACTATACTACAGTATACTTACAGTACTATACTATATAGTATATGGGATTCTGCAGTTTCACAACAATGGGGATAAGAGTTGATTATGTTTATTTATTTTGCTTTGGATTTGTTGTACTTCCTTAACATGAAGCTTTATGACTATTATAAATTTTGAGAAATTCTCAGTCATTATCTCTCATCATTAGATATAGATAGACAGAGAGAGAGCAATATCTTAAAAGTAGGACAAAAAAATAGTAAGATTACCCACAAGGGAATAAGAACTGAATTGTTAGTTGAGCTCTTAGTAGCAACAATAAAAGTTAGAAGATAGTGAAATAAAACCTTGAAAATAAAAAACTCAATCTAGAATTTAATACAGATTTTAAGTATCTTTCTAGAATAAAAGGATAATAAAGAAATTTTCAGGTGACCAAAAACTGAGATTGAACCAGTGAGATATTCTCACTAAAGTAATACCAGAAGCATATATTTCAGAAGGAAAATTAGTCCAGAAGAGAGGTCTAAAATGCAAAAAAGAGTTTTAAGAAAATAAAGTGGTAAACATCTGGGTAAATGTAAAACAAACTTTAACTGTATAAAATAAATATAATAAAATAAATTTGTGGGATTAAAAAGAGAGAGAACTAAAAGGGAAAGAACAAAAATACTGAAAAATAGCATATATAATAGTAGGGTGATCATTTGAATCATTCTAATGTTCTAATGTTCCTATATTACTCAGGATAAGGATAAAGATTCTGAAAAACTTGAATATTGCTAGATTAAATACACATAATAACACACAGGGTAAATACTAACAAAACAGAAATAAAGTATATAATTTCTAAAATGGTATCTGGAAAATGTGTTAGGAAAAAACTGAACTGTAAAATTGTACATTAGGCTTCACTTTGAACTAGAGGTACAGGCAATCTAATTCCTGTCATGTATCCCTGTACTATTTTGTTTTCCTACTGATTCTATAAATCACCTTCAAATCACCCTCTCTGTTTTAGAATGTTCCAACTGATTACACACAATGTCTTCATTTCTATTATAGTGAATTCTATCTCACTCTGTAAATGTTTCCAGACCTAAATCATAACTATTCTGCCTCAAGTTCAGAACTACAGTATCACTTTTTATTCAAATATTTATCAAATGCCAATATTTTCTAGTACCATCTAATTTGGACACAGTTGTACTAAGGGTAAATATATTGATTCAAGGATCCCAAACTACCACCAGCCTTGTTCAGTGACAGGGAAACTAGTGGGGCAGAGTGGGGTGACTTAACCTGACTTCTCAGAAGTTAAAATGTCTAAGTTGGTAAGAGAAGGTGTAAGGTAACAAAATTGTATCTTTCTAGTGAGTACGTTCAATCAGAGTTTGCTTATATTAAGTAATCTAGGATTTATGCATATTTAACAAAATTTCTAACAAAATGTTTCTGTCTTCCTGGAAGTGTATACTTTTTTAAAAATTTTGAATGTGATAGAAAGCCAACTTAATGTTGTTTAGTGGACAGATTACTATTAATAATGATGCATTTAAAAAGCATGGTATTTCTTTAAACTACATAAAATCTATATACTTTCCCTCTGAAGAAGACTAAGTCCTGATTTATTAAGAGACAGAAGAACATAAGCAAAAACCCTCACAGTAAATTATGTACACAGCCCACAAAAGACAGTGGGCATACCATGATGACAGCTCCCCAGGCCCCTAGTCATTTCATTTACAATTTGAAGCCATTCCTTGCCAAAAGCAGATTTACTTGGCTCTCTAAGGAATCGCAGATTTTTTGTACTGGTTTTAGAATCTACATTTCCATAAAAGGAACCACCTGAAGTTTTGTGTAGTCTGGCAATGGACTATAAATCTCTCTTAATCCCTATTCTCCATGTTAGAAACTAAATAACAAAACAGAACATCACTCACACTCTCTTCTGGCCTCTCCAAGCTGCTCTCTGAGATACCTTCATAGAAGGTCACCCCTGGATATGGAACACTGAGACTGGCACCTAAGTAGAAAAACAAAGATATGTGCATGAATTCAGTCCATGACTAAATCAGAATTCCTATCAGGAAACAAGAAACTGATTTCCAAGGCATTTCTAAAAGTCATTTACTTTTTCATCCTAGAAATTCTGTGCTTTCTAACCTCAAGACACATTTATCCAGAGTCTCCTCAGCACAAGAAATAAATATGACTCATTCAACAAGCATTTATTGATAAGTACTATATGTCAGGCTCTATGTAAGCCTCCAGGGATACTAAGTCCCTATCCTTAAGGAGCTATCTAATAAAACTAACACTCTCAGATAGGGGAAGTGGGTGAAGGTTGGAATTGGCCATAAGTTAAAATCTTTTTTTAATTGGGGTATAGTTGCTTTACAATGTTGTGTTAGTTTCTGATGTACAGCGAAGTGAATCAGCTACATGTATACATATATCCCCTCTTTTTTGGATTTCCTTCCCATTTAGGTCACCACAGAGCATTGAGTTCCTTGTGCTATACAGCAGGTTCTCTTTAGTTATCTATTTTATACATGGTAGTGTATATATGTCAATCCCAATCTCCCAGTTCATCCCACCTCCTGCCCATAAATTATAATTACTGAAGCTGGGCCTCATTGTGCTATTTTTGTATATGTTTGAAATTTCCAACATAGAAGAGCTTTTTTAAAAAAAAATTAAAAATAAAGAAAGCAACTACTAATTTATAGGAAATATAGAGGTCAAAGTAAATGTTAAAGTACACCACAGAATGCAATCAGAAAAAATTCTTACTCTACAAGACAAATGACAAATGGTAGAGCTAGAAAGGTCCTACCTTTTGACATAAGCTGTAATCACAGGGTGTTTGCCATAAAACAATTGTTTAGGTTGTACATTTGTTTTAAGCAGTTTTCTGATTTTGTATTATACTTAATAATTAAAGATTCTTAAGTACCCACATCATAATGCCATAAAATAAGTGAAAAAAGAATTAATTTTTCTTGAGATTCTTAAACAACACAGAGAGAGAAACACATGGTATTTTTAAAATGTGAGCTGAAAAATTTGCTTCCTTTCAATTAAATAATAAATTTTAGAAGAAAAGTGAATAAAGGCACAAAAGCATACCTCCCAATGTTGACGTATCACCAACAGGAACTGGAGATGACAATTCAGGGCTAGGAAAAAAATTGTTTGGAGTTATTAAATGATAGAAATGTGAGGGGTTATTTTGGGGTTTGTTTTCCAAAAAGGATTCACCAGATCTCCAAACAACGATTCCCAAACCAAAGTACTGAGTAGCAAATTAAAAAAAAAAAAAAAAATAGTCTTTACAATTGATTTATTTTACATTTTTTGATGCTACTCAACTAGAATCACCCTACATAAAGTACTCCCTTACTTACTATTTCATCACACTGTTTCATTTCTTCTCAGTTCTTATCACTATGGGAAATTATTCTGCTCATTTATTTATCTACTTTTTGATCTCTGTCCACGCCCTAATCCTCTAGAATGGCATTGTCTAATATGGTAGCCAGTGGACGTATGTGGCAATTTAAATTAATTTAAAATTAAAGTTTAAAATTCAGAACTTTATCCACACTAGCCACATTTCAAGTGTTCAACAGTCACATGTGGCTAATGGCTACTTTATTGGACAGCCCAGAACAAGTCCATCATCACAGAAGTTTCTATTGAATAAGACTGCCTCAAGAATCTAAACTCCATGAGATTAGGGACCTTACCTGCCATATTCATGCTGTATCTCCACCCTAAAAAAGAACCTACCACTTAATAGGTACTGAATAGATATTTTGGGAATAAATAAATAAATACTATTGGCCAACCAGTGTAGTGTAGAAGGCCCTTGACATACAGTTTTGAACAAAACACCCATGGTCTATGAAGGTTACCATCTAATAGAAAACAGATAACAAATACATGATTACAAACTCAACAAGTAGTACAGACACGAAAGCACTGGCTCCTAAGGCAAACATATAAGCCCAAATCTCATCTCATTGGAGAGATCACAGAGTCATAAAACTTTTTAATATAAAACAAGTCAAGCTTAGAGAAATGATTTGCTATAGGCCACATTGCTCTCAGGTTTCAGGTCCCCCGACTATCTTTTAACCATGTTGCCCTGCAACTGCAAGCAAAGATCAGAAGAGATCAGAGGATAATCTGAGAAAGCCCTTGCTCTAAAGAAAAGAAGGTGGGTTTCTGCAAGTCCAAATTTCCATATACCCCCAAAATATACAATTTAAATTATAGTAATTGAAAACTCTCTTCAACTTTCCACAAGTCAGCTTTCGAAGGAGACTTTATCACGGTCAAAATGTCTCCCTCTCAGACTTGATAATGTCTCAGTGAGTCCCATCTTCACTTCAGAACCACACCTTTAAATTGTCCCGCTGCTCTAAACTAGATCATGGTGGGGCGGGGGGCGGGTTGCTCACAGCCATCAGATAAACATGGCACACATCTTGAAGCATCAATTTTTTACTCCAAAGTAGAAGCATAGGCAGGGAGCTAAGTAAAAACTGATATGGAATTTAAAACATCTTAATATTAAAACAAGGGTGGCTATAGAGTAGAATATAGAGTTTAAATGAATATTAAGATAAAATATGATAGTTTCAAAGCCATTTCATGACTGGAATTGGAGTGAGGGAGTCAACTAGGGCCATGTTCCCTAAAGCCCCAGGCTTTGGTAGAAAATTTGAGAAATATAGGTTAAAAAAAAATCTCCCCATAAGGATTCTTCTGGTTTTAGAAATACTATCTAGAAAGAATAACATATTAAACCAGTACACCAAACCTATCACTATTGGTTATTTTTCATCCACTTGCAGGAAACTGCTTACTAAGTGAGCTGTCATCCAAAAGAACCTAAAGGAATAGGACATCTGGATAAGTCATTTTGATGAATGATGAGTAGAGGAAGACCTGGATGATGAGAAAGCACCAAGAGGCTTCTTGGGTTTCAGGAGATGGAGCTTAAAATACTAGGATTCAGATGCATTTGGAAGAGACATTAACATCATCAGGCTTGAATAGGATTTATCAACTGTCCACAAGGCAGAATCCCTCCCAATACCTTCACTTTATAGATGAAAAATCAAGGTGCAAATGGTAAAGCAATTTTCTCAGGGTCACACAAAGACTTGATGACCCAAGGCCATACCTAAAATTCCTAACCATATCCAGTTCGCTTTTTTTTTTTTTTTAAAGATTTATTTATTTTTTTTTTAAAGATTTATTGATTGATTGATTGCTATGTTGGGTCTTCGTTTCTGTGCTAGGGCTTTCTCTAGTTGTGGCAAGCAGGGGCCACTCTTCATCGCGGTGCGCAGGCCTCTCACTATCGTGGCCTCTCTTGTTGCGGAGCACAGGCTCCAGATGCGCAGGCTCAGTAGTTGTGGCTCACGGGCCTAGTTGCTCCGCGGCATGTGGGATCTTCCCAGACCAGGGCTCGAACCCGTGTCCCCTGCATTAGCAGGCAGATTCTCAACCACTGCGCCACCAGGGAAGCCCCAGTTCGCTTTTTAATGATAATAATAGCAAGAATGACTACAATTAAATTTATCGCGTCAAGCATTGTGTTAAGTGCTTTATCTTGGTTAACTCACTTAATTCTGGCATCAATCTTAAAAGGAAGACACTATAATCCCCATTTATGCATATGAGGAAACTAATGATAGAAGAGATTAAGAATTTGCTCAGGGTCACACAGCTAGCCAATGAAGGAGCTGTGATGTAAAATCGGCCCATTTGATTCCAGAAACCTCACTCCTACCCACATTAATTCCACATCACATGGACTTTATGTGACCCATATTCCCTAGAAGAGCAACCAAGATGGTTTTACTTGGTCTTAATGATAGTGGTGTACATAAACTAAAAGACCTAAAAGTCAAAATGTGTAAGGACCAAGAAAGAGGAGGGGAAACCCAGTCAAAGCTGGAGAGCAATCAAGTATGAAGAGCAAACAGGTCAATTAAAACAAAGCACAATACTACAGTAGCTAGAATAGGAAGTTGGGATGGCATGGCAGAGAAACCAGACCTCATCTGGGGTTGGTCAAATTGTCCCCCAAATTAAAATCAAATTTAAGCTAATTCTCTAAGTAAACACTAAGAATGGAGAAATCTGCTCACTTCAGTAGAACTAGATTTCACTTACTAAATTCAAAATAACATTATTTTAATGATGGTAAGTAGGCAACTCTCAGTAACTCAAATCATTTGTCTAACACTCTAACACTTAATCCCTCATCCTCCCACACTTCCTTCAAAAGACAGTAACAAGAATCCTTTCACATTTTCTCATTAGGTGTGCCTCCTGCAGGGATACCCTAAAATGTGACTCACAACAGAACTAGAACACAGAGTAGTATTGGGTTTGGAGACAGAAATGCTTCATTTCTAGGCCAACCCACAAATTTGAAGTTGGTCAGCTAAGACCTTTAGCTTAATACCAGCAGCAAACAATCCCCTACTGTCTCATTTTCTCAGTTTATCCAGCTCATAATTTATTCCTCACAACTACTACCTAATCATGTCAGTGGAATTCAGATGGAATTGTGTCAAAAGATATCATAGCCACATGGAATATATGTTTAAAAATACAGTAAAACAAGCCAACAGTACTTTCATATCTAGATTACTACTCTCCTTTACAATTTGCTATACTTTGCTCTAGAATCTGTTAACTGTAATGAGCATGTGACAACAAAAGAACATAAGGCAAGGAGTTAGGAATCCTGGGTTCTAGTCCCAGATGTATCACCAACTTTGTGTATAACTTGGGAAAATACCTCAGTTGCTCTGGGCCTCAAGAACTAATCTCTAAAATAGGAACACCTCCTGCCCTACCTACTGCACAAGGGTGCTGATGAAAACTAAATAAAATATTATACGCAGAGGCATTAGGAAAAGAGGCAAGGTGCCATTTTTGGGGGGTGCACCACAGAGGCAAGGTGCCATTGTTGGGAAGCGCACAAGGAGAGGGGCGGGACCGCCATAGAAGCTTCTTTCTCTGCAGCAGGGCACCACCTACACGAGCTCCAGGTGCGAGCTGCTGCTGCCATCTTGGACTCGAGAGGCGGCTCGGACCCGCTGCCCCCGCCTTCCTCAGAGCATGTGGGTAGGGCCACACACCTGCACACCCTCTATCAAGGGGATAAAGGACAGCACATGCTGAGGAAAGAGACGGCAAGCATTCAAACCAAAAACAGCCCTCACACCAAAAAAATATTAAACCCACACGAGCTATGCAGGGATGATCCCGCATATAAATAGCCCTCCAAGACTACAGTAGATAATTGTTTTTCCTAAACTCACAGAATGAGAGAAATATAAGTAAAATGAAGAAGCAGAGGAACCACTCCCAATTAAAAGACCAAGAGAATTCCCCTGAAGGAACAAACAATGAAACAGACCTCTTCAGTCTAATAGACACTGAGTTCAAAAAGGAGGTAATGAAAATGCTGAAGGAATTAAGAAAGGTTATCGACAGAAATTCAGATTACTGTAAAAAGGAACTAGAAACTATAAGGAGGAACCAAGAAAAATGAGAAAATTCATTTATTGAGACAAAAGCTGAGCTAAAGGCAATGAATAGCAGAATGAATAATGCAGAAGAAAGAAGTGATCTGGAAGACAGAATAATGGAAATTACCCAATCAAAACAGCAGACAGAAAAACAAATGAAAGCAAAATAAGAGACCTATGGGATAATACAAAGCATGCCAATCTATGCATAATAGGGATTCCAGAAGGAGAAGAAAGAGAAAAGGGGATAGAAAATGTATTTCAATAAATTATGACTGGAGCTAAGGGGAGATGTTTTCAAGATGTCTGGCTGGAGACAAGCGCTGGAGGAGGGCTTTTTGTAAAACAGGTAACCTGGGAACACTTGAGCATGTTTAAATGCTAATGAGCAGTTAGTAACAGGAGAAGTTGAAGACTCAGGAGAGAGAGAGAAAAACAATGACAGGTTGATGTCTGAAAGGTAAGATGGGATGTGAGGTCCTGAGTAAGGTGGAAAATGCTTTTTTTTTAATAGACTTGCCAGATGATAGTAGGGGGAAGGTTAAATTGGTACACAGCAGACTATTTGGTACAAGCCATATGTTAGCAGATAGGTTAGAGTTCATGTAGAAGAAGCAATTTAAATTACAGACAAGTATTGTGGTAAGCAGAATAATGGTCTCCCAAAGATGTCCACATTCTAATCCGCAGAACCTGTGACTACGTTAGGTTACATGCAAAGGGGAATTAAGGTAGCAGATGGAATTAAGGTTGCTAATCAGCTGGCCTTAAGGAAGAGGGCATATCCTGGTTTATCCAGGTAAGCCCAATGTAAATGTGGAAGAAGGAGGCAGAAGAGTGCCAGAGTGATAGAATATGAGAAAGTCTCGACCAGCCACTGCTAACTTTGAAGATGGAAGGGGGTCATAAGTCAACGAGTGTGGGCAGCCTCTAGAAGCTAAAACCCGCAAGAAAACAGATTCTCCCCTATAGCCTCCAGAAAGGTAACGCAGACCTGCCAACACCTTGAGACTCATGTCAAACTTCTGAACTACACAACTGTAAGATAAATTTGTGTTTTTTTAAGCTACCAAAGCTTGTGGTAATTTGTTGCAGCAGAAATAGAAAACTAGTACAAGAATCTCAACACAGAAAATGAGAGTAATCTCAAGAAAACCATAAAAATAAATTTAAATATAGAAAAGTGATGGGCAAATTAAGGGTTTTAAGGGATGACTATAATATTCAGCTTAAAGAAAGAGGGGCTTAGTGAATTCCTACACCACTTCCATGGTTTCACTCCCAGTGTTACCTAACTCCAGGTCACCTCATTTCAGCAAGTACCATTTCAGCAAGTACCACAACTTTTCATCCCACCCTGACCTGGTCTGCTCTAGTTTCACGGGAAGGATACCAACTTTTAAATTCTCAAAATTTAGTTATATTTTTGTTCATCTGTATTGCTATTTTTACTCATGCCCTATTTTCTAAGGATGGTGCATAGTATTTTGAGTCTCCTCGTATATCTAGGACATACAGTGCCTTATCAATAAAAATAGGTGACACAGTCAGTTCTCTATGATGTTTATTTATGAATGTTTCAACATGATTAATACATCAGGAAAACTAAGCATAATAAGAATTTCTCCTCTACACATACACAATTTCATTACAAGAAATAGTAGGTGAATGAAGAAAACTGCACCCAGTTGAAGTGAGCTACGTAGGAATACACAAACTACACCTCAAACATCTTCCACCAACCTCTGTTCACCTCATGTGTTATGTGTTATGTGTTATGACACCAATCCACATATGGTGTTACAACTTTCCATCCTATTTCAGATAACCTTCCTTCCACCACTTTATAATAACTCACAAGCTACAATCTTTCCAATGTCTATTTTCACAGGTAAACTCCAAGGCTTCTTCCAGGTTAAGAGCCATATTTATTATGGTTTTTATATACTTCTTAACCATATAAGATATGTAAGATGTGCTATCATTTTTATTACGTACAACCATGAAGATTACTGGCACTGGTAAGACCCACAAGATTATTTAGTCTACTGCATTGCATGTTGCAATGGCAATCACAAGTAACCTCTGAGCTCTGGCTCTCAGAGGTGAAGAACCCACATTTAAAGCACCACATGGCCCCACATCTAAGCAGAAGATCAATCCCAGGCCCCAGCATAGACTCAGTGGTACTGTTAGCTGTATGAAATGAGACCACAAGGAGTCCCACTTTCCTCCTGTTTACTCATGTTTGATTTGAAATTTACATATACCCCACTACAACCCACAGGTGTACTCCAGCTATGCTTTTGCCTGGACTCTGCTGACCAGGCTAGACCTCTGGACACTGACTCACCTAGTTGGTTTTTCAATCTGTCCTTCCATCTAATTTGAGGCAAAATTCTGGACTCTGACCTGAATTGCATGCCCTAGTGATGTTTTTCAAAAAAACATCACCTGCATGCCGGCATAATCTAGATATTTTGAGTATGGATAGAATTGGAAATCTTTAGTCCCTGTAGGCTCAAAATCCCTCACCTTCCATGATCTGCTTTGTCCTGCTACTGTTCAGGAGCCAGAAATGACCTTAATTCTAAGCCCAAAGGCCCACAGAGCCAAGACTCATACCACTGGAGGATTCATCAAGGTTGTGCTATTCCTACGCTTCAACATCATAATCGTCATTACACAATAAAGTGACCCACACCACAACCCATCATTTAGTAAACTACCCTCCACTAAAGTGTACCATTTTAGATAAATATTATGATTAGCCTGTAAGCCTCAACAAGAGTAGATCATTTGGTATTCCATTTCCAAAAATCTATTTTCTCACCCAAGAGAGAGGACCAAGTCTGGCTCCTGGGAAGGTCAGACAGTAAACTAGCACAGTGGCTGCAGAGGTCATCTGGGAAAGGGAGTGGCCTCAAGATGAGGAAAAGCATTTGAGACTTACCCACAGGCCTGGTCATTGCAGGAACTGGCAAGAAAACAGGAAGGAATCATCAAATGTGGGATGAGTCTGGGAATAGGTATGATACATGTCTGTTGCCAAGCATGAACTTAGGGAAAAAAGACACTCACCTGCTTACAGTTTCCTTTGTGTGTGTCAGTTTCTAAGGAAAACAAAGATATAAAAATGACCATGTGAATTAATGATAGTTAATAAGCAGTAAACAAAACGTATTGCATCTAGAACACTAATGCCTTAACACAGAATCTATGTTATTATTCTCTATGGCTAGAGAACTAGTTAAAGCAAGGTACTAATGATGCCAAGTTTGTTTTGTGACTGCAAGAATGTCCCGACACTCAAGTCCCTGTGCTGTCTTAATGGGCAAAGATTAACAGACTTCACCTGCTAATCATTCCAAAAAGATCTACAGGTAAGAGATTGGTAGAGTTTTACATTAACCTTCCATGGACTTAGAACCAAACTGTTTTGTGATCTAATACATTTATAGAAACTCTCATCATAGACCAATATAATCATGTGGATAAAATAACTATGAAATCTGATTCTCCAGAATTCAGACAAAAAGATAAATTGTCTGATAAATAGTTGGATTATTCCTCTGGGGCATTCCAAAGCAAATTGTCTCCAAGTTTCCTCTAAATTAGTGGTTTTATTTTGAGACCAATACGATAAAAAGAACACTAATTTGGAATCAGAAGAATTCCATTTTCTCTTTCTTAGCTATGGAGGTAAATCCCAAAATCTCTCTGGTGCTGGGCCTCAATTTCCTATCGGTAAAATGGAGAGACTATTACTCTAAATAATTCCCAAAATATTTATAAATAACTCATGGCTCTTACTATACAGACTCCCCTAGAATAATCTCAGCCACTCTTTTTTTTCCTTTTTTAATTTCAACCATCCAGCAGCTTCAACTGTGATTTTATTTCCTTTAATTAATCTCTCTCAAGATACATATAAGCATATAGCAAAATCATCATTTTATCAGGTTATACTATTAGCTTTAAAATTTTATAGGCCAGCATGGTGGTTATTTGTACAAATGCTGGCATTCTGAGTTCTGATAAAGGGTGTCAACCACATAAATTCACCACCTATGTGTAAACAGTTGTTGTTACATTTAAAATCAAGCTAAAAAAACCCCAGAATGTATATATATGTAAAACTGAATCACTTTGCTGTACAGCAGAAATCAACACAACATTGTAAATCAACTATATTTCAATTTAAGAAAAAAAAAAAGGTAAAATCAAACTTCCTTCAGATTTTGGACAGCCAGTGATTGCTTAAGTAACGTTCTCAGCCACTCTTATGATTTCAATTACTACCTCAAGGCTGGTGATCCCTAGAGCTGTATTTATAACCCAGACCACTCTTCTTGGCTTCATACCTAAATATCAAGCAATTCACATTTCACAAATGGCTCAAAACAACACATTAAAAAGCAAACTCACTCTCCCTGTCAGCATCTACAAGCTGCTTCTCTGCCTGAGTTCTCAGTGGTAGTCATCCAAGCTAGAAGCTGGGAGGCTTCCCGGGCCATTCCTTCATCCTATCCCACTCCCATCCAATCCATCACAGAGTCCTACTAATCTTTTTCCTATTTATATCCCCTGTGCTCCCTTTCTCTATCTCATGGTCTAGTTAGGACTCTCATCCCCTCGGCCCTGGAGTCGTGACTGATCTCTGCTCATCTTGTCCCCTCTAATCTATCACAGGGCGTATAGAAACCATAATAACCGTTTTACAATTCAAAACTGTCCAATCAGCCCCCATGACTTACCTACTTACAACCCTTCAATGGTTTCCTATCAACTATAAACTTGTTAAGTTATCCACCCCTCCAGTCTGGTCTCTTGTCAATTCTACTCTTCTGATATATTGGCCCACATATACATATACAACTAATAATAATAAAATGTAAGAAGTACAACATTAAAGAATGAATAAAGAATTATGGAGTTCAAAGGATTATGGGAGCTAAATCTGCTAGGCTGGGGGTTGATTCCTCACAACGGAGCTTACATCTGAGCTGAGGACATGTAGGACTTGAACAAAAGGAAGAAGGATATAAAGGGCCTATCACACAGCATGAGCAATCTACCACATATATCTAAACAGTTTCATTCTCTTGTCATGAATACATGCATGCAACATGAAAAGGGGAAGGTGGGCAGAAAATGTGTCTATATGCATGCTTATTTATCCTTTGCTAAGAGCAAACTAAATCTAAAACAAGGAAAACAAGTAAGCAAATTCATTAATTAGAATCACATTTATACTTTACTAAACATTTATCCAATGACCTATATCCTCTATCTTAATTAGAGTCGCTTGCACCACTCTGAATTGATAAGATGAAAAACCCTGGCAAGAATGTTTGACTCTCACAGATTTATATTCTTAGCCTAAATCTTTGCTGAGTATTATTTCCAAATATTTACATTTATAAACAAGCGTGAGGCTCTTGCTGGGTTAACAATGCTTATTATAATGGCCAGAGCTAGGGATACAAAGGCTAAGCCACCCTGTGGTAGGTCATGTGAACAACCTAATTCAACAAAAAAGAATGCAGGGATTTGGCATTTGCTCTTTCTTCCTTTAGGCCTGAGCTATGTATACGCGCTTCTACAACAGTCCAGTAATTTCTTCCCTTGTTACTACATTTACCTTCATAATTAAGCTTCTATGTTCCACAGACTGACTAAAATGTGTGCCCATTTCAAATATAGTTGTGATTCCATCCTCACACAAATTCATCCAGTAATGATATTCTTCACGCCCAGGAAGTCGATCCCAAAAAGTCCTGAAGGCTTCCCAGACAGCTTCCTGGCATACTGAAAAACAAACAGAGAGGTATTTTTACAGGAAGCACTTTGGGGTTCTCACAATAAGAGGGGAAAAGTGTGTGTGTGTGTGTGTGTGTGTGTGTGTGTGTGTGTGTGTGTGTGTGTGGAAGGGTGGCAGTATACGTAACTCTGGATTTTCTCCTCCATTTTTCTGTAGACCTAAAACTTCTCCAAAAAATAAAATCTATTAATTTTTAAAAAGATGTGAGATGGGGGTTTCCCTGCTGGCGCAGTGGTTGAGAGTCTGCCTGCCAATGCAGGGCACACGGGTTCGAGCCCTGGTCCGGGAAGATCCCACATGCTGCGGAGCAACTGGGCCCGTGAGCCACAATTACTGAGCCTGCGCGTCTGGAGCCTGTGCTCCGCAACAAGGGAGGCCGCGATGGTGAGAGGCCCGCGCACCGCGATGAAGAGTGGCCCCCGCTTGCCACAGCTAGAGGAAGCCCTCGCACAGAAACGAAGACCCAACACAGCCATAAATAAATAAATAAATAAATTTAATACTTGCTACTCTAAAAAAAAAAAAAAAAAAGATGTGAGAACTAAAAAGAAAAATGATATTCAGAAGAAACATACTGCTGTATTAAAATGAAAGCTAATTTAATGTATCTGCTAAGTTATTTCAAAGCATCAACTCGGAAAGGACTCTAAACAGGCTGTCTGCACATTTTATACAGCACTAAGTGTATTGCTATCCTGTAACCATTTCAGTGTCCTGATGCAGGGCACTGCGCACAACAGATGGGATGAGAGAGAAGAGGAAGAGGGTGGTAAGGGAGAAAGACGGATTTAAGTGGGCAGAGATCAAGGAAATTATTTTTCATCTCAAGAGGACTGAATGCTAATCCACCAGCGTATCGAGATAGAGGCCCTGAACTCACTGAGTGAGAAGGATCTCAATTCTAGCCCTAGCCTCGCTGTGTACTAGCTTGATAACCGAGAGTAACTGACCTAGCCAGTCAACATTTCAATGTACTCATCTCTCTTTTGTAATGAGATGAATAGTAACTGCTTTATTTAATTTATCTGTGAGAGTATTTTATAAACTACATAGTGCTACATGAATATTAAATGTTATTATCATATTGGATTCTGGTTATCTAACAGTTATTTGATGGAAGAAGAGTCTCAGACTAAAAAAAGCTCTTAGGCTTTAACAGAGATTAAAATATATGAATATTGAAAGTTTCTCTATCAACTGATTTTTCAGGGTAAAATTGAATGAACCTTTGGTTGCAAACTTAGTTTCTTTTTCAGTGAACTAACTACATCCTTAATCCTGTTCTTTAGAATTTTTGACCCTACAGCATACAGAAGACTCCAACAGAGACTGGCTGAGGCAGAGGTGACCACTTGTAGATTCAAGTTTTCCCTTTCTTCCTCTTTAAACTTCCAAATGACAGCTTAGTACACACCAGAAGACAATGCAAAGATGAAAGTCTGGGTTGGTAAAAACAAACAAAGAGTGAATATCTACAAGATCTGGTTATGAAATGAGGTGATTCAAAGAAAGTATTAAAAGTACTGTGAGACCAAATAACTATATGTCTATGAGAAAAAGTAAATCTCAATAACGTCTTCACAATATACATAATAAAATAATTTGAAATATGAAAGCTAACACTTTGAAGGTCCTAAAAGAAAACACAGAAGAATATATACATGACCTGAAGATAAGCAAAGATTTCATAGACAGGACTCAGAAAGCAACAACTATAAAAGAAAAAACAAAAAACTGATATTAGAATTCATCAAAACTAAAAACTTCTGCTCAACAAAGATTCTATTAATAAAAATGAATAAGTAAGCCATACCGCTGGCAGAAAATATTCAAAATACATATATCTGACAAAGAACTGGTATTTAGGATATTTAAAGGATTTCTACAACTCCCTAACAAAAAGGCAAACAATCCAATTTTTAAAATATGTAAGAGACTGAAGCAGACACTTTACAAAGGACGAGATACAAAGAGTCAACGAGTATGTGAAAAAGTGCAATGTCATTCATTCTTCAGAGAAATGGAAATTGAACCACCCACACATGAACCAGAGAGGCTAAAATTTTTTACATTGACAATATCAAATTTTGGCGAGAATGTGGAACACACACAACCCTCATTTTTGGCAAGAATGAAAAATAGTACAACCATTTTGGAAAAAGTACTGGTAGTTTCTTATATAACTAAATATACACCAAACCTATGACCCAGTAACCCCCCTCCTAGGTATTCCTTCAAGCGAGACGTAAGCACATATCCACAGAAAGACTTATGTTCAATGGTAGAGCAGCTTTATTCATAATAACTTAAAAAAGAAAACAACCCAGGCATCCATCAACAGGAAAATAAACATACGGTCACATAATGGAATCAAAAGGAACAAATTATTAATTCATGCAAAAGTATGAATGAATCTCAAAAGGCTGAGTCAAAGAAGCCTTACACAAAAGAGTTCATACTATTCTACTTATATAAAGTCGTAGATAGGTGAAACTAAGCTATGGTTTAAAAAAATTAGAAGAGTGGTCACCTGGTAGTTGGGGTTGAGAAGGGAGGACTGTCTTGGAAGGGGAATAAGGGAACTTTCTGTGGTGGCACTATCCCCAAATTTAAGAGAGGTTTGGATTACACCAATGTGTGCATTAGTCAAAACTCACCAAATGGTATTCTTAAGATTTACGCATTTCACTCTATGTAAATTCCACCTTCAGAAAAGTAAACAAATATTAAGCTCTAGTTAATGATATTCATGCTGAAGTTCTACAGGGAAATGAAATGATATCTTTAATTTATGAAATACATCTAAGAAATAGGATGGTTGGATAGATAGATATGTGATAAAGCAAATATAAAATGTTAACTGTAGAGCTAGGTGGTAAGACTACGGTGTTCACTAAACTATTCTTTCAACTACTTTATATGTTTAAAATATTTTCATAAAATCTTAGAAAAACATTATTATGTGAGGAAAAAATGCAGCTGGAGCATCCAGAAGTGTAGAAATCATACCAGGTTTCATAGCAGGCCTTCCCTTGGCATCTCTCATGAATTCACAGAAGAATAGCATAAGCTGCCTCCTACAAATTATGCTCTGGGGAATGTCATTTCCTGAAAAAATCTCCTAAGAAATCCACTTAAAAACTTACAGAATAAACAAGTTTAGCAAGGTGTCAGGATACAAGATCAATACATATAAATCAGTTGTATGTCTATACACTAGCAATGAACAAACAAAAAATGAGCCTAAGAAAAACAATTCCATTTACAAAAGCATCAAAAATAATAAAATACTTAGGAATAAATTTAACAAAGTACAAAACTTATACTCTGAAAACCAAGGAACACTGTTGAAAAAAAATTAAAGACGACATAAATAAATGGAAAAACTTTCTATGTTCATGAATTGGAAGATTTAATTTAATCGTTAAACCCCCAACCCCTGCAGATACCAAAACCCTCAGATACTCAATTCCCTTATATAAAATGGTGTAGTATTTGCATGTAACCTAAGCACACCCCCCCGTATATGTTAAATCACCTCTAGATTACTTATAATAACTAATACAATGTAAATGCTGTGTAAATAGTTGCCAGCACACGGCAAAATCAAGTTCTGCTTTTTGGAACTTTCTGGAATTTTTTTTCAAGTGTTTTTTTGTTTTTTGTTTGTTTTTAAACTTTTTATTTTATACTGGAGTATAATTGATTAACAATGTTGTGTTGGTTTCAGGTGTAACGCAAAGTGATTCTGTTATACATATACATGTATCTATTCTTTTTCAAATTCTTTTCCCATTTAGGTTGTTACATAATATTGAGCACAGTTCCCTGTGTTATACAGTGGGTCTTTGTTGGTTATCCATTTTAAATATAGCAGTGTGTACACGGCAATTCTAAATCCACAGTTGGTTGAATCTGTGGTTGCAGAACCCACAGATACAGAGGGCCAACTGTATGTTCAAAATGATCTGCAGACTCAATGCAATCCTATCAGAACCCTGGTTTCTTTACAGACATTAACAAGCTAATTCTAAAATTCATATGAAATTGCAAGGGACCCAGGATAGCATAAACAGTTTTGCAAAAGAATAACAAATAGATAAAAGGACTTCATCAAAATCAAAACCTTTTGTGCATGGTGAAAAAAAGACCTTTTGTCTTTTGTGAAAGACACCATCAAGAAAATGAAAATACTTTCAAATCATTTGTGTGATAAGGGACTTGTATTGAGAATATATAAAGAATGCTTACGACTCAATGAAAACAAGATAAATAACCCAAATTTTTAAAAGGCAAAGGATTTAAAGACATTCTTTGAAAGAAGATATTCAAATCCAAGAAGCATATAAAAGGATGCTCAACATTATTAGTCATTAAACAAATGCAAATCAAAACCACAAGATGCCACTTCACACCTATTAGGATGGTTGTAATTTTTTTTTTTTAAGGAAATTATAGTGCTGGCAAAGATGTGGAGAAATCAGAACCTTCATACACTGCTGGTGGGCACGGTACATCTACTTTGGAAAACAATCAGGAAATTCCTCATGTGGTTAAATATATGACTCAGAAATTCTACTCTTAGATATACACCCAAGAGAAATGAAAACAACCCAAATACCCATCAGCTGACAAATGGATAAACCAAAAGTGGTATATCCATACAATAGAATGTTATTATTTGGCCATAAAAAATAAACTACTCATACATGCTACAAGATGGATGAACCTTGAAAACATTATGCTAAGTAAAAGAAGCCAGTCACAAAAGACCATATATTATATTCTCTCATTTATATGACAAATCCAGAATAGGCAATTCTATAGAGACAGAACGTAGATTAGTGGTTGCTTAGTCCTGGGGGGAGGGGACGGGGAGACAGAGTGATAAGAAAGTGATATCTAAAGGGTGAGGGTTTTTTTTGAGGTGATGAAATGTTCTTAAACTGAGTGTGATGATAGTTACTCGTTTCTGTGAATATACTGGAAAACCACTGAATTCTATACATTAAATGAATTAATTGGTATGTTAATTATATCTCAATAAAACTATAAAAAATGCAATTCCCTCCAAAAAGGTAATACAGTTGACCTTTGAATAATGTGGCAGTTAGGGGCACAGACCCTCTGCAGTCAATTCACATATAACTTTACAGTTAGCCCTCCTTATCCATGGTTGAACATCCACATATTTAACCAACCCTGGATCATATAACACTGCAGTATGTATTTACTGAAAAAAAATGTGAGTAGAAGGGGACCCTCACATTTCAAACCCATGTTGTTCAAGGATCAACTGCACATCCTTAATTTATCCAATGGTTTTCCAGTTGGGAATAATAGAATTCAAAACACTTACATGCTGATACAGGAGGAGAATTGGGGGGTAGTCTGGAGTATTCATGCAGCTCAGAGAGGGGAAACCTAGATAGGACAGTACAGGCTGTACAGAGAAGAGCAAAATCAGCACTATTTCAAGGAAAGAGGTACTAAGGAGGGCAAAACTCCACCACAGACAAACGCCACATACTTCACTATTTGGCCTATTTGTTCAGAAGTCCTATCCTTGTCAAATGATTTTCATGTAGCCTTTAGATACCACTGGAGATAACTTTCTATTTTTGAGAAGATAACTAATCTACAAAAGCCTCTCTTCTGGCAGAGAAACTTGTCCTGGAAACGGGTGGAGGAAGGGTAAATGTAATGACAATATTCTGAAGAAGGAAATGCCGGCGGCACTTAATCTGTCTTTAATCTTGTTACTAGGACTCAGGCTGTGCATCTTATCTAGTACACAGAAATCTAGAGTGGAGCAAAGGCTTTTTTTTAGGGTAATATAATTTCCTTTCAGAATCGTGGAGCCCAAAGCATGAGGAACAGTTAATTTGGTGCAATAAGGCAAGAAAAAGAAATAAAAGGCATACAAGTTGGAACATAAGAAGTAAAACTATATCTTTATTTGCAGATGAAATAATCACCCATGTAGAAAACCTTAAGGAATATATTAAGAAGCTACTAGAACTAATAAGTGATTTTAACAAAGTTACAGAATAAAAGATCAATACACATAAATCAGTTGTATGTCTATATGCTAGCAAAGAACAATCAGAGACCAAATTTTTTTAAAATAGTGTTAACAATAGCATGAAAAAAGTGAAATAAATCTGATAAAAAGATGTGTAAGGTCTATACACTGGGACTTCCCTGGTGGTGCAGTGGTTAAGAATCCGCCTGCCAATGCAGGGGACACGGGTTCAAGCCCTGGTCCGGGAAGATCCCACATGCCACAGAGCAACTAAGCCTGCGAGCCACAACTACTGAACCTGCGTGCCTAGAGCCCGTGCTCCGCAACAAGAGAAGCCACTGCAAGGACAAGCCTGCGCACCGCTACGAAGAGTAGCCCCCACTCGCCGCAACTAGAGAAAGCCGCACGCAACAACGAAGACCCAACACAGCCAAAAATAAATAAATAAATTTATTAAAAAAAAAGATCTATACACTGAAAATTACAAAACACTGTTGAGAGAAACTGACAGAGATCTAAATAAATGGAGGGATATATCCACAGATCAGAAGAGTCAACATTGCTAAGATTATAATTCTTCGCAAATTGATCAATAAATTCAACACAATCCCAATCAAAATCCCAGTAGCCTCTTGTGTACAAATTGGCAAGATGATTATAAATTATAATATTTATATGGAAGACAAAGGACCTAGCACAACCAAACAAATTTAAAAAAGAACAAAGTTGAAGGACTTGCACTATCTTATTCAAAGACTTATTATAAAGCTTACAGTAATCAAGACAATTAGGTACTGGCATAAAAATAGACAAAGAGATCTGTGTAAGAGAATGAAAAGTGAAGTAATAGACCCATCATATACAGAAGACTGACTTTCAACAAAGGTTCAGCAGCAAGAAAAGATAATCTTTTTAATAAATGATGCCGGAACAACTGGCTATGAAAAAGCAAAAAAATTTAACTTTGATCCATATACATCAAATACAAAAATTAACTCAAAGTAGATCATAGACCTGAATGTAAAACCTAAAAATTATAAAATTTCTATCAGAAAAAAACAGAAGAAAGTCTTTGTGATTCTGAGCTAAGCAAATTTAGATCCAACACCAAAAGCAAGCATGATGCAAAAAAAACCTGATAAATTGGACTTTATCAAAATTTAAAACTTCTGTTCCTCAAAAGACATTGTTAAGAAAATAAAAAGACAAACCAAACACTGGAAGAAAATTTATGTAAAACATATATCTGACAGAGAACTGATATTTGGAACACATAAAGAACACTTACAACTCAATAATAGAACAAACAATCCTATTATTTTTTTAAAGGAGCAAAATATTCGAATAGACTCTTCACCAAAAAAGATATACAAATGGCAAATGAGCACATGAAAAAGTGCTCAACATCATTAGCCATCAAGAAAATGCAAGTTAAAACCACAATAAGGTGTTACTTCATATCTACTAGAATGGTTACAGTTTAAAAAGACTGACTATACCAAGCATTGCACAGATGTGGAAAAATTGGAATCCCAATATACAGCTCTTGGTACGACTACACTGGAAAACAGTTTTGGCAATTTCTTAAAAAGTTAAACATAGAGCTATCATGTGACTCACCCACTACACTCCTATTAACCAACAGATATAAAAAGCATATGTTCACACAAAAAATTGTACAAAAATGTTCATGACAGCTTTCTTCGTAATCACCAATAACTGAAAACCACCCAAATATCCCAAGATGCAGTATATCCATAAAATGGAATAATACCCAACAGTAAATGGTAACAAACTACTGATACACAAAAAAATCATGGATGAGTCTCAAAACAAACTGAGTAAAAGAAGCTAGACAAAAAAAAAAAAAGAGTACACAGTATGAAGACATTCATATATAAAAGTGTAGAAAATGCAAACGATACATAGTAATAGAAAACAGGTTAGTGGTTGCCTCAGCACTGAGGTCAAGGGAGGTGCTGAGGGAGGAAGGGATTATAAAGGCACATGAGAAAATGTTTGGAGGTAATTGACAAATTCATTATCTTGATTGTAGTGATAACTTCAAGGATAAATACATTTGTCAAAACTAATCAAATGCTATGCTTTAAGTATGTGCAGTTTATAATTCACCAGTGTATACCCTAATAAAGCCATATATTGCTTTTTAACATCTTTATTGGAGTATAATTGCTTTACAATGGTGTGTTAGTTTCTGCTGTATAACAAAGTGAATCAGCTATACATATACATATATCCCCATATCTCCTCCCTCTTGTGTCTCTCTCACACCCTCCCTATCCCACTCCTCTAGGTGATCACAGGGCACCAAGTTGATCTCCCTGTGCTATGCAGCTGCTTCCCACTAGCTATCTATTTTACACTTGGTAGTGTATGTATGTCAATGCCACTCTCTCACTTCATCCCAGCTTACACTTCCCCCTCCCTGTGTCCTCAAGTCCATTCTCTACATCTGTGTCTTTATTCCTGTCCTGCCCCTAGGTTCTTCAGAACCACTTTTTTTTTTTTTTTTTTTTTTAGATTCCATATATACATGCTAGCACACGGTATTCGTTTTTCTCTTTCTGACTTACTTCACTCTGTATGACAGACTCTAGGTCCATCCACCTCACTACAAATAACTCAATTTTGTTTCTTTATATGGCTGAGTAATATTCCATTGTATATATGTGCCACATCTTCTTTATCCATTCATCTGTCGATGGACACTTAGGTTGCTTCCATGTCCTGGCTATTGTAAATAGAGCTGCAATGAACACTGTGGTACATGACTTTTTGAATTATGGTTTTCTCAGCGTATAAGCCCAGTGGTGGGATTGTTGGCTTGTATGTTAGTTCTATTTTTAGTTTTTTAAGGAACCTCCATACTATTCTCCATAGTGGCTGTATCAATTTACATTCCCACCAACAGTGCAAAAGGGTTCCCTTTTCTCCACACCCTCTCCAGCATTTATTGTTTGTAGATTTTTTGATGATGGCCATTCTGACTGGTGTGAGGTGATACCTCATTGTAGTTTTGATTTGCATTTCTCTAATAATTAGTGATGTTGAGCATCCTTTCATGTGTTTGTTGGCTCTCTGTATATCTTCTTTGGAGTAATGTCTATTTAGGTCTTCTGCCCATTTTTGGATTGGGTTGTTTGTTTTTTTGATATTGAGCTGCATGAGCTGCTTGTAAATTTTGGAGACTAATCCTTTGTCAGTTGCTTCATTTGCAAATATTTTCTCCCATTCTGAGGGTTGTCTTTTTGTCTTGTTTATGGTTTCCTTTTAAAGCTATATTTTAAAAGGTCCAACTACTAATATAATTTTTTAAAGGGGGATACTGTTACTTCCTACTCCAAGCACCCTAAATATCTCTTTAATTTCACAAATGATTAGGTTAAACTCAGTTGCTTCTTGCTTAAATGGAGATATTTTTCAAATGTGTTATACCAACTAGCAACTGGTAACAAATTATCTACAAAGGAAAAACTGGGCAAACCATTACACTGAATTAGCTTGGTGGAAAGACCAAAGATCTCTGGTTGGACAGTGAGTGGATCTTTTCCTCCAATCTCCAAACAATTGGTTCTAAGGGCATAATCCAATTATCTCTTCCAAATCTCTTCAAAATCAAGACCTATGTTGAAATATTCATTTTTCCTAAATTTCAAAACATAACAAATAAAATATTTACTCTTTATCATGACAGTAACAGCTATATCAGCACTGTTATAATCTTGATGTGCTGTGTCAATCATTTTAGCTTTGAGGTCCCTTTCCAATGATCTCATTCACAGAATCTGTATTTTAAAGTCAATTATTCAAGGAATGCTTTATTTTTCTTTTGGTTGGCTTCTTTTTCAATAGCGTCTCTTGAATGTATAAACACAAGGGCAAAGAAATTAAAAGACATAATCATATTCCTTAAATGATTGGTTATTTCCTCTTCACTATTCAACCAGAAGCTATCTAGGTATTCTTACCTATTTTAAAGTAATATTACATAAAAATCCAGGTAGTAGAAATCATATTTTGATAAATTACACACTCATTCTCATTCATCTTCAGTTCCTTTTTCTCTTCCCACTTTCTTTGGAATTTCCCACTTCTGGCATATGCCCTACTCACAAAAGGCCAGGTCAATGGATTTCCATTTAAAAAGTGAAAGAAAAGCTTATTGCTTAGTAAGTTTGATAGTCCCAAAATACAACCAAGAGATATAAATACACTCTGAAAAAAAAAGTTCTAACATACTGTGCCACTTTAAGAAACTAAAAAATCAAACATATAAATATATGTAATATCTGATGTTAATTTTTTTATTTTAAAAGCATTTGCTTTGATAAGGAAGGAGGACAGAAAGGATAAGATAGAGGAAAATAAAGAAGAAGACAAAGTGGCAGCTCAGACTGAAGGTTTATATAGCCCAGTCCATGGAAAATAGTAAATGATCAATAAACATTTGTTGAATACAAGCATGAATGAACAAGCTTGATTTCACTATCATTTCATTATCTATATCCACTTTAATTACTAGCATCACATCCATATTATGGCTTTTTATTGGCTCTTGAGCAGCAAAAAGCAAAGTCTGGGAATCCTTCAAATATCTAAGGGACATATTATGGTCAATTAAGCAATTCTGGTTAGTAAATGTAAGGAACAGAGAATGAATTAATATAATAAAAGGGTATGAGATCAAGGATAACACTGTTTAATTGAAAATAAAATAATTATGTAACAACCTAAATGGGAAAAGAATTTGAAAAAAGAATAGATACATGTATATGTATAACTGAATCACTCTGCTGTACACCTGAAACTAACACAACATTATTAATCAACTATACTTCAATATAAAGTAAAAAGTCTTCCAACAAAAGTCCAGGACCAGATGGATTCACAAGCGAATTCTATCAAACATTTAGAGAAGAGCTAACACCTGTCCTTCTGAAACTGTTCCAAAATATTACAGAGGAACAGTCCCAAGCTTTCTACGAGGCCACCATCACCCTGATATCAAAACCAGACAAAGATATCACAAAATAAGAAAATTACAGGCCAAAGCACTGATGAACATGGACACAAAAATCCTCAACAAAATACTAGCAAACTGAACCCAACAACACATTAAAAGGATCATACACCATGATCAAGTGGGATTTATCCCAGGGATGCAAGGATTCTTCAATATATGCAAATCAAACAATGTGATACACCATATTAACAAACTGAAGAATAAAAACTATATGATCATCTCAATAGATGCAGAAAAAGCTTTTCACAAAATTCAACACTGATTTATGATAAAAACTCTCCAGAAAGTGGGCATAGAGGGAACCTACTTCAACATAATAAAGGCCATATACAACAAACCCACAGCAAACATCATTCTCAATAGTGAAAAACTGAAGCATTTCCTCTAAGATCAGGAACAGGACAAGGATGTCCACTCTCACCACTATTATCCAACACAGTTTTGGAAGTCCTAGCCACAGCAATCAGAGAAGAAAAAGAAATAAAAGGAATAAAAATTGGAAAAGAAGTAAAACTGTTGCTGTTTGCAGATGACATGATACTATATATAGAAAATCCTGAAGACGCCACCAGGAAACTACTATAGCTAATCAGTGAATTTGGTAAAGTTGCAGGTTACAAAATTAATGCACAGAAATCTCTTGCATTCCTAAACACTAACAATGAAAGATCAGAAAGAGAAATTAAGGAAACAATCCCATTTACCATCACATCAAAAAGAATAAAATACCTAGGAATAAACCTATCTAAGGAGGCAAAAGACCTGTACTCAGAAAACTATAAGATATTGATGAAGAAAATCAAAGATGACACAAACAGATGGAGAGATATAGCATGTTCTTGGATTGGAAGAATCAATATTGTGAAAATGACTGTATAGCCCAAAGCAATCTACAGATTCAGTGCAATCCCTATCAAATTACCAATGGCATTTTTCACAGAATTAGAACAAAAACTTTTACAATTTGTATGGAAACACAAAAGACCCCAAAGAGCCAAAGCAATCCTGAAAAAGAAAAATGGAGCTGGAGGAATCAGGCTCCTGGACTTCCGACTATACTACAAAGCTATAGTAATCAAGACAGTATGGTACAGGCACAAAAACAGAAATACAGATCAATGGAACAGGACAGAAAGCCCAGATATAAACCCACACACCTATGGTCACCTAATATATGACAAAGGAGGCAAGAACATACAGTGGAGAAAAGACAGTCTCTTCAATAAGTGGTGCTGGGAAAACTGGACAGCTACATGTAAAAGAATGAAAATAGAACACTCCTTAACACCATACACAAAAATAAACTCAAAATGGATTCAAGACCTGAATGTAAAGCCAGACACTATAAAACTCTTAGAGGAAAACATAGGCAAAACACTCTTTGACATAAATCGCAGCAAGATCTTTTTTGACCCACCACCTAGAGTAATGAAAATAAAAACAAAAATGAACAAAAGGGAACTAATGAAACTTAAAAGCTTTTGCACAGCAAAGGAAGCCATAAACAAGACGAAAAGACAACCCTCAGAATGAGAAAAAAAAATTGCAAACAAAGCAATGGACAAGGGATTAATCTCCAAAATATACAAATAGCTCATGAAGCTCAATATCGAGAAAACAAACAACCTAATCAAAAAATGGGCGGAAGACCTAAATAGACATTTCTCCAAAGAAGATATACAGATGGCCAACAAACACATGAAAAGATGCTCAACATCACTAATTATCAGAGAAATGCAAATCAAAACTACAATGAGGCATCACCTCACACCAGTCAGAATGGCCATCATCAAAAAATCTACAAACAATAAATGCTGCTGAGAGTGTGGAGAAAAGGGAACCCTCTTATACTGTCGGTGGGAATGTAAACTGATACAGCCACTATGGAGAATTGTATGGAGGTTCCTTAAAAAACTAAAAATAGAACTACCATATGACCCAGCAATCCCACTCCTGAGCATACACCTGGAGAAAACCATAATTCAAAAAGATACATGTACCACAATGTTCGCTGCAGCACTATTTACAATAGCCAGGACATGGAAGCAACTTAAATGTCCATCAACAGAGGAATGTATAAAGAAGATGTGGTAGATATATATATACAATGGAATATTACTCAGCCATAAAAAGGAATGAAATAGTGCCATTTGCAGAGACATGGATGGACCTAGAGATTGTCATACAGAGTGAAGTAAGTCAGAAAGAGAAAAACAAATATCATATAATATTGCTTATATGTGGAATCTAGAAAAATGATACAGATGAACTTATTTGCAAAGCAGAAATAGAGACACAGAGGTAGAAAACAAATGTATGGACACCAAGGGGGACGGGGGAGTGGGATGAATTGGGACATTGGGATTGACACATATACATTACTATGTATAAAATAGATAACTAATGAGAACCTACTGTGTAGCACAGGAAACTCTACTCAATGCTCTGTGGTGACCTAAATGGGAAGGAAATCCAAAAAAGAGGGGATGTATGCATACGTATAGCTGATTCACTTTGCTGTACAGAAAAAACTAACACGACATTGTAAAGCAACTATACTCCAATAAAAATTAATTTTTAAAAATGAAAATAAATAAAAATAAAAATAAAATAAACTCCTAGTTTTGTTGCTTTAGGGTCCATTGTGAGAAGTGCCACCATTTGAGAGGTAAAAAGTTTTGTGTATACCAACTAGAATCAGCTTCAATCTGTAGAATGGCTAAACTATAAAATATAGAAATTGATCATATTTCCATGTATATAAAATAACTAATTAGCCAAATAGGTAAGTATATCTTAGTTAATATCTTTTGTGGGTGTATTTAGACAAATTACTGTAATGCAGAAGTAAAAGTTATAATTAATTTATCCAGCAACATAAACTGGTATTTTTGAAGTGCTTCAAAAATTTTAAACCATGTCCTCTCTTAAAACAATGTAAACTTTCCTCTGAAGCTGTATAAATACCATACTCTTAGCAAGTCTTTTTTCCATGGCTAGTAGAAAGACAATATTTGGCTCAGTCTCTATCCAAAGCATCAAAAATTTTGAACTATAATGTTGAAATACAACAACTGTTTTAGAACTATGTTTGAATTTTATCATGGAGCCCAAGGGTTTGAATGTTTGCTTACCTCGGACTTTAAAATATTTCACATGGTTTGCCATAGCCTCTGTAACATTTTCATCTGGGCAGGTTTTCACACCATTAGGAAACAGAGTAGATCGCTTTCTTCTGAGCAACCACTGTCTCTCAGTTTCTCTGTGGTCCATAGGTTGTTTCTTTTCGATAGATAGAGAAGAGTCTGTGGATTCTGAGTCAGCCAGGAGAAAAGAAACTGTACTCTTGGGTTCTTGGCTCTCTTCTAAAGATAAGTAGGTTTGTGCTACAGAGTGAAAGCATAAACAAAGCTTCTGATGATGAATGGAGACATAGAATGAAAGGTAACAAATGAAGAAAAACTGACATTTGCACCACATTTGGATTTTGAACTCAATGCTCAAATTTTAGACATGTGTGCTTAAGGAAGGGAGAAGTAAAGCATTCAATTTTTCCTCCATTTAATTCCTAGTCCTTTATTTCAAGATTGTTAGTTATTGAAATACATCCAATTTCAACACAAGAAATAAGAGGAAGTAAGCTCTGAACCAAGAATTACTAATGAAGAGGAAAACCAATATTACTGAAGAGATTTTCATACAGTTTAAATGAAGCAGTATCAAAGACTAGAGTAATATTTGATTCAATTTCTTACAGCAGTCATATCAAATAATATTATTTTTAGAGAAAATATACTGCAGATCTAAAGAAAAAAAATAATGTAGATTTTTAAATACCTGTTAATGACGGAAGGTTTCCTTCTATCAGGACAAATATCAGAATACCCAGAGAAATCTTCCCAAAATGAGGAAACATAATCATTTGAGCCAAAACCAAAAGAGGCCAAAATCCTTAATTGAGCACCCAAAGGCCTGAAACTTCCAGTAACAAATTGTTACAGAAAAGGTCTAATGTTTAACAGTTTACGTTCAAAAACTGACAACCATTCCAAAATCATTATAAATTGGCTAAATAAAAATGGTGTCCTTTCAAAGTACCTCTCACTTCTTTTCTGAAATAACCAGCATGCTATGAAAGCAGGAGAGATAAGCTAATTAGGACAGATGGGGAGAGACAATTTCTTTAATCTAGCCAGCTAAGCTCTTTATTAACACTCTCCTTGCCTTTAATAAGCACTCCACTTAAAAATGTTTCCAAAAAAACTAATAATGTTACACATATAATTCAATGAATTTTACAACTTTTCTCAATCTATTAGTCAAACCTGATAGATTCACATGTTCTCTGGGTTCTTCTACAACCTATGATTTTTAAGCATAAAATGCCCAGACTGACTATACCTGTCTATGTCCGAAATACAGAGCTACATAAAAAATAAAGTTAGTTTTCTTGGTGTCGTTTCTTATAAATTTCCCTCGATTAAAAAAACTTGAAAATCTTTCACTGTAACCACTTACGTCTCCTTCCTTATCTATAAAATAGGATAGGAATAGTAAAGCTAACTCATGATAGAGATATTGTGAGCATTAAATTAGTTAACACACAGAAAATGCTGAGAAAAGTACCTGGCACCTACTAAGCACACAATATAAATGGTAGCTACATAATAATAACTTTGTTGCTTAATTTGCTATTAAACATGAGGCCCAGTGTCTTTATCTACATGAGTAATTCTTAACCAAGAAAGGATATCCTTTACCACAATGGGGGACCAGATAAAAATTTTGTATTAGGGCAGTTGGTTTTATCAAATAAACCTAGTAGAAAGGAATTAAATTAGTCAAAATCCCTGTGGAAGCTAGGATTTACTATCAAATAGCAATGAATTTATATCTTATGTACCTCTGGCGAAGTTCTCTGGAAAAAAAAAATGTTTTGTAAAGATCTAAAGCACATTTCTCTTCAGAATCCTACACTAGCCCTGACCCTGATTTCTCCAGTTCCCAAAAGGGACCAACTCAGTTGTAAGAGAACAGGCCACCTGGGTGGGTGCAAACCACACCAGCCTAAGAAAGCCTCATACACATAGAACCAAGTCTTTTAACAGCCCCTGGGCAAAGTTTGCAAATTTCCATAAGGACAAGGTTAGTTACAAGAGACTCTACAGAGGGAAGAAGGGGCCCAGGTTTTCCAGAAGAGTGTTAAAAAGTTCTGGTAAGGAGGGCTTCGGGGTACGCATGTCTACTCACAGTTCTCCCAGTCCAGACAGTTCAACAACTGGAGGTCATTTTCACAATAAAAGATATATGTATATGTTGAATACAACTGACACTTCACATTTATTTTAGCTTAGTACTTTTCCAAAGAAATAGTATTGAAAGAAAGAAAACACAAGATAATTTCCTATTAAGAAAGGGCTTAAGCTTGGTGTTAAGCCAAAAGTAATTAAAGCATAAATGAATAACTTTATATGACTAAAAAGTAGGTGACAGTGGAAAGATGAGGATAGAATGTAGATTGGAATCAAATTAGAAAGGGCTCTGTATGATAAGTCTAGACCTATTTTCCCCCTAAAACACACACACACAAAAGCTGATTTTAAGAGGTATTAAACTTTTTCTTAAAAAAAAGAGCTACCATTTTTTTATCCCAAGAGTTGTGAGAATCACTGTTACCTTCTCTAAGAAGGCTTTCCCTGTCTAGTGACAACCCTCTTACTACCTCTCTACCACCTCTCACTATCTCTCTCTCTCTCACACACACACACACACACACACACACACACACACACACACACACACACACACACACACCACACACCCCCGAAGGCTGAACACCCTCCTGTGCTCCAAAAAAACTCTATGATTGTTTCTAACAGGCATATTAAAACTGTTCATATGTCCATTTCTCCCATTAGACTATAAATGACTTAGGAATAAGAGCTGTCATTCCATTTTTTTCTACCTTGTACATTGCCTGCTAGTAGTAGATGCTCAAAAAATGTTCCCTGAACTATCAAAATTACCACACGTCTGTTAAAACAGTTAGAAAAATTAATCTAAGCATCAATTATATGACATGCACTGAGTAACATACAATTTAAAATCTATTTCTAAGAATGGCTCACGTTTCTTAAGGAAAAAAATTACACCTCAATTTAATGAATTGGAAACACGTTTAATATAAAATGTTGATATTCTCAAAGCATTATTTCCATATGAATTTAGGAAAATGAATTTTAAACAACCTTCAAAACATGACAAAGGACAGTGGTGTCTTTGAAAAACATACAAACAAAAAAGTTAAGAAGTCACAAGGAGATGTATTAGATACTTGCTTTCCCAAAATTAGATATACAAAATAATTAAGTCATCTAAAAAATCCCCTCCCCCCACACAGAAATTGGGAATGAAACATGTAATTATAACCATCTTTATAGGAAATCTCCAAAGGACAAATATCTTTAACAATATAAAGATGTTGACAAGATTAACAGAAACTTAAGGACACTAAGGCTTAACTGACAACCTCAATTCACAGGATTTTGAAATAAAATGTTCCGACTTTTAGCTTCATCTTAAATTGCCTTTGCTTCACTGCTTTATATACACTAACAATGTAAATCTAAGAGATGCTTAAAACAGAAGATTAAAAAAACATTTTTCTTATCTAAGAAAATACAATATAATCATCCCCTCAAAATATTCCTGATAACATTAGAAGGTTATGAAGTGTTTAATCATATGTAATACCACCATCATCACATCAATTCAGCACAGTTACCTGAACATTTAATAAAAACTTAAGCTCCATGGGGATCACAGGTCCTTAAAAATTACAATTTAAAAATACAAAAGCAATGAGAGCAATCTGGCTTTTGCAGATGAATACTGGGTAAACAGCTATAAAATTATGTATTTAGTCCTAACAACTAATATAGAAAACTTTGAGGATATTTTTTTAATTAAAGTTATGAAGTCACCAATTTTATCTTCTATACTTACAGGAACTGTGTACATATATTCTGGGATGTCAGAATAGGATAGAAGCCAATATTTATATAGCTATACCTCAAATAAACTAAGTTGAGCAACATATACAATTTTTAAAAACCTATTTTGGATAGCTAAATTTTTCTTCCAAATTTCACTCTGAATGAATGAACTAAATTCTCAGATCCCCACACATGACATCAAAAGAAATGGAAAACAAACAACAATTAGAATAGAGTAATGGTTCCACTTAGCAATTGAGAAAAATAAGCTGCGCTTTGAAAGAGTGAATTTATATCACTTTCCTAACATGTCTTCTCTCACACTATACAGAAGGGATGCCGTAAATGGCATTTTCTGAAGCCTTGATACTAAATTCTTTTTAAAAAAAAAAAATACACAGTATTCATATTGCATGCTTGAGCTGCAAAGAATAGAATTACAATATAATGTGACTTGTCACAAATTTGACAAGCACTGGGGCTGGCACCAGGGAGGACCTAACTCCCTTCAACTCCCAGTTATGTGGAAGTACAGATCACATAGTTTTATTATCTATAAAAACATTCCCACATTACATATGCTATTGCATCATCCAAGCATATTTAATCAGAAAAATATCAAATATTTATGAAATTTTAATTTCTATCTAATGACTTTATCTATATCACCCCCATTTCCACTCCATCTATGAGATCCTAACAATTCTAATATTATATCTTATATATTTTAAATAATGTACAGTGACTTATAAAACTACTGCAAGTTATTTTCTTCTCTGTGAGCTGGCTAACACAAATGCTGATAAGCAGCTTTCCAGTAATCGTATAGAACTTCTATGTCATGTTTGTACAGATTAACTAGCTACTGCTGCCCTTCTGTTGCTGTAAATGAAGTTTCAAAATGAGCTCTCGAATATCTTCCCGTTTGGTCTTTATTACATGACGAGGAAACCATTTCTCCAAATGAATTGGAAGTTCAAAGTTAACAATAGGATCCTAATGAGAGAAAAGACAGAGTGCAATCACTTTAGCAGTATAATTCAAATTTGTTTTAAGCTCATTTTTATAAGAAATGAGAAATTGCTAACTTTTTTAAATAACAGCTTTACTGAGATATATTTCACATAACATACAATTTGCCTAAAGTATTCAACTGAATGATTTTCAGTATATTCAGAGTTGTGCAACCATCACCGCAATCAATTTTAGAACATTTTCATTAAACTGCTAACTTCTGAACATCAAAATTAAACACCATATGTTCTGCTACAATGCATGTTTAAGTGAATTAGTGCAAAGAGAATTAGTAAACAGAGAATGATTCAGTACAATGCAGAAGTCAGGCTGGTTTGAACACAATTTTTTCCAACATGTTAATATTTTGAAACCATTAAAACAAAGAGGAAGCCTTAGCAGTAAATGAAGAATCTCACATAAAAAATAGAAAATCCTGTAGAAGTACCTTCTTTTAGTCCACGAAATAGCCAATTTAGTGGCTTAAGGAACTGATATATTTTCCATTATGTTAAGCTTAATAAGGAAGTTGCAAGTTGCAACTGCAAAGACAATTTTGCCTGTGTTTAAAAAAATAAATGAGTAACTGCTGAATAAGACTACCCCTAGATCATGTTTATAAATTTGATGAAACTATTAGAAGCCAGATGTAAGAAGGACTTACATCTTAAAGAAGAAATTAAGAGACCCAGAGTATAAAGCTGAAATGAAGGACTGACTGTGATTCTAGGGGCAAATCTCAGTGGAGATTTAACTGTGTAAGTATTTTTATTAGAATTAAAATTGTTTTTCTTATGGCCTAGTTACAAAGCTCCACAGGTTTTGAATGGTCAACCTGAAACCTATTTTCTTCAATCCACACTCTGTTATATTAGTGCACAAATTTGTGAAACACAAGATTTAGTGTTCTGAGGTTTTCCCCCCAACAATCTTAAGTGGTGCTACCACCTATATTAGAAGTATGTTCTACTGACTGAGGCTATGTAAAGTAGAATTATATAACACACTCAGACTATGTTATGTAATAAGGTACTTTGGATATCTAAAAACAAAATCAAATCTCTTTGGAAAGAGTATTAGAAGGCCAGAACTGTCACCCTATAATGAAGTTCCAGTCTAGAATAAAAAAGGAAAAAAAAACAGCATAACATGTTTAGTGGTTTCCATAATGTGTACCATGTTCTACTGTATATTATCAATCCTCCCCAATTATACCAAAAGTTATAACTGCATACTATAACCCTCATGCTTTGAAAGTACCTTTAAGGATTCTCCAAACAAGCTTCTGGTCAAAAATACCTTTTGCTATTCCCATCTTCATAAATAATACTAGTTATGACTGAAGTAATGAGCTAACAGTTCAAAAAGCAGAGTGATCCCTTCCTATTTAAAATTTCTTTTTAACGTTGCTACAGTTCCTATAGAGTCTCTGATGAGCTAGAAAATAATACCCATGCTTGTCATTGTACTTATGTAGCTTATGGTTTTCTGAGCTTCTTCAATACACAAGTCTTTTAGTTTTGAAAATTTTTCTTCAAATTTGTGTCTGCCTTATTCTCTCTCTCCACCCCTAATCCTTCTGCCACTCCAATTACATGTAAATTAGACTTTTTGACTGTATCACACTTGTCTCTTATGCTCTGTTCTCTTCTTTACATTCTTTTTCCTCTCTGAGCTACAGTGGGATACTTTCTACTGTCCTTTTTTAAAGTTCCCTCATCTGTCTTCTGCTTTATTCAGTCTGCTATCAAACCCATACAGTAAATTCTTAACTTTAGATATATCATTATGCATTTTCAGTTCTGGAATGTCCACTTGACTTTTTTTTTTTAGCAGATTCCATTTTCATCCATTTTGTTTATCTTTGACTATTTTCTCCAACATATTAATCAAATCATTTTAAAGTTCTTATCTTCTAACTCCAATATCTGCGTTATATATGGTTCTATGCCTTTTTTTTTTTCTTATTTCTTGATTACCTCTAACATTTTCTTGCTTCTTTGCTTGCCCAGTAATTTGTGATTATATGCTGGTAATTGTGAATAAAAAACATATTTATGTCTTTACATACCTTAAAGAAGCTTTCCACATATTGCAGTAAATATACTCCACAATCACTGCTATTATCTTGTTTAGGAACTTTAGGGCATAGGTCCACCATGTTTGTTTTGCTGAATTCACGATGAGTTTTTCGTTTAACTTCCCACTCTACCTCTAAATACCTTAAATCATCAAAAAGTAGAGTGACTCAAGTAGAAATTTCTTTACTATTATGCAACACTTTCACAAAAATGGAAAAACATTTGCTGCCAAATATATTGACTCCAGCCACATTTCAAAAGACTTAAACCTTAACAGCACAAATTATAATATGAGGCTTCAAAAGTGCGACTTTAAATAAAATCATGAGTTTCAAACTAAAAGCCAGACTTTTTTCAACAACTCAACTTTCACAACTCATATACATAAGTCACTTATATTACAAAGTAAACTAAACAAATTATTTTTAAACTTTAGTTGCTAGTTTTTTCCAGATCCTATAGGAAATTTAAAAATTACAGACCCACATGCACACACAAAATAAGAATGTGAAAGAGTTCTTATTTTTTTCTAAAGTGTTACTTTTGACAACCACTAATATTTGCAATGCTCCTTTGTAAAATTATGTCTTTTGTTCAATTGTGAATACAAATTCCAAATTTACTTTTGATATAATCCTTGAGAAATATTTTACACATAATGGGGATATTTGTTATTAATTAGATTTACAGGCCTCATCTAAATAAATAATAAAATATAATTCCTGATATAATCTTTTCAGTAATTCTTAAGGCAACTTAAAAATTATTGAGATTTTAGTAAAATTGTCATTACTTACTCTCGTAAATTCTGAACTGTGTTTTGTATAGAAGCAGCTTTCAAGGAGTCTAGTATGAGAATGCATGGCCTATGAAAATCACAGGAAGAAATCAAGATGTATATATTTGTATATGAAGTAAACCTAAGTATCTGAAAAGACTCTATTATTACGGCATGTACATACCTTTTACACATTTTCTTTGGTACTGACACATTCATCTCAGGACTCTGAAATAACATGAATTTTTATGACTTTGCAATTAAAGCTAGTGTGAATAAATTAATATTCAGTTACTCTTTAAAATGTTTCAAACAGGGACTTCCCCGGTGGCGCAGTGGCTAAGACTCTGTGTTCCCAATGCAGGGGGCCTGGGTTCGATCCCTGGTCAGGGAACGAGGTCCCACATGCATGCCCCAACTAAGAGTTAGCATGCCACAACTAAGGAGCCCGTGTGCCGCAACTTAGGAGCCAGCAAGGCGCAACTAAGGAGCCCTCAAACCACAACTAAGGAGCCCAGCTGCCACAACTAAGGAGCCAATGAACCACAACTAAGGAGCCCACAAGCCGCAACTAAGGAGCCAATGAGTCACAACTAAGGAGCCCACGATCCGCAACTAAGACCCAGCACAACCAAATAAATAAAGTAAATTAAAAAAAAAAGAAATAGAAAATGTTTCAAATAACTTAAAATTAAAATTTCAAATAAGAGTTCTTTTCATCATCTAAAGTAAGCCAACTTCATTTTTTTTTTAATTTATAGATTTCTTTTCTTATACTGGTGAAACAGTAGTTTATGCACTTTTACATGTGACCTCAAGAAGTTATGGAGCTTTAACATGGCCTAAAAAACAACCTGGAACTTGAATTACTTCTATTCAGAGTTGCCATCTTAAGCAAAGATAAAGAAGTTAACTGAACCTGTCCTTATACACATTCTCTTAACTCAGTATATGATATCAATAGAGACAGACTTCTTCCCTGTGAAGCACAAGAAGCAGATTATTAATGTATACTAAGGGACAAGAGATGGGGTATTTTGTTATTTTTGTTGATAAATTTAAGAATCAATAGATCAAACTTTCTTTAATATGCAGAACTTCTCAGTACCTTTATTATTCTAATATAACAGTGAATCTCTAAGAGAGGAATAGGACACAGGGTTTACCCAACTTAACTGACCTTAGAATCCTTTTTATCATAAACCGCATCTTAGAACAAGTATTCCATGGAACCCAATTTGGGAAACCTGGCTCTAGAGGCAAGAAGGAACTCCCCTATTCTGCCGCTGTGACATCAGAAAAGGAAACCTCCTTCCTTCTGCCCACCCTGTACCAGTGACAGTAAAGACACAGGCCTATGCCAGGGAGGCTGCTGCTGTCTGTATGTATTAAAAAATAATTAGGTGGCTACCTTAATCAATTAAGATACCAAATCTAGACCATGAATATCAGTTTAGAGGTCCATTTAAAGTAAAGTTAACAGTAACTATCTTAGCCTCAGGAGTCATATGGATTGACCATGAGTCTGCTTTGAATGATTTTTACCAACAATTTATAATAATAGAAAGTGGAATATAAAATATAGGTAATCAATTACTCTGAGTGCAAAAACTGATGACATAATGAAGAATAAAAGTACATTTTCCCATAGAAATTGAAAAAGTAGTCGACCAAGATGATCAGATAAACTATAAACAAACCTAGGGAGTTAAAGTAAGCTAAACAGATGCAAAAAGAATGATAATTTCTCTTGTTCTCTTTCCTACCCCAACGAAATACTCCAAAGAATCATAAAACAGCATAATTTAATTATGGTACACCAATATCCATCATAGCCCACCTAGCTATGCCCTATTTTCCATATAAAATTGTTATATTCATGAGTTTTCCTACCTTTACATTTATAAAAACACACTTACTTGAGAATCTTCTGTACCCAAGGATAGTGCTGAAGAAGTATGCAGATCATTATCTAGTTAGAAATAACAAAACAGTTATGTGTGTTTATTTTATGTCTAATACAAAGTATTTAGATAAGTTTAGATTGTAATTTGTATGCATAGTAGTAATTAAAGGGAAAAAATACCTGGGAACTATTTAATTTTTTTTTTATGGTTAATGTTACAAAAAAATTCAATCGATGGATAAAACTGACAATGCTTAATTGGCTGTCATCACACAATACATACACCGCAGAGCCAAAACTTGAAATACCAGTTAGCTGGGGCCAGTTTCCTGTAAAAAGACAATCTTCATAGATTGCTAACTTATCAAAATCTCTGCTGTTTTAATGTGGAGGATGGTTAATTTGCCTAGTAATAATTCTTCTAACATATGATCATAGAGTGTTGCATAAATACACTTTTGCAGCATAGGAGGATTAGACAAAATAGAAAGTAATCAGTTGCTTTATCAGTTTTTCTTTCTCCCCCACAAGAGATAGGTTTTGGCCAGTATTAACGGTAATGGCTATTATTAATTCTGCTTGCTGCTTAGGCTACAGCTATAAAATACAATTTGATTTTTTTTTCTCAAAGAAAGTAGGCTTATTTGCTTACTTAAGATTTGGGTTGTAACATAAGAAAAATCATGGAAGAATTATAAGAGACCCGATATTACCTAGCCAAATTACTAGTGTCAACAGGAATTGTGTTAATTTATATTAAGAAAAAGAAAAAAGGGGAGATTTCAAGCTATGCCTGAAGATTCATGGCATGAATTCTTAGAAAGATTATTTTATAAAAAGTGCTATGATAAAACTTGATATAACAGTAAAACCTGACAATTACATTTTGTTTATACATGAGTCTGGGTATCTATCATGAAAATTTCAGACATTTCTTCTAATAAACTAAATGATAAGAAATAATTATACTATCCTTTAACTTCATATTGTTCTCTATAATCATTTTACTGTTGCCAACATTATTAAAAACACCATCCACATTAAGTTCATCACCTATTGGTTTGTTGTCATGTTGGGACTGCTGAGCCTGGGAGTGCTGGGATATAGTTTGTGGAAAATCTTCATACACAGCTTCTTCTAACCATGGAAAACAAATGACTGCAAGATACCAGTGAGACCTGTTGAAAAAGAAATATAATCTTAATAACACAAAATCTAAACAATGTAGAAGAATATGTTCTAGAACTATAACTGAGAAGGTGGGTATAACAAACATCAATTTTGAAGAAGTCCACTGTAGTATCTGAACACGCATTCCAAAACTAATTTAAAAAGCACTAAGACTTCTTAGGGTAAAATCTGAGTAAGTCAAACTTATTTACTTTTATATAATTAGTGTTTCCTGTTGAGAATCTGCTTTAATAAACAAACAAAGAGACTTATAGCATCACCTTTTTTCTGTTAGTGCTTAAAGAGCTTGTTCTCTTAAATATCTGAAAATTTATCCTAAAAGCTTTTCATTTTTTGTTTAGAAAATCTTTTCTTGAGTCCCACCTCAAAATAAACTGAATGTCTAAGCCATTATAGTCTTGTGGGCATTTGTCATTTTTTTCCCCACTATTTACAACATAAGTATTGTCAAACCAAAATCCAAGATAAACTCATTATTTTAGCTACTTCTTTAGAAAAAAATTAAAAATAATACCTGGGTTTATCTACCCATACTTTTTACTGATTATTAATCTAAAAATGCACAAAGTATTTTTCTGCACTCTCCGATTTTTTTTTTAAATAATCTGAAATACTCACGACTCATTTACAGGCACAAAGATATAATCTTTATTAAAGATGTTTATGTGACGAGTCCATGTTCTTACTCTCTTATGTCTTCTCTGAGCCATTCTGGGAACAAAAAGATAGACATATTTGATAGATAAAAAATTAAAAATTTAAGATAAGGATTTCAGGGGTCTTTTTTATACACTGAAAAATGCTAGCTTTAGTTTACTTAACCATCTTCTTCAAGGTACATAATATTTAACAGACTAGAAAATTATCTCATTTTATTAACTCCTGGCTGTTTTTAAATATGATCACTATTTATAAACAATAAAGTAATGGATAAAAGAAAGGCAGCAATTCATAAAATGCTTTACAGATTCCAAAAGTGTCTCAGCAACTGAATATAAATAGCTATACCTATTTATTCTATTTAGTTCCACCTGTGCTGACATAAAATATTATCATTAAACCTTAACAAAATTGTCTAAATGTTATATCTGTGATAAGGGAGGTGTTAAAACTTAATGGAAGAGGAGGGATGAGGTATATAGTCTTAGATTTTTAAAGATGAGACTCATCTCCCTTTATTTCATTTATAAGAATATTATAGGACAATGAGTTAAGCATACCCATTATCCATCGTTTATTTCTTTGACAAATATTTATTAGGTTCCTAAGAACAAATAATGAAAATCACTCACACTGCCCTAAAAGGATTTACAAAATAATGAAGGCAGAAAAAAACTACAACAAATAATTAAAATATAAGTGTCATAAAGGATACAAAGGAATTATGGTGATGGCATCTAGGAAAAACATGAAGAAAAGGGCTGGGACACACGAATAAGAATTCCTTTTCTTTACCTCATTAGGGAAGTTAAAGAAGGAAGATATCAAACCAAGTTTGGATGTCAAAAAAGGTTCTAGGAAAGGGATAGCATTTCACAGTGGCATGAAGGAGATGGTGATATGTGACTTTTGGCTCAGTCCCACGAAGGGCCTCTTTTTAGTCAGAAAATTAAACAAATCATTAAGTTCTTATACATTTACATACCAAGTAACACAGGAAACAGACGTCTTTGCCCTATCCCTGTCCATGTGAATATCTAACCAAACTCACAGGAGTAGACATTGGGAGCAAGATGGGGCTAAAAGATATAGTAGGAATTAGTCACTATGCAAAAGATTGATTTCATAAAATAATGAGTCATATGTTTACCAAATTTTCTTACCTCAAAATGACCCAACCATTACAATGATTATAAATTATTATTTTTACCTAGTGCAGAGTCTCTTAATTTGTTTTCCATCTGAAAGATCTTAAGGATAGACACCTGGTTTTCTTTTGTCTTGTTATGTTGCTGTTTGATAGATTTCCTGATTATGCTAACCTTATTTGATTGGGAATACATTAGATATTGGATGGGGCAAGGATGACAGGAGAGAATACGGGGGCCACAATATAATCTGTTACTCTCTGTTCCTAACTGTATGGAAAATCCTCAACTAATGTCTAACAGTTCTCTCCCCATTCAATAACATACATTATTATCTTTTATTTTGAGTTCCTAGTATGTTCCAAGAACTGAGCAAAATGCCCCAGGCATAGAGTAGAAAATAAGACAGATGAAGTCCCTGACCTCATGGAGCTTGTATTTTAGAATAAGAAACAGAAAATGAACAAACAAACAAAAAAATGATTAGAGATCATGTTGTAAAATAAATTAAAAAGTGCCAGAAGAAGAAATTTCTGTCAGAAAACAGGAAAGAGCTTAAGCATATTTGAAAACTGAAAGGAGGTAGGCTGAGCTGAAGTGTGATAAATGAGGGGAGAGAATGCTGTGAGATGAGTTTAGGGACATGGACAGAAGCAGATCTTGCAGGATCTCATAAACCACAGTAATGACTTTGTGAATCATTTAGTCTGCTATTTCCTAACACTAGTAGTTTCAGCTTCCTGTAGCATTTATTGGCCATAAGTTATGCTTTGTATCCCTTGTCACGTTGCTTCTGGGTTCTTTTTTTTTTTTTTTAAACAGACTTGTAGGGATTCTTTGTGTGAATACTAATTGTATACATATCAGGCTAAGCATTAGTATGAGTATTTGTGTGTGTGTATATGTATGTATGTGTTTATATGTATATGTGTATGTGTGTATATAAATATATATTATGCATAAGATACATATAAGATCTATCTTACACTGGAAGATGCCACTCATCTAACTCAGTTTTGTATTATGTTTATATATGATCATTCATACAACATCTAAATTTTTTCTAATTTTTTAATTTAAAAAATTTTGTTAATACAGCAGAATCTACCTTTTCATTTCCTCAGTTTCTACTTGGGTATGCCAAATGCATAATCTCCACACTGACTAGTAATCTTAAAACAAAATGTGGGATTAAGTGCATGGTGCCAACCATCTGTTTCTATACTCATAAAATAGAAGAGGAGGGCATCAGAAATGTTAAATATCAAATTTATTTAATAAATCTTCCCCTTCCATATATCCCTCTCCATTAACCCTGATTATCAGGAATATTTTCAGACTGTGATTTTCTCCTTAGTTGACCCTGGCAGGCCTTGTCTACCAGCACAAATTCCAAATCCATAAAGACACTCAAAATATAGATGACTACACATCCCAGTTTGTCTAGGGCAGCCCCAGTATACATGGGCTGCCCAGTGTAGCTATTATTAGAGCCTCCTTTTATTCTCTCAAGTGTCCCAATTTAGGCCGTAAATTATATAGTTGCAATACTAAAAACAACAGACAAAGCTTGAACTTTGAAACTGGAAAGCTATATCCAACTTCGGATAACTTATCTAACTTCTTTAAGCTTCAATTCATAACAATAATGGCATTTATCTCATAAGACTACTGTAGAATCAAACAAAATAACTTTATGTTCACTGTCATGGCTCCAAGCAGGTACTCAATAAATGTTAATACTCTCTCTATTCCTATCCTCCTTCTCCAACAACACAACAAGTTCAGACAGTTTACCCATTTAATCATCTTCTTACTTGCTTATTAGTCCTATTATTTTAAGGGGATGAAACAACTCTCCCAGCCATTTTTTCAAAGGCAGTCCAGTACAACAAAAACATCTCTGGATTAGAGGTTAAAAGATAAAGATTTAAGTACCAACCAGTTCTGTCACTTACCGGAGTTCTGCCAATCTTTATTGGCCTGCTTCCTCATCTGAAAAATGCCTTACATACCTAAAAGCACTGTTATGGGAAGAAACAATGTACAAAAATGTACCTTGTAAAGTGGTAGACAAATGTTTACATTAACTTTTTAAAAAATAAAAACTCTTTTAATTTTATCATGGGCCTAGCATAGAGATTCTCACACGAAGTGTTAGGGGCAGGGAGAGGGGCGAAGTGGCTCCAGGCTCACAACTACCCAAGTTACCGCTAAGATACAAAAATTACTCCTTCCTCCTTTTTTGCCTAGCCCTGTCCACTGCTCTACAGGTTTTAGAATTAATCAAAAAAATACTTGGACAGAAATTCAGCTGAACTGTGGGAACATGGTATTTTTATAATGTTGCATCAGTTTAATTAAATAGTAGTATGTTAGTGAGGGTCCAACCAGGAAAACATAAACCTCCCTATATATTTAAGACAGATAAAATGTAATGCAAATAATTGGCTACAGTGGTGATAGAAAAAGCGCAATGCCACAAAAGGCAATCAGTGAGGCAACCAGAGCTTAGCATAGTAGGACAATGCTACATCCTTATGCTGAAGGGCAAAGTGAAGAAGTAGTACCTCCAAATGGAAGCTGGAGATCTATCAGGTCTGTCCAGTGAAAGAAGGACCCACAGAGGAACTAGAACCACTACCAGAATAACTGCCCAAGGCAAAGAGGGTAAGGAAGAAACATCCTGACTTCTTCTTTCCTTGCCTTCCAACCTCCAATATCCCCCACAGAACATGCAATTAGAAATGCAACCTGTAAGAGTCAGCCTCCCTGTGATAGGGAACAGAACAGTGGAAGGGTAAGAAATGCCTCTCAGAGCAAACAGGTCCAGCACCTGCAAAAGTGGTAATACTGCTCACTCTAGGAAATACTGTAAGAAGTTATTTCGCTAAGTCCATCAAAATAGTATGTTTTCCTCTTAAAACTTAAGTACACTGAAAGACTGACTTACGAAAGATTTGGATTATCTTCTGTTAAATTATTTTCCTTTCTTGTCAAGCATTTGTAGAAAAAGCTACTAAAAATGTGACTTCGTTCAACAAGTTCATCTGACACCTTCTCCAATATAAGATACCTGCAAAGTAACAACACCACAAAAGTAAATTATTTTTAGATTTTATCCAGTCTTCCTCCAATTATCTGTGTTCAGAAAATCTTCATTTTTATGTCCTATTAGAGTCAAAGCAATCTTGCAATTTGCTCCGATTTCAGCTTTTTTTTGTTCTTTAGTTACCTCACCTTCTATCAAGATCAATTAAAGCAGAAATTTTCCACATATTCATTTACTTAACAAATATTTCTCAAATTCCTAATATGTGCCAAGTACCATATTTATACTAGCGACATAAAACGAGAGGGGGCAAAAAAAGTTCCTGCCCCCGTAGAGCTTACAATCCAGAAGAGTGACGGTAGAAGGAAATATTAATCAAATAATCATACAATCAAATACAAAACTGAAACCATGACGCTCCTAAATAAATCTAGAGAAATTTTAATAACTCTGAGACATGACTAATCTCTAAATCCTTAGTCCATTTCTTTACTAAAACAATTCTTCAACACAAGTTTATAATTCAATCACTTAGTGATTAAACCTCTCATAATTAGAGAACTCTACTATTGTTAATAGTTTATAAAGGTTCCAAAATGATCTTGGAATTGCTTTTTAAAAAAAGCATAAAAGACAAACACAACTTGAATTTTTTTTAATGTGGTTAAGTGGAGGGTATACTATGTGGAAGGCGACACAAAGAATGCTTTTGGTGTGCAGTGTTCTTTACCTTAATCTGAATGGCGATAACATGGGTACACACATATGTGAACATTCAAGAGCTATACACTTAAAATTTGTGCACTTTCCTATTTGAAAGTTATTCATCAATATTAAAAATAAATAGAAAGTAGTTTAAAAAATAAAGTAGAATCCCCTGTGAAAAGAAGTCAAAGAGTCAGAGATACAGGCAGTTCAGTGAAAAGGAAGTATAGAAAAATACTCTTGGAACTGAATTTGAAATAAAATTTTATTAGTTAATTCCAATAAAACATATCAAAATTAACATCAAAGATGATCCAATTCATCTCACAAAATATAAATTTGACACTATTTAGGGATACAAAAATAAGTAAGATATAAGATGCTCAACCTTTAGAAGGAAAATAATCATAATGCTACCCAGTAACTTTAAAATAAGGCAAAATACTATATGAACCATAAAAGAGACACAAATAAGGTATTATGAGAGTTAATAATATCTGTTTAAAATCAGGAAAAGTTTTCAAGAAGATAACCCTTGTGAGGAACCTTGATAGAGGAATAAAATTTCAACAGGTTAAGATAAAAAGAATATTCCATGAAGCAAGAGTAACACGGCATTAAGGCAAAAGAGTGACTAAGGATGGGCTTTGTTTAGTAAACTGTTTATAATTCCGTTTTGCTGGACTATGTAATAGGTGCAGGGTTATAAGTAGATGGCAGAAAAGACAAATTAGTGTCATATTATCAAGACACTCAAATGCCTGACTGTGTTTGAACTCATTTTGACAGGTAGTAAGAAATTAATAAAAGTTTCTAGTGAGAATTGCATTCATGGAGTAAAGAATAATAATGGTGGTAATAATATACTTAACAGATAGGAAAACAGAGACAAAGGATATAAGGAGACTGTTTTGAAAGAACAACAATTTAGGTAAGATAAGTAGTACTAAAAAGATCATGATGACAGAAGAAAGAGAATAAACAAATTTGAGAGACCAAATCTACTACTCAGGCAACTGAGTATGTAGAGAAGGAAGGGAGGGTGAAGAGTCAATGATAATGAAAACTTTACTCCCAGCCAAGATGGAATAATAGGGATCAGATTTACACTCCTATTTGAAACAAGCAAAAAATCAGACAAAACACATGAAACAATAGTTTTCAAAACACTGGACATCAGGCAACATAGAACAGTGACCCTTGAGAAACGGTGAGCTCCGTAATTGCCTCAGCTTACTGCCTTGATAAGTTTCCAGGCTGCAGCACAGAAAGGAATAACCCAGGTGGAACACGGCAGATTCCCTGGGTTGAGGAGATGCTGAGAGTCAGGAGAGACTAAGGCAGCGAGAGTGTGCAAATCAGAATACTGGAAAAGAAAAAGCACTATAGACAGAGAACTCCAGACATCTGCAGAGAGTCCTCCTCAAGAATTTAGCAGAATATTGATCACTGCATGTACGTAAGGAAAATACCTAAGACTGGGGGAAGAACTATCTGAAAAAAGTAGAGGGAATGGTACCCAGCATTCACGCAGGTTGTGGGAATACTGCCTGCTGCTACCAGCCAGGCTGGAAAACCTCATGATTCATGAAGCACTGAGTAGAGTATTCAGAAGGGTCTTTCCTCATAGTGGGGATTAATTTGTTGGTCTCGCTTAACAAACTTTAAAAAGCAAGATCCTTAAAAGCATCAAACTGTTTCCAAATAATGTCTCAAAACACAATTCAAGAATATTTATAGGAATATACCAGCACCCAGTAAAAAAATCACCAGACATGCAAAGAAGAAGAAGAAGAAAAAAAAAAATACCACTCATAATGAAGAGAAAAATCAGTCAATTGAAACCAACCCAGAACTGACAAGGACGCTAGAATAAGTCGAAAAAGACATTAAAACAGTTGTTATATAATAATTATGTTCCATATGTTCAAATAGTTAGAGACATGAAAGATATAAAAAAGACCCAAACAGAACTTCTAGAGATTAAATCTACAATGTCCAAGATGAAGAGTAGATAATAACGTGAGATTTTTGAGCCTATCCTTAGTAGAATAAGGATAGCACTATTAGTAAAACAATAATATGAAATAATATGATAATAATAAATTGGTTTGGGAAGGGTCAGTGAAATAATTAGGAGACATCTTGAAATGTTAGAAATGTAGGTATAGGGATACAGTACAAAATGAGGGCTAGAGACAAATTACCGCTGCATGAAAGTTTCTTTCTTACACATTCCTTCAGCTTGGCTATATAAAACGTTGAAAACTATTTTTAATGGAATAGTGATATGGATTTTTAAAATGACAGTTAACTTTTACAGCGCTTAAAGACACAATAGAGAACTACAGAGTTGTTTCTTTCTGGTTCCCAAAGTGATCTGTAATTATATAAGTACTTCATTCACTATAATAATACTATAGTCCAAGAAGTATCAATCAGGGACTTCCCTGGTGGCGCAGTGGTTAAGAATCCGCCTGCCAATGCAGGGGACATGGGTTCGAGCCCTGGTCCGGGAAGATCCCATATGCCACGGAGCAACTAAGCCCATGCGCCACAACTACTGAGCCTGTGTTCTAGAGCCTGTGAGCCACAACTCCTGAGCCTGCGTGCCACAACTACTGAAGCCAACGCGCCTAGACCCCGTGCTCTGCAACAAGAGAAGCCACCGCAATGAGAAGCCCGCACACTGCAACGACGAGTAGCTCCCGTTCGCCACAACTACAGAAAGCCCATGCGCAGCAACGAAGACCCAACACAGCCAAAAATAAATAAATAAAATCTAAAAAGAAGTATCAATCAATAGCAAGCAAAAACAAAAACAAACAAAACAAAACAACAGTAACTCTTCTGAAGTATGTAGTATCTATGGGAAGTAAAGGAATGAAACTGAATTAGTCAACACCAGAAAACCTTGGTAGACAAAAATTTTCAAACCTGAAATTTTGGCAGGTTATTTTTAGCTAGAGTTAAAATACTTCAGAGATAAAGATATTTAAGATTCATATCAAAACCTGTAAAACAAATGACAAGATCATTTATCATTGTACTTACTTAAGGTAGAAATCAATGATTACATCATTAAGAAACTCTCCTTCTTCTAAGCACTCCAGATCTTCATTAGTTACTCCTAAACCCCCTTTAGTAGGTGGTGGAGGATATACAATCAACCTTAAAAAGTAAAAATAAAGTTAAAATATATTAATATTGAAAACTCTAGTGTCAAAGGGATTTGTTATATGGGACAATAACAGGGCAGTAGTATTCAATAACTAAAATGTGTAGGGTAAAAAATATTTGACATGATACAAGCAATTATATTTCCCTTCCTTTGTTTTCACAAGCTACTAATAGTACTCTCATTGAGTATCTTTTCATTTCCAATCCTTCCCATGTGGGCTAGTCTCAGTATTTGTCTAATCAATAGGTTATCCCACAGTCAATTACAATACCATTGAGGACGTCTCTCTTCTGTACAATTTTTAACTTTCAACAAACTGAAGTAATAAACCATAGAAGATTCTCCTACGCTCCAGTTTCCAATGCTAAGTTTGAATCCCCAAGACTAAAAGAGTCAACAGTCAAAAACAATGCTCTCCTACTGGTGGCTAGTCTACACCAGCAGCTGGACAATGAAGAATTACCATGGGAGCTTAGGAGGCAAGTTTCCCCAAAAAAAGTGCTTACGATGCATAACTTAAAGAGAATATAAAGGATATAAATAATTAGAGTACAACCAGAAAGAAATGGAAAACAAAATGACAACTAATTAGGCATTTTTCCTTTGGCACCCTCTCTTAAAGCTCAGAAAATAAGAGCAGTTGTGAGTTCTGACTATGATCTTGGAAAAGACAGGGTGGTATTTATTGCACAAATATAGTCAATAATAAGGTATAATATGTACTTGTTGAACTAGAAATATTCAAGAAGATAAGAATCATCTGCAGTTGATTTAATCTTGGTAACCATGGCACCTAAATCAAATAACATAGGAAAATTTTAAGTGCTAAAATGAAAGTTACTATTTTATTGGCTATTTCCCTATCCTGTGCTTTCCTTTTTTTTTTTTTTTTTTAACAGAGAAAAGGAATCGTGTAGAGGAATAGAAATCACTCTCAAGTGCACAGTCTCCCTTATGCTGCCTTACCACCATGAGAAGACATATAAAAGACGAAATACGGGGCTTCCCTGGTGGCGCAGTGGTTGAGAATCTGCCTGCCAATGCAGGGGACACGGGTTCGAGCCCTGGTCTGGGAAGATCCCACATGCCGCGGAGCAACTGGGCCCGTGAGCCACAACTACCGAGCCTGAGCGTCTGGAGCCTCTGCTCCGCAACAAGAGAGGCCGCGATACTGACAGGCCCGCGCACCGCGATGAAGAGTGGCCCCCACTCGCCGCAACTGGAGAAAGCCCTCACACAGAAACGAAGACCCAACACAGACAAAAATAAACATAATAAATAAATAATAAATAAAAAAAATTAAAAAAAAAAAAGACGAAATACGAACAAAGAAGTAACTTCTGAAAGGGAAGTTCTGATAAAGTACCCTAAATTGAGGCACACATTAATAAGCAATTTCACTTTTCCTATTATATATTCAGATACGGAATATATAATCTTAAAAACCATACACTTCTATTCAAATATTTTCAATAAATGCTTTAATCTTACCACATTTGACATCTTGGCTACCATTTCTGTCTTATTAACATAAAACTAAATGAAATGGCATTGATTGTTTTCTTAATAATTTTTTTAACTTTTTAATAATTATTTCTATTATTAACTGTCAGCAAGAAAGTAAAACTCAAAACATTTAAAAAGGAAAAGTACTTAAAATTAGCAATGTGAATGAAAACTACTAATTTGCCCACCTATTACAAACGGGATATGACACAGTACATACTTCTGAACAGGTCCAGTGTGCCTGACTTCTCGCCATTCTTCATCTGGATTCGATGTAATAGAAAGTGAGTAGCAACCACTACTTTGCTTCTGCAGTAAGGTGTAAGTAGGCTTGGCTGTATCCGTATTTGAGGGCTGACAGAAAATGGCAAAGAAAAAGGTCTTATACGTGCATAAACACGTAATAACTCTCAAAAGGACAAAGTCAAAAGTTAGACTGGTAAGAGAAAATGTGACTAAAAGAAATATTGATACATACCAATGAGTTATATATATACTCTTAGAATTTCTATAAAGATATAACTAAATCAAAATAATACTTTGTATCAAAAGATACTATACAATGGTCAAAGTTTAACCTGAAGTGTTACTTACAGGTCTGGCTTTATAATTAACTTAGGAATCTGAAAACAGTGTTCATTTTGTTCAAAATGAACAAAAGAGGTGATAAATAGTAGGAAAAAATTTAAACAAGAGACTGAAAAGAGTTTATAAGAACATAAATTGATATTTTATTATTAAATGGAAAACTATGATACAAATTTGTATATACAATGTAATTACCAGGCAAAATTTTTACATTATGCAAAAGACAGTGAAGTCTTACATCTTGACTTCCACTAATGTGGCTTTCTACAGACCTTTAAAAAAAAACAGATTAGCCCCAGACCAAACCCACATGAGTGTATGTGTGTGCGTGTGTGCACACGCCCATGTCACAGCAAACTTAATAAACGCTTTTCTTTCTAGAGGTATTTGGCAGTGATACATAAGCCACATGTATATTAGCAACCTCCTATAAAAATAAACACAGCATTTTAAAACTTACCATTAATTGTTTCAAGATAATTTTAGACTTATATTGATAAAAGAATTGCAGAAAATAAGCCTCTCACAGACCCCCCTAATATTAACATCTTTTTAAACCACAGTACAATTATTAAAACTAAAAAATTAATGTTGGTATGACACTATAAACTAAACTACAAACTTTATTCTGATTTTACTAGTTTTTCCACTAACAAATTTCTTTTGTTTCAGGATCCTACAATTCCTCAATCTTTCCTTGTCTTTCATGACCTTGATATTTTTTAAGACTGTTGGTCAGTTACTTTGTAACTGGGTTTGTCTGATTTTTCTCACAATTAGACTGAGGTTATACAATATTGAGAAGAATAACACAGAAATGATGTACTCTTCTCCGTGCATGATGTGACAGGTACATTAGGTCAATATATCTTATTACTGGTAATGTTAACTTCGATCACTTGGGTTAAGGTGATGTCTGCAACGTTTCTCCACTGTAAAGTTACTACAGTGGAGAAAAAAAAGTTACTTCCTTTTTGTAATTAATTAATATTTGGGGTGAGAGATTGATATTGTGCACATATCCTGTTTTACCTTAAGTTTTCATCCATTAAATTTAGCATCTCTCCGTGGACCTTACCTGCAACAATCATAACTATGATTTTTCTAGAGGTGGTTTTATATTTCTCTTGTTCCTTTTACATTTATTAATTGCAACACTTTTCTAAGAAAGAATTGTCCCTTACCCACCTTTTTTTATGTTTTCATTCATCCATTCAGTTATTTATTTGTATCAATATAGATTAATTGGTATTATATCTTATTTTTTAATAATAATCACAGGCTATCATTACTGATTTTGTTGATCTAACTGTTCTAGCTTTGGCACTGGGAGTTCCTTTAGGTTGGTTCCTGTGCCCTTTTGACAAAACACAGCATTCTGAAATCATGCTCATTTCAAAACAAGAATTTTTATTGAACTGCCTCCCTCCCCCTCACTAATTATATTAATCATATGCTAACCTGAGATATTGATTTCATCTTCATTTCTTCAGCAGTAACAGCAGGAAAAGAACAAGTTGAAGCACAGTAATAATGAATAAAAGAGCTTTCTTTTGAAGAGAGGTTCTGAAATAAAGGAAGTGCCTGAACCCAAGACAACGGATAAGAAAGCTCTAATTCTCCATTGGCTGTACTTATTTCTGTCATAATGTCTTGCAATTTCAATTCTTCTCTCTGTGAAATAGAACTGTGTAGCTCAAGGAAAATGAATTCAGTGGATTTTGCTATGAAAGAAAAAAGATACCAGTTTTTATCAGTAGTGTTATTTTTCAAGGGGATTATAATTAAAATAATTATTAGTAACAGTAAGGTTGGTATACAACTCAACAAACTATTTTGTATGTTAGTTAATAACCCAGGCAAATTAAATCCCAAAACAGGCCATTAGTAACCTATAACCAAAACTCACAATTTTTAGCCTCCTACTACATGAGACTACAAACTCCACAATGGTACTGACTGCTGCATCTCCGGTTCCTGGCATTTACTAGGTGCTCTTAAATGTTTGTTAATGAATAAGTAAATGAATGATGACTAAGCAATTATTTTTCTCTAGCCTTCTTCATATATCAAATCTACCAATTAAAAAAATTTCCAAACACTTCCTTCAAAATCATTTTCTCTCATCAAATGACATTCTCTCCTCCCATAATGATTATAAATGGCTTGTGTATTTTCCCAACTTCTCTGCTATTTAATCATGAATTTTCCCAATTAATTTGGAAGTAATGAGGACAGCAAAATAAGTAATTTTAAAGACATAAAATTTAGTTCACTACTTAACATCTTTAATGTGCAAGGGAGTAGGAGGGGAAATGGCAGAGAGATTAAAGAGATAGAAAGAAACTTACTAATTTGATTTACCCAATTCTAAACCAGACTCCTTTAGGAGTTGGAAACTAAACAAAGTTGGGAAATATCTCAAGATACTTACATATTGATAGATAAGTGTTATGGGAGCATCAGAAAAGTATTCAACCCAGTCTTAGAAAAATGATACATAAGTAAATAAACTGATTTATCTTTTTTAGAAACTATAGAAAATGTTGAAGATAAAGACTTCTGTATTTTATTTGACTTTGCCACTGATTAGTTCTGTCACAGTTCATTATGAAATAAGGGCAAGAAACTCTTAAGACAGGTAGCCAAGGATGTCAAGTGACTAAAAGATAAGGTAGTCCTTTTATTTTAGAAGATAATTTTAATTGGTTGAGTAAAATTATAAGGAGAAATTAAATGAATAAAATATCTTACATAATATCAAGGGATAAATTATTTTGAATTCAATGAACTTAATTTCAATTCAGTGAAATAATTACATTCTACTAAATTATTTTAGAGGAAAATTACTTTATTTATAGGACTTCTCAGATTATCCTGAAATTTAGATATCTTTTTATACTCACATTGCTGGCTTAATATAGAGTTTTCTAATTGGGTCTGAATCTCTTGAAGATAATCTGAGGAGACCCAAAGAAAGAGGATAGCATGACTTCTTTTACTGTGATCATCATCTTTATTTTTCCATAACCCAAACCGCTTTAAATGTGTAGTATCCACTAGCAATGAAATCTCATGCAGGGACACTGTAATAAATAAAAGATAACAAGGTAATAAATTAATCTATTTAGGAATACACTCCATATGCACTGTATGACTCCTCTTTAACACAATGTATTTTTTAAAAAGAATTATATGCAAGGTTTTTCAAAAATATCATTTCCAGTACATTTCAGTAAACTTGGCTAAAATACCTAAACAGTATTATTACAGTAAAAAAGATCACATAAATTAGAAAGGGCCAAACAATTTTTAAGTGATAATTAAATGTAGGAATTTAGCCTCTCACACTATATGATCTCAGACTATCTTATCAATGCAGAAAACTAAGCATAGTATAACTGAAAAAACTATATAATTCTATCTTGGTTAATACTATCAACCAAGACTGCAAATGCTATCATAAGCCACTTAACGCCTATTTTTCTTCTCCTCAAACATCTGCATTCCACTACACAGACCAGCCATTACCCAAAGATTCCCCAGAGTAATATGAGCTTCTGAATGGTCTAGGATGAAATTTTTTTGGCGGCGCCACATGGCTTGCGGGATCTCAGTTCCCAGACTAGGGACTGAACCCCGGACCCCGGCACGGCAGTGAGAGCCCAGAATCCTAACACTAGGCCACCAGGGGACTCCTAGGATGACATTTCTTCTAAAATTCTTCTAGGTTCTACTTCTCAAAACTTCTAGGTAACTGCTCTGAATTATCACTCTTTCTCCCTCTCAGCGAGCTAAAAGAATCTCCTCTGAGGACCTTATTTTTTAATTCAAAGAAATACAGAAAACTGGTGTAAAGAAGTCCTGAGGTCATCTGGTCCAACTTAAGAAAACAAGCAGCTGAACTAGGAATACAAATATCGGTTAAGTATAAACCCAAGATGGTTACCTATTTGAAACAAATCTCTTACTACTCCTCCCCCCATGTTTTCCTAGCTCCATGCTACTTAAAATGTAGTCCTCAGCCTGTGACATGAGCATCACCTGGGAGCCAAATGGAAATGCAGAAATCAGGCCCCACACTAGATATAGTGAATCAGAATCAGCAGTTTAACAAAAAGAACCCAGGTAATTCATATAAACATTAAAGTTTGAAAAGCAGTTTACAATAAGCATTCAAACTCATTAACTAGTCATCTTAATGTTCCCAAGATAGCCATTCTATTTTTTTTCCTTTTTCTTATAAATTAATCCATTTTAAACATTTTCTCTTTATTTCTTTCGTATTTCCTCCTTCCATCCTCTATTCTTTTCTTTCCTTATTCCATTCTTCCAGGTCTTTTTCTTGTTCCCTTTCTGTATTTCTATTTCTCTTCTGCGCCTGTCCGTATGCATGCCTCCTGACTTCCTCTCTTCCTATCCTGTCATGTCCTATCCTAACCTACCTTCCCTCTTCTTTTACTCTCTGTTTACTGGCTCCTTTTTCTTTTTCTTTTTTTTGATTTGTATGCCTTTTTTAAATTGAAATATAGTTGACACATAATGTTAGTTTCACATTACTACATAATGATTTGGTATTTGCATACATTATAAAATGATTACTATGGTAAGTCTAGTAACCATCTGTCCCCAAAGGTATTACAGTATTACTGACCATACTCCTTACGTTGTACATTACATTCTCATTGCTTATTTATTTTATAAATGGAGGCTTATACCTCTTAATCCCTTTCACTTATTTCACCCAACTCCCCACCACCCTCCTCTATGGCAACCAGCTGCTTGTTCTCTTTATCTTTGAGTCTGCTTCCCTTTTGTTTTTAGATTCCACATACAAGTGAGATAATACTGTATTTGTCTTTGTCTGACTTATTTCACTTAGCATAATACCCTCTAGATCCATACATGTTGTCACAAATGGCAAGATTTCATTTTTATAATGGTTGAGTAATATTCCATTGTATATATATATATAACACATCTTCATCCATTCATCTATTAGAAGACATTTATGTTGCTTTCACACCTTGGCTATTGTGAACAATGCTGCAATGAACACTGGGGTGCATGTACTTTTTCAAATTACTGTTTTGTTTTCTTTGGGTAAATACCCTGAAGCGAAATTGCTGGATCGCATGGCAGTTCTATTTTTAATTTTTTGACCAACCTCCATACTATTTTCCATAGTGGCTGCATCAATTTACAATCCTAATGTGTGCCAACAGTGGAAGAGGTTTCCCTTTTCTCCACATCCTTTCCAGCACTTGTTACCTACTGTCTTTTTGATGATAGCCATTCTGACCAGTGTGAGGTGGTATCTCACTGACAATTGGCATTTCACTGACAATCAGTGATGTTGAGCATCTTTTCATGTGTCTATTGGTCATCTGTATGTCTCCTTTGGAAAAATGTCTGTTTTTTAGACATTTTTAAATGTCTCTGCCCATTTTTTAATAGGGTTGTTTGTACATTTTGGTTATTAACCCTTTATCAGATATATGATTTGCAAATATTTTCTCCCATTTAGTAGGTTGTCTTTTCATTTTGTTAAAGGTTTCCTTTGTTGTGCAGAAGCTTTTTAGTTTGATGTAGTTCTACTTGTTTATTTTTGCTTTTGTTGCCTTTGCTTTTGCTGTCAGATGCAAAAAACTGCCAAGACCAATGTCAACGAGGTTACCCCCTATGTTTTCTTCTAGGAGTTTTATGGTTTCCGGTCATACATTTAAGTCTTTAAACCATTTTGAGTTGATTTCTGTATATAGTAGAGGTAGAGGTCCAGTTTCATTCCTTTGCATGTGGCTGTCCAGCTTTCTCAACACCATTTATTGAAGAAACTATCCTTTCCTTATTGTATATTCTTGGCTCCTTTGTTGACAATTAATTTACCATATATATGTGGGTTTATTTCTGGGCTCTCAGTTCTGTTCCATTGATCTCTGTGTTTTATGCCTATATCATACTCTTTTGATTACTATAGCTTTGTAATACAATTTGAAATCAGGACATGTGGTGCCTCCAGTTGTGTTCTTCTCAGGACTGCTTTGGATATTTGGGGTCTTTTGTTGTTCTATACAAATTTTAGGATTTTTTTTTCTATTTCTGTGAAAGACTCCATTGGAACTTTGACAGGGATTACAGTGAATCTGTAGACCGCTCTGGGTAATACGGACATTTTAACAATATTAATTCTTCCAGTCTATGAACGCTGTAACTCCTCCATTCTGAAAACTGTCAGTGAAACTGGCAGCAAAGACAAACAGATTAAGTTAAAAGTAAAGAGTGAGAACCTTCAGAAAAACTTCTCAGCATTTCTTCCTCATGCAGCTCACAGCCCCAAATAGTTGATACTATTTCTGTGAAATCTAGATAGTTATTACTAATCCAAATGTTCCAAGCTCTTAGTATGAAAGTTAAATATTCTTTAGGAAGACTGCTTTAAAAAGATTCCCTTAAAAAAGCCAGGGGGCATTTAACACCATCACAAGAAAAATTAACCTCATTACCAAATTTTCCCAAAACATTCAGTTTATTCTGTTACAGGGCTATGACAGACACTGAAAGTAGGAGTTGCCTATCATTTTTCCTACCTACTGTTAGGGATTTTAGTAACAGGACCCTAATTTTATGAGGAAGCAAGATACCCACCTCTTAAAAACTCTTATTTCCTGGCTTCCTTTGCAAATAGATGTGTGGTCATTTGACTACATTCTAGCTAAGAAAATATAAGCAGAACGTTAGGTGGTATGCACACCCAAGAAGACTCCTTAAAAGGGTGGTATGTATTCTTTCTACCATTTTTCCTTTCCTTCTGCTCTCTACCTGGCACAGTAAAACATGATGGCTGGACTTCCCTGGTGGCACAGTGGTTAAGAATCCGCCTGCCAATTCAGGGAACATGGGTTCGGTCCCTGGTCTGGGAAGATCCCACATGCCACGGAGCAACTAAGTCTGTGCGCCACAACTACTGAGCCTGCGCTCTACAGCCCACAAGCTACAACTACTGAGCCCGCGTGCCACAACTACCGAAGCCCATGCGCCTAGAGCCTGTGCTCCGCAAAAAGAGAAGCCACCGCAATGAGAAGTCTGCGCACTGCAATGAAGAGGAGCCCCGACTCGCCGCAACTAGAGAAAGCCCGCGCACAGCAACGAAGACCCAACGCAGCCAAAAATAAATAAATGAACAAATTTATTAAAAAAAAACAAACATGATGGCTGGAGTATGAGCAGCCATATGGACCATGAGACAAACTAGAGGATGAAAGTCATGTGTCAGGGATGACAGAGTAAGAAAATGAAAGGAGTCTGGGCCTCTGATGACCAAATAAACACCATATCAGCCCTGTTCAGTCTACCTCTGGAATTCTTAAATGTGAAGAAAAAATAAACTATTTTCTTTAAGCCACAGCCAAACATAATTAACAGCTAATATAAATATGAATAAATCAATTTTTTCCCACAGCTGCTGCAGAAAAATAAACATTTAGACCCCTAGATTTCCCCACCTACAAAAACCTTTCACATGCATGCCTTGTTTTATTTTTTTATTTATTTATTGGTTGCACCGGATCTTAGTTGCAGCAGGCGGGCTCCTTAGTTGCAGCTCTCCTGCTCCTTAGTTGCGGCGTGTGGGCTCCTTAGTTGCGGCTCGCCGGCTCCTTAGCTGCAGCATGAGAACTCTTAGCTGCAGCATGCATGTGGGATCTAGTTCCTTGGCCAGGGATCAAACCCGGGCCCCCTGCATTGGGAGCATGGAGTCTTAATCACTGTGCCACCAGGGAAGTCCCTGCATGCCTTGTTTTAAAAAAAAATTTTTTTTATATGGGAATTTAGCACAGACAGGATTTGAAGAAGCTGACTAATATTTTCCTCTTCCATTATAAAATCGTAAACCCATTACCACCGACAAGAGTATTTTTCCACAATTTTTAATTAAAATCATCTTTTAAAGATCATTTGGAGCTGATTCACTTTGTTATAAAGCAGAAACTAACACACCATTGTAAAGCAATTATACTCCAATAAAGATGTTTAAAAAAAAAAAAAATCATTTGGGAACTTCCCTGGCAGTCCAGTGGTTAAGACTCCACACTTCCAATGCAAGGGGCCTGGGTTAGATCCCTGGTCGGGGAACTGAGATCCCACATGCTGTGCAGTGTGGCCAAAAAAGTATTAAAAAAAAAAAAAAATATATATATATATATATATATATATGTTTATATATATATTCATTTGGGATAGAAAAGCTATAAAGAAAGCAATATTTGAAACAAAGTACAAAATATTAACTATGAAAACCTAAAATATCATTTTTGATGTTTGTTTGTATCATAAGAATTTGAGAGGTATCTCCATTACAAAGGTCTTTACCTATAGATTTTAGTTAGATGTAGTGGGACTACATCAAACTACAAAGCTTCTACACGGCAAAGGAAATCATCAACAAAATTAAAAGGCAACCTATTCAATGAGAGAAAATATTTGCAAGTCATATATCTGATAAGGGGTTAAAATCCAAAATATATAAGGAACTCATACAACTCAATAGCAAAAAACCCCAAACAATCTGACTGAAAAAAAGGCAGAGACACTGAAAAGACATTTTTCCAAGGAAAACATACAGATGGCCAACAGGTACACAAAAAGGTGGTCAACACTGCAACTCGTCACGGAAATGAAAATCAAAACCACTATGATATACCACCTCACACCTATTAGAATGGATATTATCAAAAAGAAAAGAAATAATGAGTATTGGCAAGGATGTGGTAACAAGGGAACTCTTGTGCACTTGTGCACTGTTGGTGGGAATGTAAACTGGTGCAGCCACTATGGAAAACAGAGCGTTCTCAAAAAAATTTTTTTAATAATCCAGCAACTCCACTTCTGGGTATTTATGCAAAGGAAAGGAAAACACTAATTAGAAAAAAAATATATGCACTCCCATGTTAACTGCAGCATTATTCACAATAGCCAAGATATGGAAAAAACCTAAGTGTCCATCAATGGATGAATGAATATGTGATACATATACAATGGAATACTGTTCTGCCAAAAAAAAAAAAGAAGGAACGAATCTTTAAAAAAAAAAAAAAAAAGCTCATAGATACAGAGATCAGATTGGTAGTTGCCAGAAGCAGGGGGTGGACAAAATGACAGAAGGGGGTCAAAAGATATAAATTTCCAATTATAAAATAAATAAGCCATGAGGATATAATGTACAGCACATGGTGACTATTGTTAATAATACTGTATTGCATATTTAAGATCTATCGCATAGATCTTAAAAATCCTCATCACACACAAATTTTTGTAACTTTGCATGGGGATGGATGTTAACTTGACTTATTGGGGGAATCATTTTGCAATATATACAAATATTGAATCATAATGTTGTATACCTGAAATTAATATAATGTTGTACATCATTTATACCTCTATTAAAGAAAAAGAAATTGAGAGGTAGCTCTGTTACCCAGGTCTTTATCTACAGATTATAGCACTATCTTTTATGAAATTATTTCCTCTTGAATCACAGGCCTTGGTTTCTTTAAATAGCTAATGTTATATTATTCCACAATAACTTATTAAAATTTCCTAATTAGGAATATCAGTATATTTATTTTTATATATTATATATGCCTTACATATTCTTACTACTTATAGTAGCTTCCTAATCATTAGATTCATTATTATAACATACAGTTGTGGATTCTGTACATGGGTATCTGGGGAGTCCAACTAAAGTTACTTCAATCTCATCTTCAGTCTTGAAACACAGGTTTCCTCTTCCCCAGTTCATTTCTGAAGTGCTATTTGTATATATTGTTTTTGTTCATTCTTCTCATAATTCATTCTCTAAAGAGACTATTCTCTGTTGCTTATTATTTGTTCTCTTAATGTTATTTATTCTGAAAGGTTTTTATTTGGAAAGAGAATGAGAAATTTGTCTGAGTCTCTACAAATTATAGGTCCATTTTCCAATCCACATTGCCTTACTCAGATAAGAAACAGTATAAAAAAATCTCTCTTAATCCCTATGCAAAACCATTTTACATGTTTGTGTGCAACACTAAAAATTTTCCTTATACTTCTTTACTTACAGTTTCTATTTTCATCCATTTTTATATATCAAAAATCTTGCTATCAAAACTACTTTTGTTATTCCCAAGAAATTGCCATGAGTCCCTTCATATTACTTGAAGTCATTAAAACAACAGTATAAAAATTGTATATTTTAAGTGTTATAAAACATTTTAACTCCTTTTGAAGCTGCTAAAAAAAGTGTTAAATTGAAACATATTATTAACCTTATTTTTACATAAATTCTACACTGGAAAAAATTATGAAAGACTAATTGCAGAAATATCTCAGAATTTTTGTTGACCAATTATTTTATACTCAAAACTACAGTGAAAAGAGGTCATAAGATAATGATAGCTTACCTTGAAATGGGATCTTAATATACTTTGTCGTGAACTAAAGGAAAAATAAAAAAGCAAAATACGAGTTACCACTCAAGATGTGTTACTATTCAAATTTTTCAAAATTTTTTTCTTTTTTAAACCACAAGTACGTAATCAAAGTCTATACTAAAAGTCTTAAGCCTTTTTCTCAATAAACCAAAAAGATGTTTCACTGTAAAGACTTAGTTTTATGGAAGTTTAAGAACCCTGTGCAAGTAATTTAATTCTCAATATGCTCATTTATAAAAACCAGTAAGACTTTACTTAATATACTTTTCAAAAATGTTTCCTGAATATTTAAAAAAAAAATAAGACAAAGTCCAGAAGAAACTGCCAAAAGACCTCACAGGGTGTCACTGACTTTGGTAAATAAATCACAAAGCAGGATTTGATCCTTATCTTTGCTGACATTCCCAGCATTCATTCTTCTTTGTTCCATGTTATAAATTCCCTTCTGACTAAGGATTCAGCAAGGTTCCTGCTCTTTCTGCTCCTTCTGTGACAAGATGCTAAATTTTCTCTAGGTATCTTTTGTATCTATCTGACCTCCTTAAGTGTTGGTTTTAAAATAAAGTCTCAAGAGTTGTGGAGTACCTAAATCTTACATGTACCACCTAAAATAGATGTCCTTTGAAGTTTGTCAAATTAATTCATGCCTATTTATTTATTACGTGGTTAGGTTTCTCTTTTGATCAATACATTTATGAAATTGTTGACCAAATCAGGGATACAGTCTGTGAGCACAAAATTGAAAATGGCCTTGGTACATGGGTACCTAAATTAACTACCAACAGAGTTCCAAATACGTAGCAAACAATGTTTGGTGAAACCACAGATTTAGTAAGACTCCATTTTATTTTATTTTTTTTGCTAATTTAAAAATGATTTCATACTGTAGTTTCACAAATATAAAACTCACATTTCATAGTGTAAGTCAGCCACTTAAGCAAAATTTGAGCAAAAGGACAAATGAGTTAAAAGCTGAGCAAGGGGTTCAAATGTTGCCTCTCTTATCTCTACCACTTACACAAATAGTAAGTAAACTTAGGTAACGTACTGAACCTCTCAGTTTTTGATAAGACCCTTAATCAAGGGGAGCTGTTATCATTAGACACTAGCATCAGATTAAGTATGTTATCTAGCTTGATTTATTCAAATACACCTTATTATTATGTCACCTTCACATAACTGCTATATATATTTGGTGTATATTTCCCCTTGCTAAATCCTTTCAGGCATGTTTCACTGGGTCTTTCATCTCATAAAATATATCTTAGCAATTGTAAATAACTAGTTATAGAAAATGAATATAAGGAGTGTTTGCTTTTGAGATTTTATAGTCATTACTATGAAATTACAAATTAGAAGTAGTGTATCTATATATCTTTGGCCTCTTTCTACATGATTGTTTCATTCTCCCACCATAAGCACCCTTGTCCTATCAAACCTTTCTGTTTGGCAAGGATCACATACTCATTTACACCTTTTTTGATGACTAAGCCAACATGTAATCTCTCCCAAAGGCAAAGTCCTATTTGCAGCAAAAACTGAATTCCCAGTTAAGAAAATCAGAAAGATGTTTTTGTGGCAATAAGGTAATCCCAAGTTCTCTGAAATCATACCATATCTACTTAAACTTAAAAATAAAGCTGAACATAAGAGCTATTTTATAGCTTCTTACAACAGCCAGTACAGTTCTTTGAACATAATATACACTTAATAAACATTTTTTCTACTATTAACAAAAGTGAGATCTAAAAAATTAAATGTGCAGCATTCTCTACACTAAAAAAAGGTAATAATAACTTAAATGTCCCACTATAGAAAAAAAAAAAAAAAAACGGCTCTAACTTATGTAAGAGTTTCCCACTACAGGTATTTCTCTGGCTCAGCTAAACTGTAACTGTCATGACAGTGAGAACAATATCTCCAGTGTCCATAACAAAATATAGCAGACACCCATTAAACATCTGGCAAATGACTAACTTTAATTCTCTAATATATTACCCCCCCAAAAAAAGAAGTTCTTTAATTTCTAAATTACAGAGCATGATGAACTCTGTCTGAAAAAGAATATATATTCACAGATTTTTGAAAAACTTGAAAGTTTTAAGACTTTTACCCTTTTCCTGTTTTATATTATTCATTATATTTTTTAATTTTAAAATTGCTTACAATCTCTCCATAGCAACCTACCTGTTTTAATTTTTGCAGAATTCTTCTCAACCTTTCTTCACATGCATATATTTTACCTGCATATATTTACTAAACTACTTTCCTATAATTAGACATTTAAGTTTTTTTATTTTAATCATAGTTTAAGTGTTCCAACAGACATGAGACAAATTTTTAACACCTACTTTATGACATTTATTGAATATTTGCAGTACTTTATTATTTGTAGTAGCAAAATTCTGGGACAACTGAAATGTCCAATGGTCAGGAATTAAGGACAATCCAAATATTCCAAAATAGGTACATGAATTACATTAATTTAATATGATTATGGTGAGCTACAAAACAGTATGTATAATGTTATATCCTTTGGTTTTAAATATATATATATCTAATATGAAGAATATGGAATGATATACACTGTAGAGTTAATGGTAATTGTCTCTGGATAGTCAAAATTACAGGTGTTCATTAAATTGTTCCTTTACTCATTTGTAGTTTTTTGTTTGGTTTTGGTTTTTGCCCATAGCAAGTCCACTGACCATATAATAGCATAATTAATACATTAATTAATGAAAACCCCTTGCTGAATATTTATATTAAATTCCCCCCCCCAGCTTATCAGTTATTGTCACATATTTAGGTTACCCAACATTTTGCCATTACAAAGAACTCAACAGAAAAAACTGGTTAAACCTGAATTTAAAATGAAAAAGCTATAAAATTGGGGGGGAAATTGTGAAAAGTGAACAAAATTCCTTAAAGAAAATAATTGTAAAATCACTCTGGGCATAACAAAATTATTAATATCTGAAAACTAGTGATCAGAGAATATTCATTTTAAACAGAATTGCTGTGGTGCTTTCAATCAAAGCAATTTTAACTATATCACCAGCTACCGTTATTGGTACTTCCCAGAATTTGTACATGTTTACTCTACTGGGATTAGTTAGGTCTTCCCCCTGCATGGTCACCAAGTAAACATCTACTCTGTGTCTTAAATCATACGCTCTCCTCTCTATGAAGTCTTCCCTGATTCCTCCAGACAGAGGTACTCACTTCCATATGCGCACTTCCTATACATATTTTCATAGTACATTTTACTATAATGTAAATATCTATTTACATTTCTGCCTGTTTCATTAGACTACAAGTTCCTTGAAAGCAGAGATCATATCTTACCATTTTTATATTCCCTGCCTTATCCATAACAGAGTGAAATATTAACAAAACTTCTAGGAAAATACCTGAATTATAATCTGACATAGTCAATTCAATTCAACTAATGTTTAAAAGTGCCTATTTAGGTTTGAGCCATTTATGTGAAGTGTAAAGGGGAGTAAAAGCACGACTCTTCATCACAAGATGCTTAAAGGCTAATGGAGAGGTTTAGGCAAGAACACAAACAAAAACACACAGAATAAATCCTACAACAGATGTACAAACAAAGTGCTGTAAGTACATAGTAAAAGGAGAAGTTAATTATGGCTAAGAAGGAGAAATCAGGAAAAGGTTTTCTGGAAGAGGAAGTATTTCAGATAAGCCTTAAAAGATTTTAACAGGCAGAAAAATAGTGAGAAAATATAGAGAACTGAGCAAAATCCAATATGGCTTTCATATACAAAATGTGAGGAGTTAATACTGAAAAGAAGTGGAAAAATAGAATAGGAACTATTCCTGGAGATCCTTAAATAACAAGTTTGGGAATCTGGAGAACAATTTAAACCATCAAAATGAGATTTCTTCTTTTTGCTATTAACTATACCCTAAAGAAAAATTTACTTTACCATCAAGTAAGTTTTAGAGCCCAAAGAATATCAATGTTACATATGATTTTTTTCATACATAATCCTCATTAGAGTAGTCAGATTACAGATATGATTTTAGGGCATTCCTCTATGGTTTCAAGATTTCACAATTAAAGACATGTTTCAAAATAGGTATAATGATATATTCAAAATGTCCTATATAAAATTAATCTCAATTCTATTTTCATTTGCACTAAAAAAAGAGAAGACAATCTGAAAATGCCTTGTCCAAAAAGCAAAGCTAAAAAAAAAAATTAAATATACTTACTGTAACACAACCTTTAGGAGCTCCTTTTACTTTACCAATATAAACAGAAGTAAATATAAAATCCAGTTGTAGATCCATCTCATTACTAGGTATAACACAGGAAATGTTTTCCATGACAGGATTATATGGACATAATTCAGATGAAGCCTAACAAGGAAAAAATTATAAAATGCATATAAACCTAAGTATTATATAAATGCTGACGATGATTTTCAAAGTTAAATACTTCTTTAAATTACTATTAATGAATCTGTGAAGGATTTTACACTGTTCTTACTGTGAAGAAATAGTTATCTAGATTTTTTTCCCTAAAAAGTATATGGTTGGACTTCCCTGGTGGTGCACTGGTTAAGAATCTGCCTGCCAATGCAGGGGACACGGGTTCGAGCCCTGGTCCAGGAAGATCCCACATGCCGCACAGCAACTAAGCCCATGTGCCACAACTACTGAGCCCGCGTGCCACAACTACTGAAGCCTACTCGCCTAGAGCCCGTGCTCTGCAACAAGAGAAGCCACCGCAATGAGAAGCCTGCGCACAGCAACGAAGAGTAGCCCCCGCTCGCCGCAACTAGAGAAAGCCAGCGTGCAGCAATGAAGACCCAAAGCAGCCAAAATTAAATAGATTAAATAAATTTTTTTTAAAGTATGTTTACTTTGAGAAAATTACTCTAAAATGCTGACTCCTAAATTAATTCCATAGGCCTAAGTTCCAGAAATACATCCTCCTCTGTATCAAAGCCATTTCAAAGTCAGTATTCTCTAATAGGCTTTATTCATTTTTATCTCAACAGAAATAAATTAAGATTTATATAATGTTTAGTTTAAAATGAGGTTTTAAATACATTATCTCTCTTAATCACCACAACCACCCCATGGGGCAAGTTTTTTTTTTTTCTTTTTGTATTTTATAAGTAGAGTTAATATATGTTTGGATTGGTTAAGTGACCTGCCCATGGTAATGCAGTTAGTAAGAAGCAAAACTAAGACAAATGCAGGTTTCTAACTCCAGGTCAAGGGTTATTTCAAGCACATAAAATTGCTTCCATAAACCAAGACAATGCTCTCAGCTATTGCACTTTTAGTGAGCAATGAAGGAATATAAGTGCCTAAGAACCGTCTGTTACATCAAATCTATATACTTTACTACATGCACTATGGCTGAGGATAGCCAACCAGCTGCCTAAAGCCTCAAAAATCATACCACTTCTGCTCAAAAAATTCACAACTCTGCTTTTAAATTACAATAGACTACCAGGCAGTATCAGCAGCAGCAATTTCCCACCATCTCTTTGGAGTTTTACACTGCTTTCAGATGACTTTTTCCACTCCACATTTGCCTAGCTGTTACACATTATCCCTCTTTAACCTTAACATCATTAATAACCAAATAAATTACTACTAGAGCAATTATGCATGTGTACTCACTCTCCTCCTACCTCTAGAAAATGTGATTAATCCTCACCTGAAACATGCACATTACTCATTATTTTTAACCCAGCTCACAATGCCCTTTACCTGCGTAATAGAATTTCTTTATCATTCTCAGCTTTTACTGCTTACTGAACTCTTCTTCTCCCCTAAGTAAAAAAGGGGGAATCTAATCAACTACAGATGGTTCTAATCAGTCAAATAACTGCCTGTGTGTTTTAGGTGATAGAGTGAGAAGATGGATTAGAAAGAATTCCTTATTGGGCCTCACATTTGGTAAAGACTAACTGCCTCTTAAAAATGGTCAATCTATGTTTCTCATAACTTCATTTAAAATTGGAAACAAGGGAGGGTGTGGAGGTTTATTCTGCCTTATAGATTTTGGTAGATCTCTACATTATTTGCTGCTTCGCTGTGATCATATGCTGTCAGTTCTACAAGAGATGTCATTTTCCTTTAACACAGTCATTTCATACTGTATTGTCAATTTATATACTGCCAAGGGAACTGTAATTCATTTAGAATTTTGAATTCATTATCAACACTGTTTTAATTACAAATACAACTAAGCCATCAAGTAGGCTATTGGCCCAACTGGGCAACAACTGTTACATTTTAACAAAAATTCAGAACACAATTCCTGAGGTAATCTCTCTATGGAGTACCAAATGCAACAGAAACACTGGTGAGGTACTTCCCTGGTGGTCCATTGATAAAGAATCCACCTTACAATGCAGGGGACTCAGGTTCGACCCCTGGTCAGGGAACTGAGATCCCACATGCCGCAGGGCAACTAAGCCCGCACGCCACAACTAGTGAGCTCACGAGCCTCAACTAGAGAGCTCACGTGCCGCAAACTACAGAACCCACGCACCCTGTACCCTATGCACCACAATGAGAGAAGAGAAAACCCGCACACCACAACTAGGGAAGCTCACGCGCCGCAATGAAAGATCCCGCATGCCTCAATGAAGATGACGCAAATAAGACCCGATGCAGCCAAAAATAAATAAATAAATAATAAATTTTTTTAAAAAAAGAAACACCTGTGAAACACTAATCAGCCCATCAGACTGTTTTCATGGAACTGACCAAATTCTTCACCACACTCTATAGAATAACAGCCTCTGACATTATTCAAAAACAACCAACAGAAGTTAACCATAATTCTGCACTGGTGGTCTACCGATAATCATTTCTTTAATATAGGATAATCAGAGCTGATAATATGAATGAATACTGACAATAAATAACTTGAACCTTACTTTAGAGCTATATGTATGTCAAAACACCACTGGCTGACATTAAACCAACAGACACTTCCACTTACGGTTTTCTATAAGAGGAAGAGACAAAGCACTTACCAAACTGATAGGTTTGTAACACTGTTCTAAATGCTTTCATATGTTGTTTCACTTAATACTCAAAAAATAATCTTCTGAATTAGGTGTTATTATCCTCATTTAGCATATAAGGAAACTCAGGCTAAGGAAGTTAAGGGACTTGCCCAAATGACAGAGCCAGTATTTGAACATAGATCTGTGTATCTCCAGAAGTCAGGTTCTTTCCTCTATCATGCTGCCTTAATAGCATGTGAGGAAAAGGAATAATTCCAAGTCACCATTGTACTGTAAGACCAGACAAATACTGGAAACTGTTTAATTCTAGAAAATGTTTTGATAAAGTACTTAAATGTCCAATGAGAACCATAAGAGAAGAATAAATATTCAATTCAGAATATTTAGACTGAAAAAATAAAAATGGCCAGAAGAAAAATGGTATTAAGCCTTTCACTTCAAATAAAGACAACTACATACTTCCCTCAAACTAATATGAAAGTTGTCTCAAAATTCAAACTAAGAAAATTCATAATTTTTATATAATATTCTGCTCGACGGAAACAAAAAATAGTCATTAGCCAATAGTGTATATTTCACTGTTAATCTGTGAGAAGACAGAAATAAATTACCCGTACAGATTCACATGTAATCTGTGGTAGTTCTGACATTGCTGGCTCAGAAGTACTCTCACTTTCATTAGAGATGGCATGATCTTGCTTAGGTTGTAATTTAAGAATTTCTGAACTTTTATGTTCAACGGGTCCTTCTTCATCACTGGAAACAACAACTAAAAAGGTAAAATGTATTTTTTAAATGTGTCACAATAATCATATATAAAAAGAGAACTTTGTAATTCGTGCAATATATCTTTCATAAACCCACTGAACTGAATCATCTAACTGTATTCAATTTAGAAACTGGCCTATCATTCATTATCTAATTTATACTAGTCGCATACAATGTTTCCAGGTCAGCGCTATTATTTGGCAGTTACCTGCAACCTTACCTTCTGGAGGACGAAGATATTTAAAAATGGATAGAGCCATGAGGAGAACTTAGGACCAAATTCTAGTTCTAATAATGTATTATGCCATCATTCTAAATTGTACTTTAAATCCTGTTACATTAGTTGCTTTTAGGAGGGGAAAATGGATGGCTAGGAAAAGATGCGGGAGACCAGTCACTGGATATCCTTTAGAACCTTTTTTGTACCATGTGACTGCATCAAATACTGGAAAATTAAAAATCAAAATTAATTAATTAATTAAATCAAAATTAATGACAATAATTAAACAGCACTTAAACGCTCTGTACTTCAGCTTAAGCAACCAAAATGACAATAATAATGGTCCTTACAGAAACTTATAAAAAACTACTGATGAGATTACAGTACACTAATCTAAAAAAAAATTACTTCTGCTTCCAAGTATTCTATTCCTTACCTAAATCAATATTACAAAATAAATGAAGTCCCAAAACCCCAAGTCTTTTTTTTTCTGAAGTTAATATATTCCACAATGATGTAATAAATAACTTATTGCCTAGCAAAATTTGTTTGAGAGGAGAAAGAAAACAACTAAGTAGAGGAGAGAAAATTATTATCCTCATGTTACTTACTTGGTTCAGCAGAGATAAATGATTGGTTCCCTTCACTATGTTCACTTAAAACAGGTTTTTCTATCGTGTTCAATTCATTCTCATCCTTCTCGACCACAGGACAATTCCCCACAGTATCAGTAGGAATAGAGCTCTCAAAAGTTTTAGTGGTTGAACATTCAGAGGTGATTTGGGGAGCAGCACTCAAAGCCAACTCCTGACTACAAAGTGAGGCTAGTTTAGTAAAATCACTTTCTATGGGTTCAAGCATAATTTCTTCAAGCAGCTTTGGGTCCTCCTGATAGTTTTCACTTGACTTTTCCAACTCAGTGGATACTGTTGGGTCATTTTCTTGTTCTTTCTGAACATAAATAAATGCATACAAAAATTAGCATTTTTCAAATTTGGCTAACATAAAGAGTTTTTTTAAGTTTAAATTCCTAAAGAAGAATATAAAAGTAAAAATATTATATCATTTCTATAACTATAGGGGTAGAAACTACTCAATTATACTACATTACTCTTGCCAGTGTCTCTCAAATATGTAGAGTTTGGTCTGTACAATCAGATGCCTAAACATTTTTCAAAAGGATGGGAAGGAGAAACTCCCATATTTACAAGTGGCTCAGAGGTCTCCCACAGTCTTGTCAACTTTAAATGAGAGGAATTTTTTTTTACAGTTTTATTTTGCAAAAGAGGCCATTTGACATCATATGACTTTAGTAACAAAAAAGCAAAAAAATTAAAAACTTAAGAGGATAACAGGGCTTCCCTGGTGGCGCAGTGGTTAAGAGTCCGCCTGCCAATGCAGGGGACACGGGTTCGAGCCCTGGTCCAGGAAGATCCCGCATGCCGCGGAGCAACTAAGTCCGTGCGCCACAACTACTGAGCCTGCGCTCTAGAGCCCACGAGCCACAACTACTGAAGCCCGCGCCTAGAGTCTGTGCTCTGCAACAAGAGAAGCCACTCAATGAGAGGCCAGCGCACCGCAATGAAGAGTAGCCCCTGCTTCCCGCAACTAGAGAAGAGCCCCCGCGCAGCAACAAAGACCCAACACAGCCAAAAAATTAAAATTAAAAAAAAAAATTTAAAAAAAAGAGGATAACAATATGAAAAATTATGAAAATCAATCACTGCCTTCACATCTCTATTACTGTATAAATCTAAATCATGTTTATAATTATAACTCAAAGGCACAGCAAAGTCCTGAAATGCCTTGTGAATCAGAGGACTCAAAAAGCTGTCTCCTCATACTTTTATTGTTAACTGCATACTAAGTCTTTGAAAATAGGTAATGTATGCATTAATGTATGTATGGTAATTCTCTACAACAAATTCCCTAAACTCTGGAAAAAGAGAAGTCTATAGAAATTGGAAGTAAATTACTACTGATAAAATAAGTCAGGTAATAATTTCACAGAGCAAGTGAAAAAGCAATTGACTGGACAGTATGAATAGTATTTGGTTATAATAAGGGGGGGAAAAAAGGAAACAGGTCTGAAGGACATACATCAAACTACTAACTAAGGGCTGGTTATCAGAAGAGAAATACTTTTAACTTTTTTACTTGTTCATAATACAGTCAGCCCTCTGTATGCACAGGTTCCACCAACCACAGGTTCCACCAACTGCAAATGGTGAATATTTCCAGAAAAATAATTCCAGAAATTTACAAAAGGCAAAACTTGAATCTGCCATGAAGAGACAACTATTAACATAGCATTTACATTGTATTCATAGCCATTTACATAGCATTTACATTGTATTAGTTATTATAAGTAATCTAGAGATGATTTAAAACATACAGGAAGATGTAGATTATATGCAAATATTATACCATTTTATATAAGGGATTTAAGCATCTATGGATTTTGGTATGTGCAGGGTCCTGGAACCAATACTATGTAGATACTGAGTGATGACTGTATTTGAAATTTGTTCCCATAACTGTACTACTACAAAAAAAAAGTTGTATTTATTTTTTAAAAAATAAACAGAATCAAAAAAATAAGCAAAGAAAAGAAAGAAATATGATGATAAAAGCAGAAAGCCAGGAGAACATTATTTGGCCACAGTCAATTCATTTTTATCATAGCACAAATTATTTCATATGACATCTAAATACCTCTACTTACTGTCTGCTCTGCTGATTTATACAAAGAAGTAGGATTAAGAGAACCAGGTAAATTACTTCTAAGCCTTTGTTTTCTCTTCCTGGAAATCAGAGTGGGTTCCATTTTTGAATCAGAATATGTATTATCCTTGTTTCTGCTCCCCTCTTCAAGATGATCACAACCTCTACTTCCCCTATTGAGGTCTTAAAAAACAGAAGAGACATAAATATGACCAAAAAGTAAAGAAAGAATCCCATTTAGAAGAGCTCAAATAAAATCATCAAAATTACTATACTACTTTCAAAGCTAGTTTTTTCATAGTCCACTGCTAAATTCTCATACTGACATGGATGAATATAAAGACATATCCCATTTTAAACTGCATACACAAAGCAAATGTTCATTGTACAAAAAATATAAGATATGGGAAAAATATTAAAAGGTAGTATTCTTTAGTAACCAAAGCAAAGCAACCAAACCATGTTTTTCCTTTTCACATAACTGCATTTTACTATGATACAAAAAAAAAAGAGTCTTAATAAAATTTTGAAAGTTAGTCTCTTAAAATGTTTTTTAAATTCACTGTGATTTGAGAAATTACAACTAATTTAGAAATTACAACTAATTTAGCAATTAGTTGTCTTTTGTAAATGTAAGTTTTATATATACATATTTTTTAAATGAAAAGGGACAATAATTTGAAAGAGTAGAGTATTGATCACTGCTCTTTTAAAAGGAGCAAAAATACCTTTCCTCAGCAGGTGACTGTGATAAATAATCATTCATAAGGCTAACAATTTCCTTCACAGTTTATTTCTTTTTTAAAAAAAATCAAGACCCTATAATTTTAAATCTCCAATAAATTTATTACCCTACAGAAAAGGAAGTACTCCCTTTTTTAAGTCAAAAAAGCATTATTTTGAAACCCATATCACGTATTAACAAACCTGCTTAGTATTTCAGTTATCAAATATATGTGCTGTACAAAAATACCTTCCAAAAGGTTCTACCTAACTAACTGAGGGTTATCCTAACTAACTGAAGGTTATACTGAATTATTTTGCTTTCTGAATCTACACCATACAAGTACCAACTCAGAGTTCACATAAAGCAAGTCCCAAAGCAGCTTGCTTGAATTCATAACTTAAAATCTAGGGGCTTCCTTGGTGGCGCAGTGGTTGAGAATCTGCCTGCCAATGCAGGGGACACGGGTTCGAGCCCTGGTCTGGGAAGATCCCACATGCCGCGGAGCAACTAGGCCCGTGAGCCACAATTACTGAGCCTGCGTGTCTGGAGCCTGTGCTCCGCAACAAGAGAGGCCGCGATAGTGAGAGGCCCGTGCACCGCGATGAAGAGTGGCCCCCGCTTGCCACAACTAGAGAAAGCCCTCGCACGAAACGAAGACCCAACACAGCCAAAAATAAATTAATTAATTAATTAAAAATCCTTCCCTCTATTTAAAAAAAAAAAAAAAATCTATGTAACACTGAATGGCCTGACCTCTCCATTCACTCAAAGTTCTTCAACACTATACACCTTCTCTTCAAACTATTCTTGCTCTTACTCTAGCTTTATAAACATCTAATGACTAACATTCATAATTTCTCTTTGTCTTTGTTTAAACGGCAGGCATGGGGACGGGACTGAGGGCAAAAACTCCAAGACTGTCAACAGTCTTCCAATTTCCAAAGACAACGCTCTTAACTCCCTCCCCCCAGGAAAATAAACTACCCCTAAATTATCAACACAGTATTTTGAAAAGCACAATAAATTTTATTTGTAATTCTGTAAACTGTAAAGGTAGTCAAAGACAATTTCTACTTATAAATACCGTATCAAGCTATAATTTCTAAACATAAATGCTACAGCAAAACCTGAAGAGGGATTAGCTCAAGATGGCGAAGTAGGAGGACGCGCGCGCATCCCCTTTTTATGAAAACACCAAAATCACAACCAACTGCTGAACGACCAGGGACAAAAAAACGCTGGAACCTACCAAAAAAAGAATACCCTACATCCAAAGACAAAGAGGAGGCCACAGCAAGATGGTAGGAGGGGAGCAACAGCAATAAACTCAAATCCTATACCTGCCAAGTGGGTGACCCAAAAGTGGAAAACAATTATACCACAGAAGTTATCCCACAGGAGTGAAAGTTACGAGCCCCACATCAGGCTTCCCAGCCTGGGGGTCCAACAACAGAAGGAGCAGTCCCCAGAGAATCTAGCTTTGAAGGCTAGTGGGGTTTGATCAAAGGACGTCCACAGGACTGGGAGAAACAGAAACTCCACTCTTGGAGAGCACACGCAAAGTCTCGTGCACACCAGGATCCAGGGAAAAAAGGAGTGACACTGTAAGAGACTGGGCCAGACCTCCCTGCTATTACTGAAGGGTGTCCTGTGGAGGCGGGTGGTGGCTAGGGCTCACTGTGGGGAAAAGGACACTGGAACCAGCAGTTCTGGGAAGTACCCACTGGCGGGAGCCCACCCAGAGGCTGCCATTAGCCCCACCAAACAGCTTGTAGGCTCCAGTACTGGGTCACCTCAGGCCAAACAACCAATAGGGTGAGAACTCAGCCCCACCCACCATCAGACAAGCGGATTAAAGTTTTACTGAGCACAACCCTGCCCACCAGAAGGATGAGACACACCTCCACCCACCACCAGTCCCTCCCATCAGGAAGCTTGTAGAAGCCTCTTAAATAGCCTCACACACCAGAGGGCAGAGAGCAGAAGCAAGAAGAACTACAATCCTGCAGCCTGCAGAACGAAATCCACAATCACAGAAAATTAGACAAAATAAGGACTTCCCTGGTGGCGCAGTGGTTAAGAATCCGCCTGCCAATGCAGGGGAACGGGTTCAAGCCCTGGTCCGGGAAGACCCCACATGCCACGAAGCAACTAAACCCGTATGCCACAACTATTGAGCCTACACTCTAGAGCCTGTGAACCACAACTACTGAGCCCGCATGCCAAAACTACTGAAGCCCATATGGCTAGAGCCCATGCTCCTCAACAAGAGAAGCCACCGCAATGGGAAGCCCATGCACCGCAATGAAGAGTAGCCCCCCTCGCCCCAACTAGAAAAAGCCTGTGCTCAGCAACAAAGACCGAATGCAGCCATAAATAAATTAATAAATACATACATACATACATACATACATACATACATACATACATTTATTTTTTAAAAAAAGAAAGAAAGTAAATTAGACAAAATGAAATGGCAAAAGTATATTTCCCAGATGAAGGAACAAGATAAAACCCCAGAAAAACAACTGAAGTGGAGATAAAAAACCTTCCAGAAAAAGAATTCAGAATAATGATACTGAAGAAGATGCAGGATCAAGGAAAAAGAATGGAGGCAAGGATGGAGAAGATGCAAGAAATGTTTAACAAAGACTTAGAAGAACTAAAGAACAAACAAACAGAGGTGAACAATACAATAACTGAAATGAAAAATATACTAGAAGGAATCAATAGCAGAATAACTGAGGTAGAAGAACAGATAAGTGACCTGGAAGACAGAATGGTGGAAATCACTGCCGCGGAACAGAATAAAAAAAAAGAATGAAAAGAAATGACAGTCTAAGAGACCTCTGGGACAACATTAAACACACCAACATTCACATTATAGGGGTCCCAGAAGGAGAAGAGAGACAGAAAGGACTTGAGAAATAATTTGAAGAGATAATTGCTGAAAACTTCCCTAACATGGGAAAGGAAACATTCACCCAAGTCCAGGAAGAGCAGAGAGTCCCAGGCAGGATAAACCCAAGAAGAAACACAATGAGACACATAGTAATCAAACTGAAGAGAATTAAAGATAAAGAAAAAAATATTAAAAGTAACAAGGGAAAAACGACAAGTAACATACAAGGGAACTCACATAAGGTTATCAGCTGACTTTTCAGCTGAAACTCTACAGGCCAGAAGGGAGTGGCATGATATATTAAAAGTGATGAAAGGGAAGAACCTACAACCAAGAATATTCTACCCAGCAAGACTCTCATTCAAAAGCTTCACAGACAAGCAAAAGCTACGACAGTTCAGCACCACCAGACCAGCTTTGCAACAAATGCTAAAGAAACTTCTCTAGGCAGGAAAGACACCAGCAACTTAAAACAACCTTGTACATATACAGACTACTATATCAAAACCTCATGGGAATAGCAAACCCAAAAACTACAATAGATACACTCACACACACACACACACAAAGAAAAAGAAAAAGCAACCCAAACACAACACTAAAGATGGTCATCAAACCAGAGGAAAAGAGAACAAGAGAGGAAGGGAAGAAAAAAGACGTACAAAAACAAACCCAAAACAATTAAGAAAATGGCAATAGGAACTTACATATCGATAATTACCTTAAATGTAAATGGACTAAATGCTCCAATCAAAAGACATAAAGACTGGCTGAATGGATACAAAAGCAAGACCCATACATATGCTGTCTGCAAGAAACCCACTTCAGACCTAGGGACACATATAGACTGAAAGTGAGAGGATGGAAAAAGGTATTCAATGCAAATGGAGATCAAAAGAAAGCTGCAGTAGCAATACTCATATCAGACAAAGTAGACTTTAAAATAAAGACTGTATAAGAGACAAAGAAGGACACTACATAATGATCAAGGGATCAATCCAAAAAGAAGATGTAACAATTGTAAATATATATGCACCCAACATAGGAGCACCTCAATATATAAGGCAAATGCTAACAGCCATGAAAGGGAAAATGACAGTAACACAATAATACTGAGGACTTTAACACTCTACTTTCATCAATGGACACATCATCCAGACAGAAAATCAATAAGGAAACACAGGCCTTAAATGACACATTAGATCAGATGGACTTAACTGATATTTATAAAGCATTCCATCCAAAAGCAGCAGAATACACATTCTTGTCATGTGCACATGGAATATTCTCCAGGACTGATCACATGCTGGGCCACAGAGAGCCTTGGTAAATTTAAGAAAATTGAAATCATTATCAAGCATCTTTTCCGACCACAACGCTATGAGATCAGAAGTAAATTACAAGACAAAAACTGTAGGGAATTCCCTGGTGGCTCAGTGGATAAGAACCCGCATGCCAATGCAAGGGACATGGGTTCAAGCCCTGGTCCAGGAAGATCCCACATGCCACGGAGCAACTAAGCCCACATACCACAACTACTGAGCCTGTGCTCTAGAGCTCACGAGCCACAACTACTGAGCCTGTGTGCAACAACTACTAAAGCCCATGCACATAGAGCCCATGCTCCACAACAAGAGAAGCCCACGCACCACAACGAAGAGTAGCCCCCGCTTGCCACAACTAGAGAAAGCCCGTGTGCAGCAACGAAGACCCAACACAGCCAAAAATAAATAAATAAATTTAAAAAGAAGTAAAAAGAAAAACAAGTGTCAAAAACACAAACACATAGAGGCTAAACAATATGCTACTAAACAGCCAATGGATCACTGAAGAAATCAAAGAGGAAATCAAAAAATACCTAGAGACAAATGAAAACAAAGCACAATGATCCAAAACCTATGGGATGCAGCAAAAGCAGTTCTATAGCAATACAAGTTTACCTCAGGAAACAAGAAAAATCTCAAATGAACAACCTAACCTTACACCTAAAGCAACTAGAGAAAGAAGAACAAGCAAAACCTAAAGCTAATAGAAGGAAAGAAATCATAAAGACCAGAGCAGAAATAAATGAAACAGAGAAAAAGAAAGCAATAGCAAAGATTAATGAAACTAAAAGCTGGTTCTTTGAGAAGATAAACAAAATTAATAAACCTTTAGCTAGACTCATCAAGAAAAAAAGGGAGGATTCAAACCAATAAAATTAGAAATGAAAAAGGAGAAGTTACAACTGACACTACAGAAATACAAAGGATAATAAGAGAGCATCTATAGGGCAATAAAACGGACAACCTGGAAGAAATGGACAAATTCTTAGAAAGGTACACTCTCCCAAGACTGAACCAGGAAGAAATAGAAATTATGAACAGACCAATCACAAGTAATGAAATTCAAACTGTGATTTAAAAACTCCCAACAAACAAAGGTTCAGGACCAGATGGCTTCACAGGTGAATTCTATTCAACATTTAGAGAAGAGCTAATAGCTATCCTTCTGAAATTGTTCCAAAAAATTGCAGAGGAAGGAAAACTCCCAAATTCATTCTGTTACCAAAACCAGACAAATATACTACAAAAAAAAAAGAAAATTACAGGCCAATATCATTGATGAATATAGATGCAAAAATCCTCAACAGAATACTAGCATTCCGAATCCAACAACACATTAAAAGGATCATACACCATGATCAAGTGGGATTTATCCCAGGGATGGAAGGATTTTTCAATGCCTGCAAATCAGTCAATATGATACACCACATCAACAAACTGAAGAATAAAAATCATATGATCATCTCATTAGATGCAGAAAAAGCTTTTGACAAAATTCAGCACCCATTTATGATAAAAACTCTCCAGAAAGTGGGCATAGAGGGAACATACCTCAACATATGGTCATACCATATATGACAAACCTACAGCTAACATCATACTCAACAGTGAAAAGCTAAAAGCATTTCCTCAAAGATCAGGAACAAGACAAGGATGTCCACTCTTGCCACTTTCAACATAGTTTTTGAAGTCCTAGCTACAGCAATCAGAGAAGAAAAAAAAATAAAAGGAATCTAAATTGGAAAAGAAGAAGTTAAATTTTCACTGTTTACAGATGACATGATACTATACATAGAAAATCCTAAAGATGCTACCAGAAAACTACTAGAGCTCATCAATGAATTTGATAAAGTTGCAGATTACAAAATTAATACACAGAAATCTGTTGCATTTCTATACACTAACAACGGAAGATCAGAAAGAGAAATTGAAGAAACAATCCCATTTACCATCACATCAAAAAGAATAAAACGCCTAGGAACAAACCTACCTAAAAAGACAAAAGACCTGTACTCCAAAAACTATAAGACACTGATGAAAGAAATCAAAGACGACACAAACAGGTCGAAAGATATACCATGTTCTTGGACTGGAAGAATCAATATTGTCAAAATGCTTATACTAACCAAGGCAATCTACAGATTCAGTGCAATCCCTATCAAATTACCAATGGCATTTTTCACATAACTAGAACAAAAAAATCTTAAAAATTTGTATGGAGACACAAAAGACCCAGAATAGCCAAAGCAATCTTGAGAAAGAAAAATGGAGCTGGAGGAATCAGGCTCCCTGACTTCAGACTATACTACAAAGCTATAGTCATCAAAACAGTATGGTACTAGCACAAAAACAGAAATACAGATCAATGGAATAGGATAGAAAGCCCAGAAATAAACCCATGCACCTATGGTCAATTAATCCATGACAAAGGAGGCAAGACTATATAATGGAGAAAAGACAGTCTCTTCAATAAATGGTGCTAGGAAAACCGGACAGCTACATGTTAAAAAAATTAAATTAGAACATTCTTTAACACCATACACAAAAATAAATTCAAAATGGATTAAAGACCTAAATGTGAGACTGGACACTATAAAAACTTAGAGGAAAACATAGGATGAACACTCTCAGACATAAATCACGGCAGTATCTTTTTCGATCTGTCTCCCAGGGTAATGGAAATAAAAACAAAAATAAACAAATGAGACCTACTTAAACTCAAAAGTTTTTGCATAGCAAAGGAAACCATAAACAGGAAGAAAAGACAACCCTCAGAATGGGAGAAAGTATTTGCAAATGATGTGACCAACAAGGGATTAGTCTCCAAAATTTACAAACAGCTCATGTGGCTTAATATCATCAAAACAAACAACCTAATCAAAAATGGGCAGAAGACTTAAATAGACATTTCTCCAAAGAAGACATACAGATGGGCAAGAGGCACATGAAAAGATGTTCAACATTGATAATTATTAGAGAAATGCAAATTAAAAGTACAATGAGATGTCACCTCACACCAGTCAGAATGGCGATCATGAAAAAATCCACAAACAATAAATGCTAGAGAGGGTGTGGAGAGAAGGGAACCCTCCTACACTATTGGTGAGAATGTAAATTGGTGCAGCCACTATGGCGAACAGTATGGAAATTCCCTAAGAAGCCAAAAATAGAGCTACCACATAGTCCTGCAATCCCACTCCTGGGCATATACCCAGAGTAAAATACGGTCCAAAAGGATATATGCACCCCAATATTCATTACAGCGCTGTTTACAATAGCTAAGACACGGAAACAACCTAAATGTCCATTGATAGAAGAATGGATAAAGAAGATGTGGTACATATATGCAATGGAATACTACTCAGCCATTAAAAAGAATGAAGTAATTGCCATTCACAGCAACATGGATGGACCTAGAGACCGTCATACTGAGTGAAGTAAGTCAGACAGAGAAAGAGAAATATGGTATGATATCGCTTATATGCAGAATCTAAAAAAAAAAAAAATGATACAAATGAACTTATTTACAAAACAGAAACAGACTCACAGACTTAGAGAACAAACTTATGGTTACCGGGGGGGAAGGGTGTGGGTCGGGGGACAGTTAGGGAGTGTGGGACTGACATGTACACACTGCTGTATTTAAAATGAATAACCAACAAGGACCTACTGTACAGCACAGGGAATTCTCCTCAATATTCTGTAACAACCTAATTGGGAAAAGAATTTGAAAAATAATAGATACATGTATACGTATAACTGAATCACTTTGTTGCATATCTGAAACTAGCACAACATTGTTAATCAGCTATAATAAATATAAAACTGAAAGTTAAAAAGAACCTGATGAAAGAAATAGAGCTTGAAAAAAACTCTATTATACAGGAGTTTTCCTTCTAACAGTTTACTAATTGCACATGGGCCAAGACTATCGCATGGGAAACAGGAATAAATTTATTAGGTACAGCTAGACATTGTAAAAACAAGACTCTACCTGATAACAAATACAATTTAACTTATAAATATTACTAGCATATAAAATTAAAGAGCTAACAAATTCCTATAAAAAAAAGATGTTAAATATTTCCAATGTATTATATTCAAAAAAGCAAATTCTACAAGGCAAACTTAATGTACTACAAAAGAAAAGTATATCTAGTGTGGGGAATATAGTCAATAACTATGTAATATCTTTGTATGGTGACAGATCATAACTAGACTTATCGTGATCATTCTGAAATGTATAGAAATATTGAATTACTATGTCATGTAACAGGAACTAACATAATGTTGTAGGTCAATTATAATTCAAAAACAAAGAAACTCAGAAAAAGAGATAAGATTTGTGGTTATCAGAGGCAGAGGAGGCAGAATTGCAAGACGGCAGTCAACATGTACAAACTTCCTGTTATAAGATAAATAAGTTCTAGGGATGTAATGTATAACATGATAAATATAATTAACACTGCTGTGTGTTATATAAGAAAGTTGTTAGGAGAGTAAATCCTAAGAGTTCTCATCACAAGGAAAATTTTTTTTCTATTTCTTTAATTCTGTATCTATATGAGAAGAAGGATGCTCACTAAATTCACTGTGATAATCATTTCATGATGTATGTAAGTCAAATCATTACGCTGTACACCTTAAACTTATACAGTGCTGTCTGTCAATTATATCTCAAAAAAACTGGAAGAAAAAACTGTTTACAATGGTATACCTGGGATTTAATTCAGAACTCTCATTAATTTATGGGCTCATGTTAAACAATTGGTATTAGACACAATTATCTATAGAATGAAAATACGGTGAGTTTCAATAAAGTTTCAATAGCTAACTTTCTTAAAAACACTTTACTTAAGAGGAGAACCTTCAGGGATACTAAGAAACTATAAAGTGTTTCTTTTATCATGCATTTTTTTCCCTGCTGTAAGCTAAAATTCTACTGTGACTTTGAAGGAATACTGAAGGGCACAAATTAGAAAGCTTTTTATTTAACTATTCCTACTCTACCCAGGAAAGCAATGAAGGTTTAACAGTGTCTCGATAGTATCTGAATTGAGCCCACTTGTACAGTATAAGCCCACTTATATTTTTATATTGTAATTAAAGATAATTATTTCTGGGAAAAGGACAATTTGTAAAAAAAAAAAAAAAAAGTAAGTGTCCTTCATTATATGCAGATAGTACTTAGTGATCAATTGAAAGATTATGTCTACAGAGTCACAATACTTTAGAGATTGCCCTCATAAGAGCTGCAGCTGGTTTCTTGTATACATCAAAGATATTAGTCTAGTTTCCTTTTAGGTTTTCCTCCTCTATGAAAAAGACTATTTAAAATGTGAAAACAGCTGTGTTCCAAATGAAGTACAAATAATTTTTACATAGTGTCATTGAAGGATCCTGTTTCTTGTGAATAATTTATAAAATCATTCAGAAAACAAAATACCTCAACTAGTTTGAAGCTATCAATAATCCAAGAGACCCTTGAAGATGTTAGTTTCTCATTTGACTAATGTATAAATATGTTTTGGTGAAAACTTTTATAAATTATTTTACGGTCTTTATAAGAAGAGACAAAAAGGAGAAAAGAAGTCAATTCATTAACCCAACAGGCAAGGAGGCCTACAGTGAATTTTCAGAAGTCTGTGATGTATTTACCTTTAAATTTGGGCTAATAGTGGCTTGTATTGGCATCCTCCTAGAGTCGAGAGAAATTCTAATGAATAAAGAATGTATTTCATAGTAGGAGGATAGACAGTGGGAAGCTAATAATAATAATCAAGTTAGCAGTAATATCATTTACTAGACATATCCATGGAAATGACATTTAGAAAGAGTCAAACTAACATTATAACTTTATAGCTATATGCCCAGCCCCAACAAAAAAAAAAGAAAGAAAATAATAATATTCAAATTTAACTTCTGGATTTTGTAAATAAATCAAGAGATGTATACTACAGTATACAAATGGTAAATTTAGCAATTTTCTTTGTGTCGCTAAAAAATCTCTTTACTTTCATGTATAAATAAAGTTAAAAAAATATTATTAAAAATGCAACAGAAAAAATTCAATTGGCAACAGTTTTCTGAGGTTCACAAACCTTTAGGTTGAGTATCAGACATTACAAGAGAAATGCTATCATCATCTCTTCGTTTTTCTTTAGTGTGTGCAGCCTGCTTTGCATAATTATTGTCTGTCTGACTTGGTTGTGAACTCCTGCAAAACAAAATAATATTATACTCAATTCTTCTAAACACAAATGAATTTAGAAGCCAGCTGACATATATTCAAGATAAAAATAACAGGTTACAAATGGCATCCTGTATAGCAGAGGCTGTAATCTGAACAGTAAAAAGAATATTAAAATATGACTTGAGAAATAAGTTCTCATTCCTGTTCTACCTTTAAATTCTCCATGTTTCTTTGGAAGGAAAAAACAAGATAAGCACAACACAGAATTGTGCACATGCAAAATGAACAAAGAATAATAGAAGTATTAAATACATTGAAGAGGTCTAAAAAGTAAAAATTCCACGAACACAAGTACATGATAATCACACTTATGTGTAATCAAAAAATAAGTCAAAGGTAATTGTTAATATGTTTCAAGCATGGTTCACATATCAAAAGTTATGTACAAAATAAAGTTTGGAGTGTAGTTACAAATTTTACCTACAGAGAAAATAATTTAAAATATAACCTACTGGTTAAATACATAAAATATAATACTGTGTGAAAAACAAGTTTTGGATGATGAGCATAATATCACTATTAATGAAAACATAATACAGTAGTAGTAGGGGATTTCAATACCTCACCCCACTTTCAGTAATCATTAGATCATCCAGACCAAAAAAAAAAAAAAAATCAAAAAGGAAACATTGGATTGAACCATAAACTTGACCAAATAGACCTGACATGCATTTATAAAACATAAACACAGAACATTCTCCATGATAAGTCACATGATAGGCCACAATGCAAATCTTAGCAAATTTAAGAAGACTAAAATCTACAAAATATCTTTCCCAACCAAACAGTATAAAATGAGAAATCAATAACAGGAGGAAAGCTGAAAAATTCACAAGTATATGGAGGTTAAACAATATGCTCCTGAAAACCAACTGGCCAAAGAAAAAATGAAAAGGAAGATCAAGAAATATCTTGAAACAAATGAAAATGTGAGCATAAAATGTCAAAATCTATGGAATGTTCTATGAGGGAAGTCAATAGCAATAAATGCCTACATTAAAAAACAAGAAAGAACTCCAATAAACAACCTCACTTTATACCTCTTGGAACTAGAAAAAGAACAAATGAAGCCCAAACTAAGCACAAGGAAAGAAACAACAAAGATCAGAGCAGAAGTAAGTAAAACAGAAATAAGAAAAACAACAGAAAAGATAAACAAAACTAAGAGCTAGTTTTTTTAAAAAATAAAGTTGACAAACCTTTAGCTACCCGAACCAAGAAAAAAAAAGACTCAAATAAATCAAAACAGATCATCAAGAAACTACAATAAGTAATTATATGCCAACAATATGGATAACCTAAGAGCTGGTTTTCTGGGGGCAAAAAACCTTTTACCTAGACTAAGGGAAAAAAGAGAAGAAAAAGAGAGAAGACTTGTGAATAAAATCATAACAACTGGTAGCACAGAAATATGAAGTATCATAAGTGACTATTACAAACAATTGCACATCAAGTCATATAACCTAGAAGAAATGGACAAATATCTAGAAACATACTAAACCTACCAAACTGAATCATGAAGAAAAAGAAAATCTGAACAGATCAATAACAAGGAGACTGAATTAGTAATCAAAAACCTCCCAACACAGAGAAGCCCAGGACCAAATGGTTTCACTGGTAATTCTACCAAGCAATTAAAGAAGAATTAATGCCAATCCTTCTCAAACTCTTCCAAAAATTTTAAGAGGAGGGAACACTTCTATACTCATTTTACAAGGCCATCACTACACTAATACCAAAGCCAGTTAAGAACACTACAGGAAAAGAAAACTATACACCAAATACCCCTGATGCATAGAGATGCAAAAATTCTCATCAAAGTATTAGGAAACCAAATTCCACCACACATGTTAAAGGGATCATACACCATGAGCAAGTGGGACTTATTCCAGAGATGCAAGAATGGTACAACATCCAAAAATCAATCAACGTGATAAACCACATTAACAAAATGAAAGATAAAAATCATCTGATCCCTCAAAAGATGCAGAAAAAGCATTTGACAAAATTCAACATCCTTTCATGATAAAACCCTCAAAAACCTGGGTATAAAAGGAACATACCACAACATAATAAAGGCCAATGCCACAAACCCACAGCTAACATCATATTAAACAGTGAAAAATTAAAAGCTTCACCTCTAAGATGAAGAACAAGACAAAGGTGCCCACTCTCACCACTCTTATTCAACGCAGTACTGGAAATCCTGGCTAGACAAATTAGACAAGAAAAAATAAATAAATAAAAGGCATCCAAATCAGAAAGGAAAAAGTAAAACTGTCATTATTTGCAGATGATATGATCTTATAGAAAGAAACCCTAGAAAATCCAGCAAAAAACTGTGAGAACTAATAAATGAATTCACTAAAGTTGCAGGATACAAAGTCAACATACTACAGTCAGTTGCATTTCTATAACTAACAATGAACTATCTGAAAGAGAAATTAAGAAAAAATCCCATTTACAACTATAGCGAAAAGAATAAAATTATACTTATGAATAAATATAACCTAGAAGGAGAAAAACCTGTACACTGAAAACTATAAGATACTGATGAAAGAAACTGAAGACACAAATAAATGGGAAGATATTCTGTACTCATGGATTGGAAAAATTAATTTTGTTAAAATGTTCATCCTACCCAAAGCAACCTACAGATTCAAAGCAATCCCTATCAACATTCTAATGGCCTTTTTCACAGAAATACAACAGTCTTAAAATTTGTATGGAACTACTAAAGACCCCAAATAGCCAAAGCAATCTTGAGAAAGAAAAACAAAGCCAGAGGAATCACACTTCATGATTTCAAACTATATTACAAAACCACAGTAATCAAAACAATATAGTATTGGCATAAAAACAGACACATAAATGAATGAAGCAGAATAGAGAGCCAGAAATTAATCCATGCATATATGGTCAACTCCTGTATGATAAACACGCTAAGAATACACAATGGGAAAAGGAGAGTCTCTTCAATAACTGATGTTGGGAAAACTTGACAGCCACATGCAAAAGAATGAAACTGCATCAATATCTTATACCATATACAAAAATCAACACAAAATGGATTAAACACTTAAATGTATGACCTGAAACCATAAAACTCCTAGAAGAAAACATGAGAGTAAGTTCCTTCACATTGATCTTGGCAATGATTTTTTGGATTAAACACCAAAACAAAGGCAAGAAAAGAAAATTAAAAAGTGGGACCAAAAAGCTTCACAGCAAAGGAAACCTTCAACAAAATTAAAAGGCAACCCATGGAATAGGAGAAAATATTTGTAAATCATGTATCTGATAAGGGAGTTAATATCCAAAATATATAAAGAATTCATACAACTCAACCAAAAAAGTAAAACAATTTCATTAAAAAATAGGCAGAGAAACTGAACAGAAGTTTTTCCAAAGAAGACTGCAAATGACCAACAGGTACATGAAAAGGAGCTCAACATCCACTAATCATCAGGGAAATGTGTATCAAAACCACAATGAGGTATAATCTCACACATGTGAGAAAGACTATTATCAAAAGATAAGAAGTAAGTGTTGGCAAGGATGTGGAGTGCTGTGGGAATGTAAATTACTGCAGCCACTATGGAAAACAGTATGAAGGTTCCTCAAAAAATTAAAAATAGAACTAATATATGATCCAGCAATTCCACTTCTTAGTATGTATCCTTAGGAAACAAAATCACTCTCTCAAAAAGATATACACACCCCCATGTTCACTGCAGCATTATTTGCAACAGCCAAGACATGGAAACAACATAAGTGTCCATCAATAGATGAACGGATAAAGAAAATGTGACAAACACACACACGATGGAATATTATTCAGTCATAAAAAAAGAAAGAAATCCTGCCATTTGTGACAACATGAATGAACCTTGGACAAAGACAAATACCATACAATCTCACTTATATGTGGAATCTAAATTTAAAAACAGACAAACACACACCTAGATACAGACAACAGACTGGTGGCTGCCAGAGCCAGGGGCATGAAATGACTGAAGGTGGTAAAAAGGTACAAGTTTCCAGTTGTAAGAGAAATAAGTCCTGGGGATGTAAGGTACAGCATGATGACTATAGATGACAATACTGTACTATATATTTGAAAGTTGCTAACATAGTAGATCTTAAAAGTTCTCATCAAGAGAAAAAAACTGTAACTGTGTGAGGTGATGGATGTTAACTAAACTTACTGTGTTACTCATTTTGCAATATATACATATATGAGATCATTATGTTGTATACCTAAAACTAATACAATGTTTTGTCAGTAACATATCAATAAACTAATTTTTAAAAGCAAATTGATAAACAATTGGGAAACCAATTTGGTACTAATTAGAATAGCCATAGAATGAATTCAATCTTTACCAACAATCTTCTCACCCATGATAACTATAATTAACAAAACAACTCATTATGGTATTATTTAAGTGGGTAAAAATTTTGAAATAAAAAACTATATAAAATTATTAACCTACAGCATTCCTTTACAGTAGAATATATTATACAGTAATTACTCCATTTTCAAAACTATTTAACAACATAGAAATTTTTCAAATTTTATTGAAGTACAGTTGATTTACAATGTTGTGTTAATTTCTGTTGTACACCAAAGTGATTCAGTTATATGTATATATATTCTTTTTCATATTCTTTTCCATCATGGTTTATCACAGGACATTGAATACAGTTCCCTGTGCTATAGAGTAGGATCTTGTTGTTTATCCATCCTATATACAATAATTTGCATCTGCTAATCCCAAACTCCCAATTCTTCCCTCCCCTACCCTCACTTAGAAATTTTTACATCTATAAAAGTACTAAAAAATCAGACACCAAGAATAAATCAAAGATCCCTGTACAATAAAATATGAAATACATACCAAGTGACCTCAGGGAAGATTGCGGAGTAGGAAACACCTACCATGTTCTCACCTAGATGACAACTGCACTGGCAGAATCTGTATGATGTAACTACTTTGGAATTCTGGAGTCTACAGAAGGCTTGAAACTTCCAGTCAAAAGTTTCAACAGTAAATTGCAGTTAATTTTGGTCAATTTAGGCAATTTGGATGGTAGCAGTTACCTATGCCTAGCTTGGAGGCAAGCAGCAATGCCCAAGTTCCTAGAACTGTTTGCACAGGCTTACAATTACCAACATGAGCAATAAGGACCTCATCCTCCAAATACTGGGAATCTGTATTCTGATCACTGATTGCTATCTCTGATGGTGGATAAGCAGACATAGAGACAGGCAGCCATTGCTGCAACAACCACCACCACTGTTGCAACAATCTCCCCTTGCTCTTGGAATTGCTAAAACAATTTCCAAGACATTTAAAGAACTAGCACCTATTTTGTTTTATTTCCTCCCTTCATTTTTCCCATTTTCTCCTTATGGGAACCAAACATTTAAGGACTAGGACACTAAAACGTAATCACATGTACAAGGAAATTTAGAAAGTCACAGACATAACTGGGGAAAGACACAGGCTCAGAAAAAACCTGAAAAGACCTTTTGTTTACATATCAGGCTGATCCCTGGAACAGGGACATGTTACAACAATTTTAAAAACTAACAAACAAAGGGAAAAAATCCAGCAAACACTGGGGAAGGGAGAGAATCTGATTTTCGGACTTGGTATCTTATAAGATCCAAATGTCAAGTTTTCAACAACAACAAAAATTCATAAGACATACAAAGAAACAGGAAAGTATGGCCAATTCAACAGAAAAAAAATTAATCAACAGAACCTGTCCCTGAAAAAATCCAGTTGGCAGACTCAGCAGACAAAGACACTAAAACGACTATCTTAAAGATCCTCAGGGACTTCCCTGATGGTACAGCAGTTAAGACTCCGCGCTTCCAAAGCAGGGGATGCAGGTTTGATCCCTGGTCGGTCAGGGAACTAAAATCCCACATGCTACGTGATGCGGTGAAATTAAAAGAAAAAGAAAAAAATCTTGGACAAAAGTCAAGAAAATGACTTATGACAAAAACGAAAATATCAATAAAAGACAAAATACACAAATGAACCAAAAGGAAATTCTGGAGCTAAAAAAGTATAATAACTGAAATGAAAATTTATTAGAGAGATTCAAAAGCAGATTTGAGCAGGGAGAAGAAACAAGAAGAAACGGTCACTGAACCTGAAAATATGATCATGGAAATGACCAAATCTGAGGAACAGAAAGAAGAAAAAAAAAAATGTTTTTAATAAATTTATTTATTTATTTTTTGGCTGTGTTGGGTCTTCGTTGCTGCACACAGGCTTTCCCTAGTTGCGGCGAGCAGGGGTTACTCTTCGTCATGGCACCCAGGCTTCTTTTTGCAGTGGCTTCTCTCTTTGTTACAGAGAATGGGCTCCAGAGCACAGGCTCAGTAGTTGTAGCCCATGGGCTTAGTTGCTCCGCAGAATGTGGGATGTTCCCGGACAAGGGCTCGAACCCATGCCCCCTGCATTGGCAGGCAGATTCTTAACCACTGCGCCACCAGGGAAGGCCCAGAAAGAAGAAAAATTTAAGAAAAGTAAACAGAGCCTAAGGGACCTATGGGACACCAAAACATGGACTAATATACACATTGTTGGAGTCTCAGAGGAGAAGAGAAAGGGGCAAAGATATTATTGGAATAAATATCACCAAAGAATTCCAAATTTGATGAAAAACATGAATATAAATACCTAAAAAGTTCAAGGAGCTACATGTAGAGTAAACTGAATGAGACCTACACCAAGAAATGTTATAATCAAATTGTCCAAAGACAAAGGCAAAGAGAGAATCTTGAAAGCACCAAGCAAAAAGTGACTCATCACACACAAAAGATCCTCAATAAGATTATGAGCAGATTTCTCATCAATAAGCATGCTGGCCAGAAGGCACTGAATTGTTATATTCAAAGGACTAAAGGAAAAAACTGTCAACAGGAAATCCTATATCTGGCCAAACTGTCCTTCAAAAATGAGGACAAAATTAAGACATTCTAAGACAATCAAAAGCTGAGGGAGTTCATTACCACTATAAGGAAAACCAGCCCTACAAGAAAAACTAAAGAGAGTCCTTTGTGTTGGAATGATAGGACATTAGACAGTAATTCAAAGCCATATGAAGAAATAAAGATAACTGGTAAAAGTAAATTCATAGACAATTATAAAATCAGGTATTGTAACTCTGGTTTGTTACTTGCCCATTTATTTTCTACATGATTTAAGCCAGGGGTCCCCAACCCCTGGGCCACGGACTGCTACTGGTCCACATGGTCTGTTACGAACCAGGCCGCACAGCAGGAGGTGAGCAGCCAGTAGGCAAGTGAAGCTTCATCTGCCACTACCCATCACTCCCCATCGCTCGCATTACTGCCTGAACCACCACCCCCCACCCCCGTCCATGGAAAAACTGTCTTCCACGAAACTGGTCCCTGGTGCCAAAAAGGTTGGGGACCACTGACTTAAGAAACTAATGCATTTTTTAAATTATTAGACTATGCTTTTGAACAAACAATTCATAAAGATATCATTTTATGACATCAATAATTGAAAGGATGTGAGGACAGAGCTATAAAGGAGCACAGTTCTGAATGTTATTGAAATTAAGCTGGCATAAATTCAAATTAGCATGTTATAACTTTAGAATGTTAAATGTAATCCCCATGATAACCACAAAGAAATCAGCTATAGAATACAGACAAAAGGAAATGAGAATGGAATCAAAAAGCTTCACTACAAAAAAACAAGTAAACACAGAGAAAGACAGTAATGTAGGAAATAAGGGGCAAAAAAGCTATTAGGCATATAGAAAACAAATATCAAAATCACAGAAAGTCCTTCCTTATCAATAACTGCTTTAATTGTAATTAACTCAACCCCAAACAAAAGATAAAGACTGGCAGAACGGATTAAAAAAATATGATCCAAGACTTCCTTGGCAGTCCAGTGGTTAAGACTCTGTGCTTCCACCGCAGGGGGTGCAGGTTCAATCCCTGGTCAGGGAACTAAGATCCCACATGCTGCATGGCATGGCAAAAAAAAAAAAAAAGATCCAACTATAGGCTGTCTACAAGAGACTCACTTTAGATGCAAAGACACAAATAGTTGAAAGTAAAAATATGAAAAAAGATATTCTATGCAAATACTAGCCAAAAGAGAGCAAGGGCGGCTATACTAACATCAGACAAAATAGACCTTAAATCAGAAGTTCACAGGAGAGAAAGAAGGACATTATATACTAGTACAAGGTTCAATACAACAAGGTGATTTAACAATTGTAAATACTTACACACCTAATACTATCAAAATATATGAAGGAAAAAATTGATAGAACAGAAAGGAGAAACAGACATTTTCACAGTAATAGTTGAAGACTTCAATACCCCACTCTCAACAGGAACAGAACAACCTGACAGAAAATATGTAAGGAATTAGAGGACTTAAACAAATAAACCTACGAGACCTAACCGTCATATACAGAATACCCTACCCAACAAGAGAATACACATTCTTCTCAAGTGTACAAAGGACATTCTCTATGATAGCTATATTTTAAGACAAAAAACTACATCTCAGCAGATTTAGAAAGATAAATATCATACAAGGCATCTTCTCTGACCACACAGGATGAAGTTAGAAATCAGTAACAGAAGGAAAACTGGAATACTCACATCTGTGGAAATTAAACAACACACTCTGAAACAACCAATGGGTCTAAGAAGAAATCACAAGGAAATAGAAAATGCTGAGGGATAAATGAAAATGAAAGGACAACATATCAAAACACATGGGATGAAGCAAAAGCAGTACTAAAGGAGAAATATACAGCTATAGATGCTTACACTAAAAAAGAAGAAATATCTCATATCAACAACCTAACTTTACAACTTAAGGAACTAGAAAAACAACAAACTAAATTCAAAGGTAGTGGAAGTAATAAAATAATAAAGATAAGAGCAGAGATAAAAAGCGAATGGGAGAAAAAAAAGAGAAAAATCAACAAAACCAAAAGTTCGTTCTTCAGAAAGATCAATAAAATCAACAGAACTTTAGATAGATGGACTAAGAAAACAAAGAGAAGATTCAAATTAATAAAATCAGAAATGAAAATTAAAACATCATGACCAGTCCTACAGAAATAAAGAGGATTAGAAGAGAGTACGATGAACTATATGAACTGGATAATGTAGATGAAATTAACAAATTCCTACTGACACAAAACCTACTAAATCACAAAGAAATAGAAAATCTGAATAGACCCATAACTAGTAAGGACATTGAGCCAGTAACCAAAAACCTCCCAATAAAGGAAAGCCCTGGAACTGACAGCCTCAAACAGTGAATTCTACCAAACTTTTAAAGAACAACTAACAGATAATCTTTTCAAACTCTTCCAAAAAACTGAAGATGATGGAATACATCCTCATTCTGTGAGGTCAAGCATTGCCCTGATAGCAAATTAATTCAAAGACACTACAATAAAAATATAGGCCAGGGCTTCCCTGGTGGCACAGTGGTTGGGGGTCTGCCTGCCGGTGCAGGGGACACGGGTTCTAGCCCTGGTCTGGGAGGATCCCACATGCTGCGGAGCGACTAGGCCCATGAGCCACAATTACTGAGCCTGCGCGTCTGGAGCCTGTGCTTCGCAACAAGAGAGGCCGCGATAGTGAGAGGCCCGCGCACCGCGATGAAGAGTGGCCCCTGCTGGCCGCAACTAGAGAAAGCCCTCGCGCAGAAATGAAGACCCAACACAGCCATAAATAAATAAATAAATAAATAAAAATTAAAAAAAAAAAAAAATATAGGCCAATATCCCCAAGGAATATTGATGCAAAAATCCTCAATAAAATACCTCAAATGGCTCATATGGTTATATACCTTAACTACATGGATTTATTCCCGGGATGCAAGGATGGTTCAACATACAAAAATCTATCAATATAATACACCACATTAACAGAATAAAAGTGTAAAACCACATGGTCATGTCAATTAGTGCAGAAAAAGCACTCCACAAAATTCAATGCCCTTTCCTAATAACTAAAAAACAAAATTCGACAATCTAGGAATAGAAACAAACTACCCACCTCAACATAGTAAAAACCATATATCAAAACTGCACAGGAAACATCAAACTCAATGATGAAAGATTGACAGCTTTTCTTCTAGGATCAGGAATAACACAAGGATGCCCACTTTTACCACTTCTAGTCAACACAGTACTAGAAGTTCTAGCCAGAGCACTTATACAAGAAAAAGAAATATAAAAGCATCAAAACTGGAAAGAAATAATCTGTGTTTGCAGATGATATGATCTTACATGTACGAAACTCTAATGATTGCACACACACATACACAAACACAAAACTGTTAGAATTAATAAACAACAACAAAAAAAAGAAACTAAGAGAACAATCTATTTACAATAGCTTCAAGTAGAGAAAAAAAAACTTAGCACTTAACTTAACCAAGGAGACAAAAGACTTGTACAATGAAAACTATAAAACATGGCTGAAAGAAATTAAAAAAGACATTAATAAATGGAAACACATCCCATGTTCATGGATTGGAAGACTTAATATTGTTAAGATGTCAATACCACCTAAAGCAATCTACACGCTGAATTCAATCTTATCAAAACTGCAGTAGCATTTCTTGCAGAAATACAAAAACTTATCCTAAAACGCATACATGACCTTAAGGAAACCCGAAGAGCCAAAAACAATCTTAAACAAATTTGGAGGTCTCACACTCCCTGATTTCAAAACTTACTACAAAGCTATAATAATCAAAACACCATGGTACTGTCATAAAGACAGATATAGAGATCAATGTAATAGAACAGCATCCAGAAATAAACCCTCGCATATATGTCAGATGATTTTCACATGGCTGCCAAGACCATTCAGTGGGGAAAGGACAGCCTTTTCAACAAAGCATATGGAGAAACAGAATATCCACATGCAAAAAGAATGAAGATGGACCCTCACCTAACACCCTACATAAAAGTTAACTCAAAATGCATCAAAGGCCTAAATGCATAAGCTGAAACTATAAAACTCTTAGCATAGGGGAAAATGTTCATGACACCAGATTTGGCAGAAATTTCTTGGATATGACACCAAAGCACAGGCAAAAGATGGAAACATAAGATATATTGGACTTCATCAAAATTGAAACTTCTGTACATCAAATGGCAGTATCAGTAGAATAAAAGTCAACCCACAAAATGGGAGAAAATATTTGTAAATCATATTTCTGATAATATATTAATATTCAGAATATAGAGAGAACTCCTAAAACTCAAAAATAAAAAACAGAAGATGGCATACTAGGATGATGGGGAATTCAAGTCTCCGCACAACTAGGACACTTACCAGGCACTGGTGGGGGACCATGGACACCTAAGGGAACAGAAGGAACCCCCAGTGACTGGCTGTTTCAATTATACTTTTATTTTTCCTAATATATTTTTTATCTTTCTAATTTTATTTTGTTTTTTATTCTTTGATATTGTACTGCTCCTCTTTTTCTTTATTGCTTGCTTTTTTTTTTTTTTTTTACCACACCATGAAGCTTGCGGGATCCTGGTTCCCATTCTGGATGTTGGGCCCAAGCTACTGTGGTGGGAGCTCCGACTCCAAACTGCTGGACTTAGAGAGAACCTCAGACCCCAGGGACTATTAATCGGAGTGAAGCCTCCCAGAGATCCTCATCTCAGCACCACGACCCGGCTCTATCCAACTGGCTGCAAATTTCAGTGCTGTAGGTCTCAGGCGAAACAACCAGTAAGACAGGAATACAGCACCACCCAGCAAAAAAAAAAAAAAAATGAAACAACAAAAACATATGTTACAGACGAAGGAGCAAGGGAAAAACCTACAAGACCAAATAAATGAAGACGAGATACATAACCTACCTGAAAAAGAATTCAGAGTAATGATAGAAAAGATGATTCAAATTCTTGGAAACAGAATGGAGAAAATACAAGAAACATTTAACAAGGATGTAGAAGAACTAAAGAGCAAACAAACAGTGATGAACAACACAATTACTGAAATTAAAAATGCTCTAGAAGGAATCAATAGCAGAATAACTGAGGCAGAAAAACGGATAAGTGAGCTGGAAGATAAAATGGTGGAAATAGCTGCCAGGGAGCAGAAAAAAGAAAGAACAGAATTGAGGACAGCCTCAGAGACAGCTGGGGCATCATTAAACGCATCAACATTCGAATTATAGGGGTCCCAGAAGAAGAAGAGAAAAAGAAAGTGTATGAGAAAATATTTGAAAACATTATAGTTGAAAACTTCCCTGATATGGGAAAGGAAATACTCAATCAACTCCAGGAAGCGCAGAGAGTCCCATACAGGATAAATCCAAGGAGAAATAATCCAAGACACATACTAATCAAACTATCAAAAATTAAATACAAACAAAAAATATTAAAAGCAGCAAGGGAAAAGCAACAAATAACATACAAGGGAATGCCCATGAGGTTAACAGCTCATCTTTCAGCAGAAACTCTGCAAGCCAGAAGGGAGTGGGCAGCACATATTTAAAGTGATAAAAGAGAAAAACCTAAAACCAAGAGTACTCTACCCAGCACGGTTCTCATTCAGATTCGACAGAGTAATTAAAACTTTTACAGACAAGCAAAAGCTAAGAGAATTCAGCACCACCAAAGCAGCTTTACAACAAATGCTAAAACAACTTCTCTGCGCAGGAAACAAAAAAGAATGAAAAGACCTACAAAAACAAACCAAAAACAATTAAGAAAATGGTAATAGGAACATACATATCAATAACTACCTTAAATGTAAATGGATTAAATGCTCCAACCAAAAGACACAGGCTGACTGAATAGATACAAAAACAAGACCCGTATACATGCTGTCTACAATAGACCCACTTCAGACCTAGGGATACGTACAGAAAGAAAGTGAGGGGATAGAAAAAGATACTCCATGCAAATGGAAATCAAAAGAAAGCTAGAGCAGCAATTCTCATATCAGACAAAACAGAACGTAAAATAAAGACTATTACAAGAGACAAAGAAGGACACTACATAATGATCAAGGAATCAGTCCAAGAAGAAGATATAACAATTGTAAATATTTATGCACCCAACATAGGAGCACCTCAATACATAAGGCAAATGCTAACAGCCATAAAAGGGATTGAAATCGACAGTAACACAATCATAGTAGGGGACTTTAACACCCCACTTTCACCAATGGACAGATCATCCAAAATGAAAATAAATAAGGAAACATAACCTTTAAATGAAACATTAAACAAGATGGACTTAACTGATATTTATAGCACATTCCATCCAAAAACAACAGAATACACTTTCTTCTCAAGTGCTCATGGAACATTCTCCAGGATACACCATATCATGAGTCACAAATCAAGCCTTGGTAAATTTAAGAAGACTGAAATTGTATCAAGTATCTTTTCCGACCACAACACTATGAGACTAGATATCAATTACAGCACAGAAACTGTAAAAAATACAAATACATGGAGGCTAGACAATATGCTACTAAATAAACAAGAGATCATTGAAGAAATCAAAGAGGAAACCAAAAAATACCTAGAAACAAGTGACAATGAAAACACGACCACCCAAAACCTATGCGAGGCAGCAAAAGCAGTTCTAAGAGGGAAGTTTATAGCAATACAATCCTACCTCAAGAAACAAGAAACACCTCAAATAAACAACCTAAACTTACACCTAAAGCAATTAGAGAAAGAAGAACAAAAAAACCCCAAAGTTAGCAGAAGGAAAGAAATCATAAAGATCAGATCAGAAATAAATGAAAAAGAAATGAAGGAAACGATAGCACACATGAATAAAACTAAAAGCTGGTTCTTTCAGAAGATAAACAAAATTGATAAACCATTAGCCAGACTCGTCAAGAAAAAAAGGGAGAAGACTCAAAAGAATTAGAAATGAAAAAGGAGAAGTAACAACTGACACTGCAGAATTACAAAGGATCAAGAGAGATTACTACAAGCAACTATATGCCAATAAAATGGACAACCTGGAAGAAACGGACAAATTCCTAGAAAAGCACAACCTTCCAAGACTGAACCAGGAAGAAACAGAAAGTATAAACAGACCAATCACAAGCACTGAATTTCAAACTGAGATTAAAAATCTTCCAACAAACAAAAGCCCAGAATTCACAGGCGAATTCTATCAAACATTTAGAGAAGAGTTAACACCTATCCTTCTAAAACTCTTCCAAAACATAGCAGAGGGAGGAACACTCCCAAACTCATTCTACGAGGACAGCATCACCCTGATACCAAAGCCAGACAAAGGTATCACAAAAAAAGAAAACTACAGGGCAATATCACAGATGAACATATATGCAAAAATCCTCAACAAAATCCCAGCAAACAGAATCCAACAGCACATTAAAAAGATCATATACCATGATCAAGTGGGGTTTACCCCAGGAATGCAAGGATTCTTAAATATATGCAAATCAGTCAATGTGATACACTATATTAACAAACTGAAAGATAAAAACCATATGATTATCTCAATAGATGCACAAAAAGCTTTCAACAAAATTCAACACCCATTTATGATAAAAACTCTCCAGACAGTAAGCACAGAGGGAACCTACCTCAACATAATAAAGGCCATATCTGACAAACCCACAGCCAACATTGTTCTCAATTGTGAAAAACTGAAACCATTTCCTCTAAGATCAGGAACAAGACAAGGTTGCCCACTCTCACCACTATTATTCAACACAGTTTTGGAAGTTATAGCCACAGCAATCAGTGAAAAAAAAGAAATAAAAGGAATCCAAATCGGAAAAGAAGAAGCAAAACTGTCACTGTTTGCAGATGACATGATACTATACATAGAGAATCCTGAAGATGTTACCAGAAAACTACTAGAGCTAATCAATGAATTTGGTAGAGTAGCAGGATACAAACTTAATACACAGTAATCTCTTACATTCCCATACACTAATGACAAAGAATCTGAAAGAGAAATTAAGGGAGCACTCCCATTTACCATTGCAACAAAAAGAATAAAATATCTAGGAATAAACCTACCTAAGGAGAGAAAAGACCTATATGCAGAAAACTATAAGACACTGATGAAAGAAATTTAAGACGATACAAAAAGATGGAGAGATATATACCATGTTCTTGGATTGAAAGAATCAACATTGTGAAAATGACTATACTACCCAAAGCAATCTATAGATTCAATGCAATCCCTATCAAATTACCAATGGCATTTTTCACAGAACTAGAATAGAAAATTGCACAATTTGTATGGAAACACAAAAGACCCCGAACAGCCAAAGCAATCTTGAGAAAGAAAAACGGAGCTGGAGGAATCAGGCTCCCTGACTTCAGACTATACTACGAAGCTACAGTAATCAAGACAGGATGGTACTGGCACAGAAACAGAAATATAGATCAATGGGACAGGATAGAAAGCCCAGAGATAAACCCATGCACATATGGTCACCTCATCTTTGATAAAGGAGGCAAGAATATACAATGGAGAAAAGACAGCCTCTTCAATAAATGGTGCTGGGAAAACTGGACAGGTACATGTAAAAGAATGAAATTAGAACACTCCCTAACACCATACACAAAAATAAACTCAAAATGGATTAAACACCTAAATGTAATGCCGGACACTATAAAACTCTTAGAGGAAAACATAGGCAGAACACTCTATGACATAAATCACAGCAAGATCCTTTTTGACCCACCTCCTAGAGAAATGGAAATAAAAACAAAAATATACAAATGGGACCTAATGAAACTTAGAAGCTTTTGTACAGCAAAGGAAACCATAAACAAGACGAAAAGACAACCCTCAGAATGGAGAAAATATTTGCAAACAAAGCAACTGACAAAGGATTAATCTCTAAAATATACAAGCAGCTCATGCAGCTCAATATCAAAAAAACAAAGAACCCAATCCAAAAATGTGCAGAAGACCTAAAGAGACATTTCTCCAAAGATATACAGATTGCCAAGAAACACATGAAAAGATGCTCAACATCACTAATTATTAGAGAAATGAAAATCAAAACTACAATGAGGTATCACCTCACACTGGTCAGAATGGCCATCATCAAAAAATCTACAAACAATAAATGCTGGAGAGGGTGTGGAGAAAAGGGAACCCCCTTGCACTGTTGGTGGGAATGTAAATTGATACAGCCGCTATGGAGAACAGTATGGAGGTTCCTTAAAAAACTAAAAGTAGAACTACCATATGACCCAGCAATCCCACTACTGGGCATATACCCTGAGAAAACCATAATTCAAAAAGACACATGCACCTCAATGTTCACTGAAGCTCTATTTACGGTAGCCACGACACGGAAGCAACCTAAGTGTCCATCGACAGATGAATGGATAAAGAAAATGTGGCACATATATACAATGGAATATTACTCAGCCATAAAAAGAAATGAAACTGAGTTATTTGTAGTGAGGTGGATGGACCTAGAGTCTGTCATACAGAGTGAAGTAAGTCAGAAAGACAAAAATGAATACCGTGTGCTAACACGTACATATGGAATCTAAAAAAAAAAAAATGGTTCTGATGAACCTAGGGGCAGGACATGAATGAAGACACAGATGCAGAGAATGGACTTGAGAACACGGGGAGGGGAAGGGTAAGCTGGGACGAAGTGAGAGAGTAACACTGACATATATACACTACCAAATGTAAAACAGATAGCTAGTGGGAAGCAGCAGCATAGCACAGGGAGATCAGCTTGGTGCTCTGTGACCACCTAGAGGGGTGGGAGAGAGATGCAAGAGGGAGGGGATATGGGGATATACGTCTGCATATAGCTGATTCACTTTGTTATAGAGCAGAAACTAACACAACATTGTAAAGCAATTATACTCCAATAAAGATGTTGTAAAATAAATAAATAAAAAACAACCTGATTCATCAATGGGCAAAGGAGTTGAATAGACAGTTCTCCAAAGAAGATACATGAATGGCCAATAAACTCATGAAAAAGATGTTCAATATCAGTAATTACTAGGGACAACCATATCAAAAGCCCAATGAGATATCGCTTCACACCCATTAGGATGGCTATTATGCAAACACAGAAAATAACAAGTGTTATCAATGATATGAAAAAACCAGGACCCTTGTGCACTGCTGTGTCAATGTAAAATGGTGCAGTTACTACAGAGAACAGTGTGGGGGTTACTCAAAAAATTAATAATAGAATTAAATGATCCAGCAATTCCACTTTCGGATATACACCCAAAAGAATTAAAAGTAGAAACACAGATACTTGTACACTGATGTTCATAACAGTGTTATTATTCACAATAGCCAAAAAGTGGAAGCAACCCATGTATCCATAGACATTTATACCAGACTCCAGAAAGGCAAAAAGGAATCAAAACAATTAGAAAAGTTATCTCCAGACTGTTATTCTGGGCCTAATACCTCATTTAAAAACTCACAAATTAAAACTGTAGTTCACTGACCTATTTTTATACTTGGGGTTGAGGAGGTCTTTCCAAGAATAAACCAAAACACTGGGGTCAAACACTGACAGGTTTTACAAAATAAAACTTTAAGTATCAATACTACAGAAGTTACTATAAACAAAGTAAAATTACAAATAGGAAACCTAAAAATATTTTTGCAACACATAACAAAGAGTTAGTACCTTTCATAAGAGTTCTTACAAATCAGTAAGAAACTGAAACACCCCAATGCATGCAAAGACTAAAGAGGAAACTCATGTGAGAAATACAAAATCCATCTTCACTAAAATACGAAATGACTGAAATGAAAACAATTTATTGAAAACAATTATATTTATTTTTGCCAACAGGTCATCAAAAAATTTCAATGATGTCACTTAATTCTGGATAAAATTCAGGAGACTGGCACTATAAGATTTATAAGAATAAATACACAAAGACATATATGTAAACATTTATTGGGACTTCCCTGGTAGCACAGTGGTTAAGAATCTGCCTGCCAATGCAGGGGACACGGGTTCAATCCCTGGTCTGGGAGAATCCCACATGCCGTGGACCAACTAAGCCCGTGCACCACAACTACTGAGCCTGTACTCTACAGCCAGCGAGCCACAACTACTGAGCCTGTGTGCCTAGAGCCCGTGCTCTGCAACAAGAGAAGCCACCAATATGAGAAGCCCGTGCACCGCAATGAAGAGTAGCCCCACTCACTGCAACTAGAGAAAGCCTGCGTGCAGCAACGAAGACCCAACACAGCCAAAACTAAATAAATTAAATAAATAAACTTAATGGACTTCCCTGGTGGCGCAGTGGTTAAGAATCCGCCTGCCAATGCAGGGGACACGGGTTCGAGCCCTGGTCCGGGAAGATCCTACATGCCGCGGAGCAACTAAGCCCGTCTGCCACAATTTCTGAGCCTGCACTCTACAGCCAGCGAGCCACAACTACTGAGCCCACGTGCTGCAACTACTGAAGGCCACGCACCTAGAGCCCATGCTCTGCAACAAGAGAAGCCACTGCAATGAGAAGCCCATGCACCGCAACAAAGAGTAGCCCCTGCTCAACGCAACCAGAGAAAACCCGCAAACAGCAACAAAGACCCAATGCAGCCAAAAATAAATAAATAAATAAATTTATTTTAAAAATAAATTTAAAAAAAGATAACTCCATTTATTATGGCATTGTTATACAGATAAAAAATGAAAAATACCCTAAATGTCCACTCATAAGGAAGTAGATATATGTAAAAGAAGATAAAATAGATCTCTATGTATTGATGTAAAAAGTTATCAAATTAAAAGATAAAAACTGATTTTCTCATTTACTCCTCCAGCATACCTAGGTATTATCTTATCTTACAGATGGGCTAAACTGAGGTACAGAGAAGGAGAAGTTAAGCAAATTGCCTGAGCTGCAATTCAAGTCTGTACTAAATAAGTTAATACAGGTATGGCATTTATCACAGTGTAATATCATAGTGAAGACTTAATAAATATTAATTAAAAATTATTATAGGAATAATATAAAGGTTAATAATTAAGTATCTATATGTTAAAATAATAAATTGGCATCTAGAAAAAACAAATATGCTACTTCAAGGTGGCCATTTTAATTTAAATTTCCTATTCACTTTTGGTGTTTTCTATTAATCCTTTATTTTTGGCATAAAACACAAGACTTTTTTTCCTATATAATTACATTCAGGTTGTCATTAAAATTGGTAATAACAGCTCTGAACACTAAAGACAAGCTAAGGCTAAAGTAAGACTTTTAGCCTTCATACAACATTTTTCCATATGTATCATCAAGGGCACAAGCATTGGGTTTTCAGAGGAAACCTCCTCAGTTTTCAGCCATAGCCCCCATTCTTCAACCCACCAACTTCTAGTTGCTACTTGACATTCTATCTTTGTAACAAAGTTGGCCACATTCTCTACAATAACAGAACAGTAACAATAATGTCAGAACATCATGTTTCCTTCTGAGAAGATCTAATTTCTATTTACTCTTTCTGATTTTAAGACAGGCAAACTAGGAGGAGGTTGGTTACAAGAGTCCCATCCTGGAGCCTATCCTGTGTTCATCCTGTATTTAGTTTTAATGGGGCATATCTACTGAAGTGATGATATGGCCATACTTAAAATTTATGGGGCACTCTGGAGTCTCCTCAAAATGAACTCATTTTAAGGGAAGAGAGAACTAGTTTGGTTTAAGGAGTACAGTACTCCTTAAACCACATGGTAATACTAGTATGGCTGTGGCAATTGTGACTACCATTTATTAGTTACCTATCAAGTTCTAGGCATTTTACATCGGTTATCTCCTTAAATCTGCACAATAATCCTATAAGGTGTGTATAATTATCCCTGTTTTAAAGATAGAACAGGTAACTTGCCCAAGGTAAGTCAGCATGTTAGCAGTACTGCTAAAATCTGAATCCAGGCATCTGGCTCCAATGTCTATGCCTATTCTAAATGCAAGATTCAAAGAAAGAAAATTACCACCAAGAGAATGAATTTCCATGGTCCATATCAAATACCACCTGGAAATTTCCTTACTATTTGGAAAGGACTTTAGGAGATCTAGAGTTCTCACTGAATAGATTTTAGAAAGAGCCAGAAATTTTAGAGTTATTACTAGTAAACCTTAGCCCCAGGTTGGTATAAAGCCTGAAAAGTATAGATTACAATGTGATAGTTTCACAGAATCCTCACAATAGTGCTATTTTTCATAACAGCATGAATGCACTGATGTCATTTGAATTCCATGGTAACAGTACATAAGTGACTTTCTCTACAGAAAGTATCTTCAATAATAACATTTTTTTGTATGGTATTTTATGGTCATAAAGAATTCTCACAAGTGAGATTTTAAAAAGATTATACACAATTTTGTGAGGTTAGAAACATTATTCAAAATTATTTCTCTTTTTACAACTAAGGAAACCAAAGATCAAAGTTAAATGACATGAACATTAACCCAAGTGCACAAAATTCAATATGTATTGAGCTAAGCACTGGATATAAATGTAAATAAGATATGATCTCTCCTTAAGGAGCTCATGGTCTAGTACAGGAGGCAAATATAAACACTTACAGTGCAAAATGATAAATGCATTTCTACTATCTCTGATTATACATTAAATGTATTAGTAACTGGATAATGCCACTGGAGCTCTTTTTTTTTTTTCAGCAAATTCAGAAAAAGTATAAAGTTAAAATTGTCACTGAGAATTTACTAAGTAGAACCTAAGTGAAACACAAAATATTTTCCAAAAGGAGAAAAATTCATAAAATTTATAAGTTCATAAGAAATAAACAGAGTTTATAAAAACAGAATGTGTTAGAAATTAAGAAATTTGTTATAGATATTTTAAAAGGCAACCATAAATACTCTTTAATGTAATTAGGCTTACAAGAGAAATGCAAACCAGAAGTTACCTTTTGGTTGGGGGTAGAGGGACAATTAAAACTGGATCAATAATTTTTCACTCAGATCAAAACTATTTATTGTACTGGTGGAAAGCAGAAAATAAAATAGAGAAGTTCACGGTAAATGGAAGTTAAAAGATCTAGTACTATTTACTAACTGACATCCCCTAGCTTTTTACTGCAAATTTTTTTCTTATTTACAGCCCCCAAATGAGCCTTTCCTAAAGCTTAAAACAAAAGCAACTGCTGATTATCATTTCTCTTATTAGTACAGTAAGCCATGTTTGTTAATGGAATTCAGCTATCTCAAGCCATTTTTTGTGAGGAATGCATTCAGTCATTCATTCAGCAGATATTTAATGGCCAGGTACAGTTCTAGAATATGAGTATACAAATAGGGAATAAGAAAAGATGGAGGGATGGATGGACGGACGGACGGATGGACGGATGGATGCATGGATAGAGAGAGAGCCAGATGGATGGATAGGACAAAGAAGGAGAAGGAATAGACAGATGTCAGGAGAATGAATTTCAATTATACCAGACAAATAAACTGAAATAGGTAACTAAATTTTCATTAAGAGTCTGCCTCCATTTTCCCAAAACACAAGTAGAGTGACTGGTACTGTCTGAAACTGATTATTAGCTATGGACTGTTGGTTCCAATAGCCGTTCCAGCCACCAGGGGAGAAAAGTTATACTAGCCATCAGAGCACAGCTGCCTCTCATTTAGCAGTAGCATATCTGTGGGGGAAGAATAGAGGAAGGCTCATGAGAATAAGTAAAATATTTATTTTGAGTAAAGTTATCACTAAACATACCTTTCAGATAAAAAGGAGCTCTTGTGAGGATTTAGATTTTGACAAGATTCTAGGCTGCCATCAGATGATGAAGAAAGCTGCTCTGATTGCAAGTTGTCTGTATCACCCAAACTGGCCTCAGTTACAGATGAGGTCTTTATGTATTTTCTTCCTAACTCCGTTCCCAGGACATTCGTCAATATAACTCTGGGTATCCTGTCATATAAAATAACAAACACTGTACTGTACTGAAATTTGCAGTAAAAAAAATTCTAGGAAGTTGAATTTTCAAGCATTTTCAACTCAGTACAAGTAAGCTATTAGAATTATACCACCCTGGAAATCAGCCCATAAGAACTCAAAATGTTGGATGAACACTCTTTTTTTTGTTTCTAGACATACTTATATCTTATAAATTGGCATAGATTGGCATGCCACTATAATAGCTTAACTATACTTAGTGGATGCTATTGGGGTTGCTTAAAATTTTAACCAATTTTTCTCAAAAAATGCTTTCTTTTTCTTTTCCAGTAGTTGTTAAAAACACAGATACTACAAACCAATTCAATAAATCTTTTATTCTTCTCCTTCAACAGAAAGGTCCTTGGTAAATAACAATACTCATAATTGGTAAATGACAAATGCTAAATCCAATAAGGAAGACATCATTCAGATTGCATCTATGGTAATGATAGAGTCCTTAAGTGAAACAGCACATATACTGATGGTAATAAACACGCTTTATATAATAGCACCAGGGAAAAGGGTCAACAAATGTTTAGTAAAGGTAATTTTTAACACTCCAAACTTTTTTAAAGTGGTGGTTTCACATCATCCTTAAACAGAAGAGGATAGCCTAATCTTCTCCTGGTTAACCAGTTGTTACTTTAAACAACTGATGTTCTTTTCCACACTACAATGATGCCCTCAAGGCCACTATCTGACCTGAACTGACTGGCCCAGGCCAAATTATTGTGATTTTTTTACTTCACATTAGTGTATTTTGTAAGTTTCCTATCTCCTCTTTATCAGATGCCCCCCCTTGACTGCTACCCATATGTCACTTGAAGCACTTTATTGACCTTTTGTGAGAGACAATAGATAACACCTAGAAAGGGCCAGAGTACTTTTAAGTAAAAAAATGTGAGCTTCCTTGTACTTTGTTACATTTGCTGTAGTCTCAGAGGTACTCTATTTTCACTACATAGAGGCACTGTGTTCTTTTCACTATGTTCCAGATAACGTAGAATTTCAAATCATAGGAGAACTTTAAAATAACTTAGCCTTCTCTTTATTTTAAACATGAAGAACTCAAAGCTCAGAAAAGTTAAATGGTTGCCCAAGTATAAGCAACTCTTCCTGGAAGAAGAACCTGGGCCAATTATCTTTTGGTTTTTTAAATTTTATTCCATTACACTGCATCCTCAATACTAACTTGCCACAGCATCAAGATAACTGAGCTTTTCTGTAGATACTTCAGGAAACCTTAAAAATATCCATTTCCAGCACAACCTCCACAAAATATGTACTGGGTTGACTAAGCAGTATATGATCTAAAAACAAGGCTAGTAGTAAATACAACTCTCTGAACTCAGAGTTTGAGTGAAGGAAGAAAGCAAAGAAAGTTAGCCATTTAGTACAACCACTAACTGTGGGGAGAGGAGGACAGAGATATTTTTCTATCTCCTCTCATGATTTAAATCTCTAAGAATCCTATTTATTATCGTCTGCTTTGTATATTTGATGCCTGACAGAACCCTTCTTAAAATCCTGGAATTAAAGTAGGAATGGAGACAATACAGGACAAGTAAGGAGTCTCAAGATTTCTTCTGTCTGACCTCACACTAGGAATTGCTGTGAAATAAATCACTAAAGGAAACTCAACTACAGTTCTCAATGCTTTAGGGAAAATGCAGGAATATTAGAAGAGAGAATTTTATTGGATAAGAACTATTTTTTTCCACATAGTTTAGCACAATTAAATTTTACTTACTTTTAAGAGATGAGAGAATCTGATATACTAGTTGATAGCTCATTTTAAGAGCAGATGATACACTCTTTTTATGGTCCCCTATCATTACTGAATTCTAAAATGTGGCTCATAATGAAAATAATCCAAGAACCGTAGTGTTTAAATAAAGAGAAAATTTGGGGCACAGAGGAAGAAATACCAAAGAAATATCAGCTATAATTTACTACCTCTGTTTAAATGCCTGACTATAGTATGTTTAAATGTGTTTTTAAATGTTGAGTCCCTAAAAAAAAAGCTGTCTCTCCAAATACGAGAGAAAGAGTCCATAGAAGATTAGTCCTATAAAAAGTACTGAAGAGAATAATCAACAACAACAACAACAACAAAAATACAAATATCAGCAAGGAAAGGGAAAAATTATAAAGATTAGAATTAGCTTCTGAATAATAAATGATCATTCTATTCTTTTATGGTTTGTTTTGCTGCTAGATTTTGAAGGAAGAAAAAGCAGAGCTATGAAAAAAGAATCTTAGAGGATAAATGAGAATTTTTAAGCTAAACAAATAGTTGAAAGTCTTTCCTAGAAGAGAAAAATTTCAAAATTCACCCAAAAACCATTTGAAAAGATTATATACCAAACTGCAGTAGAACCCGCATCTCTAAAGCACAAGAGCCCTAGAGGGCCTCTGAAGCTATCAGAAGGTTCAAGGAACTATCTCAGCATGTCTACCATGATACACCTTTCAATTAGAAAGCACTCTATTACTATGTGAACAAATGCCACAAGAAAAAAAATTTTTAAGTAGAATATTTAAAGGTTAATAAATTAGACATCACATAAAATATGTAATAAAGTCCAATTCCTACTTATTAAAAAATTAAAGGTCAGAAGAATGAAAAGCAGTATGACACAGAGCTTAAGAGCAAGGACTCTGGAGTCAGACAAACATAAGGTTGGGTTCTGAATTCAGCACCTAATAACTATATAACCTTAGATAAGTTACTTACCATAATTTATACCTCTTATCTTTGATCTCTTCATCTCAAAGATAGGGAGAATTATAATATCTACCTTAAAATATTATTAAGATTAGATGAAATAATAGATGTAAAGCAGTTTAGCACAAGTCCTGGCACATAGTAAATATACAATAAATGGAAGCTCACTTTAATTTTCCTATTATTGAAGTCTTGCTCAAACTTATAAATTATCTTTTCAGTTAGTGCTTGTCATAATTCATCATGCTCTGCAATCTTAATGAAAATATTTTATTAGAAAAGTATATAGTTAAATAGCAATGCCTACAGTACCCCTAGCTCTTCATAACACGCACCATAGCCCAAAACATCTTTCATCAGCTATTCACAACTTATGTAATTTGTGTACCTTGAAGAAACAGAGAGCTTTGTATGACAGCCTTACAGAAAACAAATCTATAAAGTAATAATTAAGTTCATAATACCTAAACTGTCTTTTGGTGTACAACTTATAAATTAGCACTGCCATGGAAATTCTAGGGCTAGCCAGCATTTCAAAAGATTCTGAATTTTCACAAGAAATATATAAAGGTGTGTACTTCATCTCTCATACTATTGCAATATATAAGGAAGGACTGAAAAATGTCATTTCACACAGTCCATCCAATTTTTTCCCAAGTATGCAAATAGTATCAGTAAGTAAAACAGAATTTGTTTAACTTTACTTGCTAATATTATGAAATCACACTTCAAAATATAATATGTTAAACCAAAGGAGAAACAAATTTTGTAAGGCAGTGAGATGAAACAGAAAGTATTACTGGCCTGAGAAGTAATATCATTTATTGATTGTGTGTCTACATGGTTATTTTCTCTGGTTCTTAATTTTTTCAATCACAAATTATGAGTTCCTCCCCCACATATTGGTAGCAAGGTAAATATAACATTGAAATAATTTAATGGGGGAAAACTTTGAAAAACTGATAAGAGCTATTAAGACATACTTGATGTTAAGAGCAAATTTTTAAAGCAATGGAACACTTGTTGAAAGATAACAATTACATCTGGTAATAAAGCTATAAATAACAAGCAAAAAAATTACAATACTAATTTAGTTTTTATTTTGCTGTAATTTAGATGAATGCTTTTCTAAAACTGTGCTATGTAACTTTTTTTTTCTTGATCAAAACTTTTTTTTCCTTTTTTTTGTTAACAATGGTCATTTCTTTATTTCTTTATTTCTTTATTTAGGCTGCGCCAGGTCTTTTTTAGGGTTCCTATAAATCTATTCTTATCCCAGATGATATAATTCAAAATATTACTTTCTAAATCAGTTTAAGCTACAAAGAAAAAAATTTTTAATTTTTGAATTACTTTCTTAAAGAGATTCACAGATTTCCTAAATTTGCTCTTTTCTTTCACTAAGCTATATATTAAGTGAATAAATTATCACTCAACTAAAACATTACTGGCTTAAAGAAGTCTTAAGGTTACAAGAATACCAGGGTGTCCAGAAAGTCTTACCACCACAATATCTGGAATATGTAATTTTCTAAACCTTCAAACATAGGCAAACTTAAGAAAAACATGAATAAATATAATTAAGTCATTTAGAGGAATTCCAAGAACCAGGAACTAACTTTTTCTTAACAGAATATAGTTACACTGTGTCGATATTTCTCTAATAATCTCTGGTGCCAATAGATGAAAGCAGGAGAAAGATGGTTTACCGTCTCAAAAGTTTTGCACATGTCTCCCACTAGGCTCTTTCTTGCCTAATGTCCAAAGTTTATAAGGATCTGGAAATATTCTCCCAGGAAAACAGATATGAACCACATACGGAAATAAAACCTAAACTAAAATATGATTTACTTGTTTAAAAAAAATGTATGCATCCCACATACTGTTAGTTTGATATTTCTAAAACTCTTGACCCTTTTCTTCATTATTTAACAAGATTGATTGGTATCATGTGTTTTCTGTTTTTCTTCTCAACTTTATCCGGAAATTAAAAGGCTAAACTATCTTCATTAAAAGGCAACTTACTTAGATCACTACCTTTAGATCCTAGAATGCAAATAAAATTTCTAAAAAATGCCACTTCTTTTCTGTACACCTGAAACTAACACATTGTAAATCAACTATACTCCAATATAAAATTAAAAATTTTTAATTAAAAAACAAAAACAAATAAGTAAATAAAATTTTTAAAAAGTAAAAAAATGCCATTTCTGGGAATGAATGAGTAATTTTGATTTACTCAATAGTTAAACTTTAAGTTAAAATTAAAAACCAAAAATAAATTTTTCTCCCTTTCATCTTTCTGAAATAATGAAATCCTAGCTAAGTAAAATGAAAATAAGACAAACAGCATCATGTCAAAGTCTCAGTCTCCTAGTCTAGATAGCAAGCCCCACAAAGAAAACATCTATCCAAAGCTATACCCTAAACAGTTCTCCAATTTTCCTGTTTGAAGCTTGTGATATCTCTTCTCCTGATTGTCACCAAAATTACAGAGCAGATAATTGGTTCTGATGGAGGAAAAGACATTTCAATCAAGGAGACTGGAGATGTAACTCTGCTGAGAAGCAATCTCTTTCGTATAGTCAGCAAACATTTATTGAGCGTTTAGTATGTGCCCAGTACTGTGCAAGGAAAAATAATAAAATGTAGGGTCCCTGCCTTCATGAAGCTTATTGTCAGGGAGGCAGAGAAACTAAAAATCACAGTATAGTGTGATGAGTGCTATGATACAGGAACAGGCCGCTTAGCAAGACAAAGAAAGGGATCAAATGCAGATGTGGCAGGTGGAATCAAAGAAATGATCTCAATGTTAAATATAATGAGCTCAATATAAGTCAGTAAAGGGGAAAAGGAGAATTGTTCCCAAGAGAACAAAAAGCATGAGCTCAGAGGAATAAAACCGCATTATACATTCAGTGAACTACCAGTAGTTTCCTAAATCTAAAGCACAGCATGAATATGGAAGAGTGGACAGACACAAAGCTAGAGATAGTCAAAAGTGAAATCATCACGGACCTTGTATGCCAAGGTAAGGAATTTGAACTTTATCCTAAAGTTTATGTGGAGCCACAGAAAGATGTTAAACTGGAGAGCGACAACATCTGCCTTTTAGAATGAATACCTCAGCAACAATACAGAGAAATAACCTAGAAGAAAAAGACTATGCTCAGGAAGCCCAATCAAATTACGATCCTAATAATAAAGGCACAAAGTTATCAGGGCTTGAACTGAGGCAGTGGCAATAAAGATGAAGAAAAGATCATTTCAAGACAGATTTAGGAGGTACAAATAACTAGACATGATAAATGACTGGATACAAAGGATAAGGAAAAAAGAGGAGCCAGGACAATTTCCAAGTTCTAATTTGAAGAACTAAGTGTAAAGAGGAGTCATATATTCAGACAGGGAGGAGATACAGAAATAGGAACAAGTCTGAGAACAAAGACGATGCATCCACTTTGGAACAAGTTAAATTTAGGACACCTGGAGCTGAGGGAAAAAGTCTGGACTAACTAGTAGTTCATCCCAGTAAGTGAACAGAACAACACACACACAGTAAAAACCAAATTAGAATCTTATTGGGACTCTTTACTTCACATTATATTTAAATTTCATGGACACATAATCTAGCTGCTAACAATTTCTGGTGAGAAAAACTATTCCAAGAGAATGAAACATTACACTTTTCCAATCATGCTGATCTAATTGAAAAAAGGACAGACATGGGATGAGGGGACAGATGTCATTTGGAAGAGAGCTAAAGCTTCTTTTCAAGAGAATCAAAGGGATTGGAAGGGTCATTCCTTTAGCCCCCTTTATTTAGATCTAGCAGCACAGTAAAGGAATAGCTCACCTGTACTAAGGAGGAAAAACACTGGACTCCAGGACAATGAGAGCAAACTGCTTCATAAATTACTGAAGCTAAGTTGTCTGACTCTAAGATTTTGGGTGCTTTAGAAAGTTAAATTTACATCAGATATGATCTAGTACAGAAATTCTTGTTACATAGCTTTTTATGTTTTTGCCTTCTTTAAAAGAAGTGTCCTTGGTGAAAAGGTAACCCTCCTCTGCACTGTTGGTGGGAATGTAAATTGATACAGCCACTATGGAGAACAGTATGGAGGTTCCTTAAAAAACTAAAAATAGAACTACCATATGACACAGCAATCCCACTACTGGGCATATACCCAGAGAAAACCATAATTCAAAAAGACACATGCACCTCAATGTTCATTGCAGCACTATTTACAATAGCCAGGACATGGAAGCAACCTGAGTGTCCACCGATAGATGAATGGATAAAGAAGATGTGGCACATATATACAATGGAATATTACTCAGCCATAAAAAGAAATGAAGTTGAGTTATTTGTAGTGAGGTGGATGGACCTAGAGTCTGTCATACAGAGTGAAGTAAGTCAGAAAGAGAAAAACAAATACCATATGCTAATGCATATATACGGAGTCTAAAAAAAAATGGTACTGATGAACCTAGTGGCAGGGCAGGAATAAAGACGCAGACATAGAGAATGGTCTTGAGGACACGGGGAGAGGGAAGGGTAAGCTGGGACGAAGTGAGAGAAGCATCAACATATACACACTACCAAATGTAAAACAGATAGCTAGTGGGAAGTAGCTGCACAGCACAGGGAGATCAGCTCGGTGCTTTGCAACCACCTAGAGGGGTGGGATAAGGAGGGTAGGAGGGAGACGCAAGAGGGAGGGGATATGGGGATCTATGTATGCATATGGCTGATTCACTTTGTTGTACAACAGAAACTAACACAGCATTGTGAAGCAATTACACTCCAATAAAGTTGTATTAAAAAAAAAAGTGTCCTTTTTTAAAAAACAATTAATGCATAATACTATGTTCAGATGTTTTGACAGAGTTCTTTAATATTTAAAATAATTGTGCTGATAGTTAACAGGTTTTCACTGGATCTTGGCTTAAAGCACTTATAAATTGTTATCAAATTACAGACCAAATAACCAAAGCACCATCCAGCTAATGACAGGATATTCTAACTGAAAGCAAAATACCTCCCCTAAAAAATAACTCATTTAAGGGTTAAAACTGTAAGTGGAAATACATTAAAAATATTATTAATATGTTACAGATGACAAATTCCCAGAGCTAATTCCTAATTTTTAGCCCCAAACTTCATATATAATTCTTTTAAAAAATATAGAACAAAACCTGTTAGTTTTCAAAATTAAACCGCATATTTATTATCAAAAATCTGGGAGTAATATTTCAAAATCATCTCCTTTTTTTAAAAAAATGCATGTAAAATACAAGAAAGCTCATAAAGTCAAAAGTAGTAAGGACCCAGGTTAAATAATATTTAAAAGGTATGTTAAAGATGCAGAAAATTAAAAAGATCTACAGATAGACAGATATACATACCTGTTTTATTTTCTGCATCTTTAACATACCTTTCAAAAAATATTTAATCTAGGTCCTTACCCATCTATATATCTCTAGTTCTTCATTTTATATCATATGTGAATCTCTAAAAATCTGTACATGTGAATCAAATTATTAAGCTAAATGCACTAAGAATACTTGTTTTTAAAAATAATTCTATGTCAATCTATTTAATGAAATGTAGAATCATTAACTTTGTAAATTAAGATTGTCAACTTTAAGATTTGAGGGGGTCACACCTGTATATGCAGATTTTCTTAAAGATCATTTCCAACAATCTTATTTTTAAGACTATTGGACTTAAATTATTTCAAATACGGTAAGTTGAACAAAATCAATACTGAACAACATACCTTTCAGATAAATTAAGGCTTTGGTGAAGAGGTTCTAATTTTTGACATGTCTCTAGGCTGTCAACAGATGTCGAAGGCAATGAGTCTGATTGCACCTTGTTGGCATCATATAAATTAGCATCATTTTTAGGTAGGGTCTTTCTGAATTTTCGTCCTAAATCCGTCCATAGGACATTCGTCAACACAACTTTGAGTTGCCTGTTACACACATAAATAATTAATACATACAGTACTAAACATTATATAATACATGAATTCATCACAAATTATAACAAATGAAAACCTCCAGGAATTCTAAATTCAGTTCTTCAAGAAATTAACCAGAGTAGTAAATATCATAAGTAAAAAATATGCCTAGTCATTCTCAAATATACATGAAAAACTAAAGCACATTTCACTTAAATTGGGTCTTTCTTCAGAATTCTATCTAGTATACTACATCTGTGGTCTCACACACACGTACAGCTGTTGGATTGCTGGTAACCAATCTGTGCCTGGTCACACTGTAACTGGAACAACAACACACATCTGCACATCATATCACATAGGCAACTGCTTTCTGCACTAAAAATGTATTCTTGTTTTAGTATTTGATTCGGAAAACATAATTAAAACTAAGGGTAACAGTACAACATCTACAATCTTAACCCTACATAGTCTTAAGATACATTTAATTTTACCTTATTTCTAAAAATATGTCAACTTAAAACACTTACTGTACCTACACCAATTTCAAAAGTAAAACTGATAAATCTAAGCACTTCCAGCTCTGCCTCGCTACATTTTGCCCATTACTCATTCAACACATCTATATGCTGATAATACTTGAAGAACTGTGTTCAGTTCTAGAACCATGAAATATAGTTTCTGCAGGACTGTGAACAGGCTACCAAGTAGATGTGAGACAATGTCATATGAGGAATGGCTGGAAGAATTAGAAATGTGTGATCAGAAGAGTATCTATTCTATTCCCCAGTACCAATTTTAGGCACTGTTTGTTTAACAAATGTTAAGAATATTAAGAAACAGAAAGCAAAGTGTTCGTGTATTTTTAATATAAAACAGAGCTCAAAGAAATCACTTGTTTGCCGCAGCCACTTGGGGCTGTATCTTCAGATCATCTGGAAGAAGCGGGATACAAGTCTTCAGAGGAACCTCTATAGAACTCACTGAAACTCCAAACACTTTAAGTTTACAGATTTTAAAATTATCATTAAATAATAAAGAGATGAGTGACATTTCTATGAATGAATAATAATTCATTCTTCGTTCAACAAATACTTACCAAATACCTTCTAACAAAACAACTGTACTAGTAGAATCTGGAGATTCAGCAACAAACAAAAGAGTTACAGTTCCTGTCTTCATGGAGCTTACATTCCAAAGAATTACCCAATCAGTTATTTAATTACAACTATGATGAGCAATATGAACAGGAAACACAGGTGCTGCATTTCTTCTGAACGAGATCAGGGAAGGTTTTACTGAGAATATGACATTTACGCTGAAACTGTCCAAAGGAAACAAGTGGAAAATGGAGAGTGGTTCAAAAAGGAGGACAAAATGTAAATACTCAGACATGAGTAAAGCTTCTTTAAGGAAATTAAAGGACTTACCTGGCTCAAGTGCTTAGAGTGAAGAGGAAATTTGTATAAGATAAGGATGGGCAGTTAGGCAGGACCCTGTGGACTATGTTGAGGATTTGAAACTTTAATGTCAACAACAATATCAATCCCCTAGTTTTAACAAGAGAATCATGAGACAAGAGCTGTATTTTTAAAAGATGACTTTGATCTTTTATGAAGAATAAAGAAAACACCAAGAGAAAAGGGTAATAATGAATTTAGAGAGGATATGGTGACTTAGGTATAGTTTAGTGGAATGGTGGGAGCAGAAATGGGAAAGAAGAAAAGGGACACAGACACAGCAAATGTAGGCAGTTGACAAACAGCTACGAAAGGGGGATATAGGACAAGAGCTGAAGATAAATGTGAGATGCAAGAAAGGTCTTCTTAGTTAGTTATTGGTTGGTTAGTTAGCTTAACATAGAAAATATCTGTGTAAGTTTCAGTGCTTATGGGAAGACGTCAACAGAGTAGGAGAGGTTGAAGATACAGGAGACAGGATAATTAACTTTATAATTAAGTTCCTTAAGAAGTAGCATAAAAAGAGCTAATATTTACTGAACATGCACCGTATACCAGGAAGCATGTTAAGACCTCTACAATGATTTACTTCACTTAATCCTCACAACTACTCTGTGAAGTACAATGGTAATTATTCTTCTGCAACTGAGAAGACCAAGAATAGAATGAGTAATAACTAAGTCCATAGTAAAATGGGTGAGTAGTGAGAGCAGGATCCAGAGCCACACACTCTCAACTCTGTTGCCAGCACTCTTAACTGCTCCACTGTGCTGGTTTATGGTGGGAGAAGAACCCCTTTTCCTTCTTCCAGAAACCAAGATCATTTTTTCAAAGTGATACAAAAGGTGAAAGAACATAGGCTTGAGGAGAGAAAAGGCTTCAAATCATCACTGTGGAGAGGGGGAACACAAGCTGACTAGAGAAACACAGTATGATTATCTTGAAGTTGCGGAATCCAGTAGGGTTAATAACCACAAATTTATAATGGCATAAACATACTGTGTTTTGTGATTTTTTTTTCCCATCACTGCTCAGCCACCTTGGTGTCAGCACAATGCAAAAAGATAATTAGGTTCACAAGTGATTATTAATTACGAAGGAAAAAGGCACCTTTATAACTAAAAATCTGGTAGCTACCACCTTAACCAAGTGATCAAATGTAAGGCCGCCAACAGTGGGACAAGCAGACATTACGTATCCCCTGATATGATGCAATAAGCAAATAACATCAGCTATGAAGTACTTTTGCCAAAAATGTAACATGAACCTAATCATGAGGACAAACCCAATTATAAAAATCTAGAATGTAGGACATTCTACAAGACAACTGGCCTGAACTCTTCAAAAAAGCCAATGTCATGGTTTAGGGGGGTCAGTGGGAGGCAGGGGTTATTCTAAGATTAAGAGACTAATGAGACATAATAACCAAAAAATAAAATGCATGAACCTCAATTTGACCCTAGATTTTTTTTAACAAAAGACATTTTGGGGGACATTTAGAGAATTCTGATTCTAGACTTTATATTACATGATAATATGAAATTATTTAAATTTTCTTCATAATGTATTGTGGTTATCATGTAAAAGAATTTTCTTGTTCTTAAGAAGTGCAGGCTAAAGTACTCAGAGGTGAAGTGCCTGATGTCTGTGACTTACTTTCAAATGGTTCTGGGAAAAAAAATGTGTACGTGAATGTGCATATGTGATATGCACTTACATACATGTATGAAAAGAGACTGAGAGAAGGCAAACGTGGGAAAACGTTAACAACATCTTGCGTGTCTGTTATACTCTTAAGAAAATAATCCCGCCTGGAATCCTGTACCAAAAAAATATGAAACAGGGAAAAAAAGTTATGCATGAAGATATTCATCACAGTATTATTTATAAAAGCAACAAAACAAAAGCAAATTTAAATTCCCAGTAATAGGGACTTCCCTGGTGGTCCAGTGGTAAACAATCCTCCTTCCAATTCACAAGACGCAGGTTCAATTCCTGGTCAGGGAACTAAGATCCCACATTCTGCGTGGCAACTAAGCCCTTGCACTGCAACTACTGAGCCCATGCACCTCAACTAGAGAGAGGGAAAAAAAACCCACATGCTACAACGCACACGCACCACAACTAGAGAGAAGCCTGTGCACTGCCAATGAAAGATCCCACATGCTGCAACAAAGATCCCACATGCCGCAACAAAGATCCCATGTGCCGCAACAAAGATCCCATGTGCCGCAACAAAGACCCGACACAGCCAAAAATAAAAAAATTTTTTAAATTAAAAACATAACAATTCCCAGCAATAGCAGAATGGTTAAGTAAACAATGATAAAGCCACTTAATGGAATGTTACTTATTAGTCTCCTAAAATCTTCTACTTTAAATTTTAAGAGTGACTGGCTGTGTTTTTTTCTTTCTACTTGTCTTTATTTCTATTTTCTATACTAAGCAAGTACTATACTATTTATATAAAGAGAAATGTCAACCAATTAATTTTGTAAAGAATGGTAAACATCTTTACCTAGCCAAAAACTATCTATTGGTTAGTGAAAAAAAATTATTTTTTACATTCAGGACTACTCTTTTATAGGTTTTACAACTGTACAACTTAAAATTCTAAATGATCAAATGAAAATACTTCTAAAATCTTAAGGATATATAAGGTATACTTTTCATCTGAGAAAACTACTGACTATTAGTAATTTGCTAAATTATTTGGGAAAATACCCCAGTGATAATTTTAATGATTTTAAATATGAAAACATCCAATGTTGGAAAATGCCATTTTTCTATTCACCCAAACCAAATAAGAATCACCATTCGTGATTTTACTGGTAATTCTAATAGTTGGCTCTAAGTGAAAAAGACAATTTGGATTCTCTGTGAAAATACTTATTTCATGTTCATAAATTTGCTTTATTGCAATCTGATTGACTAATAATATCCTAAGGCAGAAGTCAGCAATCTTTTCCCTCCAAATTAAAGGTAAAATTTTTTAAATTTCTATATATTTAAATATATTTGAGCACTTCACAAGAAAGACATATGAATAGCCAATATGCACATAAAAAGGCACTCAATATCATTAACCTCGTCTTTCCAGTCTTTAAAAAAAGTTTGTCTTTTCAAAAAAGGGGGGAAGACAGCAAAATATTTCAACAGACACTTTAGAGAAGATACAAAAGAACAATAAGCACATGAAAAGATGCTCAACATCATCATTCATCAAGGAAATGCAATTAAAACCACAATAAGATATCACTACACATACATTAAAAGGGATGATGACAGAGATTGACCATACAAGCGCTGGCAGGAGGGTGGAAGAAGTAAAACTCTTCTGCACTGCTGATGGGAATGTAAAGTGGCACAATTACTTTCGGAGAACATTTGGCAGTTGCTTAACAAAGTTGAAAATGTACTTTCAATGACCCAGCAACCCATCTCCTAGGTATTTAACCAAAAGGAATAAAAACATGTCCACACAGGCGCTTGTACATGAATATTCACAGCAGCTTTATTAATAGTAGTATTAATTTTTCACAGAACTAAAACAAAAAGAAGTTTAAATTTGTATGGAAACATAGAAGACCACAAATAGCAAAACCAATCTTGAGAAACAAAAACAGAGCTGGAGGAATCAGGCTCCCTGACTTCAGACTATATTACAAACCTAAAGTAATCAAAACAGTATGATACTGGCACAAAAACAGAAATACAGATCAATGGAACAGGATAGAAAGCCCAGAGATAAACCCATGCACATATGGTCACCTTATCTTTGATAAAGGAGGCACGAATATACAATGGAGAAAAGACAGCCTCTTCAGTAAGTGGTGCTGGGAAAACTGGACAGCTACATGTAAAAGAATGAAATTAGAAAACTCCATAACACCATACACAAAAATAAACTCAAAATGGATTAAACACCTAAATGTAAGGCCAGGAACTATAAAACTCTTAGAGGAAAACATAGGCAGAACACTCTATGACATAAATCATAGCAAGATCCTTTTGGACCCACCTCCTAGAAAAATGGAAATAAAAACAAAAATATACAAATGGGACCTAATGAAACTTAAAAGCTTTTTGCACAGCAAAGGAAACCATAAACAAGACGAAAAGAAAATCCTCAGAATGGGAGAAAATATTTGCAAACGAAGCAACTGACAAAGGATTAATCCCTAAAATATACAAGCAGCTCATGAAGCTCAATATCAAAAAAAACAAAGAACCCAATCCAAAAATGGGCAGAAGACCTAAACAGACATTTCTCCAAAGAAGATATACAGATCGCCAACAAACACATGAGAGGATGCTCAACATCACTAATCATTAAAGAAATGCAAATCAAACCTACAATGAGGTATCACCTCACACCGGTCAGAACGGCTATCATCAAAAAATCTACAAACAATAAATGCTGGAGAGGGTGTGGAGAAAAGGGAACCCTCCTACACTGTTGGAGGGAATGTAAATTGATACAGCCACTATGGAGAACAGTATGGAGGTTCCTTAAAAAAACTAAAAATAGAACTACCATATGACCCAGCAATCCCACTACTGGGCATATACCCTGAGAAAGCCATAATTCAAAGAGTCATGTACCACAACGTTCATTGCAGCTCTATTTACAATAGTCACGACATGGAAGCAACCTAAGTGTCCATCGACAGATGAATGGATAAAGAAGATGTGGCACAAATATACAATGGAACATTATTCAGCCATAAAAGGAAACGAAATTGAGCTATTTGTAGTGAGGTGGATGGACCTAGAGACTGTTATACAGAGTGAAGTCAGAAAGAGATAAACAAATACCATATGCTAACACATATATATGGAATCTAAAAAAAAAAAAAAAAAATGGTTCTGATGAACCAAGGAGCAGGACAGGAGTAAAGACGCAGACACAGAGAACGGACTTGAGGACATGGGGAGAGGGAAGGGTAAGCTGGGACGAAGTGACAGAGTAGCAATGACATATATACACTACCAAATGTAAAATAGTTAGTGGGAAGCAGCCGCATAGCACAGGGAGATCAGTTCGGTGCTTTGTGACCACCTAGAGGGGTGGGATAGGGAGGGTGGGAAGGAGACGCAAAAGTGAGGGGATACGGGGATATATGTATACATATAGCTGATTCACTTTGTTACACAGCAGAAACTAACATAACATTATAAAGCAATTATACTCCAATAAAGATGTTTAAAAAAAAAAACAGAAACAGACTCACAGACATAGAAAACCAATTTATGGTTACCAAACGGGAGGGAGAGGTGGCGAGGGACAAATTAAGAAAATGTGATTAACCAGTATATACTACTATACATAAAATAGATAAGCAAGAAGGATTTACTGTATAGCACAGGAAATTATATTCAGTGTCTTGTAATAACCTATAATGGAATAAAATCTGAAAAAATATACAACGGAATCATTTTGCTGTATAACTGAAACACAGTATTGTAAATCAACTATACTTGTATTTAAAAAATTACTGATCACAGATCACCATAACAAATATAATAATAATGAAAAAGTTTGATATATTGGGAGAATTACCAAACTGTGACACAGAGACACCAAGTGAGCAAATGTTTCTGGAAAAATGCTACCGACAGACTTGCTAAATGCAGGGTTGCCTGCAACATTCAATTTGTAAAAAATGCAGTATCTCCAAAGCGCAATAACGTGAAGCACAATAAAACAAGGTATGCCTGTACCTTATGACTGGTATCCTTATAAAACTGGCAGAAACAGACATACACAGAAGGAAGACAACATGAAGACATACAGGGAAAACATGTAAATATGGAGGACTGAATGCATGAATAAGAGAGGAGAGAGACATGGAACAGATTATTCCTTAATGCCTTCAAAGGAAGCACAGCCTTGAGCACACCTTGATTCACATGAAATGTGAATGGATTAAATAATCTAGTCAAAGGTCGAGATTGTGAGAGTAGATTAAAAAAAAAAACAACACAAGACCTTCTGTGTTCTGAATGTTTGTTTCCCCTCAAAATTCATATTTTGAAATCCTAACCCCCAAAGTGATGGCAGTAGGAGGTGGGGCCTTTGGGAGGTGACTGGGTCATGAGGGTAGAGCCCTCATGAATGGGATTAGTGCTCATAAAAAAGGTTCAAGAGAGTACCCGTTCCACCCTTTGAGGATACAGTAAAAAGATGACCATCTAAGAACCAGGAAGCCCTCACCAGATACTGAATCTGGGAGTGCTATGATCCTGGGCTTCCCAGGAATTATAACACTTTTGAAAAATAAATGTTTTTTGTTTATAAGCCACCTAGTCTTATGGTATTTTGTTATAACACTCTAAACAGACTAAGATAAGATCCAACTATATGCTCTCAACCAGAGACACACTTTGGACTCAAAGAAATAAACAGGTTCAAAGTAAAAGGATGGAAACAGGTATACCATGCAAACAGCAACCTTAAGACAGGTGGAATGGCTCTATCAGTATTAGACAAAATAGACTTTAAAGCAAAAAAAGAAAAAGTCTGTAGAAACAATGAGGGACATTTCATTGACAAAAGGGTTAATTCATCAGTAAGATATGACTATAAATACACATATACTTAATAACAGGACCACAAGGCTCATTAAGCAAAAACTAACAGAAAGGAGAAATTAACAATTCAACAGTAATAGTTCAACACTTAAAACCCCAGTCTTGATAGAACAACTAGACACAAAATCAGCAAGGATACAGAAGGCTTGAATAACACCATCAACCAACGCATCCACAGACCACTCTAACAAACAGGAACAGAATGCACATTCTTCTCAAACACATGGAACATTCTCCAAGAAAGACCATATGCCAGGCCACAAATAAACCTCAATAAATTTACAAGAAGTGAAATCATACAAAACGTTCTCAGACCACAGTGGAATTCAATTAAAAATTAACAACAACAAAACTAAGTCATGAGGATATAATGTACAGCATGGGGACTATGGTTAATAATGCTGTATTGTATATTTGGAAGTTGTTAAGAAAGTAAATCTTAAAAGTTGTCATCACACACAAAAAAATCTGTAACTATGTGAGTGATGGATGTTACCTATACTTACTGTGGTGATCATTTCATAGTATATACAAGTATAGAATCATTATGTTGTATATCTGAAACTAATATAATGTTATATGTCAATTATACCTCAATAAAAGAAGAAAATCTTTGAAATTTAAAAATACATAGAAATTAAACAATTCACACTTTCAAAAGAAGTGAATCAATCATACCAGAAATTAGAAAATACTTTTGAGCTGAATGCAAAGAAAATCACAACATACCAAAATTTATGAGGTGCAGCTAACGCAGTGCTTAGAATAAAATTTAAAACTAAACACCTATACTAGAAAAGAAGACATCTCAAATCAATAACCTAATCATGTACCTTAAGAAATTAGAAAAAGAAGCACAAACTATGTCCAAAACAAAGAGAAGAAATAGAAAATAAGATTATAGTGAAAATAAATGAAATAGAATATAGAAAACCTACAGAGAATATTGATGAAACCAAAAGTTGGTTCTTTGAAAAGATCAACAAAATTTACAAATATCTAGGTAGACTGAACAAAAAAAGAAAGAAAGAAAGAAAGAAAACACTCAAATTACTAAAATGAGGAATGAAAGATGGGTCATCACTAACAATATTACAGAAATTTTAAACAGTATAATAGAATACTATGAACAAATATATGGCAACAAATTAGATAAATAAAATATACAAATTCCTAGAAAAACAAAAGCTACCAAAACAGACTCATAAAAAAAAAAAAAAATAGAAAATCTCAACAGACTTATAACAAGGAAAAATCTGAATTTCTAACTGGAAAACTTCACAGAAACACACACACATACACACACACACACACACACACACACAACCAATGAATGACCAGATGGATTCACTGGTGAATTTTATCAAACATTTAAACAAGAATTAATACCAATCCTTCAAAAACTCTTCCAGAAAACAAAGGAAGAGACAACACTTTTCACCTCATTCTACAAGGCTATTATTAGCCTGATTCCAAAGCCAGACAAAGACAACATAAGAAAATAGCAAGTTATTTTCTCTTCTGAATACAAACATAGATATCCTCAATAAAATCCTAGCAAACTGAAACCAGTAACATATAAATGGGATCATAAATCAGAATCAAGTGAGATTTATCCCAGGAATGCAAAGTTGGTTTAAAATCTAAAAATCAATTTATGTAATATATTATATTAATAAAGGATACAAATTACATGATATAAATGCAGAAAAAGCATTTGACAAAATCCAACACACATTCATCATAAAAAGCCTTCCACAAATTAAGAACAGAAGGGAACTTCCTCAACATGAAAAAGGGCATGTCTTAGTCTGTTCAGACTATAACAAAATATCACAGACTCAGCAGCTTATAAACAACAAACCTTTATTTCTCACGGTTCTGGAGGCTGCGAAGTCCAAGATCAGGGTGCTGGCCAACATGGTCAGGCTCTGGTGAAGGCCCTCTTCTGGGCTGCAGACTGCGGACTCCTCACAGTGTCCTCACGTGGTAGAAGGCACCAGGAAGCTCTGTGAGGTCTCTTTTATAAAAAGAGCACTAATCCCGTTCATGAGGGCTCCACCCTCATGACTTAAGCACCCCCCTCAATGGCCCCACCTCCAAACACCATCACATTGGGCATTAGGATTTCAACATATGAATTTTGGGGAGATATTGTACAAACATTCAAACCATAGCAGGGCATCTATAAAAAACCTATAACTAACATCATACTTAATGGTAAAATACTGAATGCTTTCCCTCTGATAGTAGGAACAAATATTTCCACTCTCACCACTTCCATTATACATTGTACATTCTAGCCAGGACAATTAGGCAAGGGGAAAAAATTAAAGGCCTCCAGCTGAAAAGGAAGCAGTAAAGCCATCTTTGTTTGCAGATGACATGACCTTGTATATACAAAATTCCAAGCAACCTACTAAAAATTTCTAGAACAGGACAAACAGGGTCACAGTATATAAATCAGGGTCAACATATACAAATCAATGGGATTTCTACACACTAGTAATGAACCATCTAAAACTAAAATTAAGAAAACACTTCCATGCACAACAGCATCAAAAAGAAAATACTTGGGAAAAAATTTAACAATAAATGTCCAAGACACACTGAAAGTTACAAAACACTGTTGAAAGAAATTGAATAAGACCTAAATAAATGGAAAGATATATTCATGAATCAGAAGATTTAATTTGTTAAGACAGCAATACTCCCCAAATTGGTCTACAGATTCAACATATCCTCCAACAAAATCCTTGTTGGCTGTTTTGCTCAAAATGACCAACTGATTCTAGAACTCAGTTGAAAATGCAAGGAACCCAGAACAACCAAAACAATCTTGAAAAGGGACTTCCCTGGCAGCCCAGTGGTTAAGACTCCATGCTTCCACTGCAGGGGGCATGGGTTTGATCCCTGGTCGGGGAACTAAGATCCTGCATGCCGCACAGTGCAGCCAGAAAATTAAAAAAAAAAAAAAGTCTTGAAAAATATTATGAAGTTGGAAGACACATTTCCCAATTTCAAAACTTACCACAAAGTTGCAATAATACAGTGTACAGCACACAGTGGTACTGACATAAAAACAGACATATAGATCAATGGACTAGAATTCCAAATCCAGAAATAAACACTTATATCAATGTCAACTGATTTTCAACAAAAGTACCAAGAAAAATTCGTACCTCTTCAACAAATGTTGCTGGGACAACTGCATATTCACAAACAATAATATAAATTTGGATGCCTATCTCATGCCATACCCAAAATTAATTCAAAATGGATAAAATACCTATATCTAAGAGCTAGAACTATAAAACTCTTAGACAAAAACACAAGAGTAAATCATCATGACCTCAGATTAGGCAATAGTTCCTCAGATATGACAACAAAAGCACAGCAACAAAAGAAAAATAGATAAATGGGATTTCATCAAAGTGAAAAAAACTTTCGTGCTTCAAAGGACACCATCAAGAAAGTGAAAAGCTGAGTGAGAGAAAATATTTGCAAATCACATATCTGATAAGGACCTGTATCCAGAATATATAAAGAACTCTTACAACTCAACAATAAAAAGATAAACAACACAATTTTTAAACAGGCAAAGGATCTAAACAGACATTTCTCTAAAGAAGATATACAAATGACCAACAGGCAGGTAAAAAGACACTCAATGTCATTAGGAAATATGTATCAAAACCACAATGAGATTATCATTTCACACCCACTAGGACAACTATGGAAAGAAGGAAGGAAGGGAAGGAGGAAGGGAAAATAAGTATTGATAAGGATATGGAGTCACCGATATGTTTATTTCCTAAGGACAATTCACTTGAAAGGTGAGAATTCAGACTAAACAGCTTACAGAGTGCTCTGACATAAAATCAAGAACTCCAATTAGGACTTCCCTGGTGGCACAGTGGTTAAGAATCCGCCTGCCCAATGCAGGGGACACGGGTTCGAGCCCTGGTCTGGGAAGATCCCACATGCCACGGAGCAACTAAGCCCATGTGCCACAACTACTGCCTGTGCTCTAAAGCCTGCATCCCACAACTACTGAGCCCATGTGCCACAACTACTGAAGCCCATGTGCCTAGAGCCTGTGCTCTGCAACAAGAGAAGCCCGCACACCGCAACGAAGAGTAGCCCCTGCTCACTGCAACTAGAGAAAGCCCATGCACAGCAGCAAAGACCCAATGCAGCCAAAAATAAATAAATAAACTAAAAAAAAAAAAGAACTCCAATTAGTCTTCTAATTTGTGCAAACTCCCGATTGTAATTTTTACTTTGTTACTGTCACTTTTTATTCATTCACTATTCTAAAAAAGATAACACCCTTTTGCAAAATAACAACTTTTTAAGCATTTACTGATGTCCAATACTAAAATTCAGCTCCAATTTCCTGCTGCTAATAACTGTAATTTGAATACCATAGATATTTAATTCCAGTATATCCATTATTCATGAATACTATGACTTTAAGACCACAGTTGCTAAATGGAGCACAAATGATGAATCCAGCATCTTAATGAGTCTATATGTAACTCTTGCTTTATTAGCTAAAGCTTTCAAGATGTTACAAACACACAAAAACAAGGAGTTAAGATGAATTAGAATCACAGAAAGAGCTTAGAAGGAACCGTAGAGGCCACTGAACTCAATCACTGTATTTTAAAAGTTGTGGAAATTGAGAACCAAAAAGGTTAAATGAATCATTCATGGTCACACTATACATAGTATAAGCCCATCCTATATCACACACATACATGTATCTTACCTTTCTGGTGATGTCTTAGAAGTGACAGGACGCCCACGTACACCCTTTTTACTTTTATGGTCTACAGAGAGGACCTTATTTCTTAGGCTCCTTTTCCACTAAGAAAAAAAAATGGAATTTGGAATTTCAATAATAAATATAGCAATATGACAATTAAGACGCACTTAAATTTTCTTTTTATTTAGAAATTCAAGGTAAACAGCCAAAGTCATAACGGTTCACAGAGGGGGAAAAATGCAATCTACAAAATACCTGGCATCTTTTGCTAGTGAGGATATATAAGTCCAATAAATAATAGAAGAAAGACATGTATGGACTTCCCTGGCGATCCAGTGGTTAAGACTCCACATTCCACTGCAAGTGGCGTGGGTTCAATCCCTGGTTGGGGAACTAAGATCCCACATGCCACGCAGCCAAAAAATAAATAAATAAATGAATAAATAAATAAATAAAGGGTCTGGACTTAATTCGTTAAAAAAAAGAAAAAGAAAAAAGACATTTAAAAATGTAAAGGTGGGCTTTCCTGGTGGCGCAGTGGTTGAGAATCTGCCTGCCAATTAAGGGGACACGGGTTCGAGCCCTGGTCTGGGAAGATCCCACATGCCGCGGAGCAACTGGGCCCGTGAGCCACAATTACTGAGCCTGCACGTCTGGAGCCTGTGCTCCGCAGCGAGAGAGGCCGTGATAGTGAGAGGCCCGCGCACCGCGATGAAGAGTGGCCCCCGCTTGCCACAACTAGAGAAAGCCCTCGCACAGAAACGAAGACCCAACACAGCCATAAATAAATAAATAAATAAAAACATCTGCTTGTCTTAAAAAAAAAAAAAAATCCTTAACCTCATTTCATTTAAAAAAAAAAAATGTAAAGGTAATTTTAGTCAGGAAATAGACATTTTAAGATTCAAAAGCTTACATAACTATGAGAAATGGTGAATGTGTTTAAAGGAAATAAAAATAATTACATGCCGAGTTAAACAGAGTCTGTGATTATGAAGTAACTGCATTTATAAACAATTGGAAGGGATTACAACTGATTCCCTATGAACTGCTGCATGGAAAAACTTTAGGGAAGAGTCAGATATCTTACTAACAGTGTTTAGGTTTAATCCAACTACAAACAAAGTTAAAATTGATTTAGTTGATATAGAAACAGGACTTCCCTGGTGGTGCACTGGTTAAGAATCCGCCTGCCAATGCAGGGGACACAGGTTCAATCCCTGGTCCGGGAAGATCCCACATGCCACGGAGCAAATAAGCCCATGTGCCACAACTACTGAGCCTGCACTCTAGAGCCTGCGAGCCACAACTACTGAGCCCGCGCACACAACTACTGAAGCCCTCACATCCTAGAGCCTGCACACCGCAACTACTGAGCCCTCATGCTGCAACTACTAAAGCCTGTGTAACTAGAGCCTGTGCTCCGCAACAAGAGAAGCCACTGCAATGAGAAGCCCACGCACCACAACAAGAGTAGCCCCTGCTCATCACAACTAGACAAAGCCTGCGCGCAGCAGAGACCCAACGCAGCCAAAATTAAAAATTTTTTAAATATATATATATAAACAGTGTGGGGACTTCCCTGGTGGCGCAGTGGTTAAGAATCCGCCTGCCAATGCAGGGGACACGGGTTCGAGCCCTGGTCCAGGAAGATCCCACATGCCACAGAGCAACTAAGCCCATGCACCACAACTACTGAGCCTGTGCTCTAGAGCCTGTGAGCCACAGATACTGAAGCCCACGCGCCTAGAGCCTGTGCTCCGCAACAAAAGAAGCCACCACAATGAGAAGCCCACACACCTCAATGAAGAGCAGCCCCAGCTCGCCACAACTAGAGAGCCCGCACGCAACAACGAAGACCCAATGCAACCATAAATAAATAAATAAGTAAATAAATTTTTTTTTTAAAAAGAGAAACAGTGTGAATCTGGGCAAATAAATTACTTACCTTCTCTATGCGTTAGTTTCCTTACGTAATAATGGTTACTATCTCACAAGGATATATGATGATTATATATGTAATAAGTTTAAAATACTGTCTTCCTTCCTAAATAGACATTCCTCCAAAGAATACATAAAAATGGCCAAAAAGCACCACAACAAAGAGCAGCCCCGCTCGCCGCAACTAGAGAAAGCCCACGTGCACCAACGAAGTCCCAACGCAGCCAAAAAGAAATAAATTAATTTTTTTTTACGAAGTCTACAAATAACAAATGCTGGAGAAGGTGTGGAGAAAAGGGAACCCTCTTAACACTATTGGTGGGAATGTAAATTGGTGTGGCCACTATGGAGAACACTATAGAGGTTCCTTAAAAAACTAAAAATAGAGTTGCCATATGATTAGCAATCCCTCTCCTTGGCATATATCCAGAGAAAACTGTAATTCAAAAAAATACATGCACTCCAATGTTCATAGCAGCACTATTTACAATGGCCGAGACATGGAAGCAACCTAAATGTCTATTGACAGATGAATGGATAAAGAAGATGTGGTATACATACACATACACACACACACACACACACACACACACACACACACACACACAGTGGAATATTACTCAGCCATAAAAAGAATGAAATAATGCCATTTGCAGCAACATGGATGGACCCAGAGATTATATTAAGTGAAGTAAGTCAGAAAGAGAAAGACAAATACCATATGATATCACTTATATGTGGAATCTAAAATATGACACAAATGAACTTATTTATGAAACAGAAACAGACTCAGAGACATAGAAAACAAACTTACGGTTACCAAAGGGGAAAAGGGGTGGAGGAGGGATAAATTAGGAGTTTGAGATTAGCAGATACAAATTAATACATATAAAATAAACAACAGGGTCCTACTGTATAGCACAGACAACTATATTCAATATCCTGTAATAAACCATAATGGAAAAGAATATGTATACGTATGTATAACTGAATCACTTTTCTGTACACCTGAAACTAACACAACAATGTAAATCAACTATAGCTAAAATATACTGTCTTCCTCAAAGAGATATTTGTACACCTATGTTCATAGCAGCGTTTTTCACAATAGCTACAAGGTGGAAACAACTCAAGTGTCCCATCAATAATAACACCTATAATAATGAATTGTGGCATATACATACAATGAAATATTACTCAGCCTTAAAAAGTAAGGAAATTCTGACACACGCTACAACATGCATGAACTTTGACAACTATGAGATAATAAAAAATATTTATATTGGTCTCTGGCCCCAGTTCCTACACAGAGGTCCTAAAACCCTTGTAATGTCCTTGGTGATAGGAGCATCTTTTGCTATAATATCTGGTTTTTAACCCCAATCTCTGACACAGGGCTCCTAAAGCCCTCACAATTTCCTGGGTGATAGATGTGCCTTTTGTACTAATGAAGCGACTCTGGGTGAGATCCTGGATGGCTCCTGGATAGGGGCTAGTCACCAGAAAGACCAAGCCAATATTACAAGCTTGGAATTCTCATCTTTGCCCCCCATTTTCTAGAGAGGGGAGAGGGACTGGAAACAGAATTAATAATTGGTCATGCCTATGTGAGCAAATCTCCATTACAATAGCAAAAATATTATATGAGGTTCAAAGAGCTTTCAGGTTGGTAAACACATCCATATACCTGGAAGGTGACACACCCCAACTCCACAGGGAAGGAAGCTCCTGCATTCAGGACCCTACCAGACCTTGCCCTATGTATCTATTCATTCGGCTATTCATCTGTATCCTTTATCATGTCCTTAAATAAACTGGTAAATGTAAATAAGTGCTTCTCCGAGTTCTGTGAACTGCTCTAGCATAAATTAATCAAACCTGAGGAGAGGGTCATGGGAATCTCAGATTTATAGCCAGCTGGTCAGAAGCACAGGTGACAACCTGGAATTGTGATTGGCATCTGAAGTGGGGTGGGAGCAGTCTTGGGACTGAGCCCACAACCTGTGAGATCTGAAACCATCTCCACATAGATAGTGTCAGAATTGAGATAAATTGTAGGACACCCAGTTCATGTCCCAGAGGATTGCTTGGTGGGGGAAAACCCACACACATCTGGTGTGAGAAGTGTTGTGAAAATGATAGTAGTATGAGAGTAAAGGAGAAACACAGGAGGAAGATGGGTTTTTCCCAACTCAATGACATTAGGTTAAGTGAAATAAGCCAGTAACAAAAAGACAAATACTCTATGGTTCAAGTTATAGGAAGTATCTAGAGTACACAGAGGTAGAAAACAGTAGAATTTTGGTTGCCAGGGGATGGGAGAGGGGGAAATGGAGAGTTATTTTTTAATGGGTAAAGTGTTTTGGTTTTGCAAGATGTAAAGAATTCTGGAGATAGACGGTGGTGATGGTTGCACAACAATGCGAATATACTAAATGCCAGTGAACGGTACCCTTAAAAATGGTTAAGATGATAAATTTAATGTTATGTGTGCTTTACCATAATTGAAAATACATTTGAAAAAGTAAAAAAAAAAATTTAAGTAATGAAAAACACTGTCTTAACCATGATAGCCCTCAATAAACTGTCATTTTTATTCTCCAGGCATTATTATCTCATTATCACCACAGCCCTACATGGTATAAAACTCATCACTTTATAAGTGGGAAGAGAAGCTCAGAGAATAAACTTCACCAATTAACCCAAGTCTGCCTGACATAAAAGCCTATGTTCCTTCCAATGCTGCAGTTCTAAATTACACAAATTCTCTGAAATCTTTCCTATCAAGATATCAACCTAAACACAATGTCACTCCCATTTCACTACAAAATGTAAATGTATCAATATAACTAGATTAAAAATACATTTTTCCTCCATTTTCAGTATCACTGTCTTAGTTCTGCCTCTTACTTCTGACCTGGACTCTTGCAATGTTCTCCTAATGGGATTCCCTGCAAATGGTCTCTTCTTCCCCTCCAGTCCAGCAGCCACTCCATCATGAAAGTTAAATCTTTCAAAAATGCAAATCTGATGTCATTCTCCTGCTTAAATTCCTAAGTATTCCCCACTACCTAAGGAGAAAAAAAAAAAAGAACTGAGTTCTCTTTCTCACTTCTGCTTCCCATGAATCTTCTATTCTGACAACACTAAACTATATGTAGTTCCCTGAAAGTGCATGCCATTCAGATCCTTTAACATCTTTGTGTACATGTTTCCTCTTACTAGAATGTGCTTTGCCCTCCCCAGTTCTCCTTGTTCATTAAGTCCCAGATCAACACCACCTATGAAGCCTTCCTCACTCTCTAGAAAAGTAAATCAGTATCTCTGCTGTAACACTATTTTACATACCTCTATTACTGATAACAGTTCTCACAATGAATTACATTATTTGTTTACATCAAACTGCAACCAGGACTGGGAATAATTTAGCTCACAAGCTAGACTCTCAGAACTACTGGTTAACTAGTTTCCCACAACTGTTTCACTAATCTCACAGTAAATGCAGCTTTCACATTTTTTGTTTCCAAATTTTTTTCTACCTTACTAATAACATTGTAATTAGGTTTTGCCTATATTTGCAAAATGCTGAAAGTACTAGTCTTTGAGTCTCATATTCTGTACAGAAAAGAAACATAATTCCCACCAAAGAGGGGGAAAAAGAATGAGAAGTTTTAAACTATTACAAAAAATGAAACAAACACATTGAGACAAAGTGAAGATAACTTTAATAGGAGAGGAGGGGAATTGATTAAAATTTTATTAACTCTAAATAACAGTAAGATGTTCCAATGCCCATCTCCAATCCTACCACAGCCAAGGGTAATCTGGAGTGTATCTACAGACATTATCAGAGGAAAACAAAAATTCACTTAGACTTTGATAAATTGTTTCTTATATTTAATATCACACTAGAATGTTTTTTCTTTCAAAAGTTGGATTAGAATTGCAGCCTGGATAATAACTTGTATTTTTCAGAGATACAATTTTTCACTTAGTCTATGAACCTATATATATGCTATCTCTGAAAAAAAATCAGATAACAAAGAATTCTCCCACAATCTGATTATGAATGAGAATTTATTCACATACATATTTTGAAAGCTACGTGATCACAAATAGGAAGGTTGAAATAGTATGAATACTTGTAATTTAAATATGAAAAAACTTATAGAAGAATAAAAGACTTTGCTTAGAGACAAGATCAAATCATTTAGTTACCTGATTTTGAAGCTCTCATTCTAGCAGGGACACCAAAATAAAATACTATGATAATTAAAACCAAATGTTCCATAGGAACTTGACTAAAATTTTTCTTGGACAAATCAACTCTACATCCATTCTAAGTGGTGCAGTGTTCACAGTCTCAACTGAGTACTTCTTTACATACTAAAAACGAACCAAATCTGCATCCTGAAGAAAATATCAGCTTTGCTTACAACTACTTATCCATGTCACAGCCTACTGTAATAAAAGATGGATGATGACTTTCCAACCAATTGAGATTATTGGTCAGGATTTAAATTTTATACCAGAATTTCAATCCTATTGACTCTTCATCTAATTTCCAAATTAGCAACATGTAATGTCAACACTGAAAACACTTATCAGAAAATGTAAGCTGAAATTATTTGGTAACCAACATCTACTGAACAGCTGGATAAACTGGTGAGGTGGGGGGAGAGAGGCTATCTGGGGAATCCTGTATTCTCTTCAACAAGTTTTCCCTGATGGTAACACCTTGCATAACTGCACAGCAATATCATCACCAGGAAACTGACATTGAAACAATCCATGACCTTATTAAGATTTCACCTGTTTTACATGCACACACTTGTGTGTGTTTGTGTGTGTGCATTTAGTCCTAAGCGATTTTATCACATGTAGACATCTCTGTGACTACAACCAAACTCAAGATATAGAACAGTTGTGTCATAAAGATCCTTTCTGCTACCCTTTTATAAACACATCTGCCCCTCTCCCCTTCCACTAACCCCCTACCCTACAGGATCAAATCATTTAGTTATCTAATTTTGAAGCTCTCATTATAGCAGGGATTTCCCAGAGTTTTCCTAGACATTCAAATGAACATTTAAGAAGAAAATAAAGTGAATTCTACACAACCTATTCCATTAACTAGAAATAAACAATTCCCAATTCAATCTATAAAGCAAACATTATACTGATACCAAATCAATATAATGACAGTACAAGAAAACTAAAGACCAATATCCCTGATAAGTACAGACAAAAATACTCAACAAAAATCAGCAGATCAAAACCAGCAATATATAAAAAGAATAATACAGCATGACTAATTAGGGTTTATTCTAGGACAGAAAAGTGGTTTAATATTTGAAAATCAAATCAATCTATGATTTAAAAAAGAAAAAAGACCCTACTCTACATTGCATACAATAAACTCACTTTAAATATAAAGACACAAACAGATTAAAAGTAAAGGGATGAAGAAAGAAACACCATTCTAAGACATCAAAAGACAGAGTAGCCATATTAATTTCTGACTGAGATATCAGAGGAAAAAACAGTATCAAATTTGGGGATACAGGGATAAAGAGGAATATTACATAATGATAGAGGGGTCAATTCGCCAAAAAAAATAATAATCCTTAATGTATATATGCCTAACACCAAAATACATAAGGCAAAAACTGATAGAAATATTGATACAAGGACAAATAGACATATCTACAATTATAGTTGAAGACTTCAACATCTCTCTATCAGAAACAGATCCAGCAGGCAGAAAATCAATAAGGAAATAATTGAACTGAAAAACACCATCAGCCAACTAAATCTAATTAACATTTATAGAATACTTCATCTAAAACAGAATACACATTCTTCTCAAGCGCACATGCTTAGAGGGAAATTTATAGCATTGAATGCATGTATTAAAAAAGGAGACAATTCTAAAATCAATAATGCAAACTTCCAGCTTTGGAAATTAAAAACAGGAGGGCAAATTTATTCCAAAGTAAGCAGAAGAAAAGAAATAAATAAAAGAGCAGAAATCAATGAAATTGAAAAAAAGTCAATGAAATTGAAAACAAGAAATCAACAGAGAAAATCAACTAAATCAAAGGTTGGTTCTTTGAAAAAAATCAATAAAATTGATAAACCTCTACCCAGGTTAACTAAGAAAAAAAACAGAAGAGACAGATTACTAATATCAAAAATGAAAGAGGGGCAATCAGTACTGGTCCAATGGACATTATATAGAAATAATACAGAAATGCTATGAACAACTCAATGCCCACAAATGTGAAAACTTACATGAAAATGGACCAATACCTTGAAAGATACAATTGATCAAAACTCATGTAATCTGAATAGGCCCATATCTATTAAAGAAATTGAATCAATTGAATCAATATTTAATACCTTCCAAAACAGAAAGGACTAGGCCCAGTTTGGTTCATCAGTGAATTCTACCAAACATTTAAGGAATCAATTATACAAATTCTCTATAATTTCTTTCACAAAATAGTAGAGGAACACTTCCAAACTCATTCTATGAGGCCAGCCTTTCTATTTTTCCTAATATTTATTTATTTATTTATTTATTTATTTATTTGGCTGAATCGGGTCTTAGTTGCAGCATGCAGGATCTTTGTTGTGGCATGTGGAATCCTTGGTTGCAGTGCACGGGTTCTTTGTTGCGGCACGCAGGCTTCTCTCTAGTTGTGGCACTTGGGCTCCAGAGTGTGCAGGCTCAGTAGTTGCGGTGCATGGGCTCTCTAGTTGTGGCAGACGGGCTCTAGAGCGCACAGGCTCAGTAGTTGCAAAGCATGGGCTTACTTGCCCCATGGCATGTGGGATCTAGTTCCCTGACCAGGGATCAAAACCATGTCATGTCCCCTGCACTGGAAGGTAGATTCTTAACCACCAGACCACCAGGGAAGTCCCGAGGCCAGCCTTAATACCAAAACCAGAAAAATACATTACAAAAAAAGAAAACTACACAATATCTCTTATGAACATAGGTGCAAATATTCTCAACAGAATCAAATCCAACAAAGTATAAAAAGAATTATATATCATAAACAAGTGAGACTTATTTCAAATAAGCAATGATGGTTAAGCATTTGAAAAATCCATTAATGTCAACAAGTTAAAGAAGAAATATGAAATGGTCATATCAATAGATGTGGAAAAAGCATCTGACAAAACCCAAAAGCCATTTATGATTTTTTTAAACTCTCAGAAAACTAGGAATAGAGGGGAATATTTTTAATTTGATTAAGAATATCTACAATAAACCTACAGCCAACATCACACTTAATGGCGAGAAACCATATGCTTTGATGCTAAGATTGAGAACAAGCAAGAATGTTCCCTCTCATCACTCCTATTCAACCTCATACTGGAAGTCCTAGATAATGCAATGAGACAAGAAAAGGAAATAAAAGGGATACGGATTGGGAAGGAAAAAATAAAACCTTTATTTGAGATGACATAATTGTCTATGTAGGAAATCCCAGAGATGAATTTGAATAAAAAAAAAAAAAAAAACTTCCTTGAACTAATAAGCAATTATAGCAACAGTGCAGGAAACAAGATGAATATACAAAAATTAATTGCTTTCTTACATGAAGGTAAAGAACTATTAGAATTTGAAATTTAAAACACAATACCATTTACATTAGCACTGAAAAAATTAAATACTTACGTACAAGTCTTTAAAAATGTATAAAATCTATATGAAAAGAACTATAAAACTCCAATGAAAGATATCAAAGATCTAAATAAATAGATATTCCATGCACATGAATAGGAAGACTCAATACTGTTAAGATGTCAGTTCTTCCCAACTTGATCTACAGAATCAACACAATTCCAATCAGTATGCCAGCAAGTTATTGTGTGGATTTCGACAGACTGATTCTAAATTTTAAATAGAAAGGTGAAAGACCCAGAATAGCCAATACAATATTAAAGAACAAGCTCAGAGAACTGATAACTACCACCTTAAAGACTTACTATAAAGCTACAGTAACCAAGACAGCATGGTATTGACAAAAAAACAGACAAATAGATCAACAGAACAGAATAGATAGCTGAGAAAAGGATCCACACAATGTAATCAATTAATTTCTAACAAAGGAACAATGGCAATTCAATGGAGAAAGGCTAATCTTCAACAAATGACACTAAAACAACTGGCCACTCGTGTATGAAGAAATAAACAGAGACACAAATCTTATACCTTTCACAAAAATTAACTGAAAATGGATCACAGATCTAAATGTAAATTGCAAAACTATAAAATTCCTAAAAGATAACATAAGAGATAATCTAGGTGACCTTCAGTTGAACAATTACTTCTTAGATATAATACCTAAAGCACAATCCATGAAGGAAAAATTGAAATTTGGGCTTCATTAAAATTAAAACTGCTCTGTGAAAGATACTGTTAAAAGAATGAAAAGTTAAGACACAGACTAGAAAAAACTCTTTGCAAAACACATATGTGATAAAGGACTGGTATCCAAAATATACAATCAACTCTTAAAACTAAAAAGCAAGAAAACAAACAATTTTAAAAATGAGAGAATTCCCTGGTGATCTGGTGGTTAGGACTCGACGCTTTCACCGCTGTGGGCCCAGGTTCAATCCCTGGTTGGGGAACTAAGATCCCACAAGCCATGCAGCACAGCCAAAAAGAAAAAATGAGCCAAAAATGTGAACACACACTTCACCAAAGAAGATATACAGATGACAAATATGCATATGAAAAGAAGCTCACCAAAACATGTCATCAGGGAATTACAAGGTAAAACAAAGAGATACTACTACATATCCATTAGAATGGCTAAAACCCAAAACACTGACTACCCCAAATGTTGGCCAGGATATGGAATAACAGGAAATCTCATTAGTTGCTGGTGGAAATGCAAAATGGTGCAACCATTTTGGAAGATGCTTTGGCAATTTCTGACAAAACTAAACATACTCTTAACATACAGTCTAGCAACTGCACTCCTTAGTATTTACCCAAATAAGTTGGAAACTTCTGTCCACACAAAAATCTGCACATTAATGTTTAGTGCAGCTTTATTCATAATTGCGAAAACTTTAAAGTAACCAAGATGTCTTTCAATAGATGATAAAGAAACTGTGGTACACCCACATAATAGAGTATCATTCAGCAATAAAAACAAAGGACAGTGGGGGAGTCTGTGCATGTGTAGGGGCAGGGGATATACGGGAACTGTCTGTATTTTCTGCTCAATTTAGCTGTGAACCTAAAGTTACTCTAAAAAATAGTCTTTCTAAAAAAAAAAAAATTTTTTTTAAAGAAACGAGCTAACAAGCCACAAAAAGACACTCTGATGAACATAAAAGCATACAGCTAAGTGAAAGAAGCCAATCTGAAAAGGCTGTATGATTCCAAGTATATGACAATATGATTTAAAAAAAAAAAATATGGGGACTTCCTTGATGGCACAGTCATTAAGAATCCACCTGCCAATGCAGGGGACATGGGTTCGAGCCCTGGTCCGGGAAGATCCCACGTGCTGCAGAGCAACTAAGCCCGTGCACCACAACTACTGAGCCTGTGCTCTAGAGCCCATGAGCCACAACTACTGAGCCTGCGAGCCACAACTACTGAAGCCCATGCACCTAGAGCCCATACTCACAACAAGAGAAGCCACCACAATGAGAAGCCCGCGCACCACAATGAAGTGTAGCCCCCACTCGCCACAGCTAAAAGAAAGCCCAAGCGCAGCAACGAAGACCCAACGCAGCCAGAAATAAATAAATAAATAAATAAAATTTTAAAACTACGGAGCTTTTCACGCAGATGGCGCCAAAGGCAAAGAAAGAAGCCCCTGCACCTCCCAAAGCCAAAGCCAAAGCCAAAGCAAAAGCTTTGAAGGCCAAGAAAGCACTGTTGAAAGGTATTCACAGCCACAAAAAAAAGAAGATCTGGACGTGGTGACCTTCCGACGGCCCAAAACACTGCAGCTCAAGAGGCAGCACAAATATCCTCAGAAGAACACCTCTAGAAGAAACAAGCTTGACCACTATGCCATCATCAAGTTCTCCCTCACCACCAAGTCAGCCATGAAGAAAATAGAAGACAACAACACACTGGTGTTCATTGTGGATGGCAAGGCCAACAAACACCAAATTAAACAGGCTGTGAAGAAGCTCTGACGTTGACATGGCCTGATGGAAAGAAGAAGGCATATGTTCTACTGGCTCCTGACTATGATGCTTTGGAGTAGCCAACAAAATTGGGATCATCTAAACTGAGTCCAGCTAGCTAATTCAAAATATAAAAGTTTTCACTGTAAATAAAAAAACTATAGAGATATTAAAAAGATCAGTGGAGAACAAGAAATTTTTAGAACAGTGAAATTATCCTGAATTACACTGTAATAGTGGATACACGTCATCATACATCTCTCAAAACACATAGAATATACTATACAAAAAGTGAACCCTAATATAAACTACGGACTTCAGTTAATAATATATCAGAGGTGTTCCAGTTCACGATGATGATGTAGGTAGTGTCCTGAATTCACTTCCTCCCATGGACACACCAAATCTACAGCTACATACAGAACAACTCCCTCTGAAAGAAATCCAGAAACTAGCTGAGCAACTCTTATCACACAAATGAGAAAAAACCCACATCAAAACTGGTAGGAGGGGCTTCCCTGGTGGTGCAGTGGTTGAGAATCCGCCTGCCGGTGCAGGGGACATGGGTTTGATCCCTGGTCCGGGAAGATCCCACATGCTGTGGAGCAACTAAGCCTGTGCACCACAACTACTGAGCCTGTGCGCCTAGAGCCCGTGCTCCGCAACGAGAAGCCACCACAATTAGAAGCCCGCGCACCACAACGAAGAGTAGCCCCCGCTCGCCGCAACTAGAGAAAGCCTGCACGCAGCAAGGAAGACCCAACGCAGCCAAAAATAAATAAATAAATAAATAAATAAATTTATTAAAAAAACTGGTAGGAGAGGCTGAGACATAATCTCTCCGTAAACACCATCCCCAGCAGATCAGAACACAGCCAGAAAGGAACTCACAACTCCCAGCTTTTCCCTAAGGAGCAATGGGTTTGCACCCCACATTTGGCACCCCAACTTTTAAGATTATCACCAAGGAGATAGGCCCCCAAAACATTTAGCTTTAAAAGGCAAACAGAACTTGCATCTAAATATAAGACCCATAAGGCTTTGGCATACTAAGACACAGTTCTTAAAAGGCTCACATGGACTCACCATGTCTAACCCTCCAGGACCCAGAATAGAGGCAGCAGACTAAAATGCACCCAGTCTTTCTATAAAAGAGGCCTATTTGTTTATCTCAAAATCTGCAGTATGAAGGGCAGGCTTCTAATTTAACATGCATCCCATGTCCAACTGCAACACTCTCCAGAGACCATGGAGGCAGGTAGGCACCATCTCTGAGCTCTCCCTCTACCTCCAGGTTGCCCTTATCTCCCAAAAAAGAGCTTATGCACAAGACTGGCACACCAGTTTTTGCAGCTGCTGCCCAGGAGATACCCCTTAATCACCTGGCTCTGGTGGCCAATGGGGCATATGCTCGTAAGTCCCACAGGACTAAACCTAAGGGCAGAACAGTTTTTAACCAGCTATCCCCCCAGGTTACAGCACGGAGCAAACAAACAGAAACACCTGTCTGCCAGTCTTACTCTGAAAGAGGTATAGCTGTGTACTTTTTTTTTTTTTTTTTTTTTTTTGGCTGCGTTGGGTCTTTGTTGCTGCACACGGGCTTTTTCTCTAGTTGCAGCGAGCAGGGGCTTCTCCTTGTTGCAGTGCACGGGCTCCTCACTGCAGTGGCTTCTCTTTGTTGCGGAGCATGGGCTCAGTAGTTGTGGCTTGTGGGCTCTAGAGCACAGGCTCAGGAGTTGTGGTGCAGGGGCCTAGTTGCTCCACGGCATGTGGGATCCTCCCGGACCAGGGCTCGAACCCACGTCCCCTGCATTGGCAGGCGGATTCTTAACCACTGCACCACCAGGGAAGTCCCTAGCTGTGTACTTTAAAAGCTGCTGCCTGGGGTTCTGGCTTCCAATCAGCCTGCATCTAGGTGCTAAGATCCTCCCCCTTGGGATACAGACAGGTCTTGTCACACTCTCAACTACTGGAAGCCACTAAAAACAAAGAAGACTGCTTGGACAATCACAGAGGTCTAAGAAACAACGAAGGGTTAGGACAGGATTAAAGGATAAGGTTCAGGTCCTATATAAGATCAGTCCTTCAAGACTGAGAGAGGTGGCTGTTTTATCTAATGCATGGAAACTAACCAGAGAATGAAGGAAAATAAAGCAGAAAAATACATTACAAATGAAAGAACATGATAAAACCTCAGAAAAAAACACCTTAATGACTGGAAATAAGTGATCTACCTGATAAATAGTTCAAAAAATTAGTCATAAAGATGCTCACCAAAGTCAAAAGACCAATGCATGAACAAAATGAAAATTTCAACGAAAAGAAAAGAAAGTACCAAACAAATCACAGAACTGAAGAATATTAATAATTGAACTGAAAAATTCAACAGAGAGATCAACAGTAAGCTAGATGACATGAAAGAAAGGATCAGTGAACTCGAAGACAGGGCAGTAGAATTCATCCAATCAAAGGATCAAAAAAAGAATAAAAAGAGTGAGCATATACTAAGGGACTTATAAGACAACATAAAGGAGAACAATACTCACATAATAGGAGTACCAAAAAGAGAAGGCGGGGCAGAAAACTTATTTAAAGAAATACTGGTTGAAAACTTCCCTAACCTGCGGAAGGAAACCAACATCCACAGTCAGGAAGCCCAGAAAGTTCCAAATTAGATGCATCTATAGAGACCCACACCAAGACACATTATAATTAAATTGTAAAACGTTAAAGACGAGGAGACAATCTAAAAAGCAACAAGAGAAAAAACAACTTCTTATATACAAGCGAACCCCCATAAGACTATCAGCAGATTTTTCAGCAGAAACTATACAGGCCAGAAGGGAGTGTTTCAATATATTCAAAGTGCTGAAAGAAAAAAAAACTGCCAACCAAGGACACTCTACCCAGCAAAGTTGTCCTCCAAGACTGAAGGAGAGATAAAGAGCTCCAGACAAGCAAAAGGTAAAGTTCCAGACAAACACCACTAGACCTGCCACACATGAAATGTTGAAGGGCTTTCCTTAAACCAAAAAGGGAACTAATTAGTTACAAGAAAACTAATTTCATTTATATGAAAGTATAAATCAGAGTGGAAATCAGTGACTAGAGACTAAAGAGATAATAGGAAAGATCAATGAAACTAAGAGCTGTTTTTGAAAAGATAACCCAAAAATGGCCTTTAGCTAGGCACAACAAGAAAAAAGGAGAGAGAACTCACAAAACAAAAACATCAGAAATAGAGAGGAGATATGACTACTGATCACAGAACTATAAAGGATCATAAGAGACTACTCTGAATTATACTCCAACAAATTGGACAACCTATAAGAAATGAATAAATTTCTAGAAACATAACCTACTAAGACTGAATCAGGAAGAAACAGAAAATATGAACAGAACAATTAATAGTAACAAGACTGAATCAGTAATCAAAAACCTCACAACAAACAAAAGTCCAGGACCAGATGGATTCCCTGGTGAAGTCTATCAAACATTTAAAGAAGAATTATTACTAATCCTTCTCAAACTCTTCCAAAAAACAGAGGAGGAGGAAACACTCCCGAACTCATTTTATGAGGCCATCATTACCCTAATACCAAAACCAGACAAGGACACTACAAGAGAATTACAGGCCAATATCCCTGATGAACACAGATGCAAAAATCCTCAACAAAATATTAGCAAACTAAATTCAACAACACTTTAAAAGGTTCACACACCATGAACAAGTCAGATTTATTCCACGGATGCAAAAATGGTTCAACATCCACAAATCAATCAATGTGATACATCACATTCATCAAATGAATGATGAAATCATATCATCATATCAAAAGATGCAGAAAAAGCATTTGGCAAAATTCAACATCCATTCACAATAAAAACTCTCAACAAGGCAGGTATAGAGGGAACATACCTCAATTATGTATGACAGGACATGTATAACAGGTCCACAGCTCATGTCATACTCAACAGTAAAAAGCTGAAAGCTTTTCCTCTAAGATCAGGAACAAAACAAAGATGGCCACTCTCACCACTTTTATTCAACAGAGTACTAGAAGTCCTAGCCAGAGCAATTAGGCAAGAAAAAGAAATAAAAAGTATCCAAATTCGAAAAAAAGTAAAACTGTCTCTATTTGCAGATGACAAGATATCATACATAGAAAACCCTAAAGATCACACCAAACAAACTGTTACAACTAATCAACGAATTCAGTACAGTTGCAGGATACAAAATCAACATACAAAAAACAACTGCATTTCTACACACTAACAATAAACTACCTGAAAGAGAAATTAAGAAAACAATCCCATTTACAACTGCAGTAAAAAGAATAAAATATCTAGGAATAAACAACCCATTCACTGAAAACTGTAAGACACTGATGAAAGAAATTGAAGAGATACAAATAAATGGAAACATATGCCATACTCATGGACTGGAAGAATTAATAATGATAAAATGGCCATACTACCCAAAGCAACTTACAGATTCATGCAATCCCTATCAACATTCCAACAGTATTTTTCACAGAAATGGAACAATCTTAAAATTTGTTTCGAACCACAAAAGACCCTGAATAGCCAAAGCAATCTTAAGAAGAACAAAGCTGGAGACACCACACGTCCTGATTTCAAACTATATTACAAAGCTATAGTAATCAAAACAGTATGGTACTGGCATAAAAACACAAAAATAGATCAACTGAACAGACCAGAGAGCCCAGAAATAAATCTACACATATATGGTCAATTAATTTGTGATAAAGAACCCAAGAATATACAGTTGGGAAAAGACAGTCTCTTCAATAAATTATGCTGGGAAAACTGAACAGCCATATGCAAAAGAATGAAACAGGACGACTATCTTACACCATACACAAAAATCAACTCAAAATGGACTGACTGACTTGAACATAAAACCTGAAACTATAGAACTCCTAAAACATAACATAAAGGGTAAGCTCCTTGATATCAGTGTCTTAACAATGATTTTTTGGATCTGACACCTAGGCAAAGGCAATAAAAACAAAATAAACAAGTAAGACTACATCAACCTAAAAATGTCTGCACAGCAAAGGAAACCATCAACAATATGAAAAACCAATCTACAGAATTGGAGAAATTATTTCTTAAACATATAACTGATAGGAGGCTAACATCCAAAATATATAAAGAACTCATACAACTCAATAGCAAAAACAAAAGATCTAATTTAAAAATGGGCAGATCTGAATAGACATTTTTCCTAAGAAGACATACATATGGCCAACAGGTACATGAAAAGGGGCTCAACATCACTAAACACCATGGAAATGCAAATCAAAACCACAATGAACTACCTCCTCACACCTGGTAGAATGGCCATTATCAAAAAGACAAGACATAAAAAGAGGAGGCAAGGATGAGGAGAGGGACTTCCCTGGTGGTCCAAAGGTTAAGAATCCACCTTGTGGGACTTCCCTGGTGGCGCAGTGGTTAAGAATCCGCCTGCTAATGCAGGGGACACGGATTCAATCCCTGGTCCAGGAAGATCCCACATGCCACGGAGCAACTAAGCCCATGTGCCACAACTACTGACTCTGCACTCTAGAGCCCACGAGCCACAACTACCGCAGCCCAGGTGCCTAGAGCCCATGCTCCGCAACAGTAGAAGCCACCACAATGAGAAACCTGCCCACTGCAACAAAGAGTAGCCCCCGCTAGCCACAACTAGAGGAAAAAGCCCGCATGCAGCAATGAAGACCCAACGCAGCCATAAATAAATAAATATATTAATTTATAAATTTATTAAAAAAAAAAGAATCCACCTTCCAATGCAGGGGACGCAGGTTTGAGCCCTGGTCGGGGAGCTAAGATCCTACATGCTGCAGGACAGCTAAGCCTGTGCGCCGCAACTAATGAGCACGCATGCTCTGGAGCCCGCGCGTCACGAGAGAGCCCACATGCTACAACTACTGAGCCCGCGTGCCACAACTAGAGAGAAGCCCGTGTGCTGCAACGGAAGATCCCGCGTGCCACAACTAAGACCTGACACAGCCAAATAAATATTTCAAAAGAAAAAAAAGGATGAGGAGAAAATGGAACCCTTGTGCACTGCTTGCGGGAATGTAAACTGGTAGAGACGCTATGGAAAATAGTATGGAGGTTCCTCAAAAAAATTTTTAAAAACCACCATATGATCCAGCAATTCCATTTCCACTTCTGGGTATTTTTCCTTAGAAAACAAAATCACTACCTGAAAAAAAATTATCGGCAACTCCACTTTCACTGCAACATTATTTACAATAGCCAGGACGTGTAAACAATCTAAGTGTCCATCAATGGATGAATGGATAAACAAAATGTGGTATGTGTGTATATATATATACACACACATATATACATACACACATACTTTAATGGAATGTTATTCAACCATAAAAAAAGAAGGAAATCTTGCCATTAGCAATAACATGGGTAGACTGTCAGGGCATTATACTATGTGAAATAAGTCAGACAGAGAAAAACCAACATTGTATGATCTCACTTACATGTGGAATTTTTTTTGAATCTTAATTCATTGATACAGAGAACAGATTTGTGATTGCCAGAGGCAGGGGTTGAGAGTTGGACGAAATGAGTGAAGATGGCCAAAAGGTAAAAATGTCCAGTTATAAGTCCTGGGGACATAATATACAGCATGGCGAATTAGTTAACAAAACTATACTACACATTTGAAACCTGCTAAGAGAGTAGATCTTAAAGGTCTCATCATGAGAAAAAAAAACTGTAACTATGTATGGTAATGTATGTTAACTAAAGTTACTAAACTTACTGTGGCAATAATTTTGCAATTTAAATATATATCAATCATTATGGCTTTCAGAGACGGTGAAGCCGGGGGAGCTCCTGGCTGGGAGAAGGATGTCAGATCTCACTGTCCTCCCAGCCTTTCAACCCTCCTCCAAAGCCCCTAGATAAAATGGTTTGATCCCCTAAATAAATACATAAATAAATATCATCATGTTGTACACCTAAACCTAATACAGTGTTACATGTCAATTACATCTCAATATTAAAAAAATGTATCAGTATTTGACTCATCAATTGTAACAAATGTACCACATTAATGCAAGATGTTAATAATAAGGAAACTGTGTGTGAGGATAGGGAAGGGCAGAATGAATATATGGGTACTGTTTGTACTATCCCTTCAATTTTTTGGTAAACCTGAAACAACTCTAAAAAATAGTCTATTATTTTAAAAAATAAGTAAACTGACAGCATCAAGTGCTGGTAAAGTTACAGAGCATCCAGAAATCCCATACATTGCTGGTGGGAATGTAAAATGGTATTCTGGAAATCAGTTTGGCAGTTAAACATACACTTACATATGACTCAGGAATCCCACTCATAGGTATTTGCCCTAGACAAATTAAAAAACTTCTGCTCACAAAAAAGACCTATATACAAATATGTATAGCATCTTTATTCCTAACTGCCAAAAACTGTAAACAACCCATATGTCCTTCAGTGGTTAATGTGGGAATGGATAAACAAACTATCGATATATACAACATGGATGAATCCCAATGGCATTATACTACATGAAAAAGCCACTCTCAAAACATTAAAAAATTACATACTCCATGATTGCATTCATGTGACATTCTGGAAAATACAGAACTACAGGTAGAGAAAACAACAATGTTACCATGGGTTAGGGATGGGGATAGGGAGTAACTACAAAGGGGACAGCACCAGGGAATTTTTTGGAGTGATAGAACTGTACGGTATCTTCACTGTGATGATAGTCATATGAGTCTATACAGATCTTGTAACTCATAGGACTGTAAACCAAGAAAAAAAACCGATAAATAAATACAAATACACACACACACACCCCTTTATAACGGTGGTGGCTGCAAAAATGTATACCTTTGTCAAAATTCAGAGAACACTTAAAATGGATTAATTTAATTATATGTAAATTAATTGCCAATAAAATATATTTTTAAAAGGGCAAAAAATATGAACAGACACTTCACAAAAAAAGAAAACATACAACAGCTAATCAACATATGAAAATATTTTAACACCATTAGTCACCAGGGCAAAGCAAATTAAAACCATTAAAACCAATTCCAGGGCTTCCCTGGTGGCGCAGTGGTTGAGGGTCTGCCTGCCAATGCAGGGGACACGGGTTCGAGCCCTGGTCTAGGAAGATCCCACGTGCCGCGGAGCAACTAGGCCCATGAGCCACAATTACTGAGCCTGCGCGTCTGGAGCCTGTGCTCCACAACAAGAGAGGCTGCGATGGTGAGAGGCCCGCGCACCGCGATGAAGAGTGGCCCCCACTTGCCGCAACTAGAGAAAGCCCTCGCACAGAAGCGAAGACCCAGCACAGCCATAAATAAATAAATAAATAAATAAAATTTAAAAAAAAAAACCAATCCCAAAAGTCCATCAACAGAAGAATTAGATAAATAAATTGTGTTATACTCATATAACAGAATATTACTTAGCAGTAAAAAGAAACAAACTGGGCTTCCCTGGTAGCACAGTGGTTAAGAATCTGCCTGCCAATGCAGGAAACACAGTTTCGAGCCCTGGTCCAGGAAGATCCCACATGCCATGGAGCAACTAAGCCCATGCACCACAACTACTGAGCCTGCACTCTAGACACCACAAGCCACAACTACTGAGCCCACATGCCAAAACTACTGAAGCCCACGTGCCTAGAGCCTGCACTCTGCAACAAGAGAAGCCACCACAATGAGAAGCCCACGCACCACAACAAAGAGTAGCCCCCGCTCACAGCAACTGCTGATAGATAGAAAACAGGAATGAGTTTCAACAACATTTGACTAAGCAAAAGAAGGCAAACACAAAAGAGTATACACTATACGAATAGGCAAAACTATCTTACAAATATAGAAATCAGAAAATTGGTTGTCAGGAACAGCGTGGGAATAGGGACAGCGGGCAAAGAGAAGATACAATGGTAAGGGGCATAAGGGAACTTTCAAGGCACACAACAATGCTCTATTTCACTGAGATACTGGTTGCATATGTTACATTAGTCAAAGCTCATCCAATTATACACCTAAGATCTGTGCAGCCTGCTTTATATAATTGTATCTCAGTTAATATCGAAAATAAACAAGTAAGTTAAAATTCTGCTAAAGATTATGGAGAGTGGCATTTATCCCTTTTTCTTTCATTGAAACCTACGGCGTGTGGGAGAATCAACAAAGCAAGATTTTGGTACTGCCTCAAACCCTACAAACTATGAAGCACACTTAACACATACCGTTAAGTCTAAAGCAACATGGGAGCAAGGTAAAGCTGACACATTTGCCACTTCAAATCTCAAACAGGATGTAGATTTTCCAAAAGTTAAGTATCACTATCTTAAGGAACACATGCAACTAGAGTGGGAAACTAGTCATAGGAAAAGAAAATATGTCTCTGAGGAGGCCTTGTTTCACTCAGTGGATAGAGAGAAATAGGAGAAAATAAGCCATTACTTCTCAGGAGAAGGAGATTGCTGAAATGAAAAGGAGTTAAGGAAAGAGAAGACGGCAGGTTATATAACATAGAGACTTAATACCAAAAGAGCTCTCTGGGGACTTCCCTGGTGGCACAGTGGTTAACAATCCGCCTGCCAATGTAGGGGACATGGGTTCGAGCCTGGTCCGGGAAGATCCCACATGCCATGGAGCAACTACTAAGTCCATGTGCAACAACTACTGAGCCTGCGCTCTAGAGCCCACGAACCACAACTACTGAGCCCTCATGCCACAACTACTGAAGCCCACATGCCTAGAGCCCATGCTCCACAACAAGAGAAGCCACTGCAGTGAGAAGCACGCACACCGCAACAAAGAGTAGCCCCCACTCACCGCAACTGGAGAAAGCCCGCACGTAGCAACGAAGACCCAACGCAGCCAAAAATAAATAAATAAAATAAATAAATTTATTTTTAAAAAAAGAGCTCTCTGGTGATCCACGTCTGCCTCTTGAAGGCCAAATACTAAAGGAAGATTATATGACCCAAGGGTAAAGGAAAAAACACATTTAGTAAGATACTTCTTAAGAAAACAAACCCAACAAAAAGCATCCATCTACTTCCAAGAGACTGTGTGTGTGTGTGTGTGTGTGTGTGTGTGTGTGTGTATTTAAAATGATATATATATCTTATTTTTACTCCATTCAGTATTCTAAAACATAAAGTAAAATATATAAATGCAGAGATAAAATTTTCTTAAAATAATGTATTTTGGGGACTTCCTTGGTGGTCCAGTCGTTAAGAATCTGCCTTCCAATGCAGGGGAAGCAGGTTCAATCCCTGGTCCAGGAACTAAGATCCCACATGCCATGGGGCAAGTAAGCCTACGCGCTGCAACTACTGAGCCACGTGTCACAACCAGAGAGCCCATGGACCACAACGAAAGATTCCACCAAAACTAAGACCCAATGCAACCAAAAATAAAGAAATAAATATTTTTAAAAAAGAAAGCTTAAAAAAATAATAATGTATTTTTTTTCTTCTACTGGCAACAATTTTACTGCCTGATAATATCCAGTACTAGTAAACCTGTAGAAATATGGGAGCTCTCAATGGTGGCAATATAAATTGGTGCAAATCTTCTGTGAGACAATTTTGCAATATTCATTAAAATTTAATATACAAACTTCCTTAGACCCAGTAATCCCACTCAAAAATGGTTCCCTGTTTACGAAAAATGAAGGTCTTGCAATATTGTTTCTGTCAGCAAAACTCTAGAAACAACCAAAGTGTCTAATATCAGTGTACTAAGTGAATAAATTATTGTATATAGTATATTTTTGGAGTATTGCAAAGCCAATAAAAAATGCATAAAAGAGATAGATCTAAATGTGTTAAAATAGAAGAAAAAAATTTAACAATATTACTAACTAAAAACAGCAAAACACAGAACAAGATGTATTTCATGATCCCTCTTAAGCAATGATCAAAAAATAATATAGAGTCGTATGGGGGCAATATGCTTTCTTTTCCTTGAAAGGAATGAAAAAAAACTGTCAGTAGTGACTGCATTTAGGAAATAGCCCCATTTATTATTTCCCTTTTTTGTACCCTGTATAAAAAGCAAATGCATTATTTAATTATTAAATTTTTAAATAATGTTAGGGAATTCCTTGGCGGTCTAGTGCTTAGGACTCCGTGCTTTCACTGCTGAGGGCATGTGTTCAATCCCTGGTCAGGGAACTAAGATCCTGCAAGCCATGCAGCGCGGCCAAAATAAATAAATATATAAATAATGTTAAAGCAACTAATACTAACAACAAATCTTTCCTCTGAGAACAAGTTATAATAAATGGTTAATTTTTCTTGTCTGTAACATAAAAACACATATATTCAAGGTGACTTAAAGTCTGTTATCCTAAAATTCTCCTGTTATAAGCTGAACTGTCTCTGCCAAAATTCATATGTTGACGTCCTAACCTTTAATATGACTGTATGTGGCGATAGGGCCTTTACATAGGTAATGGAGTTTAAATGAGGTCATAAGGGTGGGACCCTAATCCTATAAGACTAGTGTCCTTATAAGAAGAGGAAGAAACTCCAGGGATGTGGGTGCACAGAAAAGAGACCATATGAGGACACAGCAAGAAGATAGCCATCTGTAAGCCAAGTAAAGAGGCCTTAGTGAAATGAACCCTGCCAGCACCTTGATTTGGACTTCCAGCCTCCAGACCTGTGATAAAATAACTTTCTGTTGTTTAAGTCATCTGACCTGTGGTCTTTTGTTATGTTAGCCCTAGTAGACTAATACGTATATCCTCAAATGGAGAATTAGAAAATCTTAGAAAAATTCTATTTTTAAAACCTTGACCATGAGTTGTGCCAGTCAAGAAAAAAAAAACTTATAAAGTGCTATCTTAAGCTTTATTCATGAGAACTCAATAGTAATACTTAATAGTGATAAAATTAGTCCAGATTTATAATCAGGATATCTTTTAGGATATAGTTGTGTTGGGCTGGGATGAATTGGGAGATTGAGATTGACATCTGGGTCAATCTATTTCATATGCCGCTGCGTATGAAATAGATAACTAGTGAGGACCTGCTGTATAGCACAGGGAACTCTACTTGGTGCTCTGTGGTGACCTGGATGGGAGGAAATCCAAAAGGGAGGGGATATGTGTATACATATGGCTGGTTCACTTTGCTGTGCAGCAAGAGCTAGCACAACATTGTAAAGCAACTGTACCCCAATAAAAAATAAATATTTAAAATAAAAAAAAAAAATATATATATATATATACACACACACATATAGTTGTGTCACCCTTTAAGATGTACCCTCTCAAATTTACAAAATGGAGAAAAGAGCAAAGGATTCTAATAAGCTTAATATTCTCATAAATTTAAAATACAATATATATTACAATAATGAGATTTAAATTCATGAAGGAAACAACCATGCATAATAAGATGTTCTTAGATTTAAACTGAAAAAGACCCTAACCTCAAAGCATCACTTCAACATCTGCCAGAAATAAATTTAAAACCTGCAATTAGAAAACAAAAAAAAGGACATATAAGAAAATAAAAATTCAGCTTTATTAAATTATTTTAACCATACCAAGTAACACCACATACTTAAAAGGAAATAGTTTTTATTTACCCCCTGCAAAGAAAGATCCCAGCGTTCTGAGCTTCTGAGTTTGGACAGTGGTGACTTAACACAAACATCCTCTGGTTTTGCATTTAACATCTTTTTTATCTGAAACCAGAATGAGAAAATAACCAGTTTAACTGAAATATAAATAAGAGCTGAATGAGCTAACAGAACCATTATATTACTTGCATTAATATTTCGGTATTAGTTTTAAAGAGTGATAAATTCAGTGCTTGGTTTATAGGCAGTCGAATATAATTTTATAAAAAGCCGCTTTCATTCAGTAAAAAAGTAGATAAAGTATCACAATAACTTTTTTTTTTTAACATCCTTATTGCAGGATATTTGCTTTACATTCTTGTGTTACTTTCTGCTATAAAACAAAGTGATCAGCTATACGTATACATATCCCCTCCCACCTTGTGTCTCCCTCCCACCCTCCCTATCCCACCTGTCTAGGTGGTCACAATGCACCGAGCTGGTCTCCCTGTGCTATGCGGTTGCTTCCGACCAGCTGTTTATTTTACATTTGGTAGTGTATATATGTCAACGCCACTCTCTCACTTCGTCCCAGCTTACGCTTCCCCTTCCCTGTGTCCCCAAATCCATTCTCTACGTCTGTCTTTTTTCCTGTCCTGCCCCTAGGCTCTTCAGAACCTTTTTTTCTTAAACTTTCTATATATATGTGTTAGCATACGATATTTGTTTTTCTCTTTCTGACTTACTTCACTCTCTATGACAGACTCTAGGTCCATCAACCTCACTACAAATAACTCAATTTCGTTTCTTTTTATGGCCAAGTATTATTCTATTGTGTATATGTGCCACATCTTCTTTATCCATTCATCTGTCTATGGACACTTAGGTTTCTTCCATGTCCTGGCTATTGTAAATAGAGCTACAATGAAGATTGTGGTACATGACTCTTTTTGAATTATGGTTTTCTCAGGGTATATGCCCAGTAGCAGGACTGCTGGGTCATATGGTAGTTCTATTTTTAGTTTTTTAAGGAACCTCCATACTGTTCTCCATAGTGGCTGTATCAATTTACATTCCCTCCAACAGTGCAGGAGGGTTCCCTTTTCTCCACACCCTCTCCAGCATTTACTGTTTGTAGATTTTTTGATGATAGCCATTCTGACTGGTGTGAGGTGATACCTCATTGTAGTTTTGATTTGCATTTCTCTAATGATTAGTGATGTTGAGCATCTTTTCATGTGTTTGTTGACAATCGGTATACATTCTAAGGAAAAATGTGTATTTAGGTCTTCTGCCCATTTTTGGATTGCTTTGTTTGTTTTTTTGATATTGAGCTGCTTGTATATTTTGAAGATTAATCCTTTGTCAGTTGCTACGTTTGCAAATATTTTCTCCCATTATGAGGGATGCCTTTTCGTCTTATGGTTTCCTTTGCTGTGCAAAAGCTTTTATGTTTCATTAGATCCCATTTGTTTATTTTTGTTTTTATTTCCATTACTCTATGTGGGGGGTCAAAAAGGATCTTGCTGTGATTTAAGTCATAGAGTGTTCTATGTTTTCCTCTAAGAGTTTTATACTGTCTGGCCTTACATTTAGGTCTTTAATCCATTTTCAGTTTATTTTTGTGAATGGTGTTAGGGAGTGTTCTAATTTCATTCCTTTACATGTAGCTGTCCAGTTATGCCAGCACCACTTATTGAAGAGGCTGTCTTTTCTCCACTGTATATTCTTGCCTCCTTTATCAAAGATAAGGTGACCATATGTGTGTGGCTTTATCTCCGGGCTTTCTATCCTGTTCCACTGATTTATATTTGTTTTTCTGCCAGTACCATACTGTCTTAATTACTGTAGCTTTGTAGTATACTCTGAAGTCAGGGAGCCTGATTCCTCCAGCTCCGTTTTTCTTTCTCAAGATTGCTTTGGCTATTTGGAGTCTTTTGTGTTTCAATACAAATTGTGAAATTTTTTGTTGTAGTTCTGTGAAAAATGCCATTGGCAGTTGTTGGTTTTTTTTTTTTAATTTATTATTTATTTATTTATTTTTGCTGTGTTGGGTCTTCGTTTCTATGCGAGAGCTTTTTCTACTTGCAGTGAGCAGGGGACATTCTTCATCGCGGTGCGCGGGCCTCTCACTGTTGCGGCCTCTCTTGTTGTGGAGCACAGGCTCCAGACGCGCAGGCTCAGTAGTTGTGGCTCACGGGCCTAGTTGCTCTGCGGCATGTGGGATCTTCCCAGACCAGGGCTCGATCCCGTGTCCCCTGCACTGGCAGGGAGACTCTCAACCACTGCGCCACCAGGGAAGCCTCCATTGGCAGTTTGATAGGGATTGCACTGAATCTGTAAATTGCTTTGGGTAGTATAGTCATTTTCACAATGTTGATTATTCCAATCCAAGAACATGATATATCTCTCCATCTGTTCGTATCATCTTTAATTTCTTTCATCAGTGTCTTACAGTTTTCTGCATACAGGTCTTTTTTCTCCTTAGGTAGGTATGTTCCTAGGTATTTTATTCTTTTTGTTGCAATGGTAAATGGGAGTGTTTCCTTAATTTCTCTTTCAGATTTATCATCATTAGTGTAAAGGAATGCAAGAGAGTTCTGTGCATTAATTTTGTATCCTGCTACATTACCAAACTCACTGATTAGCTCTAGTAGTTTTCTGGTAGCATATTTAGGACTCTCTATGTATAGTATCATGTCATTTGCAAACAGTGACAGTTTTACTTCTTCTTTTCTGATTTGGATTCCTTTTATTTCTTTTTCTTCTCTGACTGCTGTGGCTGAAACTTCCAAAACTATGTTGAATAACAGTGGTGAGAGTGGGCAACCTTGTCTTCTTCCTGATCTTGGTGGAAATGGTTTCAGTTTTTCACGATTGAAAATGACGTTGGCTGTTGGTTTGTCATATATAGCCTTTATTATGTTGAGGTAGGTTCCCTCTATGCCTACTTTCTGGAGGGTTTTTATCATAAATCACTGTTGAATTTTGTGGAAAGCGTTTTCTGCATCTATTGAGATGATCATATGGTTTTTATCCTTCAGTTGGTTAATATGGTGTATCACCTTGATGGATTTGCATATATTGAAGAATCCTTGCATTCCTGGGATAAATCCCACTTGATCATGGTGTATGACCCTTTTAATAAGCTGTTGGATTCTGTTTGCTAGTATTCTGTTGAGGATTTTTGCATCTATGTTCATCTGTGATATTGACCTGTAGTTTGATTTTTTGGGGGACACCTTTGTCTGGTTGTGGTATCAAAGTGATGGTGGACTCGTAGAATGAGTTTGGGGGTGTTCCTCCCTCTGCTATATTTTGGAAGAGTTTGAGAAGGATAGGTGTTAGCTCTTCTCCAAATGTTTGATAGAATTCACCTGTGAAGCCATCTGGTCCTGTGCCTTTGTTTGTTGGAAGATTTTTAATCACAGTTTCAATTTCAGTGCTTGTGATTGGTCTGTTCATATTTTCTATTTCTTCCTGGTTCAGTCTCAGAAGATTGTGTTTTCTAAGAATTTGTCCATTTCTTCCAGGTTGTGCATTTTACTGGCATATGGTTGCTTGTAGTAATCTCATGATCCTTTGTATTTCTACAGTGCCAGTTGTTAGTTCTCCTTTTTCATTTCTAATCCTATTGATTTGAGTCGTCTCCCATTTTTGCTTGATGAGTCTGGCTAATGGTTTATCAATTTTGTTCATCTCAAAGAATCAGCTTTTAGTTTTATTGATCTTTGTTATCGTTTCCTTCATTTCTTTTTCATTCATTTCGGATCTGATCTTTACAATTTCTTTCCTTCTGTTAACTTTGGGGGGTTTTTGTTCTTCTTTCTCCAATTGCTTTAGGTGTAAGGTTAGATTGTTTATTTGAGATGTTTCTTGTTTCTTGAGGTAGGACTGTATTGCTATAAACTTCCCTCTTAGAACTGCTTTTTCTGCATCCCATAGGTTTTGGGTCGTTGTGTTTTCATTGTCATTTGCATCTAGGTATTTTCTGATTTCCTCTTTGATTTCTTCACTGATCTCTTGGTTATTTAGTAGTGTATTGTTTAGCTTCGATGTGTTTGTATTTTTTACAGATTTTTTCCTGTAACTGATATCTAGTCTTATAGCGTTGTGGTTGAAAAAGATACTTAACATGATTTCAATTTTCTTAAACTTACCAAGGCTTGATTTGTGACCCAAGATGTGATCTATCCTGGAGAATGTTCCATGAGCACTTGAGAAGAAAGTGTATTCTGTTGTTTTCGGATGGAATGTCCTATAAGTATCAATTAAGTCCATCTTGTTTAATGTATCATTTAAACCTTATGTTTCATTTATTTTCATTTTGGATGATCTGACCATTAGTGAAAGTAGGGTGTTAAAGTCCCCTACTATGATTGTGTTAGTGTCAATTTCCCCTCTTATGGCTGTTAGCATTTGCCTTATGTATTGAGGTGCTTCTATGTTGGGTGCATAAATATTTACAGTTGTTATACCTTCTTCTTGGATTGATCCCTTGATCATTATGCAGTGTCCTTCTTTGTCTCTTGTAATAGTCTTTATTTTAAAGTCTATTTTGTCTGATATGAGAATTGCTACTCCAGCTTTCTTTTGATTTCCATTTGCATGGAATATCTTTTTCCATCCCCTCACTTTCAGTCTGTATGTGTCCCTAGGTCTGAAGTGGGTCTCTTGTAGACAACATATATACAGTTCTTGTTTTTGTATCCATTCAGCCAGTCTATGTCTTTTGGTTGGAGCATTTAATCCATTTACATTTAAGGTAATTATCTGTATGTGTGTTCCTATTACCATTTTCTTAATTGTTTTGGGTTTGTTTTTGTAGGTCTTTTCCTTCTCTTGTGTTTCCTGCCTAGAGAAGTTCCTTTAGCATTTGTTGTAAAGCTGGTTTGGTGGTGCTGAATTCTCCTAGCTTTTGCTTGTCTGTAAAGGTTTTAATTTCTCCGTCAAATCTGAATGAGATCCTTGCTGGGTAGAGTAGTCTTGGTTGTAGGTTTTCCCCTTCATCACTTAAAATATGTCCTGCCACTCCCTTCTGGCTTGCAGAGTTTCTGCTGAAAGATCAGCTGTTAACCTTATGGGGATCCCCTTGTATGTTATTTGTTGTTTTTCCCTTGCCGCTTTTAATATTTGTTCTTTGTATTTAATTTTTGATAGTTTGATTAATATGTGTCTTGGCGTGTTTCTCCTTGGATTTATCCTGTATGGGAATCTCTGCATTTCCTGGAGTTGACTATTTCCTTTCCCATATTAGGGAAGTTTTCAACTATAATCTCTTCAAATATTTTCTCAGTCCCTTTCTTTTTCTCTTCTTCTTCTGGGACCCCTATATTTTGAATGTTGGTGCGTTTAATGTTGTCCCAGAGGTCTCTGAGACTGTCCTCAATTCTTTTCATTCTTTTTTCTTTATTCTGCTCTGCAGTAGTTATTTCCACTATTTTATCTTCCAGGTCACTTATCCGTTCTTCTGCCTCAGTTATTCTGCTATCGATTCCTTCTAGAGAATTTTTAATTTCATTTATTGTGGTGTTCATCATTGTTTGTTTGCTCTTTAGTTCTTCTAGGTCCTTGTTAAACGTTTCTCGTATTTCCTCCATTCTATTTCCAAGATTTTGAATCATCTTTTCTATCATTACTCTGAATTCTTTTTCAGGTAGACTGCCTATTTCCTCTTCATTGGTTTGGTCTGGTGGGTTTTTACCTTGCTCCTTCATCTGCTGTGTATTTCTCTGTCTTCTCATTTTGCTTAACTTACTGTGTTTGGGGTCTCCTTTTCGCAGGCTGCAAGTTCATAGTTCCTGTTGCTTTTGGTGTCTGCCCCAGTAGGTTAAGGTTGGTTCAGTGGGTTGTGTAGGCTTCCTGGTGGAGGGGACTGGTGCCTGTGTTCTGGTGGATTAGGCTGCACCTCATCTTTCCGGTGGACAGGACCGCACCCAGTGGTGTGTTTTCGGGTGTCTGTGAACTTACTATGATTTTAGGCAGCCTCTCTGCTAATGGGTGGGGCTGTGTTCCTGTCTTGCTAGTTGTTTGGCACAGGGTGTCCAGCACTGTAGCTTGCTGGTCGTTGAGTGGAGCTGGCTTGTAGCGTTGAGATGGAGATCTCTGGGAGAGCTTTCACCGTTTGATATTACGTGGGGCTGGGAGGTCTCTGGTGGGCCAATATCCTGAACTCGGCTCTCCCACCTCAGAGGCTCAGGCCTGACACCCGGCCGGAGCACCAAGACCCTGTCAGCCACGCAGCTCAGAAGAAAAAGGAGAGGAAGAAAGGGAGAGAGGGAGGGAGGGAGGGAGGGAGGGAGGGATGAAAGGAAGGAAGGAAGGAGGAAAAAAATAGAAAATAAAATAATTAAAATAAAAATTTAAAAAATATTAAAAAGAAAAAAAAAAGAAAAGAAAGAAGAGAGTAACCAAACCAAAAACAAATCCACCAATGATAACAAGCGTGAAAAACTACACCCAAAAAAAACCAAAAAACCGACAGAACCCTAGGACAAATTGTAAAAGTAAAGCTATACAGACAAAAATCACAGAAAGCATACGCATACACACTCACAAAAAGAGAAAAAGGAAAAAAAAAATATATATATATATAAAAAAAGGAAGAGAGCAACCAATCAATGAAGAGATCTACCTATGATAATAAGCTCTAAATACTAAACTAAGATAAACATAAATCCAGAAACAAATTAGATGCAGAAAGCAAACCCCAAGTCTACAGTTGCTCCCAAAGTCCATCACCTCAGTTTTGGGATGATTCATTGTCTATTCAGGTATTCCAGAGATGCAGGGTACATCAAGTTGATTGTGGAGATTTAATCTGCTGCTCCTGCCCAGAGGTGCAAGTCCCATCCCTATCCTTTTGTCTCGATTTTTCCTTTTTTCTTTTGCCCTACCCAGGTACGTGGGGAGTTTCTTGCCTTTTGGGAGGTCTGAAGTCTTCTGCCAGCGTTCAGTAGGTGTTCTGTAAGAGTTGTTCCACATGTAGATGTATTTTTGATGTATCTGTCAGGAGGAAGGTGATCTCCACGTCTTACTCCTCTGCCATCTTGAAGGTTCCCCCAAAAATAACTTCTTAACTATTCTTACTTTCAGTTTCTTCCCCTTCTAATCTTTCAAACACTATCCCCAGAGGTCTCTAACACACAAATCTCATTATGGTTACAATCTTAAAATACAACAATAGGGCCCATTACTTATATATAAAACTCTTAACAATCTGGGCTCTTTGACATCATCCACATATCACAAACTCTACACCCCAACCCCATTGAGTTTGCTCAACCTTCTTCAAGCATACGTCTCTACACCTCTGTACGCACTGCTCCTTCAACCTAGAATGCTCTTCCCTCTATTTCTCCCCTGTTAAATACCTCAGATTCTGCACAAAATTATTCTCTTATCCACACAGTCAACACTCCCACACCAAGGCATTCCTTTCTCTGGGTGTTAGTACTTGGTAATTTGTATTAACACATATCATACTATAATTATTTGTCTACATGTCTGTCTTCTTCTCCAGATTGTGGAGGTCCTTAAAGAGAGTACCCTTAGTCACCTTTACATCTCCAAAGTGTATGGCTCATGATACACTGAATAAACAAATGAATGGATGGATATAGTGTAGCCACAAGTTTGAAATCATTTGTTTAGAACTTAAAATAATTTAACTTTCACATTATAAATGATGGTTAAGCATCAAGTTCAGCTTATTACATAACATATAATAAGCACTGTATCAACTATAACCAGTGACAACGATAAAATGACTTCAATGACAGTAAAGCATAAGTTAGGAGGATAAAATAAATGTGAAGAAAGGGTATTTTATTTCATTAGTACCCTGGAGTTAATCCTCCTGGGCATCAGTAACATGTTAATTATTTATATTTAATTTATATAAAAAGTCCCTCTTTATAATTCTTCATCTGCAAAAATAACATTATCTCTAAATCAATCATTTCCTTTATATTCTTAATTAGGGAACAACAGTTGTTTTTTCAGGGAGAGTTGGGTATAGGCGTTGAGTATTTTGTAAAAATAAAAGACTGCTGATGTCTTCTGTGGAAGATTTTATATTCTTTTTTTACAGTAATTAGTTTTTATTATTTTACCTGTGAGTGGATTAGACTCAATGTTAATAAATTATTTACCCTAATAAATATTCATGTATACTTCCATTAGGATGGACACAAAATATAATTTACCCTATCTTCAAAAAAAGGAGCTCTCTACTTCCCCTAAAAGTATAAACATATGAAATCTGGAAATTTATTAAAACTCTAAACAAGCATCAAAAGGTTTGAAAATCAAAGTACAGTAGACCCTTGAACAATTCAGGAGTTGGGGCACTGACCCCTGCACAATTGAAAATTTGAGTAACTTTATAATCAGCCTTATGTATCCATAGTTCCACATCCTCAGGTTCAACCAACCACAGATCGTGTAGTACTACAGTATTTATTTTCAAAACCTCTGTGTATAAGTGGACTGAACACATTGTGTTCAAGGACCAACTGTATATACATACAAACATTTATGAACAGGACCATAGACTATATATTATTTATAGTATAGAAAAAATAGAAACAATGATAATAAAAGAACACAAATAAAATTACTGTAAAGACAAATAATGAGATACTATACAGTAGTTATTAAAATACATGTTCCAGAATAACAAATGATATAAGAAATTATTTCCAATATAAGTAATAAAGAAAATCATATCTTCACAATGATCTCTCTTTTATCAGGCAAAAAAAAAAAAAAATCCATGTATGGAAAACAAATGTGAAAGGATACACACAAAAATGTTTACCAGTGACTAGCTCTGAATGCTAATATAAGGAGTGATTTTTATTTTCATTTTTGTGTTTTCCTACAGTTTCCAAATGTTTTATTTTTTAATAGGAATACCATGCAACCATTAAAAGCAAGAAAAAATAAACATCTAAAGCTCCAGAAAAACCTCTGCTGCAGCTTCCTGGTCAATAAATTACAGATCTAAATCTCTCGGTCTAATATTGTATATGCGTGGCAAGCAGATTTTAGGTACAACTAACTACTCTGTCAAATTTTTCTACACTCACTTTTTTCTTAATGATTAAATCATAAAAATGTCTGTCTCTTTACAACAATCTGATCTATTCTTTGACAAATTTTAATCATGATCTCAATTGTGTACAATCAACAGAGCTTCTAAGCCACTAATGATTCTGCAAAGCCTATATTATAATTCCATTACAAGAATGAGAACGGACTCCTAATACTTTCAAATATTTTCAATACTCTCCTAATACTTTAAAGATCAAAATTTAATCCTTTAAGGCAAAATAGGGTTCTAAACCCCCTTCCCTTCAAGTTATACTTAAATACATTGATAGAACTCTAACAACTTCCCAAAAACAAAGCTCAAGAACATTCATTTTATTTTACTTACTAATGTTTAAATGTAACACTAAACAAACCTTTCAGCAAATCAATTCACACAGTCACTCTGAGGTTCATGTTATACCTAATTCATTACAGTATGCCCTCAAAAAGAGAATGCTATCAAAAGAAGATAATGGGGGGGGTGAATACGCTGGATTCTATCGACAAGTTATGCATTGCTAACATATGCTTCTTACAAGATGAAATGATCTCTGCCATATTCTTAATACAGAACTTCAGAACCTTAATCACTTATCTCTTCAGATACTACATAGATGTAGAACTATTATTTAGGGAAAATTTGGGGTCTGCTCAAAGATATGCCTATGACTTACCAAAGAAGAATGAAAGTCTTGGTTTTTAGTTTTCAGTATCAACCTCCTCATTTAAAAAGCCAAAGACTATGGATCTCCCCATTAGCAGAATTCAAAGTGTTCACACTCTTACTCTACATCTATCCAGAGATATAAGCCTTGAGTTAATCTAGTTCCAGCACCTATCAAAAGGCCAGGAATAATTAGTAGATAATGATGTTCCAAAGATTTAGCTACAAGGATAATAACTGCAGTACAATTTATAATTTTTTAATTGAAAACAATTCAAAAATATAATGACAGGATAGTGGTTAAATTAAATGTGATACATCCCTACAGTGGAATATAATGCAGTCATTGAAAATGTTTACCACTGCTTCCCTGGTACTTATGCCTAGTATAGTGTCCACTACATGTTAAGCACCCAATAAGTATCTACTGAGCAATGCTTTAAACTTGATTTCAGAAAATGTTTATAATACATAGCTAAGTAGAAAAAATAAATTATAAAATAGTATTTTGTGGTTTTCAACCATTAATATTTAAATATTTGTTTATTATAGATAGATATACAGCTATGCAGACAAATTAGTAGGATATACACTTAAGTGTTAATTTTAACCATGTCCAGGTGGTATTCTTTTTGTTCAACTGAATTTTCTAATTTCTTCACAACAATCTAGTATTGATTTAGAAATATTTTTTTAAAACACTTAAACTCAAAATATATCAGAGTCTTGTCCCTATAACAATCAAAACTTTAATCCTTTCAGTGATTTATTTCCCTAGCTGCCTTGAGAGAAAAAGCAATAATATTAACTGCTAACAAGAATTTAATATGCCAATATTCTAAAAAATTCTACATTTTTAAAGAGCAGTACCACAACTTTATGTGCATATTATGGTTGAACAAATAAGAAAATATACTGTAGATACTGAGAGATAGAAAAGTTAAAAATAAGCAAAGAAGGGGACTTCCCTGGTGGTCCAGTGGCTAAGACTCCGCAGGGGGCCAGAGGTTTGATCCCTGGTCAGAGAACTGGATCCCACGTGCCGCAACTAAGAGTTCACAGGCTGCAACTAAAGATCCCACGTGCTGCAACAAATATCTCGCATGCCACAACTAAGACCCGGCACGGCCAAATAAATAAATATTAAAAAATAAATAAATAAGGAAAGAGGGCAGGCTAAAATAAGCCCTGTGGTATTGGATTGGAATCAGAAGTAACAGTACTGAACTCATGGGGGTTTCTTTAGATGTATAGATAAGCAGATAGAGAAATAAATACAGATATGTATATATATGTATGAGTTAGTATACATATATTCTTCTAGTCCTGTCTATTGAGAGAGCCTAGAAATGATGACACCCCAGCAGCAATGAGCACATCTAGCACCCTGACCTGGGTTTCTGAATACTATTCTTGAATTTAAAAAACCAGAGCTCCTTGGAAAGTATCTTATAGTACCAGAAAGTAAGGAAGAGCTCAAAAAAAAAAAAAACAAACATAGGAGCATGTCAAAAGGGCACAAGAGCCATCCTGAAAGAACTTCCAATGCCAAAGCTGGAATACTTTGATCAACAAAACCAGTAATGACAGTAGTAGATTATAACACACACAATAAAATAAATACCTATAAGTCCATGTTGATATATGTAAATAATTGAATAAATAAGTGAGACAAGAGGGACAGCTGTCCCTTCCAGAAGAATTTTAATAAATATAGAGAGAATGAAGAAAATAGAAAATCACCAATAGAATATCATATTTTAACTGTTGCAAGCAAGATCCACTGCTAAACGCTAAAATGGTGGGTGAATGTTTAAGAAGAAACAGTATATTTGCATAGATTCAAAATATCTCTCCCAATACAAACTTCCAATTGTAAGATAAATAAGTACTAGGAATGTAACATACAACATGATAAAGATAATGAACACTGATGTACGTTATAAATAGAAGTTGTTAAAAGAATTAATCCAAAGAGTTCTCATCACAAGGGAAAAAATTTCTATTTCTTTAATGTTGTATCTATATGAGATGATGGATGTTCACTAAACCTACTGTGGTAATCATTTCATGATGTATGTAAGAAAAATCATTATACTGTACACCTTAAACTTATAGAGTGCTATATGTCAATTATACCTCAATAAAACTGGGGGAAAAAACACAAGACAGCTCTCCCAAGATATCTATTTATTAAAGATAAAGAATAACTTTACAATGGAGTAACCATGCAGACACCATCTTAACCAGGTGATCAAGATTGACATCACCAGTAATAAGACATATCATCTTATGTACCCCTGATAGGACACACTGAGAAGGGCACACCACTTCTGTGGTATTCTTCTCAAAAAGCCACAACCTTAATCTAATCACACATGATTAGAAACATAAGACAAACCCAAACTGAGGGATTCAACAAAATATTGCCTAGTATTCTTTAAAAGTGTCATGGTCATTAAAAAAAAAAGGCAAGAACTGTCATAGACTTAAGGAAATCAATGCAATGTGAGATCCTGAATTGGATCCTAAAACAGAAAAATGACATTAGTGAAAAATTGAAGAAATCCAAATAATGTCTATAGCTTAAAATATACCCATGTTAATTTCTTTATATTGATAACTGTACTATGGTTATGTAAGACATTAACACTGGGGGAAGCTGAGTGAAGGGTAGATGGAAACTGTACTATTTCTGTAAATTTAAAGTTACTTGAAAATTAAGTTTTAAAAAACATTGCTGTACAACTAAAAATAAGAGAAATGTATTTAATCAGTACATTCATAATACAAATTCATAATACAAATTATGAATTTCTAATGGTGGAGTTTCAGAGCAAGATGCATAAAGCAATGTCCTAAAGCAAAGCATTTCACTTCACTGAAGGTATTAAGCGGAAAAGAAGTAGCAGTCAATACAGAGGTATTTAAAACCAGGTATACATACACACAAGTAAACTCAAATTGGATTAAAGACCTACATGGGGACTTCCCTGGTGGCGCAGTGGTTGAGAATCCGCCTGCCAATGCAGGGGACACGGGTTCAAGCCCTGGTCTGGGAGGCTCCCACATGCCGCAAAGCAACTAAGCCCATGTGCCACAGCTCCTGAGCCTGTGCTCTAGAGCCCGTTAGCCACAACTACTGAGCCCGCATGCCACAACTACTGAAGCCCATGTGCCTAGAGCCTGTGCTCTGCAACAAGACAGGCCACTGCAGTGAGAAGCCACGCACTGCAATGGAGAGTGGCTCCCGCTTGCCACAACTAGGGAAAGCCTGCGCACAGCAATGAAGACCAACCCAATGCAGCCAAAAATAAATAAATAAATAAATAAATAAATTTTTTTGAAAATGTAAGGTCAGATACTATAAAACTCTTAGAGGAAAACATAGGCAGAACACTCTTGACATAAATAGCAGCGATATCTTTTTGGATCCACCTCTTAATGAAAATAAAAACAAAAACAAACAAATGGGACCTAATTAAACTTAAAACCTTTTGCACAGCAAAGGAAATCATAAACAAAACGAAAAGACAACCCTCAAAATGGGAGAAAATATTTGCAAATGAAGTGACCAACAAGGGATTAATCTCCAAAATATACAAACAGCTAATGCAGCTCAATATAAAAAAACAAACAACCCAATCAAAAACACAAACAGGGACTTCCCTGGCGGTCCAGTGGTTAAGACACCACGCTTCCAATGTAGGGGGTGGGGGTTCAATCCCTGGACAGGGAACTAAGATCCCACATACCATGCGGTGTGGCCAAAATAATAAAAATAATAATAATAATATTTTTTAAATGGGAGGAAGATCTAAATGTACATTTTTCCCATTTTTCCAAAGAAGACATACAGATGGCCAAAAAGCACATGAAAAGATGCTCAACATCACTAATTATTAGAGAAATGAAAATCAAAACTACAATGAGGTATCACCTCACACCAGTCAGAATGGCCATCATCAAAAAATCTACAAACAATAAATGCTGGAGAGGGTGTGGAGAAAAGGGAACCCTCTTGCCAGGACATGGAAGCAAACTAAGTGTCCATACACAGATGAATGGATAAAGAAGATGTGGCACTATATACAATGGAATATTACTCAGCCATAAAAAGAAATGAAATTGAGTTATTTGTAGTGAGGTGGATGGACCTAGAGTCTGTCATACAGAGTGAAGTAAGTCAGAAAGAGAAAAACAAATACTGTATGTTAACACATATATATGGAACCTTAAAAAAAAAAATGGTTCTAAAGAACCTAGGGGCAGGACAAGAATAAAGACACAGACGTAGAAAATGGACTTGAGGACACGGGGAGGGGGAAGTAAGCTGGGACGAAGTGAGAGAGTGGCATGGACATATATACACTACCAAATGTAAAACTGATAGCTAGTGGGAAGCAGCCACATAGCACAGGGGGATCAGCTCGGTGCTTTGTGACCACCTAGAGGAGTGGGAGAGGGAGGGTGGGAGGGAGACACAAGAGGGATGAGATATTGGGATATATGTATATGCATAGCCGATTCACTTTGTTATAAAGCAGAAACTAATACACCACTGTAAAGCAATTATACTCTAATAAAGATGTTATAAATAAATAAATAAATAAATACTGAATGAAGATGGCCTCAGTGGCCTAGATGTTAGCTAAACTGTGACCTTTGGGTTAGACAGATAATGTTTGTTAAGTGTGCTGTAGTCCATATATATATATGCCCTGTATTGATGTTTTCTGGTTGGCATTAACTTAATATGAAAAATTCATCCTTTATTATGAAAAAAAAAAAATCTACAAACAATATATGCTGGAGAAGGGTGTGGAGAAAAAGGGAACACTCTTGCACTGTTGGTGGGAAGGTAAATTGATATAGCCACTATGGAGAACAGTATGGAGGTTCCTTAAAAAACTAAAAACAGAACTACCATGTGACCCAGCAATTCCACTACTGGGCATATACCCTGAGAAAACCATAATTCAGAAAGAGTCATGTACCACAATGTTCATTGCAGCTCTATTTACAATAGCCAGGACATGGAAGCAACCTAAGTGTCCATCGACAGAGGAATGGATAAAGAAGATATGGTACATATATACAATGGAATATTACTCAGCCATAAAAAAGAACAAAATAATGCCATTTGCAGCAACACAGATGGACCTAGAGATTGTCACACTAAGTAAAGTAAGTCAGACAGAGAAAGACAAATATCATATGATATTGCTTATATGTGGCACCTAAAAACTGGTACAGGACTTCCCTGGTGGCACAGTGGTTGAGAGTCTGCCTGCTAATGCAGGGGACACGGGTTCGAGCCCTGGTCTGGGAGGATCCCACATGCCGCGGAGCAACTAGGCCCGTGAGCCACAACTACTGAGCCTGCGCGTCTGGAACCTGTGCTCCACAACAAGAGAGGCCGCGATAGTGAGAGGCCTGTGCACCGCGATGAAGAGTGGGCCCCACTTGCCACACAGATGTAGAAAACAAACTTATGGTTACTAGAAGAAAAAGGGGTGGGGGGAGGGATAAACTGGGAGACTGGGATTGTCATATACACACTACTACACATAAAATAGATAACTAATAAGTTCCCTGTATAGCACAGGGAACTCTACTCCATACTCTGTAATGACCTATATGGGAAAAGAATCTAAAAAAGAGTGGATATATATATAACTGATTCATTTGCTGTACACCTAAAACTAACACAACCTTGTAAATCAACTATACTCCAATAAAAATTCTTAAAAATCAAATACATAAATAAATAATAAAACTGGGTATAATAGCAATGTAAAATTTCTTTTTTAACTCCCTCATCTACCTCACTTAAGCTAAATCCAGAATTTTTTTGGCTGCATGGCACAGCTTGTGGGATCTTAGTTCCCCGACAAGGGATCGAACCCAGGCCCATAGCAGTGAAAGCATGGAGTCCTAACCACTGAACCGCCTGGGAATTCCCTAAATCCAGAATTTTTTCTTTTTTTTCTTTATTTATTTATTTTTGGCGGGGGGCTGTGTTGGGTCTTCATTGCTGCGTGTGGGCTTTCTCTAGTTGTGGCAAGTGGGGGCTATTCTTTACTGTGGTGTGTGGGCTTCTCATGGCGGTGGCTTCTCTCGCTGCGGAACACGGGCTCTAGGAGCGCGGGCTTCAGTAGTTGTGGCGTACAGGCTCTAGAGTGCAGGCTCAGTAGCTGTGGCGCACGGGCTTAGTTGCTCTGCGGCATGTGGGATCTTCCCGGACCAGGGATAGAACCCGTGTCCCCCGCATTGGCAGGTGGATTCTTAACCACTGCGCCACCAGGGAATTCCCAGAATTTTAAATGAAGAAACCACACCCCACAAGTCTGAAGTAAGCCAAGGTAGAAAAAGAGTATCCAAAGCCATGCTCTCTGTGTGGTCTTGTAAGGTACTCTTGATTCCTCTCAGAACCCTCCTTTATGATTTCTTCTTCTCCTTCTTTGTTCCAAAAAATACACCAAATTAAAGTCCTCCGTGTATAATTAGAATGTTTCAGAGAAAAGTCTCTAATAAATTATTATAATGCAAATCAAGGTACTATGGCATTTAAATCACAAAATTCTATAGGAAAAAAAGATTATCTTTCTAAAAACACAGATTAAATTTTTTTAAACACCTCCTATGCAGATAGAAACTTCATTTTACTTGTTTTGCTACTCTTGGCTTATATAAAAGAAATAAATAAATGAAGAAAAAAGTATGTTTAAAAGGACATACATATTCCAAACAGTAAATTTCAGCACATGACTTGAATACAGCTCTTCAACAGCTACAGTATCATAAATGAATGAACCTCAGGTGCTCCAATATATTCAGTCATCAAAGAAATGAGTTCTGTTCTATATAAATCTAAAATAAGACTTGGAAAGTATACTGGAAAATTTTACAATGATTTAAACAAGGCTGGTCCCAGAAAGGGTTTCCTAGCTAACCCTTGGTTAATTAGGATATACCATTCCCCCAAAAACACTGATTAATTATGGATTTACAGTATTTTCTTTAAAATTTTATTAAAAAGACAAATACCAAAATACTTTCAATATTATTAACTCTAAAGATAATGCAAAGGTTAAGAGCAAAACTAATACATACCTTATGTAACTCCAAAGATGAAGGCTTTTTCCTTTTCCCTTCTGTGACAATTTCTACAAAGACATGGTAAAAATTATCATTTAACATTAAATGAGATAACATAACAGAATAAATCTTTTCAGTTATCTTTTGTTTCAAATTAACTTCTTGTTACATTTACAATTTACATTGATACATTTTACAGAACCTGAAGGACTAAAGGTCAAAAATAATCAAAGAGTAGCAGATTCTCACAAAATTTCTCAATTAAACAATGTACATATGATGACAATTGAAAAAAGAAAGAAAGTTGGTTCTAAGAACTCAATAAAAAATTCCTTGGCAAAAATCCTAGTATCCAGTAGGTCTTCGATCTATGTTGGTTGAACTATAAGACCAGATAAATTCTTATAATGGTGGGTGGGGGGCCACAGGGGAGGAGAACAGAAGGCGAGGGCTACATATCTAAGCATTTATGCAACAGAGAACAGCTTAAGTCTTTCCTCACCAACATTTTTCAGACTTCTATGGGATTTTCTTTTATGATTCTTTCATTCAGTCAGCAAATAATTACTGAATGTCTATCATGTGTCTGGCACTGTGCTAGCCAGTGGGTATAGTGTAGTGAGCAAATTAAACACAGCCTAAGTCTTCCTGGAACTTACAATTCACTGAAATTTCTCACAAATTTCATAATAAAAATGAATGGTAGAGGCTCACACAAATGTGATCACCTATTTATGACAAACACACCACTGCAATTCAGTGGAAAAGGGATGATCTTTTCCATGAGTAATGCTGACACAATTTGATAACCAAACAAGGTAAACAAATAAGTAATAAACATCACGCTATATCAAAAATTATTTTTAAATTGATCATAGATTTAAATGTCAAAGACAAATAAAGCTTCTAGAATAAATATGAGGGGAATATCTTCATGACCTTGGGGTTGGCAAGGATCTCTCAAACAAGACTCAAGTAGCACTAATCCATAAAGGAAAGGATTAATAAACTCAACTTCATTAAAATTAAAAATTTCTGTTCACCAAACCTCATCGAGTGAGAAGGCAAACCACAGACTGGAAGATTATTTATAATTCATGTATCTATGTACAGCATGGTGACTATAGTTAATAATACTGTATAATACATATATCTGTCAAAGGACTCATAACCAGAACACATAAAGAACTCCTATAAAGCAAAGGCAAGACAACCCAATCTTCAAAATGGGAAAAAGCCTTGAATAGGTACTCCATAAAAAAGAATGTCCAAATGGCCAATAAACATATGAAAATATGCTCAATTTCATTATTACTAGGGAAGTGCAAACTAAAATGGCAAGAGAATACCATTATACAGCCCTTGGAAAGGGTAAAATTAAAAAGAATGACAATACCAAGTATTAGTAAGAGACTAGAAGTCTCATATACTGCTGGTGGAAGTGTAAATGAACACATCTACTTTGCCAGTCAGTATCTACTAAAGTTAGACACCTGCCTACTCAATGTCCAACAATTACATTTCTAGATATTTAATCAAGAGAAATGAGTGCCTGTGTCCACCAAAAGGCATGTATAAGAATGTTAAGTTATCTTTGTTCTTAATAGCCAAAAACTAAAAACAATCCAAATGTCCATCACAGGAGCATGGATAAACCTTTTCATACAATAGAAAACTACAAGCTTTACACAGTGGCAGTATCGTAGCCAATGAGGTTTATCCGAGGTGCAATTATTGCTAATTGAAAACTACATAGTAATAAAAAAGAATGAATTACTGCTGTGCACAACATGGATACATCTCACAGACATTACATTCAGAGCAAAACAGATGCAGAAGAATGTGTGATTCTATTTATGTGGAATTTAGGAACAGGTAAAACAAATCTATGTTGATACTAGTTAGGATAGTGCAAATACCCGAGCAGGGAAAAACTACAGACTGACTGGGATGGGATATAAGTTAGCCTTCTGAGATGCTAGAAATGTTCCGTAACTTGATCTAGGTGATAGTTATATAAGTGTATGTATACAAGTATAAAAAATCATGAAACTAAAGATATTGTACTGTGCCGTATGTAATATCTCAACTTAAAAAATAAAAAACCTTTAAAATAACAGTTATAACGAATGGGCTATAGCTTATCCAGAAATCTATATAGCTGAAATAATTTCTCTCATTTCATGAAAATAGCATGTATTTCACCATATGCATTTCCTCGAGCAATCACTGATGTAAAAATTATTTTAACTTCTATACTTAAGCTTTCGATAGATTTAAATAATTTTCAATAAAGTAGCATTTCTCAGACTACCAAAAATATATAACATTTAGATAAATGGTAAGAAAACCTTTCTTATATAAATTCACTTTCTAGTCAACTTTCAATTTAATAAAACATATGTATTTTTTAAAAAGGAATATCAGTTGCTTAAATCACAGACAGACTCATTGAGTTAAAAATGCTTCTATCTGGGCTTCCCTGGTGGCGCAGTGGCTGAGAATCTGCCTGCCAATGCAGGGGACACGGGTTCGAGCCCTGGTCTGGGAAGATCCCACATGCCGCGGAGCAACTAGGCCCGTGAGCCACAACTACTGAGCCTGCGCATCTGGAGCCTGTGCTCCGCAACAAGAGAGGCCGCGACAGTGAGAGGCCCACACACCGCGATGAAGAGTGGCCCCCACTCGCCGCAACTAGAGAAAGCCCACACACAGAAACGAAGACCCAACACAGCCAAAAATAAATAAATAAAGTGTAAAATTTAAAAAAAAAAAAATGCTTCTATCCTACTTTGCAGAATGTTTTTGCACATTTCTTTTAGTTACTACTATTGTGACTTCCCAAAATTTTAGGGGTTTTATAACTGAGTTGCTCCATCTCATACTAGATTGGTAATGGAGCATTTTAATAAATGATGCACCGCTGCTTGTGACTGTCTGGTATAGCACAGTGTTCTAGAGTAAAAATATTAAAGTCCAACAACCTAAATTTATATCTTGGCTTACTAGCTGTGACTTCTCTGAAACTCAGTGTCTCATCTCTAAAAAGGGGAGAATATCCAGCTTTTCAATTGCTAAGATTAAAGTGACATAGTCTAGTCTCCCAAAAGAAATAAAAGCAAAAATAAACAAATGGGACGTAATCAAACTTAAAAGCTTTTGCACAGCAAAGGAAACCATCAACAAAACGAAAAGACAACCTACAGAATGGGAGAAAATATTTGCAAACGATGTGACTGACAAGAGCTTAATTTCCAAAATATACAAACAGCTCATACAACTCAATATAAAAAATAAATAAATAAATAAAACAAAACCACCCAATCAAAAAATGGGCAGAAGACCTAAGAAGACATTTCTCCAAAGAAGACATGCAGATGGCCAAAAGGCACATGAAAAGATGCTCAATGTCGCTAATTAATAGAGAAATGGAAATCAAAACCACAATGAGTTATCACCTCACACCAGTCAGAATAACTATCATGGAAAAGTCTACAAATAATAAATGCTGGAGAGGGTGTGGAGAAAAGGGAATCCTCCTACACTGTTGGTGGGAATGTAAGTTGGTACCACCACTATGGAAAACAGTATGGGGGTTCCTTTAAAAACAAAAAATGGGGACTTCCCTGGTGGTCCAGTGGTAAAGAATCCTCCTTTCAATGGAGGGGACATGGGTTCAATCCCTGGTTGGGGAAATAAGATCCCACATGCCACAGGGCCACATCTACTGAGCTCGCATGCCTCAACGAGAGAGCCCACGTGTCACAAACTACAGAGTCCACGCGCTCAGGACCCCACATGCCACAACTACAGAGCCCACATGCCCTGGAACCTGCACACCACAACTAGAGAGAAGAGAAGCCTGAGCACCACAACAAAGACCCCACATGCTGCAACTAAGACCCAACACAGCCAAAATAAATAAATAAAATAAATATTTTTTTAAATAATTAAAAAATAAAAACAAAAAATAGAGGGGCTTCCCTGGTGGCGCAGTGGTTAAGAATCCACCTGCCAATGCAGGGGACATGGGTTCGAGCCCTGGTCCAGGAAGACCCCACATGCTATGGAGCAACTAAGCCCATGCACCACAGCTACTGAGCCTGCGCTCTAGGGCCCGCGAGCCACAACTACTGAAGCCCGCGTGCCACAACTACTGAAGCTCACGCGCCTAGAGCCCGTGCTCTGCAACAAGAGAAGCTACTGCAATGAGAAGCCCATGCACTGCAACGAAGAGTAACCCCCGCTCGCGGCAACTAGAGAAAGCCCGCACGCAGCAACAAAGACCCAATGCAGCCAAAAATAATACAATAAATAAATTAAATTAAAAAACAAACAAAAAATAGAGCTACCGTGATTCAGCAATCCCACTCCTGGGCATATATCCAGAAAAGACGAAAACTCTAATTCAAAAAGATACATGCACCCCAATGTTCATAGCAGCACTATTTATAATAGCCAAGACATGGAAGCAACCTAAGTGTCCATCAACAGATGACTGGATAAAGGAGATGTGGTGTGTACACACACACACACACACACACACACACACATATATATATATATATATACATATAATGGAATATTACTCAGCCATAAAAAAGAATGAAATATTGCCATTTGCAGCAACATGAATGGACCTAGAGAATATCATATTAAGTGAAATAAGTCAGAAAAAGATAAATATTATATGATATCACTTGTATGCAGAATGTAAAAATTAATACAAATGAATCTGAATACAAAACAGGAACAGACTCAGACATAGAAAACAAACTTATGGTTACCAAAGGGGAAAGAGAGTGGGCAGAACGATAAATTACAAGTACGAGATTAACAGATACAAACTACTACACATAAAATAGATTTACTGTATAAAACAGGGAACAATATTCAATATCTTGTAATACCTATAATGGAAAATAATCTGAAAAACATATATATAGCTGAATCACTTTGCTGTACACTTGAAACTAACACAATAAATCAACTATATTTCAAAATAAAGGGAGATTGTCTATATTAAAGTATTTAGAGTATGTCTGGCAAATACTGCAAAATAAATAACTATTATTATTACAATATTTTATACTAAAATACTCCTCTTTAAGAAAGCTTAATGTATTTACATTAGCATACAGAAAAATCGCTCTGATTATTCCCATTATATATATATGTCAAATAATCAGACGCATGACTTTTTCCCAAGGAGCTTGTGGAACCATTCATTCATATATTACATAAACATTTATTTTAAATAACAGTAATTACCATTGCCAGGCACTATGCTAAGTACTTTACACAGATTATTTTATTTAATCTTACAAAAGTCTTGTGAGTTCAGTAATGCCATTATCTCCATTTTATAGATGAAGAATTTAGGTTTGAAAAATCCAAATAACTTGCCCAAGGTCACCATGTTAATCCATCACTGGTCTGATTCCAGAGGTGGAATTCTTAACCAGAACACTCTAGGCATGCTGGATGCTATGAGGATAGGAAATGAATAAGACAGTCCTTGTCACATAGCTAACAGTATAACAGCAGAGATTAAACAATTCAGCAAGCTAGAATATATGATGGAATCTGGTGAACATCAAATAAGAGGTGCAAACACCCATGGAAGTTCAAAAATAGGAATATTTTTTAAGTTTGAGTTAATTAGGAGATAGTTCTTGAAATGGCACAATTGAACTGGGCTTTGAAGTAAGTTTTAGGTAACAAGTTTTAGACAGGGAGAAATGGGTGGAAGGACAGTGCAACGCTAAGTGCAGCCAAGAAGTGAGTTATCAATATAGGTACATGTGATGAAGCAGCTCACATTAGCCAGCCTCCTAAATTATTGAAGACTCACATTAGAGTTATACATCTGAGAGGCAGGTTTGAGACAGCACCATCACAGCAAAGTTCCAGTCTGAATCTTTAGAGCTACTCAGTCCTATACATAACCCACTCCCTGTGTTACCATATCCCCCCTCTAATCTACTTTCCAATCCTCTGCCTTCTATCACCAGGCCTGGGAATCACATTCACCACCCTAGATTTCAATCCCTACAGCTTATTACCTTGCTATTCTCTCATCTCTTAGGTAATGCCACTCTACCCTTTCCACTACATTCTTTTTTTTTTTAATTTGACCCTTGAGTACATGTCTTTTTAATATTCTCTGTTTTGTTTTCCTTTTTATTGAGGTATAGTTTTCATCTACACTCTTCTCTAGCTCTTCCCCAGCCCACCAAATTCCTTTCCAAAGTCAATACAATTTCCTTAAATTCTGAATCTTCTCCTTGAACATTTCCTCCACCTTAGTGTAACTGAACACTTTTTATTACATAAATTATACATCATACATCTTTTTATTTACTACACTATTTTTTTAAGACTCTCTCAAGAAGAGTCTTCTCCCACTTACAAAAACAGGGGAAGGGATTAACAACCTCCTGCCCCAGCCACCACTTCCAATTAATATTCATCCTTATTGCAATAATTCCTCCTTTAAAATTCCCAAAACTTGTATGTATTATTACCTCACCCATATTGTAATTGCCATGTACTGACCCAAGACCCTCTCCAACATTCCTAGAATATTCTGATACTTGATTCATAGTTTTCCTCTCTATCATTAAAACCTACCATCATACCGAAGCTCTAAAACTTTCATAAATCAAATCACTCAATACAATGGACTCATCTTAATTTACTCTAGTCCAACAAACTTCTTCACATCACATTCCCATTTCAACAACATGCATTCACAAATGGATTTAACAGGGTTACACTTCTCAAGCTCACAAATGTGAACCTCTCATTCTACAACATACTGTCCTTTAACCCTTCCATTTCCTCACTCGCACTGATCCCATTTTTTACCCCCACATCGTATAATACCCTTTAACCCTAAGTAAAACTAAATTCTTTTATTCCCCCCAAATTCTTGCTCCTAGACTGATTAGCACTGCTAAAGAAAGTCACATAATTGTAGTAACCACAACTGGTACTATCTACAGACTCACACGTGTTTTAACAAATACTTTTTCAAAATTAGTTAACAGCTCTTTTATTCATCCCTAATTGACCTCCTACTCTGTTTTGAGCTCCCAATACCACTTGAAAGTCCCTCTTTCTCAAAAGATGATCTTGCCTATTTCACTTAGAAGCCATGATTGCAATATCCTTAACTTCTCAAAATTTATCTATATCTTTATCCATCTTCCCACCTTTATGCAAGTCTTATTTAACAAACTGTCCTGAGTCTATCCTCCCCCATTTCTTCTAAGACCTCATCCTATCAATTATCTCCTACCTGATATCGTTCTCTTTCCACTGAACCCTTTCCCATGCCATACAAACCTGATTTTTATAGTCTTTTTTAAATAATCCTTTCTACCTAATTTCATACTCAAGCTTGTTCCAAAATCTTTCCTTCACATCTCATCTTCTATTTCCTCACCACCACTCATTCATTTAGCCTCTTGAAATCTGGCTTTTGTCCCTACTGCTCTACTAAAATCAGTGGTAAAAAAAAAAAGTGACCTACTAATCGCCAAATCCAGCATCCTCATACTGCTTTAACTCTCTGATTTACATTGCATTCACTCTCCCTTGCTTCCCAAACCTATCAAACTCCTTCTAATCTGCCTAACTGCTCACCAGTGTCTCTTCCTCCTTACTTTGAAATTAAATATATGTGATTCAAGACTTTTCTCACTGCATACTTTTTCTGTGGGTAATTCTATCCATTCCAATGGCTTCAGCTAACATCACTGCAAATAAAGTAGTTTTACCATGATTAATTGTAGATTCTGGTTTTGAACTTCAATTATGGTTCATCAGACACTGCATAATATGCAGCCATCACCTAGACCTACTGAAAAAAGAAAGGTGTATCATCATGGGACACTAGATCCTCAAGCTGAAACTGGGGGAGGACGGAAGAGTTTCAAAATCAAGCAAGTCTGAAAAACAATGCACATTCAGTCAATCTCTTGGAGAGGCAGAGGTACAGTAGCATAGCAAAAGCTCTGAAAAATCCTGCAGTAAATAATATCTTCTTATAACTACAGTTGTCCCATTTATTTGTCCATGAAACCTTTTTTCCAAGTAAGGCTCACTAACATCCTATGACAGTAAAAAAGATTAAAATTATATGTTTTGTAATCAGAAAGACCAGATTTTGAATCCTGGTTCTGCTTCTTGTATTGCTAACAGTTGCTTACCCTCCCTAAATTCCAGGTTCCTCATCTGTATATCAGAAATAATAATAACCACCTCAGAAGGTTTTTGAAAGAATTATAACGTTTGTAAAATTCTTAGCACGCTGTTTAGTACCTAAGTACTATAAAAAATTATCTATCCTTAACTGCAAATGAGAATGAACACAGATCTCCAAGGTTGTTGCCTGAACAGTTGATAACTTGAAATTTACATCAACTTTTCTGTTTTAATTCAAAAATTCATTTGGAAGTTGTGATCTATGACTCTGATATATCTGTTATACTTCTGTTGTTGTTGTTAAACATTTCTAATGGTCATTCTCCCTTGAATGACCCATGCACTTTATTATTTCATTCAACTGTCACTAGACCTGTCTCTGGTGCCAATAATTTTTTATCTGTGTCCCCATCTAATTCACTGCTTTGATATGCTGGAAACCTGGAAATAAGATATTCATCTTTATTGGGGTGATAAATAACTTAAACACACAGATTCAATATAATAGGAAGAAAGACTTCAGAAGCTTCTCATGAGTGAACTTTAACATACAAACCATGTGATTTCTCCTCTCATGCTTAGAGGTGTTTTATGCTTGATTCCTGATTCATGGCCACATTCCAGAAAAGTAGGGTAATCAGAGTTTTTGTGGTTCTTCTACTTACAGAATTTTTCTTTATTAACTCATTTTAAACAATAAACGCAATGCATGTTAACATAACTAAAATATTTTTTAAATAACTTTAGTTTCAAAACATTGAGAAGAATGGCATTATTTTACTTTTTGCAACTCTCTTTAACATCTGACTTAATAAAAGACAGATGATTTCCTCTATATGCTTCTGCATTCAATTTGCTGTGATACATGTCATGTAGCCTCTGGAAAACTGTCCTGTACACAGGTAGAAGATTAAGAGGGAAAGGCAAACAATGTCTTAAAATTATGAAAAATGGTGTAAGCTCACAGATCCAAAAGGGACTCAGGGAACCCAGAGGTTCCCAGACCATACCTTGAGAACCAGTGCCTAAAACAGATACAGCCATGCCAGAAGCCATCCAACTCCTACAGTTGTCAGTTACGTGAGTCCACAAATGCTTGTTTTTTTGTTTAGCTTAAAACAGCTGGAATTGGGTTTCTGCTACTTGCAACTAAAAGAGTTTTGAGCAATACACTATGCAACCCTTCATAGTTCTTCCTTGTTCAGGAGAAAGTTTAGGAAAACTTAGTGCGGTCTCACAGAGGAAACTTGAAACTTCATGTCTTGTTTTCTCCCTCTACTGCTACCCGCCTTCCTTATACCTCTAATTTAGAATTCTTCCTGTTTTATTAATCAAAATTTTACCTTTGGGTACTTATGAAATTCTCACGACCATAAATGTCACTTCCAGTCATTCAAGTTCCAGTTAGCAACCCTCCTAATGAAATGGCAACTGCATGCACACAAATGTCACAAAGAATTCAGAAGCCCTTTAAGCCAACTGATTGTTCTATTTCTGAGAATCTATGTGAGAAAATTAAATATACACTATTAAGAAAAGAAACATTCTTAAAAATTAATATTCATCTCTTAAAACCAGATGAATACCGGAGAACAGCTAGTTAATATTAGATCTGAGAATGGTTTTTACTATACATTAACAATTACTTTTCAGAAAGGACAGCTCCAAAAGGGAAGTCAGCAGAAAAAGAAATCCTCTCCAGAGGGATAGCTCACATAAATATCAACGTCTTTTAAGAATTAACAATTTTACTCTCAAATTTTACTTCCCACAACTACTTGCACCAAATTAACTGTAATAAAGAGATAAATAAATCTAAGTGTAACCAGGTAAAGAGGATGGGATTTGCTGAAGGACAAGGCTAATATCTTGCCCTTACCCCCAAAACAATGTACTAAGCCAAGGAGAAATGCATTTATTGAAAAAAGGCTGTGCATGTTAAACTGAGGTATCATTACCCCTAAAGTTCTGTGTGAGGAAGCACACAAATGACACCAGATAAACACTGTGCATATTCCTTATGTGTCAATTTCACTTGAAGGTTTTAGGGGAGAAAAAAGTATATTAAAACAAACACCGATCTATTGGAGGCATATACATACATACATATGTGTGTATATATGTATATATATAACACATACACATACTTTCAACGGCAAAGAATACCCCTAGAATACACACACACACAAATGGTAATACTGGTTGCTTATGAAGAGGAATTTCAGGTTTTCAGCTACTTCAGGCAATGTCCCAGAGATCCATGTTCACTCTCCTTTGCGGCCAAAAAAGTTTGAGGCACACTGCCACAAGGGCACTCCTAAATAAATTTAGAATTGTCTAAATAGACTGCATAGACTGTCTATGCAACAACAGACGGCACAATAATAAATAAGAAAATGAAATGAAATAATTGATTCACTGAATGTTAGTGTACTAGAGTGTAAGCTTATTAAAGAGCCCTTGTTCCCTCCTCCTCTGGTAAGTCCACAGGACTTAACACAGAAACTGCGGTACCCTTAACGGATGAGATCCTTGACAAAAACTTGCTGACTGGGAGGGGCTCGACCTCGCGTCTTGCAACTCCACTTTTGTGTTTCTAAGATGTAGTACCCAAAACTGAAGAGTCATTTAAGCCGCAAAACAATTTCAAAAACAAAAACGCGCTGAGAATAAAAACACAACGAAACATGGCTTCAAATCCTTTGTTCGACTTTTGAATCGCTTTTGGAAGAAGGGGGTGGCTAGAAAAGAAAAAGGTTATTAAGCGGGCCGGCTCAGAAGACCAAGCAAGACACGTTGTTTGCAGCACTTAGACGAGGAACGAAATGTCAATTAACATGCCCCGCCTTTCCTTCTTTGCTGCTTTTACCTGCCAGGAGGTACAGGGGGGAGAAAGAGCCAAAGTCGAGAATCAAAGGAAGAGAGGAAAGTAGGACCAAGACGCTGAGAAGCTGGAAATGAAACTGGAACATTGGTGGAATTACGAGGAAGGCGTGGCAGGAGAGCGGCAAGCCAACCGGGAAGAGCAGCAGGCCGATGAGACCCAAGTAGGGTGCTCGCGGGAGAAGGACGAAAATGAAAGGGGTGACGGGGTGAAGAGCGGCCGAGGCTTTGATGACAGCTCGGAGTGGGTCTTCGACTCGCAAGGGCCCGAGAGACCCGGGAACCTTCCATTGTGCGCGCCCCTCCACCCCACTCCACTCCACTCCACACTCCCCTCACCTCCTCCCCTCCCCCCCGCCCGAGCCCTCGCAGCTCCGGGCCGCAGCACCCGTCGTCGCCTGTTCCCCCCCTTTGCCCGAGGTAGGAGACAATATGCTCAGCCCTCCTCCGACCCTTTCTCACCGGATGAAGATCGCCGTCGCCCGGCCTTCCCCTTGTCCATCTTCTCCTCCTCCTGCTGGAATCGCAGTCGCTGTCACCTCAAGACCCCTCAGGCTGGGGAAGGTAGGGGGAGGGGAGAGGAGAAAAAAAAAAAAAAAAAAAAAGCCAGGAAAATGTGAACTGCGCTTGCGCAAGAGCCGTCGCCGGCCCTCAGACCGGAAATTAGCCACCCCTCCCACCTCCACCCGGAAATCACTTTCTGGGAGTAGTTTTCTTTGCGGGCTACCGCCGCAAGTGCTTATTAAGTGACGCTTTTTTCGTTATCTTATCCCCTGTTGGAAACTGAGACTTGGTGCTAGGTTTTAGCCCGAGATCGTCAAGGCTTTGTTGACTTTGAAGATTAAGTTGACTAAAAACTAAACCGGGGAAACTAGGAATTCCTCCACTTCACTGAATCCCACGAGGGTACCCCGGAAATATGAGAACAAAACATTAGTCCTTTTGTGCTACTACTTTTCTCATGGACTCTCCCATATATTTGTCCTCAAGGCGCTTCCTCAGACTCAGAAAAAAAGATTTTAAGACGACAAAAATCAATAGCCTAGCTGCTGATTTAGCAGTTGGAGTGGAAATCAATTAGGTCAGCTGAGGAGAAAATGTCAGAGTAATAGGATCTCTTCAAAATTCAAACTCACCATTTTTAAAGGCCGGGAAAAAAGATAAGCTGCAGCTCAATTTTTTAAAACATAAAATGCTGAGATGCTAGAAAGTGGGTGGGTGTAAACGAATTTGTGCCGCTAATTTTTATTACAGTACTTAAAGGAATAACCCTGACCTCGAACTCAACTAGTACTTGTAGACTGATTTTTTTTTTTAGTGCTTTCATAGGACCCATCAGTTTAGAAAAATGTCGTACTTTATTAGCCATAATGTACATATTTGAATAACTTTTTTTTTTTTACTGTGTAAGCTTTAATCACAATAAGTTTAACAAAATTCAGCAGAGCGCTCCAGAGGCAAAATGATACTGGAATGTTCCAACAGTTTAACATCCGCTCGTCCTCCCCCATTTTACCAAGGCCGGTAAAGGGACTCGTCCAACTCATTACCAGAGCCCAGGTTCGTGCTTCTTGAGCCTTGCTTCTTAATTACAGTGTGGCCTGTGCGGAGCTAGAAGTAAGCCTCCAGGTGATGATGCCTATTGGGCCGGGGGGAGTGTCTTACAGGGCAGGAATGGCTGAAAAGCAGAAATATTTCAGGGCTTGATGAGAATGAAATTCACTACAAGGATTTCATTTAGAGGCTCTAGTTTATTTCTGTTTAACAAATAAAAACACTGCCTACTGAAAAATATCTGAATTTTAAGTTTCCTCATAAATCAACTCTTTTAATTGAATGATTTAACTCAAGAATCATACTGGCTCAATTCATCAGCCAATATTATAGGAAACAAACTAACTGCAAATGATGGAAATAGAGCTAAGAGATGGAAACATAAAAAAGGAAATTGTAAGTAGGCCTAATCCATTTCAGTCCAAACTGACAGCTTCCTTAAAAGAAGTTTTAAAGTTTAGCAGTAAGAGGTGAACCTGTGAGAACTGAAATTATAAGAAATAATCATATCATTCAGCTTGCAAATATGTCATTTAAACTTGTCATTGAACCAAATACAGCATTTCTGCTAATAAAGACTTAGTGGGTCAGTTTGTTTCTTTGAATTGGAGCTGGTTTTGAATAACATATTTGAAGATAAATGGCCTTTAAGCTCAAGAATTTTAAATTTGCTTTTTATTTTCAAATTTGCTTTTTAAACCAGTATTTTTATTGTTTTAGCTTTAACAATCTCTACTACATAGTTGACTGTATTGCAAACAACTATAGGACTAAAAAGTTCAGTTTTTTACTTTTGAGGGAGTCATTTAACAACCTTACTTTTCCTTTTATGAAAGACTAATTACACAATCTTTTATAGTGTTTTATGATGTTCAGGAGAAAGCTTCCTTATTTTAAAATAAGGAAGAAAGACCAAAAAAAGTGAATGATTCTCTTCTCTTAGTATGTTTGTAGATAAGGTCATTTCTTTTATGTATGTTTAGCTCACACTGTATAGAGCCTTTTAAATTAAGATTATTTGAGATTAGAAATTCATCAGCCCAGTATTTTATAGGAGAGGATGGAATGGTTTGATCTTAATGAGTATGGTTCTTTATTGAGTGTTAAAAGTGCATATAAAGTGTTTAAGTTAGGTATTCATTATATTTTTGTTTTGACTAACTATACTAACTATTAAAAGCAGTGGGTATGGTTTTTTAGTAGTTTCACGACATAGTGGCAGTGTGAAATTGATCAACCCTTTATTTTACCCCTTAATTAACAATTTCTTTGAGGAGAGCTTAACAAAATCTAAAAAAAGACCCTTCTCTTCACAGGTGAATTAACTTTAAGTACAATCTGAGTATAAACAGCTTTGGTTGGGCACTGGGTACATCTTGACTTCCTAAACTGTTTTAGAAATTAAAATCTGGAATTCCTTACCATGGGCTCCTGGAAAGCCTAGATTTTGCAAAGATATTTGGAGCACTCTGTCATGTTGCTATTAGCCTCATTTTTGTTAGTAGTTGAATCTTATCCTTAAAATATTGAGAATTCTTATGTGAAGAATTTTTCTTCTAGATATAAAGGAAGTAACACATGATTCATGAAAAATGACTATAGGTTTTTTTGTTTCAAGGATATCTTCCTTTTTAAGACAATGAGCAATTTTAACTGCCCTACAGTGTAATAGCCTATTCCTAGAAGTTATGAAAACCTGCAGTAACTTGAGGTATTTAAGTAGGAGATGGGTAATCTCTTGTCCAGGAGGCTATAGGACAAACCTTTAATAACCTAAGTTCCTTAAACTGTCATTTGGCTCTGGGGCTCAGCCCCAGGTATCCTGTACATACACCACTATCTTCTTTTTCGGTTTTTATGTTAGATTAATATATTTTTTACAGAAAAAATTATATTTGTATTAACTTCATGGCATACCTCTCTAATACTTTTTTTCTGATTTTTTTGGCTGCATAGTCTTTGATTTGCTCATTTTTTTTTTAATTGTGGTATAGTTGATTTACAATGTTGTGTTAGTTTCAGCTGTACAGCAAAGTGATTCAGTTATACATACATATACATTTTTTTTTTTAACTCATGCATTCAAATTTATTTCGCTCTTAATGAGTAAGGTACAGGGGCAACAGTGTTGAGCTAAGGACTGAAATTAGTGGGGTTGACTCTCTGGACCTCACAGGAGTGAGGGAGCTCCTGGAAGGCAGGTACTATGTGTGTCCCCAGCATCTGGGACAGGGCCTGGTGTCCCAGACCCAGCTGAAGATTGAAAACACGGTATACACCTATTTTTTTTTTTCAGATTCTTTTCCCCTATAGGTTATTACAACATACTGAGTATAATTCCCTGGGCTATACAGTAGGTCCTTGTTGGTTATGTTTTATATATAGTAGTATATATGTTAATCCCAAACTCCTAATTTATCCCTCCCCCCCAACACTAACTTCTTTAGAGTGTTCTGTCTTAAAATGTGGTATTTATTTAGCATTTCTATGCCTTAATACATTTGGTTGATTTTAATAGAAAAATTTCATTTTATGTTACTATTTAGTAAAATTGAAGCTTTAGGTAGTTTCGTCGTCTTTATCCTTTATCTTTTGGTACCCACTTACCTCTGAATAATCCCAATCAAGAAGCATAGGATCTAGGATTGGGCAAAGTCCGTAAATCCAAAATCTAGCTGTCAGAATTTCAGTTTCCCAGGAAGGCATATCAAGTTTAAAAAAAAAACAAAGAACAAAACTTAACTACTAAACTATAGGTCCTAGGGCTGTGTACGTAGGAGATAAAACCATAAAGAAATAGAAAGCATTGATTTCTAAAAAAGTCTGGAGTGCTTGCTCTTGGAGGGAGGGAGAGGGCACTTGAAGGCACTTTAGGGGGGGGGCTCGCAAAGCTAACCTGGGGTAGTTACAAGGGTGTCTTTATAATAGTTCACTAAATTAGTTTTCTAAGAAACTTTCCTAGGAGATTCTGTTACATACTCAAATTTGGGCAACCCAAGATTTCTAACACCTGATTTTTTTCTTTCCATCACTAATATCCTATTTTCTGTCTTTGCCTCAGGTGGCTTAAATTAATCTTCTTTAGTCTTTCCTGGGGAGAGGTAGGCAGGGGGAAGAGATTTAGTTTGCTCTTCTTTGAATCTTTTACATATAAAATTTCATAAGCTCTATTATTTTCTACAATTTACTAAATGGAATTGTATACAGGCATAATTATTTTTCTGAAAAAACCCTCATAATTGCATTTAGGTGTTGGGAAAATAAAAATAGTGCTGCTTTTTACCAAAACAGTAATTCTTAAAAGATGTTTTCCAGGGGTTTTTTTGTTTGGGTTTAGTTTGGTTTTCTAAATATATAAGTAAATAAAAACATGTTCATTGAAAAAAAGTATCTTTAGATATTTTTTCATTTTCTTAGTGAAGTATCACTCATTTGTGCTTCTTAATGTCATAGGATATACAACAGGACCTCTTTCTTAAATACACCAAAGGACTGTAATTACTGTAATAGGGTATATTACTGTGTATCCTGGGGTTAGACCCTAACTTCTCAGGTTGTAAAATTATATTTTCATAAAAGCTTACTGATCACTTGTAAAGAATGTAAAATATTGTTAAATACAACCACTTTATGATCCTAGAGAAGGAGTTTGTTAAAACCAAAGTAAGCTAATTAAAATTATTTGCATCTGTGATTCTGTTGCCCCACCCACCCTCTTCTTGTCAAATTCATAGAAAGTAGAAAGATTTCCCAGGGGCTGCTGCTAAGGGGAAATGAAAAATCATAGCTTACTGGGTACAGAGTTAGTTTTTCAAGATGAAAAATGTTCGATGGATGGATGGTATTAATGGTTGCACACAATGTGGGTGTACTCAGTGCCACTGAACTGCCCATGTAAAAATGGTTAAAACTGTAAATTTTTTAATGTATTTTACCACAATTAGTTAAATAATTTAAAATAATTATGTTTTGCTCTAGGCATGGCTATAACAGCAGTGTCACCACCTAATCCAGGTTACTAAAAGGACCTAACTTGAAATTCTTATTAATGATTATATACTCTTTTCCCTTCTTAAAATTTCATTCAACATAAAATGACTATATTATTCGATATAGAAAACTAAGTGACTAACAAATCCCCTCACCAAATTTTTGGTGAATGAATGAAAAATACTGTGCATTTTTAAAATCACTGGTAAAAAATGAATCTTCTCTCAGGTTTGTAGAGCTGCCTGAGTTATTTTGGGCATGTCAGTTTACCTTTGAAAGCCTCACTTCTCTATAAAATAAACAGGTTAGTTAAGAATATCAATAAAATCCCTTGCAGCTCTGACAAGCTTATTCTATTTATTTATTTATTTATGGCTGAGTTGGGTCTTTGTTGCTTCACGCGGGCTTTCTCTAGTTGCAGTGAGTGGGGGCTACTCTTCGTTGTAGGTGCGTGGGCTTCTCATTGCGGTGGCTTCTCTTGTTGCAGAGCACGGGCTGTAGGCTCCCGTAGGAGTTGTGGCTTGCGGGCTCTTGAGCACAGGCTGAGTAGTTGTGGCGCACGGGCTTAGATGCTCCACAGCATGTGGGATCTTCCCAGACCAGGGCTCAAACCTGTGTCTCCTGCATTGGCAGGCGGATTCTTAACCACTGCGCCACCAGGGAAGTCCCACAATCTTATTCTTAAAGCTAGGTTATCTTATTCCAAACCACTCTTTAGAAAACTAAGTATATAAAACAGTTTCTCTCCTTTATTTTAATGGACCATCTTGATTTGCAAAAGAGAAAATAAATATATATAGATGCATAGGATAGTCTCTAAGAATAATCACAAATCAACATTTATTAACTTTAGAATTATAGAAGGAGCCTCTATAATTTTTCAAAAGCTTTGTGTGCATCTTTCTCCTGTGTATAAAGCTAGAGGATTTTTCTCTTTACTTTCTTATGCCCTTAGCAAAAATTGTAAAATTCTAACAACAATGTTTAAGTGCCTACTATTCACCAGGCACTATTCCAAGAACTACTGAACAAGACAAAACAAAGTCCTTGTCTCTGCTGTCATGGAACTTTTTTTTTTTTTTTTTTTTGGCCGTGCCTTACGACATGTGGGATCTTAGTTCCCAGACCAGGGATTGAACCCATGCCCCCTGAAGTGGAAGCACGGAGTCTTAACCACTGGTTTACCAGGGAAGTCCCAAACTTATATTCTAATGGGAGGGAACAGACAGTAAGCAAGTATATGTCAATTGGTAATAAGTGCAAAAAAAAAAAGAAAAGGAAGAAAACTGAGTGAACTGATGAGGATGATTATAATTTTTGTGACTTTCTGTTTGAATTAAAAAAAAAAATTCCCCCAAAAAGAAATAAAAGAAAAGGAAGGAGGAAGGGAGGGAAAAAATGAAGCATCATAGACAGGGAGTAAGGAAGGATTGGAGGGGATTGCCCTTTCAGATAGAATGCTCGGAGAAAGTTTCTCTGATCAGGTAACAGGTGGGCAGAAACTTGAAGGAAATGAAGCCCTATAGATATCTAGAGGAAGAGTGTCCCAATCTGTGGGCATAGCAAGGGGGATGCCCTTAAATAGGAGCTTGCTTTACAAGTTGGCAGCAAAGAGGCCAGGTGTGGCTAGAGTGAAGTAAGCAAGAGAGTGGTGGGAAATGACACCTGAGAAAGAGCTAAGAGCCAGATGATGTAACTAGATGAGTAAGCAAGTGAGAGAAATGGAGGGAAATGACCTTGGAGAGCTAAGGGTCATGGGAGACCTTGTAGGCCATGGTAAGAACTTAGGCTTTTATTCTGAGTAAGAGGGGAGACAATGGAGCATTTTGAACAGGGGTGTGATATCCAATTTAGATGTTTTGAAAAGATCGTTCTAGCTGCTATGTGTTAAACAGACTACCAGGAGATAAGAGTTTATGCAAAGAGATTAGATAGGAGGCTTAATAATGAAGGTTAGTGTTGATAGTGACTTGCACTAGGGCTAGGGCCGTAGAGGTGGAGAGGTAACAAGTGGTTAGATTAGAGATATATTTCAAATAAGGGAGCCTACAGATTTGCTGATTGATCAGATGTGGAGTGTGAAAGAGAGAAAGGAAAGTTGCAGCACAAGCAACTGAAAGAATGGAGTTATTTATAAGATGGGAAAGACTAGAGGGAGAGTAGATTGAAGGGAGTGCTTTGGACGTGTTAAGTTTGAAATGGCTATTTGACATCCAAGTAAATATATCAGGTAGACAGCTAGATATGAGAGTTACAAGTTTGAGTATATTAACCAAGCAAAATATGCTACAATAAATTCTAAAGAATTGTCTACCTTTTCATTCTACAGGATACTCTGCACCTTGCTCCTGTTCACCCCACCTATACCTGTCCTTTATATATCTGTGTGCCATTTGGGTTTTCCAGTTTGCAAACTCCCATTCTTTTCCCCTGAGAATTGTTTCTCAAACAACTAGGTACAAAAGCACTTAAAGGTGAAAAAGAGTAACTGAATGCCATATACTATGTGCTATTAGAAAACACTCATTTTATTTTACTCTCTGATTGAAAGAAAAGTTAGCTAACAAGGTTCTTTAGTTCGTTGGTTTAGTTTAGTTGGTTTAGGTTTAGTTCATTGAGTTTTAAATATTCAGTATCTTTCTCTTTATTTCAGTAGAGAAAAAGGCAGTTTCCAGCACAGCACCTGAATAAACAAAGTATTTTTAGATCTAAGAGATTACTGCTTTTCTGGGCAAACCTCCTCATCCATGCCAAAGTATAAAATAGACCCTCCTTTATGGAGAGCAATTTGGCAATATCTGGTAAAATGGAAGATGCTGATATGACCTAGAAATTCCACTTCTAGGTATATTGCCTTAAGAAACTCTTGATATGTGCACAAAAATATGGCTATAAGAATGTTTGTTATAGCTTTGTTTATAATAGTGGAAAATTGGAGCAACCTAAATATTCTTCAACAGGAAAATGGTTAAACAAACCATGGCATATTCAAGCAATGGAACACTATAAACTGATAAAATGAATGACCTAGGACTATGTTTATTAATGTGGGTAAAAATCACAGTGTTGAGTGAATAAGGAAGGCTGGACAAGAGATATATGTTTTTATATTTCACACTTCTCAAAAAGGAAGATCATCCTATCTTTACAGAAACTTCCATGTGTGAGACAGTACATAAAATGGTTTTTACCTATATTAGTTAATTTAATTCTCACAGCAGCCTTGTGAAATAAATGATGTTATCTGATTTTGCATTTATGCATTCAAAAAATATTTATATAGTATTTGTCAGACACTGTTCCAAGTACTGCAGATACAGCAGTTAATTAAACAAAGTTCCTGTTCTCATAGAGCTTTTATTCTAGTGAGGGGAGACAGATAATTTTTAAATATACAAACAATTATATATCAGGTGGTAATGTAGGCTATGAAGAAAAATAAAGCAGAGTAGCAGGATAGAGGGTAATAAGGATTGCTATTTTAGATAACATAAACTAAGACTCACAAGTTGAAGAAACTGAAACTCATAGAGGTTAAGAAACCTGCTGAAAGTCACTCGACGTAAAATTTGGAGCTAGGATTTAAACCTAAATCAGTCTAATTCCAGAGGCTCCTATCTGTCATTTACACTCTAGGAAAATATATTAATTACATAATAGCACCTGAGATCAGCAACACTGTAGGGAAAAAAGTTTTTAAAGAATAGAGAGCAGTGTAGATAGGTTGGATGCTTTGAACAACCAAACACCTTCATAAAGTATTAACTGGGAATCAGGGAATAAGATTCAGAAAGTGAGAAAAGAGTTAAGAAATCAAAGCAAGCAAGCACCATTTTGATTTTGCCTTAAGCCTTGATAGCAGCTTGAGTGGCACTGAAAATCATTTTGAGTGCTATTTATTGGAAGTAGGTTGTGGTTGCCAGTGTGAGTGTTAAGAAATTAAGGAGTGAGAGTATTAATGAATTTGTTAAGAACATGAATTGGAGTCAGATAGCCTCGGTACCCAATCATTTATTTAACAGTTGTTTGGCACAAGCCACTTAACTTTTTTTGTTGTTTTTTGTTTGTTTGTTTGCCTCAGAATAGAGTCTATTTGAGAATTTTTTTTTCCAGGACTTAACCTTTCATAGTCTTTTCTTTTCCCTTTGGGCTATGTTGACAATAACTAAGTTCACTTCTCAGTCACTTTCTTTATTTTCAAATATCAGAATAACCATATCTTCTATTAGTAGATAAATTGATCATCATCTACACTGCCTGGTTCACATTTCACTTCTACTGCCATCCCCTGCCATTTATTTAATAGCAAAAATGTTTGAATGCTTACTGTGGAGATAAAGACCAACCAAATGAGAAAAGCAAAACCTATTCATTCTGAGCTCACTATAGCAAGGGAGTCAGCCACCATCACTTGCATTTTGGCAGTGACTCAAAGGCAGGCAGAGGAGTGGGAAAGCTTTGTAGTGGAAAAAAAAGGGAAGGCTGCTGGTATGTCCTGACTGGACACTGTTGGCATGAGGAAGCTGAATGCAGGGTAACTAGAAGGGAGGCATCCTATGTGACTGTTTAGGGGTGCATATTGGCTTTCTCTGGTGGGTCCTAAGTTGGAAGCAGGGATAAAAATTAGGGAAGCTCTAAGTTATTAATCAAGTCTTGGCCATTTTGGACCCATTGTAACAGAAGTTATTGTTTGGCTTCTCAGATTGTCACTAGAGGTAGCAGTCTAACTTCCTGAGATTCTGACTTATAAGACTGGCTTCCTGGGCTGTTTATTGGATCAACAGATAAGGGACTGGCTTCCTGGGCAAGTTGCTGCAGGTTGTGGGTCACAGTTCTGGTTTATATACGGTCTGGCCATTGCCATTTAGTGTATTCAGTTTCTCACTACTTTGCATCGTTCACAATTATTTTGAGTTAAAATCTTTACCATAATGTTAATGTCTTCTTAAAGTACTTAATTCAGTATGATTTCCCACAGGAATACTTTAGCAAGATGAAATTTTTATTTTATTTTTTCTGGTACTGACATAATATTGCTTTTTACTTTCAGTGGTTACCAGTGACTCAGGAACTGAGCTTCCGAAAATTTATCGAACAATCTGATTTACTAGAGGAACTTAAATATGACTTCAATGAAAAAGCTGAATTGAGACACACTGAGACACATAGGCCTTTTGTCTTTAACTATTATAAAAATGTCCTGGAGAGGAATAGCAAGCGCTACCAGGCCCTTGGCCATTTGCTTGAACAATACATTTATGAACTTTTGGAAAAAGTGTGCAAATTACAAAAAGTATATATCCCACCAGAGGCTGATAAGGAACCAAGAAGCTTCTTTTTCATGAGTGAGAGAGCATTAACAAATCATCATTCTGCTCTTCTTGTCCTTCTTCAAGACCGTGGGGTCTTTAGAGCTGGTCAGTGGAGTCAGCAGGCAGTAATACATCATGGTCTCCAACATGGAAGTCAGATACCATGTATTCAAATGGCATTGCAGGCACATTATGATGTAATTGTGCTAAACCCCAATGACAATTTTGTGGACCTACAGACAGAAAAAGAGTGGAAAGGCCTTTTAACACAAAATGTTGAGTCCTCTTCCAGAAAAATGGTTCAGACTGAGAACTTTTTATCTCTCCAGCAGTCTCTCCAATGTATTCCAAAAAGATGCAGCAACACTCCTGAAGAACACATGGCTTATATTTGGGATTACTTCATTTCAAAGGCTGAAGGCAAGGGTGTTGCCTTCATTGTACATGGTTATGGAGGCTTGGTTTTTATGGACTTGCTTGTTCGTAGAAAGTGGGAAGTAATGAGCAAAGTATATGCTGTTGCACTTATTGACTCTGAACATCACGTGGGACACCAGCTGGGGAGTGACATCCAGTTATTAGCATGGATAAAGCACCACTGCCGTGAATGGGTGACAAGTCCAAAGCCTTTGGATAAACCTGCAGCTACTGTTTTGAAAAAGGAGTTTCCCATGGTTTCTGCTGGTACAGAAAAACACAACTTAGCCCCTTCCTCTAGCCTTCAGTCAATTTTTAAATACTTTAGAAAAGCTTTGAAAGCCAAAGCAGCTATTAATTTCTCTCGAGTGCCCATAGTAACTAGAAGCTCCACAAAAAGAAAGCAAAGTGCTTAAGTTACTTTTTTGCCATCTAATATTGTTTTGTCCCACTGAAACTTTGCTAATGTAGATGCTAGAAGAAAAAGAATACTTCTAACTCATAGGCAGTATGTTCTGGCTTGAAATTTGATTTGTTAACTTTTTTAAAAAGTGAGTATGTTCTCTTCAGTAGCCTACTGATGAACCAGGAAGTCAGTCAGTACTATCATTAATATTTTACAGTATTAGTCAAATTAAGAGTAGTCTAGTTAGAGGATCTTCTTTTGAAAAGATTTCTCAGTTTCATAGAATGACACCAAAACTGTAGTTGATAGAAATTAAAGACTAAGTCAATCTTTGACTTCTGCATTATTAATGCTATATTAAAAATATAAGTGAACATAAAAATTAAACATCATAAGCAACTCCATTCTTTGTATGTTTGTGAGTTTTTTTGTTTAAGTTTGTTGATCTCATGTGTGTGTTTACTCATACCTTCAGCTAATATTTGAGTGTCTACTATGTACTAGTCAATACTAGTGTTGGGCATACTGGCAAACAAGGCCAACGTTGCCTTTTACCTTATTTGGAGTTCACAATGAACAACAAATTGCAAGTGTGAAGAGTGTTAAGAAATAAAGGGTGTCATGGAACATCTAGCATAAGAGCTAATAGCCTTGGGGTTCAGGGAATACTCCCTGAGAAAATGATGCCTAGTTTGAAGAACAGTAGTAGTTATCTGGAAAAACGAAGTCATAGGCAAAGGAATCACATGTGCAAAAGTCCTGAGGCAGGAGAAAGAAGTCCCGTTCAGCAGGAACTAAAAGATTATGGGGGGCTTCCCTGGTGGTGCAATGGTTGAGAATCTGCCTGCTAATGCAGGGGACACAGGTTCGAGCCCTGGTCTGGGAAGATCCCACATGCCGCAGAGCAGCTAGGCCCGTGAGCCACAACTACTGAGCCTGCACGTCTGGAGCCTGTGCTCCTCAACAAGAGAGGCCGCAATAGTGAGTGGTCCGCGCACCGCCATGAAGAGTGGCCCCCGCTTGCCACAACTAGAGAAAGCCCTCGCACAGCAACGAAGACCCAACACAGCCATAAATAAATAAATAAATAAATAAATAAATAAATACATACATACATACATACATACATAAATAAATAAATAAATAAAAAGATTATGGGGTAGTAGTGTTAAAGAAAAAATTATTCATGACATGCATTAAAGACAGTAAGGAAGATTTATTCAAAAGGGATTGCTGCAATGGGGGTTTTGTAGTAGGGGAGAGAGATTGGGCTCAACTCCAAACACAACAAGGACAAGGGTGGGGTGGGGCAGTTATAGCCAAGTAGCAGGGTGAGGGTCAGTGAATGGAAAACTACTAAGTAAAAACATTAGGGATAATAGATATTCTTGCTAGACTGACTCAACAGGATTCTTACTGAAGGTGGGCCAGGGGTGGTAAGATATTGACAGTGGAGGATGAGGAATTTTATCAGATATAATAGAGGACGTTCAGATACCAAAGGTGAGATTTTCACTAACTGACTCAGCAGAATTCCTACTAAGACTGGACTAAGCAGACCAAGGGTAGAGCCCAATGTCAGAGCCCAGTCAAGAGGAGGGCTCAGAGGAGCCAGACTCTGATTTGGTAAAGGAGAGAGGTTTTGTCTGTAGCTGCAAAGTTAAGTTAGAGAAATAAACAGGCAGCTTAATCAAGGCTGCAATGTCCACGTTAAGAATTGTTACTTTAGGACTTCCCTGGTGGCGCAGTGGTTAAGAATCCGCCTGCCAATGCAGGGCACATGGCTTCAAGCCCTGGTCTGGGAAGATCCCACATGCCGTAGAGCAACTAAGCCCGTGCGCCACAACTACTGAGCCTGCGCTCTAGAACCCACAAGCCACAACTACTGAGCCCACATGCCACAACTACTGAAGCCCGTGTGCCTAGAGCCCGTGCTCCACAACAGGAGAAGCCACAGCAATAAGAAACCCACGCACCGCAACGAAGAGTAGCCCCTGCTCACCGCAACTAGAGAAGGCCCGTGCAGCAATGAAGACCCAACGCAGCCAAAAATAAATAAATTATTTAAAAAAAATTTTTTTTACTTTATTCTAATGACAATGGAAGCCATTGGATGGTTTTAGACAGGAGAATATTATCAGATTTACATTTTATAAAGAATATCCCGATTGCAGTTTAGAGAATAGATTAGAAGGAGAACAAGCTTGGAAGCCAGGGGACCAAAATAATTTTGGCAGTAGTTTGAGAAATGCTTAATACTTTTTTTCAATTGAAGTGTAGTTGATTTACAGCATTGTGTTAGTATTAGGTATACAGCACAGTGATTCAGTTTTTTTGAGGATTATATTCCATTATAGGTTATTACAAGATATTGAATATAATTCCCTGTGCTATACAATAAATCCTTGTTGCGTCTCTATGTATAATACTGAGTTGGCCAAGAAGTTTGTTTGGGCTTTTCCATAATATCTTATAGATGTTACATTTGAAAAACTTACTCTGCCATATCTAATAGGACATACAAATTTTTCTGTACATAGCTCTTTCTAGTGTCTTCCTAGTTTTGGGGGTTTTGTTTTTTGTTTGTTTTTTGTCTGCTCCATGCAGCATGCGGGATCTTAGTTCCCCAACCAGGGATCAAACCCGTGCCCCCTGCAGTGGAAGCGTGGATTCTCAACCACTGGACCACCAGGGAAGTCCCTCCTAGTGTTTTTTTAACCTAGTATACACTATAATTCCTGTTATGGACTGAATGTTTGTGTCCCCACCAAAATTCATGGTGAAATCTTAATCCCCAATGTGATGGTATTAGGAGGTGGGGTGTTTGGGAGATGATTAGGTCATGAGGGTAGAGCCCTCACGAATGGGATTAGTACTTTTATGAAAGAAACCCCAGAAAGCTCCCTTCTTCAATGTGAGACACAGTGAGAACACAGCCATCTATGAAGCAGGAAGCAGGCCTTCACCAGACACTGAATCTTCTGGTGCCTCGATCATGGACTTCCCAGCGACTAGAACTGTGAGAAATAAATATTTGTTGTCTAAGCCTCCCAGTCTATGATACTCAGCCCGAACAGACTATGACAATTCCTTAACAGTATAGACATAATATCTCAAATTTCTCTTTCTGGACCATGTCTTGAGTGGCATAATGAAAAAAAAACGAAAAGCACTGAATTGTAAATCAGGATATGCAGATTTTAAATGACTCCCAGGGGGAATCCCCTGGCAGTCTAGTGGTTAGGACTTGGCGCTTTCACTGCCTCAGGCCTGGGATCAATCCCTGGTTGAGGAACTAAGATCCCGAAAGCCATGAGGTGCAGCCAAATATAAAAAATAAAAATAAAAATAAATGACTCCTAGCATTGGATAAACCAGTTACTCTTCCAGCCTGCATTTCCGATTGTGTAAATAAGTTGAGCTTTAGAAGTCTCTACCAACACAGATAGTCTATCTAGAATGTATTTAATGCACTTACTGTGAAAAGCACCAAAAAAGTAAAAAAAAAAAAAAAGTGTTACCATAAAAACTATTTTGTCTTATATTTAACTAACTGAACGTTAATATTTCTCATAACCCCCAATTTACTATTTAATGTGGTAGTCAGATGTATTAGTTATCTATTGCTATATATTAGATTACCCCCAAAACTTGGTGACTTAAAACAACAAACATTTATTATCTCACAGCTTCTGTTGGTCAGGAATTCAGGAGCAGCTTAGTTGGGTGATTCTGGTTCAGGATCCCTCAGAAGAGCACACTCAAGACTGTCTGAAGGGCTTTCCTGGTGGCACAGTGGTTAAGAATCTGCCTGCCAATGCAGGGGACACGGGTTCGAGCCCTGGTCCGGGAAGATCCCACATGCCGCAGAGCAAGTAAGCCCACGCGCCACAACTACTGAGCCCGCGTGCCGCAACTACTGAAGTCCACCGCAATGAGAAGCCCACGCACCGCAACAAAGAGTGGTGCCGGCTCGCCACAACTAGAGAAAGCCCACCCACAGCAACGAAGACCCAAAGCAGCCAAAAACAAATAAATAAATAAATTTATTTTTTAAAAAAAAGACTGTCTGAAGCTGCAGTGATCTAAAGTTGGGCTGGCTGTTGGCAGAAGGCCTCAGTAACTTGCTATATGGACTTCTTCCATAGGCTGCTTCTATTAAAAAATGAACCTGGGTAGTGGCTAGCGAAGATGGCGGAAGAGTAAGACGTGGAGATCACCTTCCTTCCCACAGATACATTAGAAATACATCTACACGTGGAACTGCTCCTACAGAACACCCACTGAACGCTGGCAGAAGACGTCAGACCTCCCAAAAGGCAAGAAACTCCCCACGTACTTGGGTAGGGCAAAAGAAAAAAGGAAAAACAGAGACAAAAGAATAGGGACGGGACCTGGACCAGTGGGAGGGAGCTGTGAAGGAGAAAAGGTTTCCACACACTAGGAAGCACCTTCGTGGGCGGAGACTGCGGGTAGCAGAGGGGGGAAGCTTCAGAGCCACGGAGGAGAGCGCAGCCAGAGGGGTGCGGAGGGCAAAGCTGAGAGATTCCCGCACAGAGGCTCAGTGCTGAGCAGCACTCACCAGCCCGAGAGGCTTGTCTGCTCAGCCGCCGGGGCGGGCGGGGGCTGGAATCCGAGGCTTGGGCTTCTGTGCTAGCCGGGAGGGAGTCTGGGAAAAAGTCTGCAGCCGCCGAAGAGGCAAGAGACTTTTTCTTGCCTCTTTGTTTCGCGGTGCGCAAGGAGAGGGGATTCAGAGCGCCGCCTAAACGAACTACAGAGACGGGCGCGAGCCGCAGCGGTCAGCACGGACCCCAGAGACGGGCATGAGATGCTAAGGCAGCTGCTGCCGCCACCAAGAAGCCTGTGTGCGAGCACAGGTCACTCTCCACACCGCCCCTCCCGGGAGCCGGTGCAGCCCGCCACGGTCAGGCTCCCATGATCCGGGGACAACTTCCCCGGGAGAACACACGGCGCGCCTCAGGCTGCTGCAACGTCATGCCGGCCTCTGCTGCCGCAGGCTCGCCCCGCATCCGTACCCCTCCCTCCCCCCCGCCTGAGTGAGCCAGAGCCCCCGAAACAGCTGCTACTTTAACCCCGTTCTGTGTGAGCAAAGAACATACGCCCTCAGGCAACCTACACGCAGAGGCGGGTTCAAACCCAAAGGTGAACCCCGGGAACTGTATGAACAAAGAAGAGAAAGGGAAATCTCTCCCAGCAGCCTCAGGAGCAGCGGATTAAATCTCCACAAACAACTTGATGTACCTGCATCTGTGGAATACCTGAATCGACAACGAATCATCCCAAATTCAAGAGGTGGACTTTGGGAGCAGGATATATTAATTTTTCCCCTTTTCCTTTTTTTGTGAGTGTATATTATATGTGTATGCTTCTGGGTGAGATTTTGTCTGTATAGCTTTGCTTTCACCATTTGTCCTAGGGTTCAGTCCGTCCCTTTTTTTTTTTTTTTTTTTTGATACTTAAAAATTTTTTTTCTTAATAAATGTTATCTTAATAATTTTTTCCTTATTTTCTATTTTTAAAAATTAAAACAATTTTTTTTGGTAATAAGTTTTTTCACATTTTTTATTTTAAAAAATTAAAATTTTTTCTTAATAAATTTGTTACTTAATTTTTTTCTTATTATTATAAAAAATTAATAAATTTATTTTTAAAAATTTTAAAAAATATTTTCTAAATAACTTTTTTCTTAATAATTTTTTTCTTATTTTTTATTATAATAGCTTTATTTTATTTTATCCTCTTTCTTTCTTTCTTTCTATTTTTTTCTCCCTTTTATTCTGAGCTGTGTGGATGAAAGGCTCTTGGTGCTCCAGCCAGGTATCAGGGCTGTGCCTCTGAGGTGGGAGAGCCAACTTCAGGACACTGGTCCACAAGAGACCTCCCAGCTCCATGTAATACCAAATGGCGAAAATCTCTCAGAGATCTCCATCTCAACATCAAGACCCAGCTTCACTCAAAGACCAGCAAGCTACAGTGCTGGACACCCTATGCCAAAAAACTAGCAAGGCAGGAACACAGCCCCATCCATTAGCAGAGAGGCTGCCTAAAATCATAATAAGGTCACAGACACCCCAAAATACACCACCAGACGTGGACGTGCCCACCAGAAAGACAAGATCCAGCCTCATCCACCAGAACACAGGCACTAGTTCCCTCCAACAGGAAGCCTACACAACCCACTGAACCAACCTTAGCCACTGGGGACAGATACCAAAAACAACGGGAACTACGAACCTGCAGCCTGTGAAAAGGAGACCCCAAACACAGTAAGATAAGCAAAATGAGAAGACGGAAAAACACACAGCAGATGAAGGAGCAGGGTCAAAACACACCAGACCTAACAAATGAAGAGGAAATAGGTAGTCTACCTGAAAAAGAATTCCGAATAATGATAGTAAGGATGATCCAAAATCTTGGAAATAGAATAGACAAAATGCAAGAAACATTTAACAAGGACGTAGAAGAACTAAAGAGGAACCAAGCAACAATGAAAAACACAATAAATGAAATTAAAAATACTCTAGATGGGATCAATAGCAGAATAACTGAGGCAGAAGAACGGATAAGTGACCTGGAAGATAAAATAGTGGAAATAACTACTACAGAGCAGAATAAAGAAAAAAGAAAGAAAAGAACTGAGGACAGTCTCAGAGACCTCTGGGACAACATTAAACACACCAACATTTGAATTATAGGGGTCCCAGAAGAAGAAGAGAAAAAGAAGGGGACTGAGAAAATATTTGAAGAGATTAGAGTTGAAAACTTCCCTAATATGGGAAAGGAAATAGTTAATCAAGTCCTGGAAGCACAGAGAGTCCCATACAGGATAAATCCAAGGAGAAACACGCCAAGACACATATTAATCAAACTATCAAAAATTAAATATAAAGAAAACATATTAAAAGCAGCAAGGGAAAAACAACAAATAACACACAAGGGAATCCCCATAAGGTTAACAGCTGATCTTTCAGCAGAAACTCTGCAAGCCAGAAGGGAGTGGCAGGATATACTTAAAGGGATGAAGGAGAAAAACCTACAACCAAGATTACTCTACCCAGCAAGGATCTCATTCAGATTTGATGGAGAAATTAAAACCTTTACAGACAAGCAAAAGCTGAGAGAGTTCAGCACCACCAAACCAGCTTTACAACAAATGCTAAAGGAACTTCTCTAGGCAAGAAACACAAGAGAAGGAAAACACCTACAATAACAAACCCAAAACATTTAAGAAAATGGGAATAGGAACATATATATGGATAATTACCTTAAATGTAAATGGATTAAATGCTCCCACCAAAAGACACAGACTGGCTGAATGGATACAAAAACAAGACCCATATATATGCTGTCTACAAGAGACCCACTTCAGACCTACAGACACATACAGACTGAAAGTGAGGGGATGGAAAAAGATATTCCATGCAAATGGAAATCAAAAGAAAGCTGGAGTAGCAATTCTCATATCAGACAAAATAGACTTTAAAATAAAGACTATTACAAGAGACAAAGAAGGACACTATATAATGATCAAGGGATCGATCCAAGAGGAAGGTATAACAATTGTAAATATTTATGCACCCAACATAGGAGCACCTCAATACATAAGGCAAATACTAACAGCCATAAAAGGGGAAATTGAGAGTAGCACAATAATAGTGGGGGACTTTAACACCCCACTTTCACCAATGGACAGATCATCCAAAATGAAAATAAATAAGGAAACACAAGCTTTAAATGATACATTAAACAAGATGGACTTAATTGATATTTATAGGACATTCCACCCAAAAACAACAGAATACACATTTTTCTCAAGTGCTCATGGAACATTCTCCAGGATAGATCATATCTTGGGTCACAAATCAAGCCTTGGTAAATTTAAGAAAATTGAAATCGTATCAAGTATCTTTTCCGACCACAATGCTATGAGACTAGATATCAATTACAGGAAAAGATCTGTAAAAAATACAAACACATGGAGGCTACACAATACACTACTTAATAACGAAGTGATCACTGAAGAAATCAAAGGGGAAATCAAAAAATACCTAGAAACAAATGACAATGGAGACACGACGATCCAAAACCTATGGGATGCAGCAAAAGCAGTGCTAAGAGGGAAGTTTATAGCAATACAAGCCTACCTCGAGAAACAGGAAACATCTCGAATAAACAACCTAACCTTGCACCTAAAGCAATTAGAGAAAGAACAAAAAAACCCCAAAGCTAGCAGAAGGAAAGAAATCATAAAGATCAGATCAGAAATAAATGAAAAAGAAATGAAGGAAACAATAGCAAAGGTCAACAGAACTAAAAGCTGGTTCTTTGAGAAGATAAACAAAATTGATAAACCATTAGCCAGACTCATCAAGAGAAAAAGGGAGAAGACTCAAATCAACAGAATTAGAAATGAAAAAGGAGAAGTAACAACTGACACTGCAGAATTACAAACGATCATGAGAGATTACTACAAGCAACTATATGCCAATAAAATGGACAACCTGGAAGAAATGGACAGATTCTTAGAAATGCACAACCTACCAAGACTGAACCAGGAAGAAATAGAAAATATGAACAGACCAATCACAAGCACTGAAATTGAAACTGTGATTTAAAATCTTCCAACAAACAAAAGCCCAGGACCAGATGGCTTCACAGGTGAATTCTATCAAACATTTAGAGAAGAGCTAACACCAATCCTTCTCCAACTCTTCCACAATATTGCAGAGGGAGGAACACTCCCAAACTCATTCTACGAGGCCACCATCACCCTGATACCAAAACCAGACAAAGATGTCACAAAGAAAGAAAACTACAGGCCAATATCACTGATGAACATAGATGCAAAAATCCTCAACAAAATACTAGCAAACAGAATCCAACAGCACATTAAAAGGATCATACACCATGATCAAGTGGGGTTTATTCCAGGAATGCAAGGATTCTTCAATATATGCAAATCAATCAACGTGATACATCATATTAACAAACTGAAGGAGAAAAACCATATGATCATCTCAATAGATGCAGAGAAAGCTTTCAACAAAATTCAACACCCATTTATGATAAAAGCCCTGCAGAAAGTAGGCATAGAGGGAACTTTCCTCAACATAATAAAGGCCATATATGACAAACCCACAGCCAACATTGTCCTCAATGGTGAAAAACTGAAACCATTTCCACTAAGATCAGGAACAAGACAAGGTTGCCCACTCTCACCACTATTATTCAACATAGTTTTGGAAGTGTTAGCCACAGCAATCAGAGAAGAAAAAGAAATAAAAGGAATCCAAATCGGAAAAGAAGAAGTAAAGCTGTCACTGTTTGCAGATGACATGATACTATACATAGAGAATCCTACAGATGCTACCAGAAAATTACTAGAGCTAATCAATGAATTTGGTAAAGTAGCAGGATACAAAATTAATGCACAGAAATCTCTTGCATTCCTATACACTAATGATGAAAAATCTGAAAGTGAAATTAAGAAAACACTCCCATTTACCATTGCAACAAAAAGAATAAAATATCTAGGAACAAACCTACCTAAGGAGACAAAAGACCTGTATGCAGAAAATTATAAGACACTGATGATGATCTCAAAACTCTTAAGTCAATCATGTTTTTGTTTTTGTGTTTTCTAAATAAAATTTCTAGAGAGAAAAAAAAAAAGACACTGATGAAAGAAATCAAAGATGATACAAAAAGATGGAGAGATATACCATGTTCTTGGATTGGAAGAATCAACATTGTGAAAATGACTATACTACCCAAAGCAATCTACAGATTCAATGCAATCCCTATCAAACTACCACTGGCATTTTCCACAGAACTAGAACAAAAAATTTCACAATTTGTATGGAAACACAAAAGACCCCGAATAGCCAAAGCAATTTTAAGAACGAAAAATGGAGCTGGAGGAATCAGGCTCCCTGACTTCAGACTATATTACAAAGCTACAGTAATCAAGACAGTTTGGTACTGGCACAAAAACAGAAACATAGATCAATGGAACTGAATAGAAAGCCCAGAGATAAACCCATGCACATATGGTCACCTTATCTTTGATAAAGGAGGCAAGCATATACAGTGGAGAAAAGACAGCCTCTTCAATAAGTGGTGCTGGGAAAATTGGACAGGTACATGTAAAAGTATGAAATTAGAACACTCCCTGACACCATACACAAAAATAAACTCAAAATGGATTAAAGACCTACGTGTAAGGCCAGACACTATCAAACTCTTAGAGGAAAACATAGGCAGAACACTCTATGACATAAATCACAGCAAGATCCTTTTTGACCCAGCTCCTAGCGAAATGGAAATAAAAACAAAAATAAACAAATGGGACCTAATGAAACTTAAAAGCTTTTGCACAGCAAAGGAAACCATAAACAAGACCAAAAGACAACCCTCAGAATGGGAGAAAATATTTGCAAATGAAGCAACTGACAAAGGATTAATCTCCAAGATTTACAAGCAGCTCATGCAGCTCAATAACAAAAAAAAAAACAACCCAATCCAAAAATGGGCAGAAGACCTAAATAGACATTTCTCCAAAGAAGATATACAGATGGCCAACAGACACATGAAAGAATGCTCAACATCATTAATCATTAGAGAAATGCAAATCAAAACTACAATGAGATATCATCTCACACCAGTCAGAATGGCCATCATCAAACAATCTAGAAACAATAAATGCTGGAGAGGGTGTGGAGGAAAGGGAACACTCTTGCACTGTTGGTGGGAATGTAAATTGATACAGCCACTATGGAGAACAGTATGGAGGTTCCTTAAAAAACTAAAAATAGAACTACCATACGACCCAGCAATCCCACTACTGGGCATATACCCTGAGAAAACCATAATTCAAAAAGAGTCATGTACCAAAATGTTCATTGCAGCTCTATTTACAATAGCCAGGACATGGAAGCAACCTAAGTGTCCATCATCGGATGAATGGATAAAGAAGATGTGGCAAATATATACAATGGAATATTACTCAGCCATAAAAAGAAATGAAATTGAGTATTTGTAGTGAGGTGGATGGACCTAGAGTCTGTCATACAGAGTGAAGTAAGTCAGAAAGAGAAAAACAAATACAGTATGCTAACACATATATATGGAATCTAAGAAAAAAAAAAAAAGGTCATGAAGAACCTAGTGGCAAGACGGGAATAAAGACACAGACCTACTAGAGAATGGACTTGAGGATATGGGGAGGGGGAGGGGTAAGATGTGACAGGGTGAGAGAGTGGCATGGACATATATACACTACCAAATGTAAAATAGATAGCTAGTGGGAAGCAGCCGCATAGCACAGGGAGATCAGCTCGGTGCTTTGTGACCACCTAGAGGGGTGGGATAGGGAGGGTGGGAGGGAGGGAGACGCAAGAGGGAAGAGATATGGGAACATATGTATATGTATAACTGATTCACTTTGTTATAAAGCAGAAACTAACACACCTTTGTAAAGCAATTATACTCCAATAAAGATGTTTAAAAAAAAATTAACCTGACACTTTTTAAAATGGTAAGGAAGACTTTACTCAAGACTATTGTAGTTAGGGACATTGCAATAGGGAAGAGAGATAAGGCTCAACTCCAAAACAAGAAAGATAGCTAGGAATTTATAGCCAAGAAGCAGGGTGGGGATATCAGTGGATGGAAAACTAAAAGGAGACCTCAAGGGTAGAGAGATTCTTGCTAAAGACAGGACAAGGGCTTAGATATGAAGAGTGAGGAGTGAGAAACTTGATAAGATATCAAGGTTGGGGGATGACTTAGCAGGATTCTTGCTAAGATTGACCTATGCAATCTCACAGAAGGTCAAGGTCAAGGACTAATCCCAGGAGAGGGCTCAGAAGAGCCTAACTAAAGTCTGGTCAAGGAGAGTCTTTGTTACTTGAATGTCCTCACAACATGGCAGCTAGCTTCCCACAGGATGAATCATCCAGGTGAATAAGCAAGCCAGAAACTACACCGCCTGTTATGACCTACTCTCTGAAGTTGCATACTGGTCTACTTTTTTCCTATTTGTTGGACATGAGTCACTAAGTTCAAGGGAAGAGGAATTAGACTCCACCTCGTGAGAGAGTGTCAAAGAATTTGGAGACATATTTTAGACTACCACATCAGAAATGATGCCAACTGAAATTAATGGTATAGCAGCTCAACTCAACTGTTGCTTATAAGACTATCTTGGTCTGGGAGCATTTTTATCCTGTTTTAAAGTTTTTATTTTTTTGATAAACAGCTGTGTATTTAGAAACTGGTTTCCTCTTTCTCTGCAAGACATCAGAATTTTTGCCACAAATACTTGTGTTGAAAATAAAGTTTATTTTAATTTTCTCTCCTAGGGTCACCCTAAACTATTCCCTTACTCTGACTTCCGATGTTGCTCTATTTTAGCAGCTTGAAGACAAAAAAGATATCTCCAGATTTTTGGCTATAAGCTGCAGACCAGAGATGTGTCCTGATAGAGAAAAGACTGATAAGGGAGGACTGCAGGAAAATCCTAAGACTTTCTGACATCAGTATGTGATAGCTTTTCCCCTTCTTGTGGAAAATAGAGGTAATAGGCTATGATCACTGTAAGCGAAGTACACCAAGATTTGTGTGTCACCTCCCAATACTAGACTAAACATATTAAATTTTAACAAAAAAAAGAGAACATATTGCGAATTCGCTGTGGGAAGTCTCTGTTAAAGAAGACAACAAGAAATTCTCTTACTTCCTTTTCAATGCTTCTTCAAAAGCAGCAGTTCTCTAACTTTAAAGTACATCAGGATAACCTGGAGGTCCTAAAGACTGCTAGGTATCACTGCCAAAGTTTCTGATTCAGTAGAATTGGTAGGTGGGGCCTCAAAATTGGCCTTTTAACTAGTTCCTAGGTGATACTGATGCTGCTGGTCTGGGGATCACACTTTGTGAACCACTGTTAGGAAGATTAGGGGTGGCCAGGGAGGTAATAACGTTAAGTCTATATCATGTGAGGTAAAAGTTATGATGGATTATCATCTGGATTATCATCTGGACCAAAGTTCCTCCCCTGAGGAAAGCAACAAAAGGGGTTTGTTGACTGAGCTCATGTTTTACGGTCCCAAAGATCCAAGTGCACTGAAACATTTGTCTTTCCCTCCTGTAGGAAAGGAAGTGGTGTGTCTCACTTACCTTTCAAGACCAATACTTTCAGTTTCTACCACATAATTTAAGGGCAAATACAAATTAAAAATAAGAGATGTAATTCTCCTTGTTGAAAATAAGGGAAGGCGTTTCTCCCCCTCTCCTTTTTCTTTCAGAATTTCTTTCTTCATCCTTTTCAAATGTATGTAAATATTTATAATGGCTAAATTATAATGGCTAAGTAAGCCTCCTGCCAATCTCACCACTCAGGAATGTTTCTTCAAGAACCTGGAAGCCATTTTTTTATATATGTATAATTTTCTCAGGGCTACTGATTTTTTTTTTAATTTTTTTAAATTTTATTTATTTATTTATTTTTGGCTGCGTTGGGTCTTCATTGCTGCACGAGGGCTTTTCTCTAGTTGCGGCGAGCGGGGGCTACTCTTCGTTGCGGTGTATGGGCTTCTCATTGCAGTGGCTTCTCTTGTTGCAGAGCACAGGCCCTAGGCGCATGGGCTTCAGTAGTTGTGGCACGCGGGCTCAGTAGTTGTGGCTCACGGGCTCTAGAGCACAGGCTCAGTAGTTATGGCACACGGGCTTAGTTGCTCCGCGGCATGTGGGATCTTCCCGGACCAGGGCTCGAACCCGTGTCCCCTGCATTGGCAGGCGGATTCTAAACCACTGCGCCACCAGGGAAGCCTGGAAGCCATCTTTTTGAAATGCAAAGATCAAGGAAGATAGCTCCCCTATCTCACAGTTCTTGTGAGAGGGCACAAGCCTAACTTTGGTGGACGCCTTTCTCCAGTTAGCAAAACTATGTCCTGTCAGAAAGATGAGGTTTGTTTTTTCTCTGGATAAAGCCAATTAACTAACAAAAGTGACCGCCCCAATTACCATGGTAAAGTTAGGATGAACTATGCATGACAAATATGCTCTCAGGTTCTCTTACTTGAGGACTATTTATTGTTTACTTTGAAAACACATATGTGATGGGGTGTATCTGGCTATATAAGGGGGTGAGATTCCCCTTTCTGTCTTCACAATCTCTTCCGCAGATTGCCTGTGATGCCCACCACATTCTGGTTTAATGCTTATTCAAACATAAGTGTTTTCTTTCTCTACTACCTTTGTGGAGAGGATTTCTGAGTTGGGAGAGATCTTGTTTTTAGTTGTATTTCCCAAATAATACATCCCAGTTCCTAAATCACAGAACAATTAGATAATAGAAGACACCACCTTCAGGCTGAGAGAGAAGTGGCCAAGGTATTGCATAGCGATAAATTTTGTAAGGCATGAAAGGACAGAAAATTCTTTTGTTTGGCTTCTGACTTTCAAGTGTCCTAAAACTTTCATCTCATTAAATTTTTAAAAATCAAAATAGTGTCTGTCCCAGAAAGGAGAGGCCTCCCTAATTTTAGCAAACCATAAGACAGATATGCCTACACCAAAAGAAAAAGAGAAACTTCAAATGTTACTAAATACCGAGTACAAAATTGAGTTTTGAAGCAAAAACAATACCATAATTATACCCTGTGATTCCTAGATGATCTCTCATGACCCATCCCACTGTACTCCTGCCACACACTCTTGTGTTCATGGCCTGAATCTTGGCATTACCAAATACATATTGCTCCACCACAACATTCACAAAAGCAGATGATACCTGACTCTTCTGCAATGTCCTATCAGTTCAGTTTGCTTACTCAATTACACCTACTAACCTGTTTCTCATCTCCTTTGAAACCTCTGGCCAGTTGTGTATTTACTTTCTATCAGTCTCTCATCCCATGTTCTATCATTACTGTACTGGCCTCTCATTATGCACCTGAGCCTCTGTAGGCCACTCGTGCAGCAACTCTGATGCCAATAACTTTAACAACTTTACCCCATTTCCCTTCTATAAGCTTAATTGTACCTGGACCTCTTAGCACTTAGCAGTGTTGGCAAAATGGGGGGGGGGGACCATATAAGGTAGACTGATACCACTATAAATTCATGACCCCCAAACTGAATTAGACCATAAACACTGCCTAACAACATGACTGTCATTCCCTAGTCAGCTCACACTTCATTCTTTCATTTTTTAATTGTGATTTTAAGAAATACATAAGTTTACCATATTAACAATTTTAAAGCTCGGTAGTGTTAAGTATATTCGTGCTGTTGTGCAACAGATTTCCAGAACTTTTTCACCTTGCAAAACTGAAACTCTTATACCCACTAAACAACCCCTTGTTTTCACCACCACCCTCCTAGACCCTGGTAAACACAATTCTACTTTCTGCTTCTATTGTTGACACAAATAATCAACAATCAAACTATAATAAGGAATAGAAAAGAGTTTTATTAGAACCAAACTGAGGACTATAGCCTGGGAGGCAGCCTCTCAGTAGCTCCAAGGATCTGCTCCACTGAAGCACGGTTTTCAGCACAGTTTCAAACCTTACTATTAAAACAAAGAACATACATCAAACATGACAGGGGTACATTCCTAAAAGGTTTCAAAAGAGACAGATTAGTATGTATTCAATGAGACAGCATAACCCTGGTGTCTGGGAAGGGAACCTTATCTTCAAGAAAGTGTTAATGGATGCCACAGGAAGAGAGCTATTTATCCTTATCTTCGAAGAGGACATTCTTTATCTTAATGGTTAAAGTAAATGTGCTGTATAAGTGTTTGACAGGCCATAAGTCAGGCTGTGTTTTAGTTCACACAAAGTTCAGGCAGAACCACGTATAAGCCAGAATGACTTCCCTATACTGCAATATGTGAAAAACTTCTCCATCACTTAGTGTGTCACATTCACTCTTCATAATAATTTCAAACTTTCTCCCATTCTTCGCTCTCCAGAGATTCTCAGCAGACTACCTCTTTCACAGAAATGGGAACTCTCAAATTACAACTGCCATATCTACAAACTGGCTTCCATCCCCACCTAAGTTTCTTCCCTTCTTCCTGTTACAAAGGAAGTGGTATTTCCTCCTCCTATCCAAGACCAGTTCCCTCCATCTGTCCTCTGAATCCCATCTCTTTCAATCTTCTGAGGAAGTTCGCCCTTCTCATCCTTTCTTTCCTTATTCCCTTGCTAACAATCCTATCAGCTGGTCAAGTCTCTCCCAGGAACAGTAAAAATAACAAAAATTTCCTGGACACCACACCGGAGGCTGAGCCTACCGAATATTGCCTCTGCCAAGATTCATAAAAACGTTTAACCTTAATGACTCCATTTTCTCATATTCCACTCATCCCTTACCCACTCTCACCTGGCTTCAGCCCCCAAACCTCACAATGTGGTCTCAACGGTCTTTGTATTGCTACTGTCAGTGAATGTTTTTCAGGCTGCGTTGCACGACAGTGCTGCTTTCCAGGCCGGAAGGCTTGCCCCTTTGGCGTGACGTCATATGGCAGCGCCGGAAGGAGAGGGCGGGATTTCCGGCTGCGGGTCTCGGGTCAACGACGGATACTGTGTAGAGTGATAGTTAAGCTGTGGGTCAGGTGCAGCGCGGATCCGTGGCCAGCATTTCCTGGCAGAATCCTGCGTCCTCTGGGGTTCCTTGTGGTTTGCACCGGCGGGAGCCACTGTCTTTGCACTCCTGGTACGGGCGGGTTTCGTGTCTCCCAGTGTGTGTGGTGAGGTGGGAGGACGCGGGAGATCTAACATACGCATACTGGAGCTTGTGCGCTAAGAAGGCCCACAGGTAAGAGGAAGCCCAGTGATTTAATAAACTATAAGTACAATACCTGGGACGAGAGCAGTGTTTCCCAAAATGATATCCTTGTTCCCCTTTTAAATATTTGGGGGTTTTGTTTCTTTGATATCCTAAAAATATTTACCAGTTACAAAGACAAAACTCAAAAGACTTTTTCCGAAATCAGTGTTTCTCGTATTGGGGCTGAGAACTCTCGGTTAAATATTTCGAGGATTCTAAAGGAAAATGTATTTTCTTTAAAAGGTGTCTGAACGTGTTTTAAATGTGAGAAGCATTGACCCGGAGTATTTAATCGAAAAATACTTGAATGATAAATGTGAACTATATACTGCCAAACATTGGGTTCGATGTTAGTATAAATACAGTCCTTGTCCTGATAGAGTTTACCACATAGTGGGGCTAATAAGTAGCCAGGCAATTACAGTGCAGTGTTACAAGCACTATGGTGCAGAAGTACAGGGTGCTAAAAGAACTAATAGGAATACTTGATCTAAAGTTTGAGGTGACAGATAGCTAGAGATGTAGCTGAAGAGGTAAGCAAATGGTGATTTTGTGAAAAAACTTTATAAGCCACATATATGTTTAGACTTTAACCTGGCAGCAGTGAGTTTAAAAATACACATTGAGGATGATGTGAGTGTATTGATCAGATCTGCACTAGCTCCAAATGGCTTAGAGATGAGGGAGAGCAAATCTAGAGGCTAGGAGATACAATTAAGAAAATGAGGTTGAGGGAATTCCCTGGCGGCCCAGTGGTTGGGACTCCGTGCTCTCACTGCAGAGGGCCCGGATTCCATCACTTGTCGGGGAATTAAGAGCCTGCAAGCTGCGCGGCGCACCCCCCTGCCTCCAAAAGAAAAAAAAAGATAAGAAAATGAGGTTGAAGAGAAGTGACTGGATTAGAGAAGTATTTAGAAACTAAATGAATATAACCCAAATTAGGAATGGAGGGTGTGAGAGGGGACAGTTATGAAATGACTCCCAGTTTCTGCCTTCAGCAAATGGATGGATAGTAGTGTCCCTCCCTGAAACAACGCAGAAGGAGAAGCAGATTGGGAAGGGAAGGGAGACAGATTTCAGTTTGTTGCATTTGAGGTGTCATCTGATACATGGTGATCAAAGTCAAGGAGGTAGATCAGAGTTCATAGGGAAAATGTTTAGATTGAAAAAAGGGCTAAGGACAGAACTCAGAAGCACATCCACCTTGTGTGTGTTGGGGGTGTGGGGGGAATGGATCTGAGCATCATTGCACAGGTCAGAGACCCAGGAGCATGCAGCGTCATTAAATGAAGCCAAGGGAAGAAGGAACTTTTCAAGTATTTTAGTTGCATTTTGTGAAAAGTTGAATTCCTTTTTTTGCTTCAAGTCCAGCACTAGTTTCACATCTTTAAGCATCTTCATTGTTTTGTGGACATCCAGACCTTTAGGATAAAATTGTGGAGCTTATATATATTTGCCCTAATTTTGGATATTTTGTTTGGCAATAACATTATTTGCTGTAAAGTCTAAATTGGAGAAGGGAGGTTTTATTTTTTTTTAAATCAGTAGATCTCTCTATATTTCTGTTTTGAAAACATATAAGGGCATTGGTACAGCAGCTGCTAAGTGCTTTTTACTATTTGCCATTTTCTGTAACTTTTCTGCACTTTGTCTTCATGTATTGCTTGTTAAGGATCTTGTGTTTGGGTCTGTATCTGGGCTTAGTAGAAAGTGGAGAAGAATACAGCACCATAATCTCAGCCATATAGTGGTACATAACTTTGTTATCCGGTAACATTGATCTTCTGGGTCCCTAGATACAAATCTGAAAAGGATCTTCAAGGTATTCTTTTGCCTAAAACAATAGTGAAGTTCATGTCTAAAATAAGAACCCAAATAAGTTTTAAACTTTTTGCCTAGTGAATGATCACAGGCTCTAGGCCACAGGAGTCTAAGAAAAATTAATGGTGCAAAAATAAGTTGGACTAAGATTCCACTTTATGTTTCAGAAATCGATTGCATTTTGGTATCTCAAATTTATACTTGCACAGTTATTTGAGAGGTTTTTAACTTTTCATTACATTTTTCTTTTTTTATAGGGCTTTTCTTACAGGCCTGTTTTCCTCAAAATGAGTGTCAGTATCACCTTCTTAAGACCTTTTGCCAGAGTTTTGGTGCCATTTACCCTTCATAGGAAGAAAAGGGTTTTATATTCAACAACTCTGCAGAGATACACGTCTTCCAAAATACCAGCTGTGTCCTATCCTAATAAGGAGAGTACATCACCTCCTGAAGAGCTGGAGTTGGATAGGTGGAAAATTACAATGAAATCTAGTGTGCAAGAAGAGGGTGTTTCAACAGTCTCAAGTAGCAAGGATGAAGATCCTCTAGCTGCCACCAGGGAATTAATTGAGATGTGGAGATTGCTTCGCAGAGAAGTACCAGAACACATCAGTGAAGAAGAGCTCAAAACCGTTATGGAATGTGTTTCTAAATCATCAAAAAGAAAATATTTAAAATATTTATATATTAAGGAAAAAATGAAAAAAGCCAAGCAAATAAAAAAGGAAATGAAAATAGCAGCAAAAGAACAAATAAAAAAAGATCAGCTACCAGAAACCACTAAGGAAGATAAACAGCAAAACTTTCTGTTTCTACGACTTTGGGATAGGAATATGGATATTGCAATGGGCTGGAAGGGTGCCCAGGCCATGCAGTTTGGACAACCTTTGGTTTTTGACATGGCTTATGACGACTATATGAAACCAAAAGAACTGCAGAATGCTGTTTCCCAACTTTTAGAAAGTGAAGGATGGAACAGAAGAAATGTTGATCCTTTCCATATTTATTTCTGCAGTCTTAAAACAGGTGGTGCCTACTATAGAGAGTTAGTTAAACGTTATGGAGAAAAGTGGAACAAATTGCTTTTAACAGCAACAGAAAAGTCTCATGTAGATTTATTTCCAAAGGATAGTATTATATATTTAACTTCAGATTCTCCCAACGTTATGACTACTTTCAAGCATGACAAAATTTATGTAGTGGGATCTTTTGTTGATAAGAATATGCAGCCAGGCACATCCCTAGCCAAAGCAAAACGGCTGAAGCTGGCAACAGAATGCCTTCCATTAGATAAATATTTGCAGTGGGACACTGGCACCAAAAATCTCACCTTAGATCAAATGATACGTATTTTGTTATGTCTGAAAAACACTGGTAGTTGGGAAGAGGCTCTGAAGTTCGTTCCTAGGAGAAAACATACTGGTTATCTGGAGATTTCTCAGCATTCTCAAGAGTTTTTCAACAGAATGAAGTCAAAGACTTTTAATTCATTTCCAAGAGGCTCTGTAGATAGACACAGAAAAGGTAGCTTGAATGAGAATATTTGATAGCTTAAAAAGTAAATGGATTAGGATTACAGTTCTTTTTTTTTTTCCCCAAAATCAGCTGAAATTTTTAGGAAGCCTCTGCTGAAGTAGCACAGGTAATACTCACACTCCTGTTTCTTTTTTTTTTGAATTTTATTTTATTTTTTATACAGCAGGTTCTTATTAGTTATCCATTTTATACATATTAGTGTATAAATGTCAATCCCAATCTCCCAGTTCATCCCACCACCACCACTTAGGAATACAGTTCTGTTAGTCTGTTTCATCCTGAATGGAATTCACTTGCTCTTTCTTTTAAAGGTTGTCTTTCCAAACTAACTGAAGTATTATCTTTCTCCAATTAAATATCTGTAAAACTTTGGAAATATATTTTGTTTACTGTAAAAAGAATCTTAGAAAGTAAAAAGAGTTGTCCATGTTCGTTTGAGCCCAGTAAAATAATTGTACCATTGGTGTGGCTTTTTTATGACTACTTTGAGTCTCAGACTGCATTTTCCTTCTTAAATGTTCTTTTAGCCATGACAACAACTACCCTTTCATCGAAAATTGATGAAACTTCAGGTGGTGGTTCATTTATTTAACATTTGGTACAGTGCTGGGCATGTCATAGGCACTAAGGTATATCGTTTAACTGAGTCTTGGTTAAACAAAAAAGACATCCCTTGGCATGTCATGAGATTGGGCTGTATAATGAAAAATGGGTTTGTGGGGTAATGAAAAATGGGTTCGTGGGGATAAAGGTCATTTCTTGTCCTCTTAGAAGAAAAGGGTTTATTTGAAGAGTGTTACTACAGCACTTCCCTGTTGTAATGTAGATGGCTTTTGTTTTCAAGGAAATACTTCCTTTTTTCCAGCCATGTGATTTGAATGGAAGCTGCCATATTTTTACAGACCTTGTTCCCCTGGCCACAACTGATTATCTCAAAAAAGACACCTCACTCAGGGCTTCCCTGGTGGCGCAGTGGTTAAGAATCCGCCTGCCAATGCAGGAGACACGGGTTCAAGCCCTGGTCCGGGAAGATCCCACATGCTGCGGAGCAACTAAGCCTGTGCGCCACAACTACTGAGCCTGCGCTCTAGAGCCTGCAAGCCACAACTACTGAAGCCCGTGTGCCTAGAGCCTGTGCTCCTCAACAAGAGAAGCCACCGCAGTGAGAAGCCCGTGCACCGCAATGAAGAGTAGCCCCCGCTCGCTGCAACTAGAGAAACTGCGTGCAGCAACGAAGACCCAATGCAGCCAAAAATAAATAAATAAAATTAAAAAAAAAAAAAGACTCAAGCTTTGAGATGGGCATCTGACTTTAAGACAGGCCAGTCAGAATCCTTTTACAGGATTTTTGGACTTCTCAAGATAGCCTGTGTTAATTCCTTTCTAGTGGTTGAACTTTTGAGAGGTAGGAAGCTGTAGTGGCCATGCCCTTTTCTGTGAAGGAAGCCAAGCATACAGAAATGAACTTAGGAACCATATTCATTGTAGACTTCTTGCACCGTTAAAATGTTTGAAAACATGGGAAATAGAAATGTATGGCCAAGTGTTTCTACCTGGTTTCTGAATTGGACATTAGCATGAATGAGGTATGCTATCCAATACATTTCTTAAAGCAGGACTCAATCTTTTACCAAATACTAAGTACCTACTCTGTGCCAAATAGTTACTGTGCAGTTTACATGAATTTAAACAACTAAGTTTAGGTGCTATCATTAACACCTTTTTTATAGATAAGGAAAATTTACTCAAAATAATTGAGCTTTTAAGTATCGTCTCAGAATTCAAAAGGTCTGACTTTAACCTATAAATTATGCCCTCTATAATAAGGCAAGTACAAAATGCAATGGAAAAACACGAGATGCCTAACCTAAACTCAGGGGATCTGGAGAGGCCTTGAAAAGGTGATGTGTAAACTTAGAATTGATGAGAAGTGCATTATGAATGAATTTCAACTCTTAAGACCCTACTGAGTAGCAAGGTGCTAATACTTGAGATACATGGAAAGTAAAATAGCGTAGTGGTTAAGAAAAAGGGATTAGGATTGCCTGACAGGATTGGCACTAGAGGAAGGCAAACAAGGCTCCTAGTGCACCTCACGAGTCTCCTGTGTCCCAGCCCTGCTCTCTGGGTTCCAGCTCCACCCTTACGGGTTCTGACATTGCCTACATTGATTAATCTCTTGAAATTTCAGTTTTCCTCATCTATAAAAAGGAGATTAGAAATGGTTCTTGACTCATATAAAACATTTAATATGGTGTCTGGCACATAAGTGCTAAGTAAATATAAACTAATTAATTCAGACTATATTCAAAATATATAGAATTTCTAATACGGTATATGCAAGTTATTGTGTCCCTTTGAGGAATACATTCGTATTTCTGTGTAACAATATGCTAAGGTAAACTGGAGAAGGCCTGCGCGCAGCAACGAAGACCCAATGCCGCCAAAAAGAAAGAAGTAAATAAATAAATTTATTAAAAAAAATATGCTAAGGTGTTTCAGTGGTGCAACACTAGAATTTTTCTTCTTAATTTTTTTCCTTCGCAATAGCCAAGCAGTAACTGATTTCTGCGACTGCTGCTCTCTTATGTAGATGAATCACAGTGGCAAGCTCATCCACAGTTTGAGCTCATACTGATTTTAATTTTACAAATTTTTTTGAATTTGGAATTTAGCAGAACCTCGGATACTGCTTCAGTTTCTCCAAACTAGATGGTCTGATTTCCTGGGCGTGAATTAGGAAGTAACAGCTTTTCTCTTTATTTTAAACACCCAATAATTTATTCTATAGTATTCTTTCTCTTTGAAGGTAACTTTTGTTTCCTATGGTCTAATCATCTTCCCCTTCTTACCTATTAGCGACATGTTTTCATGTAATAACATTTCTAGTTCTCTCCTTTGCTCTTTTCAAACATGCTACCAAATTCCCAGCTTTTAATAATTAAACAATTTAAAAAGAAGTCTTTGTTTGCTACTATTATCCCTACTGTATTACGCAGTTCAAGTTCTAAGCCAGATCCTTCAAGTAAGTATTCAGAACACAGTTTCCATTTCCTCTACACCACTGCTGTTAATAGAAATATAATGCAATCCACGTATGTACTTTTAAAATTCCCAGTAGCCATGTTAAAGATAAAAGGTGAACTTAATTTTAATATATTTAACTGATATGTCCACACTATTATTTCAATTTGTATTCATTATTAAAAACTAATGAGATTTTACATTCATATTCAATTTTTCTAACTAAGCATTCAAAATCTGGTCGTATTTTAATGGTTATAGCACATCTTTTTTTTATATATATTTTAATTAATTAATTTATTTATTTTTGGCTGTGTTGGGTCTTCGTTTCTGTGCGAGGGCTTTCTCTAGTTGCGGCAAGCGGGGGCCACTCTTCATCGCGGTGCGCGGGCCTCTCACTATCGTGGCCTCTCTTGTTGCGGAGCACAGGCTCCAGACGCGCAGGCTCAGTAGTTGTGGCTCACGGGCCTAGTTGCTCCACGGCATGTGGGATCTTCCCAGACCAGGGCTCGAACCCGTGTCCCCTGCATTAGCAGGCAGATTCTCAACCACTGCGCCACCAGGGAAGCCCTATAGCACATCTTAATATGAATACTAGGCTACTCTCGCCTTCTGAAATGGCCCATACTCTGTGGAGTATGTGTCTCCCAGCACTGCTCTCATTTTCCTAGATGACCCCGTGCCCTGGGGCCACCTCTCGC